>NC_135493.1:20938856-21604214 GCF_052094955.1 Ictidomys tridecemlineatus
AATATGTGGTCTCTCAGAAAAACTTTCATGTGGGCTAGAAAATATGTAATTTGCTACTGTTAGATGAAGTAATCTATAGATGTCAATTATATCTAGTTGATTGATGGGATTGTTGAGTTCAATTTTCTGCTTCCTGGAACTGTCCATTTTTGACAGAGGGGTGTTAGGAGGTTAATCTATTTCTCCTTGAAGTTCTATCAGTGGTTGCCTCACATATTCAATGTTCTGTTTGTTAGCCTCTTACACATTAAGAATTGTTACATCTTCTTGGAGTACTGACCCCTATAGCATTATGTAATGCCTCTCTTTATCCATTAATTTCCTTGTTCTGAAGTCTTCTCTGTCTGAAATTAATATAGATATTTCAATTCTCTTTTAATTAAAAGTGTTCGAATGATATACCTTTCTCTATCTATTTACTTTAAATCTACATATTTTCTTATATTCGAAGTGGTTTTCTTATGAGTCATATACTTGGTTATTATTTTTTGATCCACTCTGACAATCTATCTTTTACTGGTGTGTTTAGAGCAATGACATTTAAAGTGATTACTGGTATAGTTGGGCAAACATCTACCATGTTTGCAGCTGTTTTCTTTTGGTCACCCTTTTTCTTTGTTACTATTTTGTTTTCCACACTTTTTCTGCCTTTTCTGGTTTTAATTGAAGGATACTATATTATTCTATTTTCTCTTTTTCTTATCATATCAATTTTACTTCTTTTTATGTAATTTTTAGTAGTTTCCCTAAAATTTTGCACTGTACATTTACAAGTAATCCAAATCCACTTTCAAATAACTCTACACCATTTCATGGGTAGTACAAGTTCCTTAAAATTACAAAATATTCCTAATACTTTTCTCTCATCCTTTGTATTATTGCTTTCATTCATTTCACATATACATAAGTATATATAGTTGAACACATTTTTTGCTACTGTTATTCTGAACAGTTATATGCTGAATCACTTGAATAAGAAAAATAAAAGGTTTTATTTTACCTTCACTTACTCATTTATATATTCTTCATTTCTTTATGCAGATCTAAATTTATGACATATCATTTTTCTCTTTTCTGGAAAACTTCTTTTAGCATTTCTTGCAAGGCAGATTAATAGCAACAAATTGCTTTAGTTTTTATTTTTCTGAGAAAACATTTCTTTTTATTTCAGTCTTGAAGAACAATTTTATAAGGTACAGAATTGTAATTTGCTAGAGTTTATTCTCTTAATCTTTAAATACTTCACTCCACTTTTCTTGTTTGCTGAAAAGCCAGATATAATATTATATTTACTTTTCTATAGGTAAGGTGCTGTTTTCCTCTGACTTCTTTCGAGATTTTTTTTCTTTATTTTGATTTTCTAAAATCTAAGTGTGATATGCATAGGTATAGTTTGGGGGGGCATTTATCCTACTTGGTGTTGACTGAGCTTCCTCAATATGTATTTTGGCATGTGACATTAATTTAAGAAAATTCCCAGCCATTATTGCTTTAAATATTGCTTCTTTTACTTTCTTCTCCTGGTTTTCCCATTATACATGATTACTGCTACTGTGGGTGTCCCCTAGTTCCTGGATATTCTGTTATTTTTCCTTTAGTCTTTTTTTCTCTCTGATTTTGTTATAGTATGCATATTTATGTTCCCCAAAATTCACATGCTGACACCTAATCACCATTGTGACAATATTGGGGGAAGTGAGGCTTTGGGGAAATGTGGTGCATTCATGAATAGGATTAGTCCCCTTAATAGAAGAGACTCCAGAGAGCTGCCCTTGCCCCTTTTTGATGCAAGGATAGTGCTAGATGGCACCATCTATGAATCAGGAATTGGACATTCAGCAGACACTGAAAACTACTAGTACTTTGATCTTGTACTTTCCAGCTTACAGAACTATAAGAAGTAAATTTGTTGTTTTATAAGCCACCCAGTTTATGATATTTTTCTAGCAACCCAAATGGACAAAGACAGGTTTTTAGTCTTGGAGAGGTTTTTAATTATCATATCCTGAAGCTCAGAGATTCTTTCCTCAGCCATATTCAATCTACTATTGACCTAACAAAGACATTCTTCATTCCTATTACAGTTTTGGATCTCTAGTATTTTTTTATATTCTTTGTTAGAATTTCCAACTCTCTGCTTGTACTATTCATGTTTTCTTGCATGCTATATACTTTTTCCAATAAAGCCCTTTGCATATTCACCATAGGGTTTTTTTCCTCTTTCTACGTTTTTCTTTGTTAGTACATTACAGTTGTTCATAATGGTGGGATTTGTTATTGCATATTTATACATGCATAGAGTGTAACAATATAATTTGGCCAATATCACTCTCCAGTACTTCCCACCCCCCCATCTTCCATATCCTGGCCCCTTTCCTCTACTGATCCTTTAACCATAGGGTTTTTTTATTATTAAATTGCCAGGCTGATAACACCAGCTCCTTTTCTATATCTGAGTCTGTACTGATATTTCTCTGTATCCTCAAATATATTTTTTCCATTTAGTATGTCTTTTAATCTTTTGTTAAATCCAGACATGATATTCTGAGTGTAAGGAACTCCAGCATATATATAGGCCTTCATTTGTGTGGGAGGAGGAGGAATATTCTCCAGTTCTATGATCAAGTCTCCATTTTTTGGTGAGTCTGTATCCCCAGACTATGAACTTCATCAGTTTTATTTCTCTGATCTGTTGGTAGGCAGAATGGCTGGAAGGAACTGGAGTTGAGTATTTCCCTTCCACCAGGTTTGTTAGGCTCTTTTAAAACCCCAGCAGGTTAGGCTCTGGTAAAAATAGATTTGTGTAAGAGCAAGTTATGTAAATAAGAACAGAATGTTCTGGCATTTCAAAATTCAAAATGGTTCTTTTCCTTTCCCCTGCCAGAAGCAAAAGGAGATTTTTTTTTCTTTGACACTCACTGTGAAAACTGGTAGTGTTCCTGGAGGTAAAGCTTTCAAAAAAAGTATCCCCCAACCCCTCAAGAGTTTTTAACTCACAGACTATCCACACTGAGTAGCCAACAATTTGTCAATTACAGTTTGTTTTGCTAAGTTGACAATGATTCCCATGGAGGTTTCTGCTCATGAGTTTCTGGTTCTATAAGTCATGATTCACTAGGTCCGCCTGTGTGTAACTCCAATTTGGGGAGCAGCAGTTTGCCCTTTGACCTCACTCCCCTGAAGGATATAAGAAGAGCTATTGATTTTTCAGTTCATTCAGCTGTTTATTTCCTGTTAAGACAGAGTGGAAACTTTTAAGCTTCTCACATGGTAGACCAGAAACTGGAAATCTTAATGTCTTAGTTTATACATTTACTTTTCTTCTGTAAGACTAGTCAATGCTGCATTCTTTAAAAACATCTTTCAGCAAAATTATTGTGTAGGCAGTTGTCAGTTTGAGGCAATTAGTCCTATACTTTCTTATTACTAGGCTCTTATAACTTGCTGCATTTCAAATAAAAGTACCTTTTATTTGCATTTCAAATAAAAGTACCAAGTAAGATAATAAAAGTATCTTACCTGGGAATATGTTTTAGTTATATTTGGGGGTGGAGAATATGAAGTATGATGAGACTCTTGTGTGTTAGAATTCTGGCTCACTTATAAAAATGGGTCTGCATGGATTTTGTGTCCATCTCTGTAGTCGTGGCCAATTTAGACCAAAACTCCTCCTCCTCAAGAGGCTTTTTAAATAAGTGTTTTTATCAGTACATTATAGTTATATATAATGGCGGGCTTCACTTTGACATAATCATATCTGCATGTAATATAATTTGCTCACTGTAGTCCATATTTCTTCTTTCACTCCCTTTCCTCCTCCCCCTCCTACTCTTCTTTCTCTATTCTTCTGGTCTTCTTTTTACTCATTTATAGTTTTTTTAATGGTTCTTATAGATATGCATGAAAGTTAAATTCACTGTGGGGCTATGGTTGTGGCTCAGTGGTAGAACACTTGCCTAGCATGCATGAGGCACTGGGTTCGATTCTCAGCACCACATAAAAATAAATAAACTGAAAGTCCATCAACAACTAAAAAATATTTTTTTAAAAAGTTAAATTCACTGTGGTATATTTGTATGTGTATGTAGCATAATTTGGTCAATTTTATTCTATCATCCCTCCTTTTTCCCATCTGTCCTCCTTCTCCCTCTATCTCCTTCCCCTACTCCACTGATCTCCCTCCTATTTTCACAAGATTCCCACCCCTCCTTTTCATCTTATTTTGATATAACTTCCACATATGAGAAGCAACATTTGATCCTTGATGTTCTGAATCTGGCTTATCTCATTCAGCATGATAATATCCATTTCCATCCATTTACTTACAAATGCCATAACTTCATTCCTCTTTATAACTAAATAAAATTCCATGGTGTACATATAGCACATTTTTTTATCCACTCACCTGTTGATGAGTACCTGGGCTGGTTCCCTAAGTTGGCTCTTGTGAATTATGTTGCTATAAACACTGACATGCCTGTATCACTATAGTATGCTGATTTTAGTTCTTTAGGTTAAATACCAAGGAGTGGGATAGCTGAGCCACATAGTGGTTCCATTCCTACTCTTTTGAGGAATCTCCACACTGCTTTCCAAAGTTGTTGTACTAATTTGCTTTTTATACATATTAATTTATTTTTATTGTTTTTTTAGTTATACATGATAATAGAATTCATGTTCACACTATTATAAAAGCATGGAATATAATCTGTTCTAATTCAGTCCCCAGTACTTCCCCTTCCCCTCCATTCCTCCTCCTTACTGTTCCCTTCTTTCTACTCTAATGATCTTTCTACTATTATATGTTTTTTTTAAAGTAGTGTCTTGTAGATGTACATAATGGTGAGATTCACTGTGGTATACTATTCTGTTTTATCTATTCCTCCTTATTTTGGGTTAGCTTCCACATATCAGAGAAAATATTTGGCTTTCAATTTTTTAGGAGTTGCTTATTTCATTTGGCATGATAGTCTCCAGTTCCATCTATCTACTAGCAAATGTCATAAAGTCATTCTTCTTTATGGCTGAGTAATACTCCATTGTGTATATATACAACATTTCCTTTATCCATTCTGTTGAAGGTCACCTAGGTTGATTCCATAGCTTGGGTAATGTTAATATGCTGCTATAAAAAGTTGATGTGGCTGTGTCACTGTCATATGTTGATTTTAAATCCTTTGGCTATATAGTAAGAAGCAGGATAGCTGAGTCAAATGGTTGTTCCATTCCTAGTTTTTTGAGGAATCTCCATCCTGCTTTCCAGAGTGGTTGGACCAATTTGCAGTTTCACCCAACAATGTATGAATGTGTCCTTTCTTCCACATCCTCACCAACATTATTGTTGCTTGTATTATTTTTTATTCATTCTTTTTAGTTATACATTTCAGTGGATCCCATTTTAACATAATATACAAGCATGGAATATATCTTGTTCTAATTCAGATTTGAATACCTCTCTTTCCCCTTCCCTCTCCTCACCCCCTGTTCCCTTCCCTCTATAGATCTTTCTTTCATTTACCATTTGCCCATAGTATTTTAAATTAATTTCTTATAGATGTACTTGTATTCTTGATAATTGTGATTCTAACTGGAGTAAAATGAAATCTCAGTGTAGTTTTCATTTCCATTTCTCCAGTTGCTTGGGATGTTGAACATTTTTTTCATTTATTTGTTAACCATTCATATTTCTTCTGTGAAGTGTTATTTTCCATCTCTTTGCCCATTTATTGATTGGGTTGTTTGGTTTTTTGAGTGTTAAGTTTTTTGTGTTCTTTGGATATCCTGTATATTAATGCCCAACCTGGGAAGCAAATAGTAAAGGCTGTCTCCCATTCTTTAGACTCTCTCTTCACACTCTTGATTGTTCTCTTTGCTGTGGAGAAACTTTTTAATTTGATTCCATCCCATTTATTGATTTTTAATTTTAATTTTACTTGTACTTAGGAGTCTTGTTAAGGAAGTCAGTCCTTGAGTCAACATGTTTTAGTATTAGGCTGCCTGCATTTTCTTCTAGCAGTTGCAGGGTCTCTGGTCTAATTTCCAGGTCTTTGATCCACATTGAGTTGACTTTTGTGTAGGGTGAGAGATAAGAGTTAAATTTCATTCTTCTACATATGGATTTACAGTTTTCTCAGCACCATTTGTTAAAAAAACTATCTTTTCTCCAGTATACATTTTGGCACCTTTTTCTTCTATGAGATAACTTATACATATTCATTTAAAATATCAACCTTTCATGTATTCAACTAAACACAGAAGGTAATCTGGATATGTTTTAACATTTTCCATTAATCATTTAGCCTTAGTATCACAGGCAGAGGCCCTGAAGGAAGAAAATGACAGCCTCCGTTGGCAGCTTGATGCCTATCGGAATGAGGTAGAACTGCTCAAGCAAGAACAAGGCAAAGCCCACAGAGAAGATGATCCAAACAAGGAGCAACAACTGAAACTCCTGCAACAAGCCCTACAAGGAATGCAACAGGTACAGGCATATTTGTTTTCTGTGCTTTTGGGAATAATAGCATTAATTCCTCATTTGTAAAAGGTTTCCTGCAAGTAAATAGGATATCAAACCTCTTCCTCTTGTTGTTGTTGTAGTTTCTGGCATGGCTGAGGAAGGAAGTACATGTGCTGTATGTTAATAAGATATTCTTGTTAATACAGAGATAGCAATGGATCACCAGTTTTAAAACAAGAGCATTCAGTGAGAAATGCTTAACATAAAACTACATTAGGGAGAGGGAGCATGAGAGCAATAGGTGAACTCTAGATAGGGCAGAGGGGTGGGAGGGGAAGGGAGGGGACATGGGGTTAGCAAGGATGGTGGAATGTGATGGACATTATTATCCAAATTACATGTATGAAGACACAAATTGGTGTGAATATACTTTCTGTACAACCAGAGATTTGAAAAGTTGTGCTCTATATGTGTAATAAGAATTTTAATGCATTCGGCTGTCATTTATTTTTTTAAAAAATCACTAAAAAAGTTAAAACACATAAAAAAACTACACTGAACAGAATCTGATCTGTTCTTGATGCTTCAGAAATACTTCAGGATCTAGATAGGAGGACCTTAGGATCATTATGAAGAACCTCAATTATTTAGATATGAAAAAGGGCCAATGAATTTGTATCTAGTTAATGGAATGATATATAATGCATACTTTTAGAAGAAATGGCAAGAATCCTATACTTGATTTGGTTGAAAGTGGAGCCATTATGAGTTTGTAAGTATCAGTGCCTTGGGTGCATAATAATAATTCATTCTATGTGGTTTTATTTTGTTTTCAGTCTTTTATGTGAATGAGCTTGCCTGCACATAATCCCAAGTATAAAAATAAAATAATTGCATCCAACTCCAATTGCATTCACATTCAACATTATATAGCAAGTGCTCAATATACAGAAGTTTGGTGTAACTATGACCAGAGTGAGCCTACAGTTTAAAAGATATCAACATCTGCATGTACTGTTGTAAAGAAGTAGCACTTCTGAGTAAGGGTACTCTTTCCTTCTGTTGTGCCAGACCACCATCCCTTTTCCTTACAACTTAAATTGTGCAATAATTTTTTAAACTCTGTGCCTCAGAATTACCTAGTGCAAAGCTAATTGCCAGTTGGAAATTACAACTGATGAACTGGAAGTCTCTTCTGGCACTAGCAGCCCTGTATTATTATCTTCTTGTATGACAAGTAAGATCACATTAATATTTCACTTTTCCTATTAACAAAATCTGTGAAGTAATGCTTACCTTCCTTTTAATGTCATCGTGGAGTTTAATTGGAACACTTAAATTATATCAGAGATCTTTCTAACAAAAAAATGTGTTTGCTGTGTTCGACTTCAAAGAACTTGGACAGTGTACATTGTACCCCGCATTTTTAGCCCTCCCAGTGGTCTTTTGCAAGCCTTTGAAAAGTAAGACTTTGGAAACATTTTGCTGTTGTTTATTCCTTCTAATATTGATTTTGAAACCATTGAACATAAGAACAGTTTTGCCACTTAAATGCAAAATGGAAGTGATGAACTTTTTCATTTCATCCTTTCAAATACTTCAGTGAGATTTTAGGGCTCTATCTCCTAAAAATTAATTTCACTCACTTTGATTACTTTTTATACAGAAAATAGCCTTCTAATCAATTATCAGATTTCTCCCAACTTGTCTCAAAAGATGTATAGTATAGTATGGTGGTCAAGAACATGGACTCTGGGGTTGACGTGGCCTGTTTTAAATCTAGTTCTGCCACTTCCTATCTGAATGGCCTTAGGGAAGACAGTTAACTTCTCTAAGCCTCAAAGATAATAATGTCATAGGGTTATTGTGAGGCTTAAAGTAGTTCATGCAAATGAAACCCTTAGCCCAATGCTTAGCATATATTAGGACCTCAATAAATAGTATTTGTTGTAATTATTAATAATGATAAATCCAGCTCTTCACCTAGAAATATAGAAATGAGCATATGTGAAATTTTGATTCTTTACTGCTTTCTTCATAAAAATTGAAATTGTTTAGGCAAATGGCTATTTGCAAGTATGATTTACAACATTAAGTCCACATCTATGCAGCAATCAAGCTATTTCCCAGACAATATTAACTGTACCATACCCTTACCCCTGGCCAGAATGGAAAAGAAGTTAAGTGACTAGATCAATTAGTTTCTCAGGGCCAAACTCAATGAAAATTCATATAAGCCAGATAAAATAACTTACAGTAAAAATATGTCTTCATTTTCCAAATGTTTGAATGGAAAAAGGTTCTGTTTGCTGGAAGAATGTGAGGCCAGCCCCATCTGATATCTAAGCTCATCCAGGAATTTAAGTGAAGTGTGGCTTTTTAATTAGAGACTTGATTGTCTTTGGTCTTTGTTGTAGCATCTCCTCAAAGTCCAAGAGGAATACAAAAGGAAAGAAGCTGAACTTGAAAAAATCAAAGATGACAAGCTACAGGTGGAGAAAATGTTGGAAAATCTTAAAGAAAAGGTAAAAGAATCCTAAATGAACCTCTTCCCTTGCCCCTTTCCACCTTTTCCTGTGACAATGAACATGCCCTGTAAGTGTTTGCAATAGAAATCAATATGGAATATTTGATTGGTTGGGGATTAAAAGTACCTTTCCAGAATAATTTTTAATATTAAAGGTTCTGCTCTTAGATCTGAGTCCTTGCCATTTCTAAAGGTTCTGTATGGTATATTTTACAATGACTAAAAATCAGTCCTTCTCTCAAGTTCCTCAGTCTTCCCTTTTGGAGAAGAGCAGTGTGCACATCTCTTCTCTACTTCTTCCTGTAATACAAATAGCAATATGGAGAGAGTTCATATGACACAAAATACCTTTAATTGGACATTTTAGTAAAGGAAAAAACACATATGCAACTAGAATATGGACATTTCTTTGTATAGAGTCCATCCAATGTAATCATGAGCAGCTACAAGTTAAATTAATAGCCAACGGCAAAAGAAAGGAAACCTTGGAAAAAAATGAAGAGACACAGTTTCCTAAAGCTGGATAATAGCATCATGGGAGACAAAATGAGACTTTATCAAGTGAGAGCCTGCAAGCGGTGGTAAGAATCACTACTGAGGACATCTGGATGGATTAGTGCATCACTATCATGAGTCAGGTGCCCAGTCTATTCAAAGTATATAAAGTCTATTGATAGGTGTGTCCTTGTTATACCTCTCCAATGTCCTCTGTGCTTGAATATTCAGCTGAAGTTATTATCTGAAAAAGAAGGGTCATTGACCCAAACTTGCCTGATAGATTGTCTCAGAATGAAGAGAATGACTAGGAGCTGGACCAAGAATCCAAAACCAACAATGATATAATTCCTCAAGAGCTCCTGCTATTTATCTTCTCTGCTTAGCTCAGGAAGATGCAATGCAATGCATACAGGCCCCTGGTGTGCTTACCAGCACAGTGATGTCCCCCAGAGTGCCATCGGGAACTGGCAACCTTGGTATAGTTGAAGCAAATGATTGAAAGTGTTTTCTTCTGGAGGCCATTTGCAATATGCTTTTAATTCTTCCACATCATAAAACCAACTCACTTTCCAGTTTTGTGAGTGCAATTAAAGAAATGAGCACAATCCCAGAGAAATTCATTTATCAAGCATTTAATTGAAAAGTGCCAAAGCTGTTCTACTTATCAGGACTTTCCTCATACTATCAGAGATTCTAAATTGTCCCAGAGATGCTACATAGCTTGATTTTGCTTTCTGCTTGAACTGGAGTGTGTATCTAGGATAGATAGAACCAAGTTTAAACTAATGACATTATGCTTAGAATCACTCCTGAGGATTGACATTTTGAGTATAAGCAGCTTTCTGCTTTGCAAAGAATGTCATTTTAAAACACAATAGGTCAGATGGCATAGAAGAAACTAGCTGGATTGTGCCAAGAATAAGTGTTTCCCCCTAAGAAACTGAATATACCCATGAAGTGGCAGCTAAAGAGGACATGGAAAGAGATCCAAGTGATAATCAAAAAACAGTGAGTCAGAATATGTTTTTCCTGTTATTTTAAGCAAAAGCTTCTTTTAAATAAATTCATGACAGTTCATTATAAACTGATCTTCTCTGGGAAGCTGATTTGTGGCCAAATATTTCAACCTGTCACAATTAGGTTAGGAAGCAAAGTACCATCACATTAGACTACAAACGTAATTTCAGGTTGAAAGGAAAGCAATAAGTTTTGGTGAGGTGGGATCTTTTTTGTTGTTTTTGTTTGGATTTCTTGACAGTAAGCCACAGTGTGAGTCATTGTCAGTGTTTTGCGATATAACAATGAGACTTATGTCTATAGAATTAGCACTTTGAATCTGCTGATAAAATTCAAGGTAATAAGCATTTCCTTCAATATACCTTTAATTATTTTAAACACAAGCTATAATAAATTGAAATTGGGCTTCAGTAAGGCCATGGTTCTATTCAAAATGGCTAAAACTTCTCAGGAAATCTCAATATCTTAAATCAACCTCCATTCATTAAATTCTTACATTTAAGAAATGGCTTACTGGATCATTTAATGTTTTAAAGGGGTTAGAAATAGATGTGAAGCCTGTGGCTTAAAAGTGAATCAGGGGTGTAAATCAAACTCGGCATAATTGTTACTGCCTGGATTGGATTCTAAAGGCCAAAGATTGAATAGGGCATCAAGAAAGAGTTCCCCTCTGACTGTGGCCAGGAAGCCTGTAAATCCACAAAACAACATGTCTTGCAACATAGACCATTCATTTTATTCAGAGACAGCATCCAGGAAGCTTTGAAGACATCTTTAAAGAAAACAGAGGAATCCTGTTCCTGCTGAGGGCTTGTGGAAGGGAGGAAGTGACAAAGCATCTGAGTCGGCCATCATTTGCCCCCCAAGGAGCAGTTCCCCAGCATTTTCTTTTACAACAGTAAAAGACTGAAGCAGAGACACTGAAACAATTTCTTTTATTCCTTCTTCTCAAGTCTCTTCCTTCACATATGTACTACAGAAAAGTTGTTCTCAGTACCCAAGGAAAGAAAGATCCATGAATGGTCTGAAGCCATGGATTTCAACTAAAGTGTATCTCATATAGCCTACCTACTACACTCAGAGACAGAACAATTTTTCAACAAAGAAGATCACTGACTGTATTTTTGGTTATTGATATTTCTTACTGTCAAGTTAGGAATATTCTAGATGATAATGTCTTTATCACAGAGAAGAGAAGGAATCACTAGTCAATAAATAGAGGCTCTCATTTTTAGCTCAAAAGCCAACAGTTGATTTCCTGTGTATGAATTGTCTACATTAAAAAATCTCCATTCATGGATGGAATGTACCATTTTCTTTTTTTAAAAAAATGCTCCTCTTAACAATGAATGACTGTGAATGAATGAATTGCTAGCTCTACCACTTCCTAGCAATGTGATCTTGGCCAGTTTACCTAATTTATTCCAGACTTACTTTCTTCATTTGTAGAGTGGAGAAAATACATATCTAATAGTACCTGGCATCTAGTTAATACACAATAAATATTGAATCTCATTCACCAGATTACTTATGTAGAATCAAGAATATTGAAAGCAAGAAAAAAGCTGAAGATAATTATTTATTTTTTCTGTGTTTGAAGCCATGTGAAGATGTTTTGCATTATCTCTGATGCTTTTATAATTCGTACTATTTTCCCTCCCATTCTATCATCCAAATTGGCCAATATTGCTTTTATGGACATGTCTTAAGATTTTTATGTGTTGAGTAATTAATTGAAACCAACTGCATTGCCAAAGATGGTAAACTTATCCAGGAATCACATTATTCCCACAGGAAAGTTGTGCTTCTAGGCTGTGTGCATCAAGCCAGGAAAGTGACTACCCTCTTGAGAAGACCATGAATAGCAGTCCTGTCAAATCTGAACGGGAAGCACTGCTAGTGGGTAAGGAAGCTAACACACACGTACAATCCATAGAATCCAGTGGAGGTGGGGTGGGGTTTACCTACGATTAATAAGGCAAGCATTTATGACAGTGCAAGAACCCAGAGTCCTGGAGGCAGTAGAGTAAGAACTAGTACAGATTTACATAAAAATTATAGTAGTGGCTCCCAACCCTCTTCAAGCTCTTTGTAGCACAGCCATGTCAAATGTGTCAGTATGAGCATTATGCTAAGAGGGGGTCAGCTGGAGAAGCACTTTGTAGATTTTTTTAAATCTCTATGCAAGGATAGCTAAGCCCTCTCATATCCACTCAGGGGGCTAGTGCAGATGCTGCTGGGCAAACAGCTTTGCCAGATGAGCCTCTGGAGCAAGTGTCTGCCTCTCAAGTTTTCCAGGCACAGGCTGGGACATTTTTACTTATGACACTTCTGACTCCATCTGAGAAGGTGTTTTTATACTTCCTGACAGCAAATATGTGGTACCTCATCCAACAGTACTTATCCAACCCTCCAACACCAATTGGGTGTCCTCTAATTCAATTCAGTTCAACTCTATTCAATTATGACACCAACTAGCTAAAGTTACCACCAATTTAAGGACTCAGTCCCACAAATCAGCCCTGACTTTAGATACCAGTCTCCAATATTGGGTCCCTGAAAGTGTTCGATTTTCTTTACTGTTACAAATGCCTGAGACAACCAACTTAAAAAGAAGTGTTTATTTTGGTTCACTGTTTTGGAAATTTCAGATCATGATTAGTTGGCTTCATTGATTTTGAACCTGATATGAGGCAGTACATCATGGCAACAGTATGTGGCAAACTCTTCACCTCATGGGCAGGATATGAAAAAGAGAGAACGTAAGGGGCTAGGGTACCAATATTTCCTTCAAGGACATGCCCCAGTATCTGGAAGACCTCCCACCAGGCCACACTCTTCAAGTTTCTACCACCTGCCAGTAGTGCCATGGGCTGGGAACTAAGCTTGTAACAGAGAGGCCTTTGGGGGACACTCCAAATCCAAATAATAGCACTGTTATCCACATTTCTATATGATCTGGCTACAAAGTCTGTTCCCTGGGGCAGGAAGATAACCCACTGAACTTAGGAAAGTGCTTTACTTACTATTACCAGTTTATCATAAAGGATGCAACTCAGGAGCAGCCAAACCTAAGAGATATATATGGCAAGGTACTAGGAGAGAGTATATGGAACTCCTGTACCCTTTCTAGGCATTCCACCCTCCCAGCATCTTGTGGTCACTAATTGGGAAGCTTTCTGAACTCCATATTGAGGTGTCTATGGTAGATTATTGTGTAGGCATGATGGGGGACCTGGTGGGAAGGGAGGTCCTGAAAGTTCCAACCCTCTAATCATACTTTGGTCTTACTGGCAACCAAAGTATGACTTTGAAGCTATTGAAAGGACCCCAGCCACCTGTCATTCATTAGCATACAAAAAGACACTCTGTTTCTCCAGAAATTCCAAAAAGGGCTGGGGATGTGACTCAGTGGTTAAGTGCCTCTGGGTTTATGCCTGGTACCAAAAAAAAAAAAAAAAGAAGAAGAAGAAAGTTGTGATTATTAAATATGATAATTAGCCTGAGTCACTTAGCACAGGACTTGGCCCATAGTAAGCCCTCAGTAAATGGAAACCATTTTACACTTACAGTATATTCACAAATGCTCATTGACTTTTCATTTGGAGAACAGTATCATATTGAGGTTCTAAAATATTCAATCATTTAACAAGGAATAGTTAATCTCAGCTGTCCTCTAAGAAGCTGGGTCAAACAGTAGCCCCACCCCAGTCTCGAAAAGTCTTCCACACTGATTGGCATCTTCATATTTTTAAGATATATCTACCTCCTTTGGTAATGGATATTAGACTCAGCACTTTGATATATTAATAAAGATGCATAGGGGGATCTGGTGTTGAATCTTCAAAAAAGTGACAACTTTTAATATTTCCCAACTCAAAATTTGTAACACATTGTCATGGAAACAGGGAGACCCCAGAGAAGTGCTGGGGTAGAAGGAAGCCTAGAAAAACTATTCTTAAAAGTGTTTCTTGTTCTGATTTTTTTTTCAAGAACATAGTCTTGGGCTGACAGAGAGAAAGAGGAATCTATTTTTTAAATTATTTCATGGGACATGGACTCACAAAAATTGCTTAGTGTTTTTAAACCTATAGAGTTATTTCTTGACATTTGAGAGTCTTTCCTGGCCATGACATCTAGAATTTCCTGGAACATGGACTGTCTTCTTCAAAATTTAAGTTTCTCAGCTAAATCAGTGTTTGGAAATTCAATTCACCTAGTCATTTAAGAATAAAGTAATGTTAGTTAGTAATATCATCTGTTTTGAACAAATTTTGAGCCCCACCATCAGTTTTTCCTAGAGTCCTGCAGCCCACCCCTTTGTCATCTAATATCTGGGCAGTTTTCACAAAGAAGTGACTGAACTTTAAGCTACAGTTTAAACTGGTGGTATTCCTTATCAGTCTCTTAAAGGAACATAAAAATTGTAGTTTATAAACCAAATCAAATTTCACTTTTATTTCCTGGCAATTTGTATCAAACCCAATTTTAGATCTTGTTTATGTGCCAAAGATTTTATGAAAGGAGGCGAATTCAAAATAATTTAAGGAAGAAATAGTATGCTTTTGAACTTTTCCCCCACTTTTTGCCAGATAGAGATTAGAATGATTAATCTGAAAGCCAGAACAATCAAGGCACTTGACAGCTGCCAGTCACTCCAGAGTTAGAGTAGAAATCACTTGCATTCCTTTAAACTGCTATAAGAATTCTGCTGCATGGCCAGGTGCAGTGGCACAGGCCTGTAATCCCAGCAACTCAGGAGGCTGAGGCAGGAGGATCACAAGTTCAAAGCCAGCCCCAGCAGCTTAGCAAGGCCCTAAGCAACTTAGCACGATCCTGTCTAAAAATAAAAAATAAAAGAATTCTGCTGCATGAAGAGATATGGAGCTCTATGCAGAAAATGCTCATGACCACTTAAGTCATCCTCAAAAGAAATGTTTGGATTTACAGAGCTACTTGCAAAATAAAACCCAAATACAATCAGCAGATTCTCTTGTAAGAAGCACTAGGTTAATCAGGCAAAATACATGATGTGTATGATTGCCACAATAGCAAGACATTACTTACACCTAAGAGGCCAAAGCCTATTTTAAAGACCATGTAAAGGAACTGCAAAAACATAGCACAATCTATCTAAATCTTTATAAAATTCTATAATTCAAATAGTCCTTAGCCTTCACAGATGATGGAAGTGAATTCTTCATATGCTAGCTTTTCTACATGTGATTCAGTATAGTAACAGGCAGTGTGTGTAGTAATTAAGAATGACTGTCTGAATTCAAATGCCAGCTCTGTCACTTAACAGCCATGTGATCTTGAGCAAGTTGCGTAAACTTTCTGTGGCCTCAATGTCCTCATCTGTGAAATGGGGGTGGCATCACCTACCTCATGAGGTTATTATAAAGATTAAATGAGGCTGGGTACAGTGGCACACACCTGTAATCCCAATGACTCAGGAGGCTGAGGTAGGAGGATTGCAAGTTCAAAGCCAGCCTCAGCAACTTAGTGAAGCCCTAAGCAATTTAGCAAGACCCTGTCTCAAAAATAAAAAGGACTGGGGATGTACTCAGGGCTTTGATACTTCTGGGTTCAATCTCTGGTACCCAAAAAAAAAAATATATATATATATATATATATATATATATTAAATGAGTGAAATATATGTAAATTTAGGATTAGAGCTCAGCATACTGATGTTGTATATATGTACATGTTATTGTGTATAAGAGTTTTCTATCACATAGAATCTTAAGGAATACTGTGCTCAGGTGTAACCTCTGGGGTATTGTCTCTATAGGGATTATCTCCACATTCCTTCATGTTCACCCATTTGGAGCAAGCATTGAATACATCTGTTCCTACTTGCATCGTCTTGATAATAAGGTATGTGGGGGCCTGAAAGGGAGGTGCCAGGGCATATAGGGTTCTCTGTGAACAGGTGACCTTACTTTCCCCAAGCATAAATAGGCCATTACTTACTGCTCTAAACTTTTTCAACACTTTCTGTCTCACAGTAATTCAGTATAGAGCTTCCTCCTTAGAGCAAAATGACCATTTATCTGTCCCAGTTTGCCTAGGACTAAGGTGGGTTGTTCCTGGGACTTGAGACTTTTCAGTTCTAAATCCACAGAAGTCTCAAGCAGACTTGAATGAGTTTGCTATACTACTTCCAAGATACATCTTAGAAGAATTTTTCTTCCTTCTCTTAATTTACAAGCTGCAAATTAATCAGAAAATTAGCCATTATCAGCTTTCTTACCCATCCAACTTTTGTTCCATTCCTTTGGCCTTTAGCAAATGTTAACTTTCAAATTTGGAAGTCTTATTCCAATTCCCCCTCCCACCATCACCACTGTCCTTACCTAGTGTGAAACAATCAAGGCAGGGACCAAAAGAAAAAAAAGATGGAACCATGAGCTGAATATTTGCTCACATCAGGTCTTAGGGGCCATTTCCTTCCCTTGATGATATCCTTCTGAGGAGCTCACAGAGCATCTGGAGCAAGAGGAAAAGCTAATTTTCTAGGAAGTCAGGGATACCCCTTAGAGGCAAGAGGGGATTCTTGACTACTAAAAATAAAAAAGCTATTGATACATTTTTTTTTTCAGAAGCAGCGTTCAGTTAAACCTGCTCCTGATTTTTACTCACTATTTCATAGGATCCAGGCCTCCTGGGTAGTGACATTTGAATGCAGATTCCTGACACTCTGATGTCCAAAATGTCAAGCCATTTAAGCATATGTCCTCTTAAGAAAGACAGGGACCCATTTGGGAATGTTATTGTTCTAACCATATTGTAACTGTGGTGGTATATATTCCATGATGACATTTGTTTTAGTTTTAGCTAGCACTCCCCTCTCATTTCCCTCTTGATGCTATTCTACAATTAAATAGTCCATTGGGTAGTGAAGGGGAGCATGGGATGGGATTACCAAAGCCAAGTAGTCAGTTGTAATGATAGGAAATAGAACTGCATATCAGTAAAAATAATTATCTGGTTCTTTTTTTAACTCACAAAATAATACATAATATTTCTTAAAAGGAGAAGCAGAATAGCAGTAGAGCAGAGGGAAAGTTACCTACAATCCCACCCCTCAAAGATTAATAGATTGTTTTGTTTTGTTTTGTTTTGCCATGCTAGGGAACAAGCCCAAATCTTTGTGCATGCTAGGCAGGTGTTGTATCACTGAGCTAGATCCCCAGCCCTTCAAGGGTTAACAGTCTGGCATATATTTCTGACCCTTTTCCATTTTATATGCTATACCTATACGATATGTATCTATCAATAAATATTATCTATTTATGTTTCTCAAAATGGGATTCTACTCTCTATGATACCCTGCAATGTTCTTCTTTCACTTAACTAGATCCAGTCTACTCCTGGCACTGGGAAGAAGGCATGACTTCACTCCTAGCCTGGACATAGATCCTCATTAGCAGCTTCCTGCCAGTGTAGTGTCAAGGACCTCCCAATGAGAGCCTACATTGATGACAGGAGAATTGAAGGGTTCCCTCCCTCCAGCTCCAGTTATGGTAGATACTACAAGTATCTCTTGGTGCTCTTCAGCCAAGCCCTGGTGCCCAGGCTCACAGCTAGGAAGGTGGCTATTAATGCAAAGATGATCACCTAAAACAAGCCTGAAGGAGTCAAAACTTAGTTTTTGTGTTGATGAGTGTGTGTGTATATATACACATACACATGTGTGTTAAGTGGGGAGAGAGAAAATATGAAGAGTTAAGAACACAAGGCATTCTCCATTCCTGTTAGTTTTCCTTAATGAGCTAATGCATGAGTGAAGAATTCTGCTCCAGTGGCAGCCATTTATACTTCCCTTCTCTTCCAAAGACTTGGGCTGCTCGTAGTGTCACCAGCACAGAGCAGCCATCATTCAGCTGACTACATACCCAAATCTTTGCACGCAACTTACACCAGCTCTCTTCAATAGCAAGGTCAGTGGACTGTGTCTGGTGGTCACAGCAGAGGATCACTGCTGCCTGAAAGCCTCTCTACCAACATGCACAAATGTACAAGGAGGGGGAGGAAGTTAACCCTCCCACCCCAATATACACATGCACACCCACATTCTAAAGTAGGCCACAGTGGGGGAAAAAAACATACTGGGAGCATGAAATTGGTTTTTATTAGAGAATATCCTCTCTGTCCCACAGATCTGCACCAGTGATGTGGAATGTCTCATGAGTAGACTCCAGCATACCTTCAAGCAGGAAATGACAGGAGTTGGAGCCAGCCTGGAAAAGAGATGGAAATTCTGTGGCTTTGAAGGCTTGAAACTGACCTGAATTTCTGTTGAACAACTTGGGATCCTGAAAATAAATGTGTGTTGGACAAGCTTAGAAAGTGATTTGTAATTTTGATGGTTTTCAAGTGGAAGTTACTTTAAGTCTGTCAGTTCATTCCTGGAATATCTTTTGAGTTAAAATAAGGATCCTAGAAACAGCACCTCGAGCTACAGGCCCTAAAAAGAAATTGCCTCAAACCTCAAGTGCTGTAACTTCCTCCCGCTTCTGGCGATTAGTTGTCTTCTCTTATTAATTGTATTGAAAAAATCCTGAGGCTAAAGAGTATTTGGTGTGTTTTCCGTGTCTGTACTACTGTTGTAGACCTTGGCATTTTTTAAGCACTATTAACTGAAATGTTTTGATGATTTGTATGTAATTTGTGTTTCCAGACTTCTCTTCACATTGATGTTGCTACTGGTAAAAGGAATGAAAAAAGCACTAGATACTCTGTGTAACTGCCATTGTCTTTCCAAGCCCCAGTAGACACATCAGAGTCTTCTAGAGGGTGCCTGACCAGGGTCACCTTTGAAATGACAAAGCATGTTTTGTGGCTTTTTGCAGAATTACTATGAACCAAAAGTTGACAGATGTTCCAAAGTTATTTTCTCTAATAGATAAAAGGTCTTATTTCAGAATTTAAAAATAATTCTAGATGTATTCACAGAAAGCAAGTATCCAGTTTGATTAGCATGTGTTCATGCTATTCACAATCACTTGTAAATAGTCTGCTTTCAAAGGAGGGCATGTTTAGTTTTCTATGAATTGAGACGTGCTCACACGTGGGCATGCGCACACACGCAAGCATTAGCAGAAGGGATTTATTTTAATATTCTTTGCCCTCTGGCTTTCTTGCAGTCTGTTGGTCCCTTTTCTTCTGCTGTCAGTGTGTTGAACTACAAACTGTGTACTGCTGTAAATACTATATTTACTTCATGCTGAACGTTTGTAAAGAGTTGATATGAGTATTAATAGTGATGAACTAATAAATAATGGGCCAGGCTGTATGAGGCTTCCTGCAAATGTGTCAGCTCCACATGGAGTGCTGATTGCCAGGGACACCTCCAGGTCTGTGGTGCTCATCAGCAGATTGCAGTGGTGGAATGTAGGTGGACCATTCAGGAAGTTTTGTTTGGCAGAAAAGAAAAGGAAAGGAAAGGGCTTGGGGTTAATATTCTGAGACAGACATGGTCATTTATTTATTTCCTCTTGTGGTGATAGTGATATTGGTGCTTAGGATAACACAAGCATGCCCTCCCTTGAGCTCCACTGAAGGTAAGAGAATGCACTGAATAAGCAAAGCCAATGCTGAGTATTTCACGAAAATCCTTTGTAAATGAGTTGCCAGTAGTGTTCAAAGTTGTATTTTTAAAAGATAAATATTCTGTTTTTTACACATCTTCCGTGTTCTGTTTTGAATGACCTGCTTTCTAAGCGATCCTTTAGTAGATCTCAGTTTCTCCCGTTCAGTTGCCAGGATGTTGGAAGAAGATGCTAAACCTGCTTGACAACTAGAAATAGCATTCCCCCAGCAGCCCATTCATGCTGAAAGTTGGCTTCCAGCTCAAGCACCCCACGGTGGCCCCAGCAGGCAGCTAGGGTTATTTTTATGCTAGTTTCTTCACTGAAGCATCTCTGTCATCAAAGCTTCGGAAGGCTTTGATTCATCAGCTCAGGGCATCTAGAATGAGTTATTTTAATGATATCAATGAAATCATAGGAAAATTCCCACTTATCAGTTCTTTCTTATTTAAATAAGTCAAGCAAAATTATTAAAATGTAAGGCAACAGCTGTCATGCCTGAACACCTCTCTCTCCTTCACTTATATTGCAAACTGTAGTTTCTGTTACACCTGCCAGTCTAGGCCAGGTGTATTCCTTTCAACCTGATTCAGTGTGCTAATTGGGATGGTTTATTTTCTGCATGAGCTTAGCCGTTTGCTCCACTCCATACCAGTGTACGTGGTGGTGTGAAAGTGTTTTTTAGAGATGATGAACATTTAAACCAGTAGATTTTGAGTAAATCATCTTTTTAATCAGTCAAAGGCCTTAAGAGAAAAGACTGAGTCCCCCTCAGGAAGGAATTCTACCTCCAGGCTATATCATCAGACTCAAAACTACAACATCAAGTCCTGCCAGAATTCACAGCCTGGTAGACAGCCCTACAAATCTCAAACTTGCAAGCACCCACAGGTGCATGAGCCAGTTCCGTGTGTGTGTGTGTGTGTGTTATTCATCCCATCAGTTCCATTTCTCTGGAGAACCCTAATATACTAGAGTTGTTACAATATTTAAGAGTAAAGTGTATTTGCATTATATTGCATAATTGCAGCATGTACCATCACTCATAATCCTTTCCATTCACCATACAGAACTATTAATGAAGTTATTTTTCTTAAAAATTATCAGTGCTATTTATTGTTCTGTTGTTCCTCCATAATTTTAAAATATTGCTCTTTTGTTATTTTTGTGAAAGAGTAGTTAAGAGTTTTTCCTGATAATAATAAATAGAAGCTTTCTTTTATTTTAAAAATGTTTATTTCATCTCTCTTCCTAGTCCCATGGTACCTCTAGTTCTGATTTTTTAATATTACCAAGTTGCTTTTTAAATACCTTCAATGAAAAAAGTTATTTTTCAGAGAAAATTAGACACATATGTGTATTCAAATTTATATAGAGACTTTAAAAAAAAAAGCTCAGTCCCCAAAATGTTTTGTTTTCACATACACAGAATAAATGGTAGTATTTGAAAAGACCACATACATGTGCAAGAACGTTTGACTCACTCAATAGAACTTTGTGAGCCCTTGAGATTTTTCAGCTGCCTAGAATGAGCCATCAGATAGACCCAGCTTCATTTATTACCCAAACTGCTACTATCTGCTGAGTACCTAGTATATAGTTATGCTGTCCAAAGTCACCTCCTGTCCATGTGTCTTTGCACAAGTTACTTGGACATAATGGGAGCTTCAATTTCCTTATAGACAAAGTTAAGGATAACTAGTGCCTACCTCATAGAGTTGTAGTAAAAATTCAACAAGATGGTGTCTGCAAATTTCCCCTGGTGTATGGTGAGTTCTCAACAAAGAAGCATAATTATGATTATGATTCAGCCAAAGTTCATGACCTCTACCCACAGTTTTTAAACACCTAGGAGTGTGGGGCTGCATCATGTGACTAGTCCTCAACAAAGGAAATTCAGCTGTTCAAATATATTCTAAATATTTCCTGTGTCCCAGACACTCTGCCAGGTACTAGGGAATACAAAAATAATATGGATGGCCCTTGCCTTCCAGAAGATAGGAGGATAGCCAACCCCAGTGACTAAGGATGCTGAGGAAGGAAGGTTGCACATTCAAGGACAGCCTCAGCAACTTAACAAGACCCTGCCTGAAATTTTTTAAAAAAGGACTCAGGCTGTAATTCAGTGATAGAGCACCCCTAGGTTCAATCCCTAATACTGCAAAAAAGGAAGGTAGCTTTTAACACATCCAACCTAAGTCCTTTACCCTTTAACCAAAGTCACAAAAACTCAGTGTAAAAATATTCAGTGTTGAACAGCCATGAATTGAGTGAATAAGGTGGTAATGATGTCTTATTCTTGAGACCTGAACTATTAATCTCTGTGCCCTAACACTGCCCCCAAAGTTTAAGTTCTATGAGTTCATCGTCCACATTTGTCCTATTCACTGCCACATTCTCAGTCTGGTGTATTGTGGGTGCTCATTAAATGTTGGTAAATGAGTGCTTGTATAGCATTCTTAACTCCATATAATAATAGAAGTATTAATACTAAAGTACTACATAATAAAAAACTATTAATAATAAAACTTAACATGAGTATCAAGTACCACAAACCAGGACATAGATGATAGATGAGTGATGCATAAAGATAGATATTTATTCATTCATTTTTACTGCAATGTGAAAAGTAGTTTAGGGTTAGCCTCTATTTTATCTGGGACTTGGAAGTGTAAAGTAACTTACTTAGGTTTTTAAGAGGCAGGGATGAGATTTGAATCTTGCAATTGCAAGCTCAAAATGTTCTACTGCTCTGGTGATTTATTTAACCTTCATATCAACCTAATTGGTAAACCCCACATTGTTCATTCAAGTGCCATTATAGAGTACCTGATAGGTGCAAGTCATGGATCTAGAAATTCAAAGGCAAACAAAATAGCAGGCTAATGGGAAGCCTGCTAAACAACAGTCATGTCCCAGGTGCTATTGGAGGGACACAAATATTAGGAAGCTTGAGAGATGAATAAGAGGAGAAAACAAGCTCAGAAAGGTTAAATTTCTTTCCCAAGGTGCACAGCAAATATGTGACAAAGCCCAGAAGTTGAATCCAAGTTGGTCTGGCTTTAATTTGTGTCATGAACTAATAGAACACATTTGTGCCCCAGATCACTTTCTAACACTTTCACTTCTCCAAGCCTTTTTTTCTTCATGTATATTAAGGAAATCCATGTATATTATGCCCAAAGAGTCATTTATGAGATTTTGTTCAGTGCCCAGTACTATGCCTGGAAAAGTGCTCAATAAATAGTTATAATTTATATTCAAGTAATAGTCATATCAACAATGCATCAATGACTGCAGAGCTCCCTTTACAGTAAGGGAAACCCCCATGGGGCCATATATAACTTAAAAGAAAAATGAGGGACTGCGGTTGTGGCTCAGTGGTACAGTGCTTGCCTCGCACATGTGAGGCCCTAGATTTAAACCTCAGCACCACATAAAAATAAACAAAGGTTAAAAAAAGAAGAAGAATGACATCAGTTAGCTCAAAAAACTTTGGGTACCAATGCTCTATCAGAGGTAGATAATGCTGGCCCAAGCCTAACACAGGTAAGAAACTTCCTTCAGCTGTCTTCTTATATAATTTCAGTATCCTTCTAGTTCTTCCCCCTCTCATCACAGGACAGACCACACCCCATTAAGAAGGAGGCCAAAGGGACCTTCCATCTCTCATATCCCTAGATCCATAACATCTTCTCAGCCTTTCCATTTGAAAATAAACTTTGAAGTGTTCAGCTTGCCTACATTTCCTATCTGGAAGGAAGATCTCAAAGGTATGTTCAAACAATTAATTACTGGGGCAACAGAAGGAAAGAAAAGGAATTGATTACACATAATAGGTATGAGCCCTCCAGGTTATAGAGCCTTATGGAGATGATTTCAGATCTTGGATGTAAAATAGTAAGCAGGACATATTAAGGAGTGTTCTGCTCAACTACATTTGCTCCAAGTGTGTTTGAATATTAAAGTGTCCTAAAATTAATCATCCCCTGCACACCAGGCCTCTGAAACTTTAACTCATTAATATTCCTCAATAATTACATTATATGGTACTTTAAGGGTTTTCAAAGCAACCAATGCACACACATTATGTCATTCAATTTTCACAACCTCCTATGAGCTAAAAGGGGCAGATGGATCCCTCAGCATTATTGCAGCTAAGGAAAACTAGTCTCGAAAGGATGAAGAGCCATATCCTAGTTTCCATTGCTAAGTGGATGGTGGAGCTAGGGGTAAGAATACAGGATTCCTGAGTCCTCCCAATCTCCAGCCCAACTTCAGGACAAGCCCCTGTGTACTATGGCTGAGAGAATAAAGAGTAGGGCTTCTTAACGATATTTGGTGCCTGGACCCCTTATCACAGTAATATTTTTAAGTGCACTAAGTAAAAGACAAAGAATTACAAAAGAAATCAACTATATTGAAATAACACACTTATCAAAATTTTTAAATGGGATTAATTTCATTAAATACACTAATGTTTATAAATTACTTAGAACAGTGCTCATCACATGGTAAGCTCTACATAAAGGTTTATTTTTAAAAATATTTTAAACAATGAAATCTATAAATGAACAAAATACTGGTTCTGTGCACATTTTGAAATTCTAAGTCAACGCATAAATGGCAGGAGGCTACCACAAGTTTGTATTTCTGTGTGAAAAAGTGACAGATGAGCTTCAATGTGAGCAAGTATAAAGTATTGCATTTAAGAGAAAATGTGCCAAATGCTATTCACAAGATGTTAGTCTCCACACCATCAGCTCTGGCACAGATAAGGGATCTGGGAGTTGTTGGAGAGAAGTCCCTGAAGACATCTGCCCAATGTGTGGTCGGAATCATAAAAAGGCAACAAGTTCTAAATACAGTAAAAGAGAGAAAAAAACATAAGGCATTATCTTGTCTTTTCCTAAAAAAAAATAAATTTTGTACTCACACTTGCAAAACGGTGTGTTTCATGTGATTGCACCTCAAAACATGAAATTCAATATTGCAATTCACATGTTGTTTAAGTGCTTACTCTGTGCAAGACATTCTGGCAGCCAACCAGGCTGTAAATATGATCTGACATCGTACTTTTCCTTAAAGAATTTGAAAAGGTGCTCAAATAATCAAGGGTGTGGGTGAGTTTTAATACATTAGTGAGACATGTTCTATGCTTTTGAACCAGAACCATATAGTCTAGGAAAGGAAAATATGGAATGCTGAATCCAATGTGTTTAACAGAATACAAATGCTTCTCAACTTAAAATGGAGTTACATCCTGATGAACCTATTGGGTTAAACACTAATCAGTGCCTAGGAAAGCTTGCAGTGAGATGAGATCTCTAAAGAATGTGATAACAAAGGAAATGGAGAGGGGAATCTGGCCACTTCACTTATCTCTAGTCTTTAGGAAAGGATCCAAACAGAGTGACCCTGGTTGTAAAGTAAAGGAATGTACTCAGAAAACACCAGAGGAAGTGCATCTGCACAGTGGGCCTGTGACCTATCCTATGTATCCCCCTGCTTGTGTCCCAGCCTGCTGTTGCCAAGGAATATGTAACAAATTTCCAAAACCTCTCAGTTGAGTCCTCTAAGTTCTTTCTTTGGGATTTGTAAATAGTATTCTTGGGGCTTTTGCAGCACTGGAGTTGAACTATTGTCATAGTCCACAGGATCCCAAAGGGGGACATGTTGAGTTGACTCCGCAGTTGAGAAAGGGCATGGAGTCTAGGGGAAATCCTGGGCAGACCACAGCTTCCATGTGGTTGGAAGTGGCTTCCCTATTGGAGGGGTGGGATCACCACGTGAGTATAGGAACGACCTGCAAAGGGATCCAAAGTTGTTGTGGGAAAGCTAAAGGAGACAAAGAATGCCCCTGCAGTGGTGACATGACCCCCTCTGTGTGCTTAGCCATAGACCAAGATTTAGCTACCCAGGCTCAGCTCCATGGAGTACAGGAAGCATTAAAACTAAAAAGAGGTGCACATTTTGCATAGGTTTTCAGCAAAGATGTGCTGTCATTGTGGATGAACTTGAAGATGAACATCTGCAGGTCATGGCATACGTTAATGCTAAACTCAGAGGACATTGTGGGCCCAAAGCCCATATTAGGGAATGGTGATGAG
Organism: Ictidomys tridecemlineatus; assembly: GCF_052094955.1. Taxonomy (NCBI): domain Eukaryota; kingdom Metazoa; phylum Chordata; class Mammalia; order Rodentia; family Sciuridae; genus Ictidomys; species Ictidomys tridecemlineatus. The sequence continues at coordinate 20,965,065 of NC_135493.1, forward strand.
TGAAAACTGGGACCCTCAGTCATAGGATCCACTCAGGGAGTCCACTAGTTCCAATGACTCAGAAGTTGAGGTGGAAGATAAAGATTTAGTGGAAGCTAGACTGATAATGGTCCAAAAGTTAAAGGTCCAGCAGGAGCAGCCTGAGGGGGAGGATTCAGATCTGCTCCCTACTCCAGAGAAAGATTGACATCCCACCATGAGCCCCTATAGCTTGTGGAACTGGAATCCAAGTTCAGGCAGAAAATAAAAGAAACTGTACCAGCAAGTTTTTGTGGGTCCCTGGAGCAGATGGGATCATGTTGAATGGTATGGAATTGTCTAAAATGACTTTTGTAACTGTTCACCCTGTTTTATGTCAGCAGCTGATGAAAGTGTAGTTATAATGCATTCCACTGCTGTCGTGTATTTAAAAAAAAATAAAATCAATAAAAGATTAAAAAAAAACATAGGGTCATTACTAGCTTGGCTGCTTCTTGACACTCACAATACATGGCCAAATTCAGGAGATATTCCCATGTCTAGAGGCACCTGGACCTCTATGGAAGATCTACGAAGCAATTTGTGGGAATTGGGAATGAAACATAGTATTTATGTGCAGACTTTCCTGGGACAGGACAGTCTGATTTTTACTGCCAGGATGAGGGATGCAGTGCTACACACAGCACTTTTGTCCATTTGTGATGCCCTGGTATTAGTATTATCCCCATTCATAGGGGAGTCCTTCAAGCAAACAGCAGATCTAGGGGAGACAGAAAGATTGTAGCAAAAACCAGGAGCCTGTAAAACCAGCCCAAATTTGGAGGGTTTTCAAATCTCCTGAAAACAAATGTGGAGGGCTAGGGTTGTGGCTCAGTGGCAGAACACTTGCCTAGCACATGTAAGGCACTGGATTTAATCCTCAGCACCATTTAAAAAAAAGGTATTGTGTCCATCTACAAGTAGAAATTTTAAAAAGCTTAAAAGTTATTTTTTACAAAAACAGATGTGGGTGGACTTAATAGCAGCAAGAATGGATGAAAGGAAAATAGATAAACAACCTGTTGCTACTTCGGTACAGTTATCGAGAATTGCCAAAGGTCAAGAGGTTTCAGCCATTAACTATCAATAACCAATAAAAAGGGGGCAATCCGAAAGGTAGAATGGACTCCTGCTCCAAAGGAGACAGAGACAAATAAGAAATGTAATCAAAGTAGAGCTCATGGCTTTGACCACTTGGGTGTGGGACAACTAGGGAAGAGGTCAAGGTTTGGGGATCCAAGCCATGTTTCTGAATGAGAGGCCATATATAGACATAGTAATACATTAATCTTCAAAAACTATTCAGAGAATAACGGCTTTGGTACACATGGAAGTTGAATGTACGCTGATAGATAGTAACCCTAACAACTTCTCAGGCAGGTCACTGCTATTGATGGATATGTGGGCAAAAATACTGAAAATTTGATCTGTAACATTGACTCAGCAGCTTGGATGCCTGCCACCCACCCTCTACCCAGTGCTCATGGCCATTCCTAAATATATAATATATGTTGATATTTTGTGGGAAAATGCTTACAAACTACAGTAGGAGAGTTCCATTTGCATTTCTGGGAGATTAAACAAGTGTCAGCTGGAAAGCCAATATTAAGTGGGAATACTAAACACACCCTGTTGTTTTGCCTGCTCCCTGCTAAATTGTTGTCATCAAATAATATCAGGTCCCCAGTGGCCATCAAGTGGTAACAGCAGCCATAGGTGAATTGGCTAAATTAAGCATAATTCATCCAATCTACAATCCTTAACCCCCCTGTGTGGCCAGCAAGAAAGCCAGACAGAACTTTATGTGTGACACTGTATTACAGAAAATTAAATAAGATAATCCCTTAAATTTATGCAATTGGGGCTGGGGATGTGGCTCAAGCGGTAGCGCGCTCGCCTGGCATGCGTGCGGCCCGGGGTTCGATCCTCAGCACCACATACCAACAAAGATGTTGTGTCTGCCAAGAACTAAAAAATAAAAAAAATAAAAAATAAAAAAAAATTATGCAATTGTTCCCAACTTACCCAGTATTCTAGAAGAGCAAAGTACTCAATGGGGAACTAATCACTGTGTGTTGGACCTTGTTAATGCCTCATTTATCATAGATAAAGCCCCTGAGCATCTTCATGTGGGAAGACCAACAGTGGACAATTATGGTGTTACCTCAAGGATACTTCCATCACCCCAACTTGCATCATGGTATGGACCTTGTTTCCATGGTCCTCTGAGCTGGCAAAAGTGTTTACATAATGATCACCCCCATCTGATTCTCTTCAATTGCTCACCAAAGCTACCCCCACACTTTTGACTCATTTGCAAAGGAGAGTGTGGGTTGCAAACCCTGGCAGAGTACAGGGCCCTGTTTATAAGTGAAATTATTGGGTATTGTTTGGTTGGGAAGACAAAGTTTATACTTCAGGTGGTGATAGATAAATTCAGACATTTCTACTTCCCAGTAAAACCCATCATTAATAGAAAGTATTGTAAATGAAAAATGCATTTAATTAGTTCAAGTAACAAATGCAAAAACAAATTACATCTAATCCATTAAATATACCAAACACATAGTTTAGCAACACAGCAAACTGTAGGAAATCAGTTGTTGACCCTCTTGATGGCACGACTCACTGGGAGCTGTGGCTGCCACTGTCTGGCATCAAGAAACATAGTACATATTGCCAGCCCAGGAAAAGATAAAGATTCAAATTTTTTAAAGTATAGTTTCTACTGAATGTGTATTGTCTTTACATCCTCATAAAATTAAAAAAAAATTGGTTGTTAAACCACCACCATACACATGCAAACACAAAGCAATGTGTGTAGCACTTGGTAAAGCCAGTATTACAATTATGCCTTGTTTCTTTATCAGAAGACATCTAGGTTTTATACGTGAGTTTTCCAGGTAACTGAAACATGACACTTCCAGTACCAATAATTTTATTCTAATCATTTTAAATGAAAATGTTTCTAAAATGTTTCACATTCTTTCCCTTGTTTTTAAATAGACGTCCACACCTGTCATAACCTTTCAATGATCACTCCATATTCCCACTAATAGCATTTTGTACAGTAAGATAAGTTTAAACTTGTAGTTTAAGGTTTTCATCTTCATCCTCTGGGCCAAAGAGTTATCTGCTCTCCCTGGAGGTGTATCTGTTTTCATTTTCAAAATTTCCTCCCTCTTTTTCCTGTTTGCTTCTTTTCTATGGTGCATTAGCAATCATAGCATCTCTTAGAGTTCTTATTTTTGAGACAATTTATTTAGTAAAAACATCAAATGTTAAATCAGAGAAAAATCATTGACTGATAGCTCAGATTTTTACTATCAATTCTATAACCTTCATGTCCACTCCACTTGAGACACACCTAAGGACAAAGTTTTTGAACTTGGCATTCAGGAACCTTCATGATTTAGTCCTAGACTTCCTTCTAGTCTTATTTTCCACTTCTATCCTGCACATAACCTACTACTTTCCCATACATCCACAAATCCTGCCTTTTCTAAAAGGCCCAGACCAAATAATAACTCCTCCAGTAAGCCCTTCTGGATACCCCCACTCCTTCCCGAATTCCAAGTGACCTCTCCCTTCTTTGAGCCCTGGAACCACTTCCTACATTGTAGTATGCTCATTTACAGGCCATTTTCTCTGCAGGTGCCATATCTGATGCATTCACTAATTCTTTCACTTAGCAAATATTTATGGATAAAACACTACATGCTAGTATTCTAAACATTGATGACACAACAGTAAGCAATTGGACAAAACTTTTTATTCTTGAGTTTATCATATAGTGAAGAGTATTGTTTTAATCAGCTTGAGCTGTCATAACAAAATACCATGAACAGGGTAGCTTAAGCAACAGAAATTTATTTCTTAAGAATTCTGGAGACTGGGAAGTCGAAGACCAACTTGTTAGATGATTTTGTTCTCTGCTGAGAGCTCTCTTCCTGGCTTGCAGATAGTCACATTTTCATTGTGTCCTCACATTGGATAAAGAGAGAGAGAGAGAGCAGTAGAGCAGTAGAGCATTGCCTAGCACGTGCAAAGCCCTGGCTTTGATCCTCAACACCATATAAAAATAAATAAATAAAATAAAGGTATTGTGTCCATCTATAACTAAAAAGTAAATATTAAAAAAGAAGGAGAAAGACGAAAACAAGCTCTCTAGTACCTCTTCTTATAAGGGCACTAATCCCATCATAACCTTAAGACCTCATTTCACCATAACTTCCTCCAAAAAGCCCCATATCCAAATGTCATGATATCAGGGTTAAGACTTTAATGAATGAATAGGTAGCACAATTCAGTGCATAGCATATGTAGACTAACAATAAACAAAGTAAGTAAATTATATGGTATATGAGAAAGTACTAAGTGCTAAGGGAAATTATAAAGAGGGTAAAGATGATAGGGAATATTGGTGGGCAGTGACAAGTTTTAAATAGGATGATAACTGAACACCTGAGAAGATATCATTTGAGCAAATATTTTTAGAGATAAGGGAATGAGCTATGTAGATATCCAGAAGAGAAGTATTCTAGGCAGAGGGAAATGCAAGTTCAAAAGCCCTGAAACTAGAGATTACCTAATATATTTAAGGAATAATAAAGAACACAGTATATCTGCAGTATAGGGAGAAAATGGTATGGTAGAAGAAGACAAGATCAGAAAGGTAACAGAGGCCCAAACCCTATAGGACCATGTAGACCACCATAAGCACTGGATTTTATTCTGTGTCAAAAATAGAGCCATCTCAGGGTTTTAGACAGAGAGATAACATGACATAACAGCATTTTCAGAGGTCACTCTGGATGCTAAGTAGAAAGTAGATTTTGAGTGGTAAGGGAGAAAATAGGAAGACTATTTGGAAGCTATTGTAGTAATCCAGGTAAGAAATTAAGGCGATTTTAGACTTTGGTAATAGCTTTGGAAGTAATGAGAAATTCTAAGATTCTAGATGTATTTTGAAGATGTGAATGAATTGAAGATAGGATGTAAGAGAAAGAGTGGAATTAAAAATCAAGCTTCTTTGCCTGAACAAGTGTGATTTACTAAAATGGGTAAGACTTCAGTAGGAGCAGATTTGCAGAGAAAAATCAGATTTGGATGTGTTGAGTTCAAGATGCCTAATCTCTCTTTAAAGTAGAAATATCAAACAGGCAATTGAATAAAGGAATCTAAATGTCACAAAAGAGGATCAAGCTGCAAATATTCAATTGGGAATCATCAGCTCTTACATGGTATTTAAAGTCATAAAAGAAAATGAGATCACCAAGGGGATGACAAGAGTCCAACCCAGGAGAACTCCAAGATTAAAAAACCAAGGATATAAGAAAAACCAGAAAATGACATTAAAAAGAGGCAGTCATTGAAAACCAAGAGAGCATAGCATTCTGCATGCCAAGTAAAGTGAACAGGAAAGAAATAATTTTTTATTTTGTTTATTATTTTTAGATGTACATGACAGCAGAATATATTTTGACATGTTATACCTACACGGAGTGCAACTTATTGTGATTAAGATCCCATTCTTGTGGTTGAACATGATGTGGAATTTCACTGGTCATATATTTATATATGAACATAGGAAAGTTAGATGCAATTCATTCTTCTGTCTTTCCTATTCCCATTCCCCCTCCCTTCCCTTCATTCCCTTTGTCTAATCCAATGAACTTCTATTCTTCCTTTCCCCCCTTATTAAGTGTTACCATCCACATATAAGAGAGGACATTTGACTTTTGTTTTTTGGGGATTGGCTTATTTCACTTTGTGTGATAGTCTCCAGCTCCATCCATTTACTAGCAAATGTCATAAAGTCATTCTTCTTTTTGGCTGAGTAATACTCCATTTTATACATGTACCACATTTTCTTTATCCATTCATCTGTTGAAGGGCACCTCGGTTGGTTCCATAGCTTAGCTATTGTGGATTGAGCTGCTGTGAACATTGATGTGGCTGTGTCACTGTAGTATGCTAATTTTAAGTCCTTTGAATATATACCAAGGAGTGGGATAATTGTCACTATTCTTATCCACATTATGACTTCATTCTTCCCTCTAACTACTGTCATCAAACCTCTGGAGCTACATAGTTTAACAAAACCATCTACAGAGTAGGGGATAACTGAACTACTCTCTGATCTCAAATACAGAAACTCTGAGGGAGGAACTCTTTAGATAGCTGTGAGGCTATTGTTATGTAACAGAATAGACACTCTTGGAGGAACCAGATAAGTGAATTTAATGCAGAGCAGTGATCAGGAAAAACCAAGGTAGCTGAGCAAGTGTGGAGGAGGAGACACAGGAAAAGATTGAGAAGGAACATGCCAGTCAATTGAAACAATAACTGCTATTCCCTCCACTCTCCTTATTCCTCCTAGTAAATGAAGAAGTGGCCCTAGAAGTATAACCAGGTGTGTCCTAAAAGAAAGGGGGAGAGAATGTTTCAAACACGATAAGGTGATTACCAATATAAAATGCAGTAGAGCTGAAAGAAGAAATATTAGGCAATATAAATTTAATCTGCTTGCCACTGGTTGTAGTGTCATTATTCTCAGATAAACAGGAGTGAAAACATATAATAAAAATTACCAAGAGTTAAACTTAGTTTCCCATACCTGGTAATTTCTCCCATAACTTTCCCCATTGGGTTATGAAAGAATGTTAAAGAGTGTTTGGGAAATTAGGGATTGCATAGCCATTGCAAGAATACATATAAAGTGTATTAGTCAGGGTCCTCCAGAGAAACCAACAAGCAGACAAAAATAGATATAAAAAAGAAACTGCTTCACATGATTATAATGGCTGAGAAGTCCCACAATATCTTCAGTTGGTAAGCTGGAGAGCCAGGAAAACCAGTAGTGTAGTTCTCATTTAAGTCTAAAGGCATGAAACTGAGAGAATCAATAGTATAAGTTCTCGTCTGAATGTAGCAGATCAATGTTCCTGCTCAATCAGTCAGGCAGAGAGAGAAGCTAATTCTTCCTTTCTCCACCTTTTTGTTCCATTTAGGTCTTTACTGGATTGGATGATACCCACCTACATTGGGAAGGGCCATATGCTTCACTCAGACTACCAATTTAAATGCTAATCTCATCTAGAAACACCATTACAGATGATTCAGACACATTTAACCAACTATATGGGCACCATATGGACCAATCAAGTTGATATAGAAAATTAAGCATCACAACATACCATCATTCCATATCTTATTAGTACAAAGCTACTTGACCAGAATAACAATGTTCATACTTCAAACTGCTCCATTATAACAATTTTATGTTTTTTATACTTATTGTATTGACTAACAAAAAATATTACTTTTGTAACTCCATTATTCAAGCTAAACAGATTTTTGGCACAGCCTTCAGTTTGGGTGGTTATTGTATTAGACAGGATTCTCTTGAGGAACAGAACAGACAGAATGTATACATAATAATAAAAGGAAATTATTAGGTTGGCTTACATGATCAAGACTTTGATAGTCCCACATAGCTGCTTGCAAGCTGAAGAGTTAGAAAAACCAGTAACTGCTCAGTGCAGCTTCTTGAACCAGAACAAGAGTGACCAATGATGCACTCGAGTCCGAGGCTAAAGATCTGAAAGTCCCTGGACAGTTTCTGATGAGCCCATGTTCAAAGGCTAAAGAAGCTGGAGCTTGATGTCTCTGAATGATGGCAGTGGCAAAATGTACCCGCTCAAGAAGAATTGAACTTGAGCATGTAGTTGGGCTTCCTCCTTCGTTTTTTTTTTTTTTTTGTCCCATCAGATGGTTCTGCCCACATTCAGAGCAGGTCTTCCCCTCTCAGTTCACAAATCCACATGTTAATCATCTCTGAAAACACCCCCACCAACACAACTAGAAGTGTGTTTTCTTAATTTTCTAGTCATGTCTCAATCCAGGCAAGTTGACATCCAAGATTCAGCATCATAGTCATAGATTCTACATTACTACAAGTCATAATTACCTTTCCTCTCTCTACTGTCTCATTGAGACCTGGCTCTCAGACACTGGTTACCAAGACTTGACTGATGCCTTCATGTATTCCATGTGTACAAATTGAGCACCTACAATGTGCCTACTGTGGTTCTGGCCACTGGGAATATAACAATGAGCAAACCAGATAAAGGAAAATTTTTTCTACTTCTACTTTTTATGGATTTAATATTCTAGTGGAGGGAGACAGACAATAAATAAACACAAATTTGTGTGTAGAAGTACACATATATGTGTCTATGTAAATATATTTGTGTTAGTCTATTCCTGTTCCTATAACAAAATAACCTGAGATTTATAATTTATAAAGAACAGAACTTTGTTTCTCACAGTTCTGGAGACTGAAAGTCTAAGACCAACTGCCAGTTTGATATTGATGAAGAGCCAATCTCTGCTTCCAAGATGTCCCTGCATCTTCCAGAGGGTTCAAATGCTGGATCCTTACATGGAGGGAGAAGGAGGGGCAAAAGGGACTAATTTTTTTCTTTCAAGCTCTTTGATAAGGTTGCTAATCAACTCATGAGGATGGAAACTAAATGACTTAAGAGTCTCCTAAAGTCTCCAACTCTCAATACTGTCACATTGGGTCTTAGGTTCTGTTTTAGTCACATTTTCCATCACTGTGACCAAAATACCAGACAAGAACAATTTATAGAACTAAAAGTTTGGATCACAGTTTCAAAGGTCTTAGTCTATAGACAGCCAACTTCATTTCTCTGGGCCTCAGGTGAGGCAGAACATCATGAGGGAAAAGCATGGTAGAAGGAAGCTACTCCTCTCAGGACATCCAGAAGGCAGAGAATGATATGGAAAGGGGCCACAGGGAAGTTGCACACTTCCGGGGCATGCCCCCAGTGACGTACATCCCACCCATCTTCAGTTACTACCCAGTCAGTTCATTCAAATGAAGATGGACTGATTAGATTATAGCTATTATAATCCAATCATTTCACCTCTGAATATCACTGTATTAATATTGGAGCTTTAGGGAACATCTCATATCTAAATCATAACATTCTACCCCAGCTCCTCTTGTGTCACTGCAACCAAACTAAGTTCCAACATATTAATTGGAGGAAGTATATTCATTCAGATCATGGCAGTTGTGTATGTGTTTAGACTGTGGTAGTGCTATTTAAAACTACAGCAAAGAATAGACCTAAAGAACAGAGAATATGACCTGCTGTTAAGGGAGTAGCTCTCCTGCAGAAGGAACAGCAAATACAGAGGCTCTGGGACAGGAATGTGTGGGGAAAGTTGGAGGGACATAAATAAGAGTCACTGGAATAGAGTAGTGAGGGGACAATATTAACAGATGAGGTCATAGATTTAATTAGAAGAAGGGAACAAATCATATTGGATCCTACACAACCTGAAGACCTTTGACTATTACTCAAAGTAAGATGATGTGGAATGTTGTGAGTTTTGAGCAGAAAAGTAATATGATCCAGCCTACCCATTAAAAGAATCACTCTGAAAGCTACATTAAGTATAAATACTGTTAAGGGGGAGATCAGGAAACAGGAACATCAGTGAGGATGCTATTGCAATAATCCAAGGAAAAGATGATGGTAGCATCAGGACAGTAGTAGCAGAAGATGAAATTGTTAAATGCAGGATATATTTTGAAGTTGGCACCAATAGTGTTTCCTGATGAGATTGGGAAGTACAAAAGGAAGACAGGAGTCAGGGATCAACTCAAGATTTTCAGCCCAAACAACTAAAAGGATAATGTGGAATGTCACCACTTGAGATGAAGAAGACTATAGGATGAACACATATCAGAGGGAATTCAGATTTTTACATATTAAGTTTGAGATATGTATTATAAATCCATTCGAACATGAAGTAGGCAGTTAGATAGTCTAGCATTAAGAGGTCTATGCTAAAAATATAAGTTTGAGAGTTGTTAATATACAAATGACTGGTATGGTTTGAATGTCCCCTCCAAATCTCATAGTGAAATATAATTGCCATTGTGACAGTTTTAAGAGGTGGGGCCTTGGAGAGGTGATTGTCATGAGAGTTTCATCCTCAAAAATGGATGAATGTCATCATCACAGGAGTGTGATAGTTATAACTAGAGTTCAGTTCCCTTTCTCTCATGTGTGCATGTGCTTTCTCACCATGGAATGCCAGTGCTGTTAGACTTCCCTGTCTCTGGAACCATCAGCCAAATGAACTTCTATTGTTTATCACAGTGATATTTTGTTATAGCAGCAGAAATGAACCAAGAGTGATAGTTCAAGACAAAATCATGGATGAAACCACAAAAGAAGTGGGTGTAGCTAGAGAAGAAAAGAAGTTTAGGGCTAAGCTCCCAAGATTAAAAAATGGGAGAGGTGAGTAGAAAATTCCAAAAGAGACTAAGAAGAAGCAGAAAGAAATGTAGGGGAAAAATTATTTTAAGGGTTGTCTTGCCAAAATCTTTGCCCAATCTTCATGAAGAACAGCTGAGCCAAAAATGCCAAGTTACCTGCAAATATGAACAAGTTAAAATATAAACTGAGCTAGGAATTTGGGGATACAGAAAAGATAGACTGAGTCTCACAAGTGTCCATGAACCATTGAAATGCATGAAACACCTATGAAACTTTGAGATGCAAAACAAGTACTCCTGAGCAACCAAGCCCATGTCCTTAGCCTGCACGCTTGGCCTGTGCCCTGTGCACCCTTGACTCCTGTCCTCACCTGCAAAAAAGTAACATCAGGGCAATATGCAACCACTGGAAAAAAACCTGGCAGCAAATTGTGTAACTCTGCCCTGGCTCCACCTCTAATTCATCTCTTAGCAACCATCCCTCTATAAATATTAACCCTATATACCAAGGGGTTGCTGTTTCTTCCTCTGGAGTTAGCCCATATTCTCTTTGGAATAGGTATTTTTTGTGGAGGGTATCAGGAATTGAATGCAGGAGTGCTTAACCACTGGGCCACGTCCCCAGCCCTTTATTTTTTTGAGTCAGGGTCTTACTAAATTGTTAAGGCTGATTTTGAACTTACAATCCTCCTGCCTCAGCCTCCCAAGTCACTGAGATTACAGGTGTACACCACCACAGGTGTACATAAATGTGTATTTATTGCTTTACCCCCAAAGTGTCTCATTCTCAAGCAATGGTCAACATTCTCTGTTGTACTCTCAGGATGGCCACATTCTCCCTTGAATGCATATTTCTCACCCACTCTAAAATGCCTCTTACCTTAAATAACCCACAATATCCCTTCAATGAGCATTGAGTGCTTTCCCTCAATAAATCTGTCTCTAACTGGCGCATGCTGAAATTCTTGTCCATTAAGTACACCAAAGACCTACTTGCCTGAGTTGAGGTCCCTCTTTTTGAGAACTCCTGGGACCTCCAGTAACAAAACTTCTCACCATTCTTGAGCTGTTTTTATGCACATATATAAGATCATCAAGGGCTGGGATTGTGGCTCAGCAATAGAGCGCTCACCTAACATGGGCGGGACCTGGGTTCAATTCTCAGCACCACATAAAAAATAAAAGCACTTTGTTGTGTCCATCTACACCTAAAAAATAATAAAAAAAGATCATCAAGTGCCTTTGCCAAATGAAATACACAGTCCATCATTCAGGGCATCTCATTTATTGCTCAACTTTCTCCCTCCTCTTTAAGTTGTGAAAATAAAGTTCCTAGTTCATATTTGATCCATATCTACATTTCTGTTCACTGGATTCTGTGCTCAAGATTGGCCCTGGAAAATTAGCTCATTCTGAACTACTCAGGGAGTTTCTTAATGAGCTTGATTTTTCAGCTGTTAAACTTGATAAAACTCACAGATATGTAAAAAAGAAATCAACTGTGACAGCTCTGACAAGAGACAAGAATGCTATTAGCAGCCCCTATCAGCAGTGAACAAGTGCCTACATATATATTTATATATATTTGCCAAACTCCCTAACCAGTAAAACACAGGTGGGTTAGCTGGGAAACAGTTAGACTGGAACAAAGATAAAAGGAGGGAGTTTTATTTTCCTTCACTCAATACTTGTTCATTTTCCTTACACTAAGACACATTAGTTATATAAACACCCTGGGATAAAGAACCCAGAGAGAAACAGCAAAAAGATCTTCAAACATTATTTGCTTCTCTAGATATCTACAGATAAGAATATTAGCTCTAATAGTACTCCTGAGATGGCTCTATCATTTTGGCTGCAGCCTGTAGAAAATTCTAATTTTGAAATCCCACCTCTGAGGCTTATTTTTGAGACAAAAGAAAGGCGAGAACAACTAATGCAAGTGGTACAAATTCCAATATTTGTAAAAAAAAATCCATCAAAATAGCATATTTGATTGCAATGCAGAACATCAAATAATTTGGACGAGTCTTTCAAGACCATCCACTCCAAGCCCCTCTTTTTTACAAATGAGGAAACTGAGGCAGAGAGAAAGAAAATCACCTGCAAGTGGTCACAGAATTAGAGAATTACAGAGCTGGAATGTTCTCAGTCTCCCACTCCCTTTCTGTTCAGTACACTTGAGCATGTACTAATGGAAAACAAATTAAAGCAGAAGATTGCAAAAGGTTTAGAAAACCTGAAATTGCTCATAAAGGATTGTTATTTTCTCAACTGTTTTTTCTGAAGTAATCCACACAGTAAAACAAAGTAGATGACAGTCAAATATTAATCGCTACATTCATTTGAAAGCATTGTATTTACAGTCTTTTTTTTCTGCACAGGATAAGAGTCTACATGCACAAAAACCTGAATTTAATGTCATTTAAAGTTTGATATCATGATTATTGAAAACTGCATGTGATTCATGGTCCTCTAGGCAGACCTGCTGTGCCACCAAACAGCACACATTCCTCACCAACAAAGAGGGACCCTAAAGGGTCAGTTCTTCCCTGAAATGGAAGAAACAGATTAAATCACTGATGAAGTCACACTGGACAAGGAAAGACAAGACCAAGGAGATTGATCATGTGAAGGTGTGTAGGGTCAGGTGTGAGTAACTAAATGCCACTGTTTGCTGAGCTCCATAGAGAGGATCTGGGAGTCACTTGGACTGCACTGATCTCAAGAGTTCAACTGGGAGATGAGACTGCAAGTAACAACCTATATTTTACTAAAAAAATGGGGATAGAAAAAGGGGAAGTAACAGTTGCTTCTTTACCTACTTTTCATGTATTTCCTATGTGCACTTAAATTATAATAATTTTTAAGTGGTGATATTCTCTCATTTATCTTTTTTATTTTTACTTATTTATCTTTAAGTGTGCCGAGAATGGGAACCCAGTGCTTCACACGTGCTAGGCAAGTGCTCTACCACTGAGCTACAACCCCAGCACTAATAATGATAATTTTAATCAATGTTTCCCTAATTAAATTTCTCCCTTTGTTAAAGCTGGCACACAGCAGTGACTACAGCTCCCTCAAGAGAATGCTCTTTGTCTTTTCCAGGGCAACCAAGGGTTAAATGAGGAGCCTGCCTTCTTCTGGGATCTGAGAGAGAGAATACTCACTCTAGCCATCTGTCTCTTACTTCCCAGTTCACTTCTGGCCTGGAATTAGAATTAGAAAATACTGGCTGGCCATCTACCTCCAAATCAGCAGAGAGAATCAAGAGGTTGGGTTGGAGTTGCCATAGTGGTCCTTTATAGAAGCCCTTCCTCCTTCCAGAACAAAAGCAGTAACACCAAGAGCTGAAATGGAAAGGCAACTCTAAAAGTAAAAGGCATGTTTTTTTTTTTTACTTCAAATTAACATTCACTCTAATCAGTGAGTGAAAAAAATCTAAAATAAACTACGAAAGCATGTATGTGCTTGGCATTGCAGGAGATAGAAGAATATGAGGTATAGTTCTTTCTTACACAGGGGAGGCAAGATGTACATATTCAATAATAGTGAACAATGTAAGAAAATAGAGAAGCTGACTGAAGCATGTTGTTATGGTTTGGAGGTGAGGTGTCCCTCAAAAGCTCATGTGTGAGACAATGCAAGACAGTTCAGAGGACAAATGATTGGATTGTGAGAGTCTTAACCTAACCAGTGCATTCATCCCATAAAAGAGGTTAACTGAGTGGTAACTGTAAGCAGGTAGGGTGTGGCTGGAGTAGTTGCTTCACTTGGGGCATGCATTTGGGATTTATATTTTGTCTTTGGTGAGTGAAACTCTCTCTGATTCCTGGTGGCCATGTCCTGAGCTTCTTTCCTCCACCACACTCTTCCACCGTGATGTTCTGGCTCCTTTACCATCCCAGAGTAATGGAATTGACCATCTATGGATAAGATTTCTGAAAGTGAGCACCAAATAAACTTTTCTTCCTCTAAAATTCTTCCTGTCAGGCCTTTTTGTCACAGCAATGAAAAAGTTCACTAAAACACTCACAAGTGGAATTCACAATAAAGCTATGGTGATAAAGCTAGATACCTGACTGAAGGCTTTGCAGAGGAGGTAGCATGTGGAGTAAGATAAACATGACTGCTTGCAGGAAAAGCATGAGATCAGAGGCAAATACAGGATACCTGTGGAAAACAGAGGACACTGCCCTATGAGGAAGAAAGTTAGTTAGAAAAAGTAGGGCCTTGAGAGCCAGACAGAAGATTCTGGACGTAATGGGGCTGAGGAACAAGATACTGTGAAGGCCTGAGCTTAGGACCAATTTAGATCCTAAAATGCATATGATAGGATAGATATAAAAGAGAAACCAAAAGGTGGTTATGGTACACCCAGCAGGAAATGATGAAGGCTTAGATTACAGAACTGGAAAAGGAACTCGAACTAGCACGTTAAAATGTGCAGAAACTAACTGAAGCGAGAAAAGTTACATGATTTGGATATAAACTAATTTTGTCACTAGTTGCTATGTAACTATGATGATACTGTATGTCATTGCTCATTGGTAAACAGAAATGAGAAACATCTCTCCCTTTCTTTCTTTTCCTCTCTCCCTCCCTCCCACTCCCTCTGAATGAAATTGCAGAGTCTTACATATTTAGATAATTTCCTATACATCCCCTATTATTTTGAATAGAAATTTTAGAAGGAAAATAGGAAGGTGGTCATAAGACAAATTATATGCAGATACTAAATGATAATTTATTATTTCACATAATAAGAAGTATAAAAATAGAGTATACTTCAAGCACAGTCTTGTCAAATTCTAGAACAATTGGCTATCCATATGATATTAAAATCAACTTAATTCTTACCTCATACCATACACAAAATGATATTCACACTCAAATACCTGACACTGGAGTTCTGTCCAGAAATTCTACTCTATTTACCCAAGTGAATTGGAAATTTATGTCCACAAAAGACTACCATATGAATGTTCATGGTAGCCTTATTCAAAGTGGGTCAAATAAGGAAACAACCTAAATGTCCAAAGGCAGGTGAATAAAGAAATCAGATTGTGTCCATACATGAAATGCTATGCAGTAATACAAAGGGACCTAGAACTGATACTCTTAGTAATGTGTAAATCTCAAAAGCCTTATGCTGAAAAAAGAAGCCAGGTACAAAAGTTAACCTGGCATAAAATTCCATTCATACCAATCTGTATAATCTATAATAACATAAAGGAGTTACATGATTGCCTGGGGCCAAGGGTGGAGGAATTACCTGTAAAAAGTACATGAAGAAATTGTTGGAGTGATAGGAATATTCTATATCATGATTGTGGTTTGGGGGTCATAAGTTTATATATTTGGCAAAACTTATCAAACTGTACAATTTTAAAGGGTGAATTTTATCCTATATAAATAAAACTTCGGTAAAGTTGATTTTAAGATCTATATTGTTGAACATATCCCCAAAAGTGAAGATAATATATTGCATGGTTAATGAGTGAAAATTCAAGATTTCCTTTTCTTTTCTATTAAAAATTATAAAATATGAATAATTCAAGTGTATGAATTACAGAAAACAATACAACAGATACATTTGTGCCTACCATTGAGATAAAACAAATGTAAACACTTGGTCTCATTGAGCTCTAAAAAATAAAGAACAAAGAAATAAAATATTAATAGTACAGATAAAGCCCACTACTGTCTCTTCTCCCCTCCTCTCCCTCTCCAGAGAGAACCATTTTGGGGGGATGTACTGGAGATTGAACTCGGGGGCACTCAACCACTGAGCCACATCCCCAGCCCTATTTTGTATTTTATTTAGAGACAGGGTCTCACTGAGTTGCTTAGCACCTTGCTGTTGCTGAGGCTGGCTTTGAACTCGTGATACTCCTGCCTCAGCCTCCCAAGCCACTAGGAATACAGATGTGCACCACTGCACCCAGCAAAACAATCATCTTCCTAAAGTTGATGTTTATTAATCAGCTGCTTGGTATTGCACACTTACTGTAAAAATATAGGTCCATAGTAATACATAACATTGTTTTGTATATTTTTGAATGTATATAAATGGAATCTACTGTATGTGTCTTCTTGAAAATTGTTGTGATTATTTAGAATTATTTTTTAGATTATATGTATTGGTACAGATGGATCTAGCTCATTCATTTTAACCACCATGCAAATAAGCCATAATTAATTCAGTAATTCCCTGAAAGTATATTATTCCAATTTTTCCACTTTCATATGGAGTACTACAATAAACATCTTCATATACACTTTTTATTCATATGTGTACAAGTTTATCTAAAGTACACATGTAGATGTGGAATTTCTAGGTTAAAAAATGTTATGGAAGACTGGGGATGTGGCTCAAGCAGTAGCGCACTTGCCTGGCATGTGTGCAGCCTGGGTTCGATCCTCAGCACCACATACAAACAAGAATGTTGTGTCTGCAGAAAACTAAAAAATAAATATTAAAATTCTTTCTCTCTCTCTCTTTCTCTTTCTCTCTCTTTAAAAAAAAGAAATGTTATGGATACTTATACTATATGAGAAATCATCCTAAACTTAAGTGACTTGCAACAGATGCTATTATTTAAATTTGCTTATGAATCTGCAATTTGAGTGGAGATGGCTCATCTCTGTTCTAGGCAACATCACCTAGATGAGTCTCCTAGAAAAGGAATATCCACTTTCAAAATGGGTCATTCTCATTACTGGAACATTGGTGTTGGCTGTCAGCTGGGGATCTTGCTTACTCTCTGTGTCACTCTTTATGTAGTTACTTGGACTTTCTCACAGTGTAGTAATTGAATTCTAAGAATTCCCAGAGAGTAAATCAATGCTCCTTCTTATCCTGTGACTAAAATCTTAAAGCATCACATTTACTGCATTCAATTAGTCAGGTAAGTGACTAAATTCAGTCCAGATTCAATGGACGATGTGACATGAAATTTTCCCTTCTAAGCAAGAATTATTTACATTTCTTACACATACAAAATATATTTTCCCCTTTCCAAGGCTCCCAGAAATCTCATCCTATATTTTATTTGTTCTAATTAGTTATATATGACAATAGAATGTATTTTGACACATCATACATAAATGAAGTATAACTTCTCCTTCTTCTGATTGTACATGATGTAGAAGAATCATACTGGTCAATGCACATAGGGTAATAATGTCAGATTCATTCTGCTATCCTTCCTACCTCCATATCTCCCATCCTTTCACTTCCTCTACCTCATCCAAAGTAATTCTATTCTTCCCTAGCCCCCCCCCCCCAAACTTATTGTGAATTAGCATTCACATGTCAGAGAAAACATTCAGCCTTTGGGTTTGGGGGATTGGCTTATTTCACTTAGCATGATATTCTCTGGCTCCATCCATTTACCAGCAAATGCCATCATTTCATTCTTCTTTAAGGCTGAGTAATATTCCATTGTGTATATAAACCACATTTTCTTTATCCATTTATCTGATGAAGGACATTTATGTTGGTTCCATAGTTTAGTTATTGTTGACATAAGGTTCAAATTTGAGGACCAGAGTTTTATCAACTAAATCAGGTCTTGGTGGGGATGAAGATCCTCAAGTGAAGTTTCTTGAATACAAATCCTATAGATCTGAAGACCCATGAAATAAATAAATTAGTTATATTCTCCCACATACCCCATATGCAATGGTAAGATAGCAATGTGATTATTATAGTAGACACTCCCATTCACAAGAGGTGGGGACAAGAAACAGCAGTCCATAGCAATTCTGAAAAACAGCTAGGCATTTATCACTAGCTGTTTGGGTAGGACCCAGTCCTGCCTGCTGGGCATGATTCTTCATAGCCCTTGGCTTCACCCTTAGAGATCTTCTGAATCATTCTTCCTTGTCCATAAGAAATGGCCCATAGACAGGCAAGACTTCCAGAATGGTGATATGAGGAATTCAATAAACTCTTTCCTCCAGTGAAACAACCATTTAACTGTTGGCAATTATTTTAAAAAAACATTTAAAATCTCTGTAAATTGTCCTATGTATATAGAACAAATGAAGATATATTTACTCCTCAAAATATACTGCATCTCAATAGTGAAAATCTGTAGTGTCTGAGCCAGGACCTGTTTCCATGCCACACAGACCTTATAGGTCTGTGCAATGAAATCTCTACTTTGGGCTGAAATGGACATTAAAACAGGTACTCCCTTTCCCTATGACTCCTGGTCTAGTACTACAGTTTTACTCTGGGAGGGGCAGGCTGCTGATGTCCCTCATCCTTCCCAGTCCCATGTTGCAAAAGCTCTACTCCCAGAAGGCAATTCTGATAAGATCGGAGCTCTCACTGGTAGGACAAAGGCTCTAACTTGAGTCACGCCAGGTCCGAAGACTGGCATCCAATTGACTCTACCCAGCTCACTCATAGGATAAAAGTTTTACTCTGAAACAAGCAAGCTGAGAAGACCAGGGGTTACCTTCTTCCCCAGTGTCCACTGGTAAACCAGGAATGTCACTCCAGAAGAAGCAAGCCGCTGACCCTGCTCTCAGCTCTAGTGCAGTGGTGCAGGAGTTCTGCAGAGTGAACAGCAAGCCATAGGGACTGAGAGCTCCTCAGCTCTGCCCAAGATAATGGACTTTTTTTTAAAAAAAGCCTTTGGTTTAGTTCACATGCTTTCTGTTCAGTTCTCAAACTCTTTTGAATCCCCGACTCTAGGATATTTCTTTTTCTTAATTATATACTCAACAATGCATTTAAAAACTGAAATGTATATTTTTATCCAGCAATAAGTGTTTTATAGTCAGAGAATTTTTTAAATATCTTTTTCTTTAAAAGAAAACAGGGAGGATCTCATTCCTAAGGGAGTTCTCTAAAACAATGGAGATTTTGGTGGCAAGCATTTAAGACAGGCTGGTAGTTCCAGAGACTAGCAGTAATAAGGAAACTGGTAGAAAGAAACTGGGAAAGAGACGACCAAGAAGAGCCCTCCTGAGATCATGCTCCCCACACAGCCCCAGACTCTTTTGATAACACATTGCCATTGTACTTTACTCCCACAGGTGAGGTTTATGATGGTTCTTTGAACATATTTGTAATAGTTACTTTCAAGTCTTTGCGTTTTCCCCATTACACCACATCTAAAGACACATTTCAGTTTGTTCTATGGATTCCATTATCAGTAATATTATTTGACCAGTTGGTTATGTTGGGGTCACTCAGACCTTGGAACTAACAGTATCTTTTCTCCTTTGTAAATAAAGCTAAAATTGTCCTAAGATTGATCAGCAGGAGTCAGTTCTTTTATGTCCTTTTGCCCTATCCCCTTAGTCGTTCAGCACTTCATCTCTTCTAGGCAACATAAAATATTCCAAGCTCATCTGATTTCTTTTGCCCTGTCTCAGACACGGACTCAGCCATTTCTTCAAGGAGCTACTAGAATATATCCCTTTGAGGGCTCTAGTTTTATATAGGGATATTGATTCTACTCATCATTCTAACACATCTCATGTAAGTCAATGGACTTATACACTATACTTATATAAAGTCCTGTAAACTCACACCCTTGGAACTGAGACTAATATGCCCCCATACCAGGCAAATCTTCACTTTAGTTCACATGTTGGTTTCCGTTCAGTCTTCAGACTACTTTGGGGTCCCTGACTGTTGAATATTTCTTTCTCTTAACTGTATGCTCAACTGTGCTTTTAAAAATTAAAATATTTGGCCCATCAGTAAGTGTTTTGGGATCAGAGAATTTTTAAGATTTTAAAGCTGTCAAATCACCTTCTTTTTCTTCTTCTTCTTCTTCTTCTCCTCCTCCTCCTCTTCCTCTTTCTCCTCCTCCTCCTCTTTCTCCTCCTCCTCTTGCTCCTCTTCCTCCTCCTTCTTCTTCTTCTTGTACTAGACATTGAACCCAGGGGTGCTTAAACACTGAGCCTTAAACACTTAGCCACATCCTCAGCCCTTTTTAAAAAATTTTGAGGCATGGTCTCACCAAGATGCTTAGGGCCTTGCTAAGTTGCTGAAGCTGGCTTTGAACTCACAATCCTCCTGCCTCAACCTCCCAAATCATTGCACCTTCACTTCTAATTGTAGATGGGATTATTCAGTATTTGATAAGGATACTAACAGAATAATATTGAGTTCTTCTTTCCTGAACAATTTTATGAATGATTTTTATGTTCAGGTTGATTGAAAGACTAAAAGAGCCTCTTAGTCCCATACCACTCTCCATGCTCCTTTCTTTACAGTAGGCTACAAAACCTCAGCTTCCTCTCATTTCCTCTCCATAGTTTCTGTTTCCTCCATGTTCTCCCATAGTTGTGATTATGGAAGGAACCACAGTCTTCCTAGATTTCCCCTTCCTTGGGGTTCCAAATAACCAACTGCACTTAATCCCTTTTCATTTTCAGGGCTTTACTGCTAATCACATGAAGAAACATACAGAGGCTAGCAAAACATGAGACTAGCACATCATTTGGTTATAGTTCATATTATGTTAACATGTTACATATAAGGGGTGATCCTGCAAGTTTTCCCCAAACTCTGAAGACCAATGGACTGTGGACCCAAGAGAATCAGTTTATCTTCTGATCACTAGATGAATTTCTCTTGTACCAGCTCTTCCTCCTTCCCTATTCAATGAATGATGATTCTGTTATAGGAACATTGGCATTTTAAAAGAATTTTTTGATTGTGCATCAACATCTGTATGGCAACTGCACCATTCAGCTGCATCAAGTAGGGCACATTGAAATTCTGATTGAATAATTAGAAGAAAAATCTATTCTTCAGAGATCCATTTATGTTCCAAACTACTAGAAATGTTGAAACATCTGTAACACATTTTATTACCTTAGGATTTTGTTTTTCTTTAGGGAAGAATGAGGTGTATATATTTAAATGGAGCATGTAATTTTCTTCCGATATCTAGGTTGGTATTAAAATATATGCCAGTAAGTCAGTCTCCCAGAATTTGATCAGGTCTCTCTTGGGCAGTTGCATACCAGGTTACCACAGATTAAAAACAAAATACAAGAATTAAAACAAGGATCTCCTAAATTAATTTTGTGTAAATAAGGCATTTCATTTTGACTCTTGAAACCATGCCTTTTTGAGGCAACCTCATGTGCTTCTAAAAAAGAAAGGCAAAGCATGATTAATAAAATATATGAGTCTATGAATTTACTGTTCTTGTGTCCTGGGGCCAAGAGTGAATGGCTCTATGGTCAAATATCCCATAATCAAAGCAAAAGTCCTTTTCCACTAATCCAGAGATTTTTATCCTGCAGTCCATGAATCCTCTAGAGGGTCCATAGCAGACTTCATAAGACTTTGAACTCCCCAAAATTGTGTACTAAACTGGGTGTTGGAGTGGAATTAGGGCTTATGTGCATTCTCTTTGAAAGGCAGCCCTAGCTTTCATCAAATTCTCCAAGGTATTTAGAACTCTTAGCAAAATGGCTGGTCTGGTGGATCAAGAGAAATGGTTAAGCCTCTGCTTCTGTGTACCAAAGCCTTGGGTTTGGTGCCATGTGATTCAGGAGGCTTACCATGTGGCCAGTATTCAGGAATCAACAGTGGCTTTAAATAGACTCAGACCTGACAAATGTTATCCAACATGGCAACCATGGGCCCTGGGTTTAGGATTCATCAAAAGCATTGTGATGTCCATATAGCATGCAGAATGTGGATGCTGATGAGCTTGGGGCAGATGAATCTTTCAGTTTGGCCTCTCCCTCTCCAGACTTATAGAACTCTGCAGAACCCTTATAAGCACCATGTGCTACCATTCAATATCTTGGAGTCCACCTAGCTGATGGCTTAGGGTATTGAATTTTAAATGGACAAATAATTTTAAAAACAGTATCTAATACATATTAAGCATTTATTCTGATCAGCACTATGCTCAGTGTTTTATACATTTATGTGTCATGACAATTCTATGGAGATGATATTATTTTCTCCCTTTTACTATTGAGGAAACAGGTCTAAAATGGAGATTGGCACCAACTCAAGGTTGTACAGTGGTAAAAGATGAATTTGTCAATGGTCATGGAATTTATAACTATACTGATTCCCCATCTCTCCCCAAGTTTTGTCCTCCATTCAGACTGCTTTCTCCTATACTTACTAAGTGCACTTCATATACTCTTTCCAAGTATTGGCAACCTCCTCCCCCCAAATAATAAAAGCATATTTTAATACTTTCTATGTGACAAACATTCTTCATATAGTATCTTAGTTAACCACAAAATCCATACCCAATACATAATGTACAATAAAGCAATGTGGCTAGTAGTTAAGAGTTTAGTATTTGGAGTCAGACTTACATTTTATAGATGAGGAAATGAATGCACAGAGAGTTTAAGTAACTTACCCAAGGCCAAACAACTATTTGGCAGCAAACCTGACACAGGAACTTAAGATTGTCTTATTCAATATTATTTAGTCATAAATAATGAAATTATGGCATTTTCTGGTAAATGGATGGATCTGGAGAACATCGTGCTAAGTGAAATAAACCAATCCCCCAAATCAAAGGCCAAATATTCTCTCTGATATGTGGATGCTAACACACACTGGAGGGGATAGAAGTTCACTGGATTAGACAAAGGAGAATGAAGAGAAGGGGGTGGGGATTGGAATGGGAAAGACAGTAGAAGGAATTGGACATAACTTTCCTATGTTTATATATGAATACACAACCAGTGAAATTCTGCATCATGTTCACCATAAGAATGGGATCCTAATTAGACTAAGTTATACTCCATGTAGGTATAATATATCAAAATACACTCTAATGTCATGTATGTGTAAAAGAAAATTAAAAAGTGAAAAAAGGATTGTCAAGTCAAGAGACTTCTTTTAAACATAAGAAAATCTTTTGAAAACATTTTGTTGTAATATTAAAAGTTTGTTCTAGTCTAATGAGGTGGACAGCAGGTATAGATACCTAGCTTCACTTCCCTTTCCTGTAACATTTTCCATTCCCTGTGTCCCTTTGTTAGCACAAGTTATTGCATATGAGACTCTGTCACTTTACTTGCAGTAATTTGTGCTAACATAAGCATAATGAGACAGAGCCTAGGCACTGTGTGCACATAAGCCAGACAATATTTTTTAAAAGTCCCAATCAACTAACCAGTTATGCTGGATTTATGAAGAGAAAAGAAAAGGGCAGACGACGTGACCAAAATTCACTGAGAGGCATTTTTCGTCCACCCCCACCCCTTGCTTTATTGCCTTGTTAAACAAGAATTATGGCACAAAACACATGGCTTATATTGCAAGCAGGTCACATGTGGTGCTGGTGACCTGCAGTGCTTATCTACCCCTAGCAGATTCACTTACAGCCTTCTTCCATCTCTGCACACCTTCCTGAATATAAACGTGCTTGCTAAGTGGTCTGTACTTTGCTTCCATTCTTTGCCTGTGCTTGCCTTGGGTAGGGAACACACAGAATTCTGGAAGCAGACATGAGGATCTTTTCGTGAGACAATAGTCTTGGTTTCAATAGAAAGGAGGAGGGCTACTGTGTCTCTGCTGCAGATGGCATTAGAGGAGGGGGAGAAGTAGTCAGAATATTAAATCGCCTTTCTTTGTATGCATGGTCAGATTTTGCTATTCGAAATTCACCAAGCTTTGAAAACATGTCATTGCACACAGCCTCCAGGCTTGGCAGCTCTTCCTTTTCTGTTGGGATGAGTGCCCGGCCTCAGGGAATAGTTCCTTTAGATGTCAGCTATACACCTTGCCCAGACAAAGCTTCCAACAGCTTGACTTATTCCAAAGAACCCCCTCAGCAACTGAGAGGCTATTAACATCGTTAGATGTCAGGTAGGCCAAGCTGCATCTGCAGAATGGCAGAGAAATGGAGATGGGAGGGATATTGTTGATAGAGGTTTAATATGTGAGGAGAAAAAGTCACTGAGATTTGTTTTAGAAGAATCTTATACTCTTTTCAGCAAGGTGGCATGAAGAACTTCATTGAGGTGAGCTTTTGCAGAATTCAAAGCCAGATTCTAGTGTACCAGGGAAAGTATACTTCTCAGGAAATATTGGAATTTTTCCAGTATGATATTTGGAGATAGCATTACAAGTCATTTGACATGAAGATGCCAGCATTACTTACCACCAAATATGTTCACTCACTTGCATAACCCTTCAGCAAATATTACAAAAACATCTCATATTCTAGGACATGGGGGATTTTTAAGCACTTTAGCAAGACTTACATCATCAGATAAAGACAGAAACTATCTGTATTTTATAGATGAATAATGAAAAATATTCATTGCTAGCCCATGACATGCATAGAAGACATGCACTACATACTGAAGTAATAGCTTTAGCAGTTAAAAGAATAAGTGCAGGAGTTACACCTACCAAGCTTTGAGTCCCCTCTTTGCCACTTACTATGTGAACTTCAGTAGTTGACGAAACTGCTCTCTGACTCAATCTCCTAATCCATACAGTGGAAATCATAACAACTTCATAGAGTCATGTGTATAAAATGAAGAAACAATATATGTAAAGTGTTTAGCACTGCATCTGGCATATATCAAGGATTCAATAAATAGTATCTTTGAGTAGTGACAATGTTCCGATTACTAGTCACAGTAGGGAAAACAATATGTATGATACAGTCTTTGCTCTCAAAGAGTTCCCTGTAACTGGAGAAACAAATTATTCACACATGAAAAAAGTATTACCAACAGTAGACAGTAAACAGTAAGTGCCACATGAGTGGTAAAGTGCTACTCAAAAAAGAAAAGACAGTCCAATTTTTTAAATGATGAAATAATCTCAGACATTTTTCTATAAGAAATACAAATGACCAACAAGCATATCAAAAGATGCTCAGCATCACTGGGCACAGTAGCTCATGCCTGTAATACCAGTGGTGCAGGAGGCTGAGGCAGGAGGATCACAAGTTCAAAGCTAGCCTCAGCAATTTAGCAAGGCCCTAAACAAATAGGTCATGATGATGCACACTTGCAAGTGCAGTGACATGGTTTGCTGAGACAGGAAGATCGTCAGTTTGAGGCCAGCCTCAGCACTTAAGACCCTGACTTAAAGTAAAAAATGAAAAAGGAGTAGAGATGTAGCTCATAGATAGAAAATTTTCCCTGAGTTCAATCCCCAATCTCTCTCTCTCTGTCTCTCTGTCTCTGTCTCTCTCTGTCTCTCTCTCTCTCTCTCTCTCTCTCTCACACACACACACACACACACACACACACACACACACATACAGAGAGAGAGAGAGAGAGAGAGAGAGAGAGAGAGAGAGAGAGAGAGAGAGAGAGAGAGAGAAGGCTGGGCACATTGGTCATACCTGTAGTCCCAGCTACTCAGGAGGGTTAAGGTAGGAGGATTACTTGAACTCAGGAGTTGGTGACCATGCTGGGCAACAAATCCAGACTCATCTCAAAATAATAATAATAATAAAATTAAAATAATATTAATAAATAAATAGAAATAACATGAAAAGTTTTTTAATGTTGGTGAGAATGTGGAGAAATTGAAAGTCTCAAACACTATTAATGGGAATGTAAAATGGTGCATCCACTATGGAGAAGAGTCTGGCATTTCCTCAAAAAGTAAGTCATAGCTGGGCACATGCCTGCAATTGCAGTGATTCAGGAGACTGAGATAGGAAGAAAGTGAGTTCAAAATCAGGCTCAGCAACTTAGTGAGGTCCTGAGCAACTTAGTGAGACCCTGTCTATAAATAAAAAAATAAAAAGGACTGGGGGTGTACCCAGTGATTAAATGTCCCTGAGTACAATACCTAGTACAAAAAATAAGTGAATCACAGTTATCATATAACTCAGTATTTCTATTCCCAAATATACACCCAAGACAATTGAAACATATATTCATGCAAAAATTTGTACATGAATGTTATTCATAATAAACAAAAAGTGAAAACAACCTAATGTCTATAAACTGATGAATATGTAGATAAAACAAGGAATACTCATATTACATGATATTATTTAACAATTTAAAAAGTGAAGAACTGAGACTGTGGTGCAATATGAATGGGCCATGAGAAAGAATACAAATACAAAAGGCTGATAATGTATGATTCTATTCATATGGAATGTCCAGAATAGGTAAATCCTCAACAACAAATTTGGTGGGGCCTACTGCTGGTGGGAGGGGTGTTTGGGAAGTGTGGCTTAAGGTATGAGGGTTTTTACCGAGGGGTGAAAAATGTTCTAAAATCAATCATGGTGATGGATGCACATCTCTATGAATATACTAAAAGCTGTTGACCTGTACCCATTGAGAAAATTGCTGGTATTTGAATTATATGTTAACATTGTATTTTTAAATAAGGTAATATGATAATTTGGAGGATGATGAAAGAACTGTATATTAGGGGAGCAGCTCTTGAGAATGCACAGCATTTTAAAAGCTGGAGAATATAGGTCATATGTATTATTTAGTTACTGCCACATAACAAACCACCCTATAACTTATGGTTTAAACAACAAACATTTATTTTCACTCATATGTCTGAGTGTCATCTGGGGATCATCTGGCCTTGGCTGCACTTGCCTCCAAATTATAGGTATGGATACAGATCTTTTCTACATTTCTCTTATCCTCCTTGGGCCAGCAGGCCACCCAGGCAGTTTCTTCTCATGCAATGGCAGAAGTACACAAGGGCTATCCCAATCACACAGGTCATTGCTTATATCCTCTAACATATTATTGGTAAAAGAAAGTCCAATGATCAAGATCAAAGACAAAGGGTAGGAAGAACTGCAGAGTCTCACAGCAAAACGAAAGACACAGGGATGAATGGAGTATTAAGATCAATAATCCAATGTAACACAGTATTCCAGATAGAATATTCATTCATTCATCCAACAAACATCTACTGTCTGCTCTATTCTGAGGTTACCTGGAACCAGGATACAATATAAAGCAAATCATGCCCCTGCCTTCAGGCAGATCATAGTCATCAATGGGACCAAAACAGCAGGTTTAAGATGGACCTGTAAGGGGCTGGGGTTGTAGCTCAGTGGTAGAGCACTTGCTAGCACATGTGAGGCACTGGATCCAATCTTCAGCATCATGTAAAAATAAATAAAATAAAGTTATTATGCCAATCTACAACTAAATTTATTTTAAAAAAGATGGACCTATAGACTAGGAGCTGCAAGATCAAGTGTTCAGAAGGCCCAAACTTGTGAGGCAAATTAAAGGGTTTTTTTTTTTTTTTTGGAGGGGAGAAGGTTTTACTACAGATTAAATCCAAAGACACTTTACCACTGAGCTACATCCCCAGTACATTTATTTTTTTTTAATATTTATTTTTTAGTTCTCGGCGGACACAACATCTTTGTTTGTATGTGGTGCTGGGGATCGAACCCGGGCCGCACACATGCCAGGTGAGCGCGCTACCGCTTGAGCCACATCCCCAGCCCCATTATTTTTTATTTTTTATTTTGAGACATGGTCTCACTAAATGGCTTAGGCTGGCCTAAACTTGCAATCCTCCTATCTCAGCCTCCTGAGTTGCTGGGATTACAGATGTACGTGTACAATGGTAACTACCTGCAAATGAATTTCACGGAGGGACAAAACTAAATGAGCTAAAGAATGCAAATAGAGTCTAAAGGAGGCAACTACAACTCAGCTTTGGATAACTGTTACCAAGAGGAAGCATGAGCTTAGACCTTATGTCTTTCACCTAATAAACCCCACTATACAGGCCAAACAAATCTCTAAAAGAAGACATGGTCAGAAAGCTACAAGTTTGTAAACCTCTCATTTGGAAAAAAAATACAATTGGGAGAAAATAGGCTACTTTCTATATGGGAGATCCATGTAATATGCAATGAGGGCAAAAGAGAGGGCATGGCTGTGATTGCTTGGGGGAATCGAGGAAGGCATCACATTGGTGGCAGCATACTGTTCTAGAGAAGGAAGTAGATGGCAAGAAGTGAAGCTAATGAAAATTCACAATAGCTAAACTGTGGAACCAACCTAGATGCCCTTCAGTAGAGGAATGGATTAAAAAATGTGGCATATATACACAATGGAGTATTTCTCAGCAACAAAAAGAGAATAAAATCATGGCATTTACAGTTAAATGGATGGAGCTGGAGAAGATAATGCTAAGTGAAGTTAGCCCATCCCAAAAAACAAATGCTGAATGTTTTCTCTGATATAAGGAGGCTGACTCAGAGTTGGGTAGGGAGGGGGAGCATGGAAGGAATAGATGAACCCCAGATAGGGCAGAGGGGTGGGAGGGGAAGAGAGGGGGCAGGGGGTTAGAAATGATGGTGGAATGTGATGATCATTACTATCCAAAGTACATGTATGAAGACACAAATTGGTGTGGATATACTTTTTATACAACCAGAGATATGAAAAATTGTGTTCTATATGTGTAATAAGAATTGTAATGCATTCCACTATCATATATATAAATTTTAAAATCACATAAAAAAAGAAGTGAAGCTAATGAATGAGACAGACACCAGATCTTGGAAGTTCTTTCAGGTCATATTAAATTATTGTCATCATCCTGACAGGTTGTGAGCAGGGAAGGGACAAACTCGTATTATCTACTCTGAGCATGATAGATTTCAGGGATGCAAGAGTGGAAGCAGGAAGACCACTTATGGAGATGTTGTAGTGTTAAAGGTGAGAGGTCACAAAAACTGAAGTAAGACAGCAACAGTGGAGGTGGAAAGGTCCAATAGGAATGACAGATGACAAACAGGCAGAGTTTCCAAAAATTGGTTGCATGTTAGGTAGTAAAGGAAAAAAAAAACAATAAAATAAGACCTAGATTTTGGCTTCAGCAACTTGACTTAATAAAATGTCATCCATAAAGATAGGAAAACTAGAATGTTGAGGTGGTGGCTTCAAGTGATGACTTTCATTTTGGACATGTTATGTTTGGGGAGAAGAATCTGGTAGATAGTTGAATATGTGGGTCGAGCACTCACAAAGAGGTTAGGGTTAGAAATGTGGATTTAGACACTTTTAACTATTGCATGACAATTGAAGCTAAGGGTTTGAATTAACTTACTCTCAAAGAGTTCAGGAATATTAAAAAATTAGGGAAATTATAGGGAAGAACTGGTATTTAAGGGGTGGACTAAAAAAGAGATTGCAGGGGCTGGAGTTGTAGCTCAGCAGTAGAGTGTTTGCCTCATATTGTGAGGCACTGGGTTCAATTCCTAGCACCACATATAAATAAGAAAATAAAATAAAGGTCCATCAACAACTAAAAACTATTTTTAAAAAAGAGCTTGCAAAGAATATTGAGAAATAATCAAAGACAAGGAGAATAAATAAAAGGGAATGCTACCACAGAAATGAAATGTATACATAATTTCAAGAAAAGGTTGATCTTCGTTAACAATTGCCAAAACAGATGGGGTCATGTAGGAATGCAGAGAGTCCATTGGGTTTGACAAAAAGGGATTCAATGGACCCACTGACCTGAACTCAAAGGAGTAGTGGGGAATGAGGGCGGGAGAATAGAAGGCCAGTTATGAAGGATGAAAAAGAAAGTGGGAGGTGAGAAAGTGAACAAAGGCCATTCTCTAGAGAAGCTTGGATGGAAAGCAAAGAATATAAATAGGAGGGAGTAAAGAGTTAAGAAATAATCAGAGTTATCAGAGTAAAGAGTTAAGAGATAATCAGAGTTACCAAGTGTGGGTTGATTTTGGTTTGGGTTGTTTGTTGGTTATGACAAGCTATCTCTGAACTCATTAAATAACTATCTAATACAGAGGGAATAATTCAATTCATAGGAGTTAAAATGATAAGAGAGTGGGTAAGGTTCCTGAGATTGCTGGTGGAAAGGGTAAAATGATGGCTCTGATGGGATCCAGAGAAAAGTGAGGGACAGCAGATAACTCTGATAATGGGAGGGAAGCAAGTTTGAATCATGTACACTTACATAGATTTAGTAGGTTTAGAAGCAAGGAATTGAAGAAATTCCTGCTTTATGGCTTCTACTTACTATGTATAGAAATCAAGATTATCTTGAGATCAAGGTCAGAGGGATCAAAATAAAGGGTCTGAGAAGAATAGCCCCTGACAAGAATAAGAAAGGACAGCAGATACAATAGTTTGGCAGCACTCAGCATAAATACTGGGACCCCATTAACTTTAGCAACTATAAATTTGCAATGATCCTAACCTGAAAAAATTATGTGATTTGTTTTCACCAGTGCTGCCAAGCAAGTAGCAAAAAAAGTTGAAAGTTGGGATTGTTTGGATATTTGGATCTCATGTGATAGGCAAGCAGAAGAATAAAAGCAAAGCATTATGGAGGTGCCTCAAAAACCTACGAATGGGGCCACCATTTGACCCAGCTATCCCACTCCTCAGCTAATACCCAAAGGGCTTAAAATCAGCATATTACAGTGACACAGCCTTATCAATGTTCATAGCAGCTCAATTCACAATAACTAAGCTATGGACCTAACCTAAGTGCCCTTCAACAGATGAATGGATAAAGAAAATATAATTTCTATTTTTTTCCTTCCTACCCTCCCTTATTGTGAGTTAGCATCCACACATCAGAAAAAAAAAGAAAATATGATGCACATGAAAAAATTGAAATATTATTCAGCCATTAAAAGAATGACATTTGCTGATAAATGGATGGATGAATCTAGAGAGTATCTTGCTAAGTTAAATAAAGCAATCCCCCAAAAAACAACGGTTGTATGTTCTCTCTGATATGTGGATGCTAACACAAAACAAGGGAGGAGGTAAGAATTGAAGTTCAGTGAGTTAAACAAAGAGGAATCAAGGGAAAGAAGGGGGATAGGAATAGGAAAGACAGTACATAGCTTTCCTATGTTCACATATGAATACACCACAGTGAATCTCCACATCATGTACATCCACAAGACGGGGGTTCTAACTAGAATAAGTCATACTCCATGTGTGTATAATATGTCAAAATATACTATACTACCATGCATATCTAAAAAGAACAGAGTAAAAATAAACAAGATACAAGGGCTGGTGTTATGAGCTTGGGGGTCTGTGCTGCAGAGTGGGTAAAAATAAATCCTGAGGAGAGGTGATAAATAGGAGGAGAATGAAGTGGTTTCAATTAGATCAAGGAATGGATATGACAGTGAAAGGAAGGCTTGAAGGAGTAAAAAAAATGTGCATAGATAATGTCAAAGGATTCAATACCAGTGATGCAGCACGACAAGTTCAAAGGTATAGTCTTGGGAGTGAATGAATGGCTGAAGTAGAGCGGAGGGGGAGTTAAAGAAGGGTAGAGAAGAGAAAGGCCAGAGGTTGGATGGATGATCAAAATAAATGGCACTTGTATGGAAATGAATATAGTGATCTAGGTGACAAATTCTTCACCAAATTTTTCAGGGGGTCAGAAAATGATAGTGGTAAGAAAAGATTAGAAGATAATGTGTCTGCATGACATGCATCTTAAAGAGAAAAAGTTACTGGGAAGTGACACTTGAAATTAAGTATCATTGTAACCTGACAGAGTCCAGAAGTTCAAGGCCATAGAAAAAATGAGCAGCAGTACTCAGAGGGTCACAGAAAGGCTTAGGAGAAATCTAGGACTCAGTTTGAGGACTACAGAAAGCACTGTGTAAAAGGCTGGTGGAAAGGGAGGTAGGCAGTGAGTCTAGGGTGAGTTTGGTGTGGAGGAAGCACATAGTAGTTTGAAAATGACCAGAAATGAGACTTAAGATAGGATGACCAGAGAGATCAGCATTTGGGATGATGTCAAAGAAGAGTAGAGGCTAGAATTCTAGTAAGAAAAGCTGATATCAAATTTCAAAAAAACATACACACAATAAGGAACATTTCCATATGAATACTGTGTGTTATTATCATTATGTGTTCTCATCAGAATTCCGTGATTGAACTTCTTTGCCCCAGGGTTTCAAAAGACCATGGGATCAAGGGTAAGAATCTTGGGATTCTAATCCAAGCCCTACTATTTTCTAGCTGTGTGACTTCGGACCTGCTTTGGTTAGCTTTTCATTACAATGACCAAAATACCTGACAAGAATAACTTAGAGGAGGAAAGTTTATTTGGGGATTATGGTTTTAGAGGTCTCACTTCATAGAGGGCCAACTCCATTGCTCTGGGCCAAATATGAGGCAGCACACGATGGAAGAAAGGCCCAGCAGAGGAAAGCTGCTCAGCTTATGGTGAGGCCAGGAAGCAGAGAGTGACAGAGAGGACAGGGCCACAGGGAAGACCATTCCAGGGAACCTCCCAGGACTCACCTCCTAAAGCCATGCCCCACCTGTGTACAGTTACAACCCAGCCAGTCCATTCAAATTAGGATAGAGTGAGTCGATTACAACTCTTACAATCCAATAATTTTACCTCTGAATATTCCTGCATTAACAGGAGCTTTTGGGGGACACCTCATATCCAAACCATAACAGAAATGATTATTTAACCTTCTTTAGGCCCTTTGATAAAAGAGAGGT
Source organism: Ictidomys tridecemlineatus (assembly GCF_052094955.1). Taxonomy (NCBI): domain Eukaryota; kingdom Metazoa; phylum Chordata; class Mammalia; order Rodentia; family Sciuridae; genus Ictidomys; species Ictidomys tridecemlineatus. The sequence goes on from NC_135493.1 coordinate 20,997,874, forward strand.
AACTAATACTGACCTCACAGAATTGCCAAAGATTAATGAGATGCCATGCAGGAAAGGCCTGGTATGTGATACTTATTCTATAATGTTAGATATATTTTTCAAATGTTGGTAAAAAGTAATTTTGGCTTTCCCTCTGAGCTCCAGGCTTATATAGCCAACAGCCTATTTCCAGGCACCTTCATTTGCTCAACTCGTTATTTATGATCTTTTCCACCTAATTTTGTCCTCTTACATCACTTCCCACTTCAATGAATGACATATCAATCTACCCTATTCTCAAAATCAGAAATCTAGATACAATTCTTGATTCCTTCCTACAGATTAACTCTCCATATCAAATGCAACACCTGCCATTTTTATCCACTGAATACCACTCAAATCCAACCACTTGGCTTCATCTACACTGCAACCACCTTATTCCAAAATCTTGAAAGTTATCCTGCATTATTTTATTCTTCTAACACCCCACAGCAATTATCAACACGTTCCTTTAATTCTACCATCTAATTGTACTTTTTGATTATTTATTAAAGTTTTAATAGTGATATATATCAAGCAAAGAGAAGATTATATAAACATTCACAATTTAAATATTAATGATAGCATGAACACCCATTAACCACCTCACAGAATTGCATTACCAGTTATTTATAAGTGCCTTCACGCCATGTTTCCTCCTTATCATATACTTCCTCCCTACTCAGAGATAATCATTATTGTAAATTTTGTGTAATAAATCTTTTGCTTTTCTTCATGATTTTACTACCTTTGTAGGCATCCTTAAATCATATGGTTTAGTCTTTCCAGAGTTCACAGAAATGAACTCATTTTTATATATTCATTGATCACTTATTTTACTCAATGTATTTGTGAGACACATCTATATTGGTGTTTGTAAATTTAATATGCTATTTGGTATAGCTATTCCACTGTATAAAGATACCGTTACTGATTTAATCATTCTACTCTTGATTAACATTTGCATTTTTCCACCTTTGGGCTGTTACAATGTAGCTATGAACATATATAAGACATATTCAAGGGTATATACCTTGTGGTTGAACTGCTGGATCCTGAGGTATGAGAATCTTCTATCAGTTAGTGACAAGTTACTAGATTTACAAAGTATTTTTACCAATTTACATTCTTATTGGCAGTGTATCAGATTTGCCATTGCACCTCATTCCCAAACTTAAGAATTTGTGGATATTTCATAAAGAAAGTTCCCTTCTATTCCTGGTTTGTCATATCATGGATGAGTGCATACTTTTGTCAAGTTTTTTCTACTTCTTTTGACATGATCATGTGGTTTTTGTCCATTATTCTATTAATATAGTATATTACATTAATTGATTTTCAGATGTTAAACCAATCTAGCATTACTAGAATAAATCTCATTTGTGTCATGCTGTATAATCCTTCTTATATGTTGCTGAATTTGGTTTGCTAATTGTATTAGTTTTCTAGTGCTGCATAACAAATTACCACAAACTCAGCCACTTAAAACAACACCCATTTATTAACTCACAGTTCTGTAAATCAGAAGTCAAGCCTGCCATGACTGGGTTCTCTGCTGAGGGTGTCACAAGGCAGAAATGAAACCAGCCAGACAATCTTATTTGGAGGCTCTGGAGAAACGTTTATTTACAAGCTTTTGTTGGGAGAATTGACTTTCTTGTCAGTGTGGGATGGAAGCTCTTGTTTCCTTGCTAGGTAATATCTGGAGTCTGCTTATAGCTCCAGGAGACTGCTAGCATTCCCTGCTCTATCAATTTTCAAGTGCAACAGCATGTCAAATCCTTGTCTTCAAATCTCTGACTTCCCCTTTGGAGATCAGTCAGAGAACTCTGCTTTTAAAGGACCCTTATTATTAAGTCAGGTCCATATGAATAATTTCCCTATCAGTCAACTGATTTAGGAACCTAATCACATCTGCAAAATCCCTTCACAGCAATACCTAGATTAGTGTTTAATTAAATAACTGATTAAAGTTGTGTGTACACCAAGGACCAGGATCTTGGGGGATCATGTTAGAATTATGCCTGCCACACCAGTATTTTGTTAAGGATATTTGCATCTATGTTCATGAGAGATATTGGCTTATACTTTTCTTTGAGATATTCTCCGACTTTAGTATCAGGTAATATTGCCCTCATAGAATAAGTTAGGAAGTGGTCCCTTTACCTTTATCTCTGAAAGTGTTTGAAAATGATTGATGTTTTTTCTTCTTTTAATATTTGATGGACTTTGGTGAAACTATATGGACGTAAGTGGGTTTTTATTTTTTTAAAAAAAATTTAAATTACTATTTCATGTTCTGTACTTGTTATAGGTCATTTCAGATTTCCTATTCCTTCCTCAGTTTCATTAATCTTTCCTTCTAGAATTTTTCCATTTCATCTAAGTTGTCTAATTTGTCAACACAAAGTACTTCCTGTACTAGATCGAATAGTGTCTCCAAAATGTTTGTGTCTACCCAGAATCTTGGAATGTGAACTTATTCAGAAATAGGGGCTTTGCATATATAATTAATTCAGGTGAGGTCATACTAAATCCAATAACTGATGTCTTATAAGAAGGCCATATGAAGGCATAGAGAAGATACACACACACACACACACACACACACACACACACACACACACACACAGTGGAGAAGGCCCTGTGAAGACATTATAGTTATGCTGCAATAAACCAAGGAATGCCAAGGATTGTCAGCAACCATCAGAAGCTGGAAAAGGCAATAAAAGATTCTCTCTTAGGGCCACTGGAGACAGGGTGGCTCTGACACCACCTTGATTTTGGATTTCTAACCTCCATAATTGTGAGAAAGTGACTTTCTGTTGTTCTATGGCATCCAATTTTTGTTTCTGTGTTCCAGCAGTCCTAGGAAACTAACCCACACTCTTATAGCACTTTTAATTTCTATAGGGTCAATAGTGGTATTCTCTTTCAATTCTGACTTGGATAACATGGGTCTTTTCTCTTGTTACTCAGCCTAGCTAAAGGTTTGTCAATTTTGTTGGTCTTTTCAAAGATCAACTTTTAAATTTATTGATTTTTCTCTATTATTTTTGTTTTTTTTAATTTCAGTAATTTCCACTCTAATCATTATTATTTCCTTTTGCTTGCTTGGATTCATTTACTCATCTTTTTTCTAGATTCTATTTTTAATATTTGCTGACATATTTTCTGATATGGGCATTTAAAGTCATGATTCTCCTACAAAGCACTGCTTTAGTTGCATTTCATAAGTTTTGTTATGCCATGTTTTCATTTCTATTCAATAAAGAATATTTTCCAATTTCCTTGTGATTTATCCTGTTACATTTGGGTAATTTGTAGTGTGGTTTTTAATTTCCAAATATGGACATTTCCAAGTTTTCTTTCATTTGTTCATTTCTTATTATGTTATAATCAATGAAGATATATTGTATGATTTCAATTCTTTCCAATGTACTGAGACTTGTTTTGTGACCTAACATATGGTCTATCTTGGAAAATGTTCCATATGTGTTTCAAAAGAATATTCTGCAATTGTATAAATTCTGCAGTATTCTATTTATATCATTTAAGTTGAGTTAGCTCATAGTGTCATTCAAATCTTCTGTATAATTCCTTTTCTGTTTAGCAGTGCTATCAATTACTGAGAGTATTGAAATCAACAAGAACTGTAGTTAAATTTTATGTTCTGAGTCTCTTTTAGGTATATTTCTGTGTATAGTTTATCTTCCTTATGCATTGACTTGTATATCCTTATGAAATATCTTTTTCTTTAATAATATTTCTAATTTTAATCTCTATTTTGTCTGATATTAATATAGCCACCCCAACTCTCTTAATGGTTTGCATGGTGTATTTTTTCTGGTCTTTTACTTTAAACCTATTTGTCTTTGAATCTAAAGTATGTCAGTTTTTTTTAAAAAAAATCCATTCTGACAATCTGTGTTTTTTGTTTAGAGTATTTATACTGTTCACATTACATTTAACTCCTATTATAGTTTAATCACATATGACATTATGAATTTTTCTGTATGACTCCTATCTTTGTTGTTCCTCACTGGCTTGCCTTCTTTTGTCTTAAATATTTTTTAATGTACCATTTTAATTTCTCTGTTTTCTTTACTACACTTTTTATTGTTTTGTTAGTGGTTCTGAAGTGGACACCCCCTTTCTCCACAGAAAAGCCTGCTTCACCATGGCTGATTTTAGGACTGTTAGCAAAAGAGTCCGTTGTAGATAAACTTCCTATTTTCGTGTTGCCCTGTTTACTTGGCCACTGGCCGAGAAGATACCAGCACTCCAGGTGCTGGACACCCCCTTACTAGTTTTTCACAAACGTATCCAGTATAGTACTTTGAAGAAATGTGCAAACAAGGCCTCTGGCCTTGAGCTGGGCTTCACAGAGGTGTCTACATTTTTAAGATAAGTTACAAATGGGCTCCATGGTAACAGCTGGCAGGGGGAGGAAAGAAAGGGGAGAAGGAGCTCCCCTCTTCTCAGGTGTTGTCCTTGAAGAGTTAACATGTCCAGAACAATGAAAGAAAAAGCTGCTTTTATGTGAACTTCTGCAGACTGTGAACTTCTGAGCTCCTCCCCTTACACGCTGGATTGATTGATCACAGCAAAGGCTGTACCCTCTGAACCTGGCTGCAGCCAAATAAAACTGTTTCCTGCTATCTTCCGTGCCTTGCCTCGTTTGTCCCTACAACAGTTCCTCTAGGGGTTACAATATGAGTCCTATTTTATCACAATCTACGTCTGATTAATACTAACTTAATTATGGTTTATTACAAGATCTTTGCTCCAATATGGTCCCATTTGTCCCCCTTCCTCTGTGCTATTTTGTCTTATAAATCAATCTCTATATTTTAACCCCAGCAATACAATATAAATATTATTTTATACAATCTTATTTCACTTTAAAAATAAGAGGAATAAGAAAAATATAATTATAAAGTCTTTTATAATAGCCTACATTTGTGGCACGCTTCATTGTTCCCTTTAAATTCAAGTAACTACCTTTTGTCACTTCCTCACCACCTGAAGAACTTCTTAAAGTCCCTAGGATTTCTTATAAGTCAGATCTGCTAGCAAACTATCTTAGTCTTTTTTTTTTCCAGTGATGGAGTTATCTTAGTCTTTGTTTATCTGGAAATGTCTTTATTTTACCTTTATTTTTAGAGGATACTTCTATGAGAAATAAAATTCTTACTAGATAGTTTTTTGTTCCTTCAACATTTTGAACGTATCATTCCCCTGACTCCTGACCTCCCTTGTGTCTTACAAGAAAATAAATAATTATATTGATGCTCCCCTGAATATAATGTGCATTTGTATGCTGCCTTTACAATTTTCTTTTTGTTTTTAAACAGTTGGATTCTGAAGTATCTAGGTGTGGCTGTCTTTGGATTTATCTTACTAGAGGTTTTTTAAAGTTCTTGGATTTATATATTAATATTTTTTCATAAATTCTGGGAAAATTGTGGCCATATTTCTTCAAATTTTGTTTGCCCCTTTTCCTTTGTATTCTTGTTCTTCCTTTGTCTCAATTTCCATTACATGTTTATAGACTTAATCACAGTTCTCTGAAGCTCCATTTATTTTTCTTCTTATTTTTTCTCTGCTGTTTGTGCTGCACAATTTCTACTAAAATTATTTATCTTTAACTCCACTGATTATTTCCTCAGCCCTCCAGAATCTTTTCTTGAGTCTGTGTAAAATAATTTTCACTTCAGTTATTACACATCTCAACTTTAGAATTACTATTTGACTCTTTTTATGGAGAGTCTTATTTGTTGATTGTTCTCTTACTTGCATTTATGTCTTTAACATGGCTTCCTCTAGTTTGTTATACATATTTATAATAGATGCTTTGAATTTTCTGTCTGTTCAATCCAACCATTGGGAATTATTTTAATCATTTTTTTTCATTGCTGTTACCAAAAGACTCAACAAGAAAAATTTCAAAGAGGAAATTTTTATTTGGAACCCACAGTTTCAGTGTTAGTCCATAGAAGGAGAACTTCATTCCTCAGAGCTCCAGGTAAGGCTGAACATCATGGTGGAAATGTGTTGCAGAGCAAAGCAGGTCAGGACATGGCCACCAAGAAATACAGAATGACTCCACTTTCCAAGAATAAAAGATATACCCCAAATGCAAACCTGCAATGACCCACCTCTAGCCACACACTACTTGCCTATAGTTACTACCAAGTTAATCTCTATCAGGGGATTAAGTCACTGATTGGATTAAGGTCCCCACAAGAAGGATTTGTGCACAAAAACTCTATAACTCAATCATTTCATCCCTAAACTCTTGCATTGTTTCCCTCATGAGCTTTTGAGGGGACACCTCACATCTAAACCATAACAGGAACCCTTGGATCCAGTTTCTATTTATGTGTATTTTCCTGGGTATAGGTTTCGATTTTCTGTTTATTTACATATTTTGCAATCATTTTTCTTGAAAACTTAACATTTTAGATGAATTTTGTAGCCACTCTGTATTCTCATAATTTTCTCCTGAAGGCTATTGTTATTTTATTTATTTTTATGTATTTCTTTGTTTAATAACTTGCCTGGGCTTAATCTGTCACCCCTTTATTGTGCAAGTGTGTGATGTCTGAGGTGCCACTGATGCCACTGCTCACTTGTTTTTCAAAATTCCTGTTTTAATTTTTATGTCTGGCTTGCGAGGTGTCTTCTCTGTGCCAGTGTAGCTAGATGGTCAGAGGTGCTCAAACATCTTGAGACAGTATCTTTTGTGGCTCTGTATCTTGTTAGGGGATTGCATGCAAAATTCAGATTACTCTCCAATCTGCCTCTGATTATACCTTCCACCAAATCCCTTTGCCACTTCCACCAGCCTCAGAATTGGCCAATAGTGGGACATTAGCCTTCTTGAAATCTCCACTTGAATGTGAACAGTCTCAGCTAGACATACATTTGCCCCAACCACAAACTTAAACTAGGAGAACCAAGTCATTGGCCATCTCGCACTGACCACCCTGTTAGAATTCAATTCCATTGACAGTGACACTAAGCATGGGCATTATCTTTTTCTCAAAATTAAGTGAGTCCTGCCCCTTGACCTTGGCAGAGAAGCTTCCAGATTAAGATCTGGTAGAAGCTGCATGCCACAGGAGCTGAAATCAGATAAGAGCATCCCTAGAGAAGAATGCCACGGATTCCCAAAATTTATCTAAATTTATACAGTTTTTTTGTGCACAAATCCTTCTCAGATTGTTGTATGCCTTTGGTTGATTTCTAGGGTGGCAACATGATTGTTTTTATAATTAAGTCCAACTTCATAGTTGCTTTTTGGAAAGTGGATTTTCCTATCTCCTCTCTCACCCACAGCCTGAACTCTAGCTCTTGACAGATTCTCTAAGTTTTGCCTGTCAAATGGGTGTGTAATGGTTCTCATTATGATTTGCATTTGTATTTTCTTTTTTTGGTTACTGCATTTTTATTGGTTCTTTTTAGTTATTTATACATGATTGTAGAACTCATTTTGACATAATTATAAAAGCATGGTATATATATATTGTTCTAATTCAGACCCCAGTACCTGTCCTTCACCTTCCTTCTCCCCATCCCCTTGTCCTTTCCTCTATTGATCTTTCTACCATTTATCCATAGTTACTTTTTAACTAATTTCTTGTGGATGTACATGATGGTGAAATTCACTGGTTGTGTGTTCATATATGTACATAGGAAAGTTAAGTCAAATTCATTCCACTGTCTTTCTTTTTCCCACCCACAATTCCTTTCCTTCACCCTTTGTATACTCCACTCATTTGCATTTTCTTACTTACTAATCAAGTTGAGCACCTTTCCTCTTTATTGTCCATTTGAGTTTCCTCTCTTATCAAGTGCTGTTTAAGTTTCTCGTATTTCTATTAGGTTGATTATTCTTATTGATTTTTACGAGTTCTCTATGTACTCTAGACATGTGTCATTTATTGGTTTATAGGTGTTACAAAAGTTTTTCACTCCTTGCAGCCAGTCTTTTCACTCTCTTATTATGTAGTTAATTTGATGTTGTTAAATTTATCAAGATGTCCCCTTATGTTTGCTTCCTTTTTCTTGTATTAGATGCCCCTCCTTATCCTGAAGTTATGAAAGTTCCTCCCAAATTAACTTCTAAAATCTTGTTTTTCATATTTAGTTCTTTTTCCTTCTAGAGATGATTTTTACCTATGGTTTGTTGTAGGGTCAATTTTCATTTTTCATAAATGGGTTAACCAGTTTTATAGTATTAATAATTGAAAAATGCATACTTTCCTTGGCACTTGCATTTTATGGGATGGGTCAATATATGTATGCATCTTTGTCTGGGCTCTATTCTGTTCAATTGGGTTGTCTCTCTAAGAAAAGTACCACCTATCTTAATTAATGTAGGTTTATAATAAATTGTAATTTCATTAACATTACATAATATTTTGGGGGGAAATTGTCATCTTCCATATATTGAGATTACATCTGATTTTTCTCCTTGAATTTGTCAAGGTGGCAAAATTACATAAATTTACTTCTTGGGTTAGATTAACTCTGCAATCTAATAATGAACCCAACTTAGTTATTACATTTTTAAACGTTTCTGGTTTCAATTTGCTAATATTTCATTTGGGATTTTTGCATCAAATGTTCATGCATGAAACTGGCCTATAATTCTTTATGGTTTCCTTTTTGAGTCTTGTTAGCAAGGTTAAACGAGCTTCATAAAGTTAGTGGAGGATTGTATCCTTTTCATATCCTCTGAATAAGTTCATGTATGTTTGGAATTATTCCATTCTTGAATATTTGGTGGGACTCACTGGTAAAGTCATCTGAATCAGGGTTTCTCTTTAAAAAGGAAGGTTTTTAATGACAGAGTTAACACTTTTAATGCTTATAAGAAAACCTGGGTTTTCTGTTCCTTTTTGAGTTAGTTTTGTATGCATCTTTTTCTTACATCCACTCCAGCTCTCCTCAAACCATCTTCTACACATGAGCTGAAGGAATTATTCCAAAAAGCAAAGCAAATTATACCAATGCTTATTTAAAATCTTTAAATGGTTTTAAACTTCATTTTAAAATAAAAAGAAGAACCACTTATGTTGGCCGACAACACCTTGCATGAACTGGTCCCTGCCTAACTGCCCAGCCTTATTTTTTCTGGTCTCCCCTTGCTCACTCTGCTCTGGCCACGCTGCCATTCTCTCTGCTCCACAAAACAGAACCAAGCTTATTCCTATCTCAAGGATTTGCATTTGCTGTTTCTTCGCTGTAGAATGTTGTCCCTCAAAATTCTAATGATGTTAGCTCCTTCTCATTCTTTATAAGTCTGCTTAAATGTTACTTCCTATGTGGGGGGAAAAGATACACTCATACATTGCTGGTGGGACTGAAAATTGGTGCAACCAGTCTGGAAAGCAGTATGGAGATTCCTCAGAAAACTTGGAATGGAACCACCATTTTACACACTCCTCATCATATACCCAAAGGACTTAAAATCAGCATAGGACAGTGTCACAGCCACATCAATGTTTATAGCAGCTCAATTCACAGTAGTTAAACTATGGAACCAACCTAGGTGTGCTTCAACAGATGAATGGATAAAGAAAATGAGGTCTATATACACAATGGAATATTACTCAGCCATAAAGAAAAATGAAATTATGGCAATTGTAGGTAAATGTTTGGAACTGGAGACTATCATGCTAAGTAGAATAAGCCAAGAATCCAAGGGTAAAATGTTCTGTCTAATATGTGGATACTAGCACATAATAATGGGGAAAGGAAGAATAGAAGTTAGTTGGATTAGACAAAGGGGAATGAAAGGAAGGAAAGGGGAATAGGAATAGGAAAGACAGTGGAATGAATTAGACATAACTTTCCTATGTACATATATGAATATATCACAGTGAAACTCCACATCATATATAACCCAAGAATGGGATTCTAATTAGAATCAGTTATGCTCCATGTATGTATAATATGTCAAAATACATTCTACTGTCATATATGTCTAAAAAGAACAAATAAAAATAAATAAATATTACCACCTCAGAAAAACCTTTCATGATTACCCAATCTGAAGTAGATTCCTCTTCATGGCACTTAGTCAAAATTTACACAGGTAATTGTTTTATTAATTCATTTAGCTTCTCGTTCTCTTTATACACTCTTGTATCTTTCAGGCCTGAGATATTGACCATCTTACCATCATGTTCCTAGTACTTAGTCCAGTACTTGGAACGTGGTAGGCACTCAGTAGTTTTTAATGAATATCAATAAACTTGCAGAGTTCAGATGTGGATAGAGGAATTCTTTTGCTAGAGTTGAGTCCAGATACAAACAAATTGACTTGAAAGTATTAATAGAGTAAGATCAATGCCATTTCAAGTGGATTTGGTAGTCAAGAACAGTAAACAAATAGGGACTGAAGAGGGCTCTTGAAGACCTGCCAAAAAAATGACTTTATGCAAAAAAAATTTGAAATTTGGGCAGAAAAAAATTAAACAAGGTTCTCAGACCCTGATGGCTAGGTACTGGCTGAGCAGAGGTAAAATTCAAGTTTTTTACTCTGATTCTTGGCTGCTTCTCTAAGTAATACCACCTAGGGTAAAATTATAAAAGCACAATAATTATGACATCGGGCTCTAGACTCTGGCTGCTTGTACATTTCAACTACACCACCTCTTAACTGTGTGGCATTGGACCCAGTTCCTACATCTGTAAGTGTGATTAATAAGAGAACTGAGGTCATCAGACAGTTCTGAAGATTAAATTCATGTATAAGGATGTATGTAGCACAGTGTCTGATATATGACAAATGCTCATTTGTTGGTTGCTATTAACCATGTATCCTCTTTTTCCTTGCCAGTACTTGCATGAAAATATTAAGTGGTAGAATTTAAATGGTTGAAATATGATTTTAAAAATAGTATTATTCTTCAGGATAAATACTGAGTGGTATAGATGGGTCATATGGTGGTTGCATGCCTAGTCTTTTGAGGAATCTCCATATTGATTTCCAAAGTGTTTTTACTAATTTACAATCCCACCAACAATGTAAAAGTGTTCCTTTTTCTCCACATCTTCTCCAGCATTCATTATTGTTTGTATTCTTGTTTATTTCTTATTCTGATTTGTTATATATGACAGTAGAATGCATTATAATTCATATTACACATATAGAGCACAATTTTTCATATCTCTGGTTGTACGCAAAGTAAAGTTACACCAATTGTGTCTTCATACATGTACTTAGGGTAATGATGTCCATCTCATTCCACCATCATTTTTACTCCCTTGCCCCTTCCCCTCCTTTTTCTCCCCTTTGCCCTATCTAGAGTTCCTCTAATTCTCCCATGCTCCCCCTCCCAATCCCACTATGAATCAGCCTTCTTATATCAGAGAAAACATTTAGCATTTGTTTTTTTGGGATTGGCTAACTCCACTTAGCATTATCTTCTCCAGCTCCATCCATTTACCTGCAAATGCCATGATTTTATTCTCTTTTATTGCTGATTAATATTCCACTGTGTATATATACCACAGTTTCTTTATCCATTCATCCACTGAAGGGCATCTAGGTTGGATTCTACATGGCTACCATTCTGACTGGAGTGAGACAAAATCTCTGTGTAGTTTTTCTGTCATCTTTTAATTTTTGCATTTTAAAATTATTTTTAGTTATATATAACATTAGGATACATTTTGACATAATCCCCAAACCATAGAGTATAGTTTGCTGTAATTCAGTCCCTAGAACTTCCCATGCCTTCCTTGTTCTTCCCCCTTCTTCCTTCCCTCTACTCCATTGATCTTTCTGTAATTTATTTATGTTTTTTTTAATTAGTGTCTTGTGAATATACTTAATATTAGGATTCCCTGTTATATTTTTTATGTACATACAAAATTTCAGTCAGATTTCTTCCATGTTCTCCCCTTTTCCTGACCCTCCTTGCATTTCCTCAATTGCTAAAGATGTTGAATATTTTTTTCATATCTTTGTTGGCCATTTGTATTTCTTCTTTTGAGAAGGGTCTGTTCATTTGCCTATTTATTAATTATGTTATTTGTTTGGGGGATATTGAGTTTTTTGAGTCCTCTATATATTCTGGATATTAATCCTGTGTCAGAAGAGTAGCTAGCAAAGATTAATTCACAACAGCCAAACTAAGGAGCCAACCTCAGTATGTACCAATGGATGAATGGACTTAGAAAATGTGGTATATATGGATACAATGGATTTTTGTTCAGCCATGAAGAAGAATGAAATCATGTCATGTGCAGGAAAATGAGTGGGATTTGAGAACTTTATGTTAAATAAACCAAACTCAGAAAGTCAAGGGTCATATGTTTCCTCTCATATATGGAGGCTAGAGAATTAAAAGGAAAGGAAGGCTGTGTTGGGGAGAATTGAAGAGAGATCAACAAAATAGAGGAAAGGGACCAAGGGGAGAGAGGAAGGGAGGGAAAGAGGAAATACTGGAGAATGATATTGGCCAAATTATATTATTATATTGTGTGCATATATGAATAGGCAACAACAAATCCAAACATATACAATTACAATTCACCAATAAAAAATGGAAAAATAAAAACAAATACATAGATACACAAACTTCAAAAAATAGCATTATTAAATTGGTGCAACCAATATGGAAAGCAGTATGGAGATTCCTTGGAAATCTGGGAATGAAACCACCATTTCACCCAGCTATCCCTCTCCTCGGTCAATACTCAAAAGACTTAAAAAACAGCATATTACAGGGACACAGCCACATTATGTTGATAGCAGCACAATTCACAATAGCTAGACTGTGGAGCCAAACTAGATGTCCTTCAGTGGATGAATAAATTTAAAAATGTGTCATATATATAATGGAATTTTACTCAGCAATAAAAGAGAATAAATTCATGGCATTTGCAGGTAAATGGATGGAGTTGGAGAAGATAATGCTAAGTGAAGTTAGCCAATCCCCAAAACCCAAATACCAAATGTTTTCTCTGATATAAGGAGGGTGACTTATAGTGGGGAAGGGAGGGGGAGCATGGGAGGAATAGATGAATTCTAGATAGGGAAGAGGGGTGGGAGGGGAAGGGAGAGGGCAGGGGATTAGCAAGGATGGTGGAATGTGATGGACATCATTATCCAACGTACATGTATGAAGACACGAACAGGTGTCAACATACTTTATATACAGAGATATGAAAAATTGTTCTGTATACATGTAATAAGAATGGTAATGCATTCCACTGTCATTTTTTTAATCAATAAAATAGTATTATTAGATGGGCACAGTGAAATATGCGTATAGTCCCAGCTACTTGAGAGCCCAAAGCAGGACAAACACTTGAGCCTAGGAGTCTGAAGCTAGAATGGGAAAAATAGCAAGACTCTGCCTCAATAAAGAAATAAACTAATAGGAGGACCATCTCTTTTTTAGATCTGCCCCCTCATTTCTATCCAGAAAACATTTTCCAAATGCCTTCTGATAAAATATTAGAAGGAAAAACATCCATGTTGTATTTGGATCCCTTATTTTTTAAGATTACAATCATTGGGATCCAAGATACAGGAGAGAGAAGATTTAAAGGAGGAATCTTCATTCTGACAATAAAAATTTTGAATTTCTATCCACTCCCTTGTTAAAAGGGGTAAGAAGTGTTCAAGGAGAGAGTTCTACAGCTGAAGAATTAACTTCAAACCAGCTTCGAACTTCAAGAACCACTCATGTGAGCAAGCTCAATTTCACACTCTGTTCTTCTCATCTTCAAGATCCAAGAAAGTAAATTCAACAGGAAACAGTTATTTTAAGTTAGTGCCACATCAATTTGCTTTGTGTTTCTCAAGTGTAGATGCAGCAGGAAGAAGGAAACTTTGCTCACTCTGAAACTGATGAGCATGGGCATTCCTGCACATGGGCCCGCAGCGCCCCTGGTGGTCTAACACGTGTATGAAACATGTCCACCTTCTGTGTGGTTGCTGGTTTCCAGAGTTGAATGGCCTAAATGCTTTCAAAGTGACATCTTCTTAACCTGGGACCTATTGATGGGCATTAGGGAATCTATGAACTCAGTGAAATTGTGTGCTCAGTTTGGTGTGTATGTGCTTTTATCAGATTTGCAAAGGACACACAGTGACCCAAAAGCAGGCACTGTTCTAAAAGATGTGGCTTTACATCTATCAGTGGTATAATTTATAAGTGCAAAGAAATGATACCTTACTACACTAGATTTTTTAAAGCCATTATAATGAGGAGGGCCAGCATCATGGTTTAGATAACTGCATAAATGGCTTAAATTGAGAGACTCTGAAAAGTCCTCTTGCCTTAAATAGATCACTTTTATTAGTTTACTGAGGGGCACACATTTTTTTCCATTAGCATAGCGCTATAAGGCTTCCTTTGATCCAGTTCCAAAGCTTCTGGGGGCTTCCATTTCCTCTAATGACAGGCTAGGTTATTTGGATGAACTGCTGCAAATCCTAACCCAAAAATTCTGTATAAAATACAAAAACATCCCTTAAAATATGTGCATGATTAAAAGATATTGTGGAAACTGCCAGATCAAATTTTCAGGAGAAACCCCAATCCCAGAGAAGCAAGCTGAATATTAGTTCAACAAAGTCACTTGTTAAATAAAGACTGAATGTTTTTTTCCTAAAAATTCATATTTTAAAATCCTCACTCCCTATGTGATGATATTAGGAGGTGGGGCTTTTGCTAGGTAATTAGGTCACAAGGATGAAACCCTCAGGAGTGGGATTAGTGTCCCCATAAAAGGAACCTTAGAGAGCTCTCTAGCTCCCTTCTTACTATGTGAAGATACAAGAAGTTAACACTCAGCAATCCAGAGGAGGACTGTCACCAGAACCTCACCATACTGGCCTCCTAATTTCAGATTTCTAGTCTTCAGAACTGTAAGCAACAAATGTCTGTCGTTTAAGCCACCCAGTTTATGGCATTTTCTCATCACAGTCCAAATTGACTGAGACTTCACTTTCTCTCTGAGACTATTTGCTGGCAGTGCATACGTTGAGCATCAGTTCTACAACCTCAAGTGAAAAGCAGCAGAGATGCCAAGGCTCAGAACCCACCTAAGATAAGGAATCTTATAGGAAACACAACCTACACAAAGCTGGCGGGTCTCATGAGAAGGGATCTAAGTTAGGGTTTGGACGAACCACAACTAAAATAGTTCCCTGTATTTATCAGCTTGGTTAGGAAAACAGAAGTATCTCCATGTACTCCAAGTATAAAGTGTTTCAATACAAGCAAACAGAGACCTACACATCTGTCGGAAGAGGTAAGGTGCAAAGGCCAGGGAAGCTGCTGCCAGAGCTCTCAGCCTATGGTTCCAAAGCAGTCAATTCTGAAATGTTTTTCTGGAAACTGCTGCAAATCCCAAGAAGCTCTGGTTTTGCTCCAAGAAACATAAACCATATCTCTGTCTCTCTTCTCTTTCAACAAAAATTTCAGTTCCTAATAATGCTAATGCACGTAATTTGACTTATCCTATGACTGTCATTAAATTGTTTCAGATTTAAAATACTATTAATAATAAATCTAATGAGGAAGTTAGCCACCTTTTGTCTTAGAATGTACCTATGTTTACTGTCAGAGAACTATATTCAAATACATGAGAAATTATTTACTCTGCATATACAGTGAAGTTCTTTAAATATATAGTAAAACTGGTGGAACTATCTATTCCAGAAGTTTCTTTAGGGAACAACTCTTTTAATTTTTTGAACAAAAAGTTACAAGAATTGTACAATTCACACCCACATATCTTCTGCTAATACCCATCAATTAACATTTTGCCATATTTGCTTTATCTAAATAAACAGTAGATATACACATTTTAATCTTGCTGAACCATTTAAAAATAAGTTGGAGCAGTCATGAGTTTTCACCTCTAGATTCTTCAGCATGTATTTTCTAAGAACAAAGACATTTTCATGAAAATTACCATTGTGCCTAAAATTTCAAGAATAGTTTGTTCATTCTTAAGCATAGTACAAGAAAAGAACTCAGAATAAATTCTCTAAAATACAAAGGGGAGGAAAACAAGCATCTTGTATGTGGGCTTATGAGAAACAGTAATAACAATTAAAGGGAATGAATCAAAATTGAATTTGGACATTTGGAGATGACTGCTCCAATAATTTACCTATATATGGTATTTTGAGAACTGGATTCCTAGAATCTGAGATGTGAAACTAGAGCATGGTGTTTCAGGTGTCTTTCCAAGCTTTCCCTTACTTCACAGCCTTGCACAAATAAAATGTGGGGAAATGAGGTAAGAGAACATATTCTAGATGATCAGAGGGCAAAGTCCCACTGATAAGCATAGACTCTACTGACGTTCTTGCCCCTAGTTCTATGCAACAGTTTCTTCTAGCTCCACAATTCAGTGCTTCTATGACACTCTGGCCTTGGATCCATACCTTATTCCCAAGTCATTTGAAATGAATTTGAAGCTTAAACATAATGTAAAAAATAGGACCAAAAACCCCATAAAATTAGAACAGAAGCCATTAAGGAAGGAGACTCATAAGAAATCATAGGAGAAAAATATCAAGGAAAGATCTCTCAGAATAGTGGAAAACTGAGGCATTTGAAATGTACTATCTTTTTTCTTCTGCAGAAGAGGATTTTGAACCACTGGTCCCAGAACTACACTGACTATGCTAGTGTGGTCCTTACTAGCATAATGGATGATTTGTATTTTATTTTCAATACCTGTGAGCCTAGAAATTGGAACTTGGAACCAATGGCTGAAGTGGCAGCTTCCTGATCCCTCACCGTGCCAATAGCAACTGAAGCAGCAGCTCATTGGGTAGGTCACTGTTATGGCATGTGTATCAGCTACACTTTGTCACAACAATGCTATATGACAAATAGCTCCAAAACTCAGTGACAAAACAACAATATCCATTGACTTATCATGAGACTCCAGGTCAGCTGAGCAGTTTTGCTCTTGGTTGGGATCAATTGGACAGTCTATTCTCAGCTGAGGCTCACCTATCTACCAGTTGGCTGGCAGTCAACTCAGGAAGTGAGATGATAAATCCACATGTTTCTCATTAGGCAAATTCTAGCCCAGGGCTTGACTGTAGTTTGCCACTGTAGCTCAGTGGCAGATTGCTTGCGTAGCACGTGTGAGCCACTGGGTTCAATCCTCAGTACCACATAAAAAATTAATTAATTAATTAATTAAAGGCATGCTGTCCATCTACAACTATGAAAAAAGTTTTTAAAAGTCTAGCTCAAGCATGTTCTCATGGTGAAGGCAGTGGAGCAGGAGGAAAATTGGAGATATGCAAGTACTTTTCCAAGCCTCTGCTGGTGTCAAGTTTGCAATTGTCTTGTTAACCATAACAAGTCATAAGGGCAAGCCAGATGCTAAAATATAGAGCCTGGGCATTGCTTATTTCCAGGGGCAGCTTCTAATTTTTTCCCCATACCAACCTTTAAGTAACTGTCAGCACGTTGCTGCGTCTGTGAGTAGTGAATCCCTTCCACAAAGCATAGGTGTGCAATTCAGATTTTATTGGTGGTTCTCTCAAAAAAACACAGGTTTTTTTGGGGGGTGGTGGTAACCAGGGATTGAAGTCAGGGGAACTCAACCACTGAGCCACATCTGCAGCCCTATTTTGTATTTTATTTACAGACAGGGTCTCACTGAGTTGCTTAGTGCCTCAATATTGCTGAGCTTGCTTTGAACTTGTGATCCTCTTGTCTCACCCTCCCAAGCCACTGGGATTACAGGCGTTTGCCTCCATACCCAGTAAAACACAGTTTTAACAGCACCCCCAAACACCTAAGGAATTAATAGAAAACCCCCATTAGACACACTTCTCTTTGACTTTCTCAGACAACCTCACCCCTTTTCCTTTTTGTCTTTCCTTCCCTCATCCATGAACTAGTATCTCTATCTCCACCTCTTCTGTCAGACAATTTTATTTTCATTGAGCAGCTCCAAACCTACATCAACCATACTCATCCCACTAGTAGGGGACAAGAATTCACAGTTCTTAGAAGGCAGAAAACATAACAATGTTTTCCTGTTACAATATTAATTGTATTTTCCTGTTGCTATTCTTAAAAATAAAATATGCAGTTTGCCTGCTTAAAACCCTTCATTGGTTCTCCATCACTTACAGAGTAAAGTGCAAACCCCTCAATATCCCATGACAGGCCCTCTGGGATCTTCCCCTCCCTGATTCTTCATCCTCATGTTTTCCAGAAGCATCTGCATTTATCCATTTATCCACCACTTCAAACCTCCTTTGCTCCTGCTGGTCTCTCTGCCTGGAATAGCCTCCACCTCCACCCCAATTCACCTTCTAGTGAACACTTAGTCACCTCTTCTCTATGAAGCCTTTCCTGCATCTTTGTAGTAGAACAATATTAGATTTCTAGAATCTTCTCTCACCTGTAGCCCTCTAGACATTGGGTCACATTAGATCACTTACATATTTCCTGCAGCTGCATTGTGAGCTCATGAAGGGGAAAGAACATGTCTTTTCATCTCTGTATTCCCAGTGCCTGGCACATAGTAAATGACTAGATTAATCAATTTTGAGGTTGGGTCATAAAAGGAATTTCATAACTGTTTTTAACATCATTTAAATTGTTATATAATTCCACAGTGACTACTTTGAAGGCAAGAACATTAATTTGTGGGATTATAAATTCTGGCAAGTTGTTAAAAATCAGTCACATTAACTTTATTCTCACTTTTTGTACTGTGTCCTCAAAGACACTACTAAATATTAAATTAAGGGACACTTTGCTTCCACTTTCTAGGACATATAAATCAAGATAGGATAGGTTACACTGCAATACCAAATGATTTCAAGATCTAAGTGTGTTACAGCAGACTGACTTTCTTTCCCACACTGTCCATGACGTGTCTGAGGGCCTGTTGAGGGCAGATGTCCTCCATTTGATGGCTCAGCATTGCACTTCCAGTTATCACTGAATGCTTTCCTATTTGGCAAGGCAGAGGAGAACACTGGAGAGTTAAGAACTAACAACAAAATGCTTCCACCGGAAACATTTTTATATTTCATTTGTCAGAGCAAGTTACTTGAGCACCTCTAACTTCAAAAGACGAAAAAGTGTAGTCCTACTCTGTGCCTATCAGGACAAAACCCAGCAATATTGATGAGCAACACTGATACCTTCCATAGTGGGGCATTATTAGACCTAAACTAGGCAATGAACAATGTTCCTTAACCTACTTTTTAAATTAATAAGCCTAGTACATATGTGATAACTCAATTCTACACTTCCAAATGTCTCTGCCTTTTCCTTGGTCATTTCTTTATTGAGTACCTACTAGGTCAAACCAGCAGGCTGGAGACCCAGGGTCGACTTGATATTGCATCTCAAGTACCATTTGATTACCGTTAGTCAGCTTTCAATTGCTGTGACAAAATACCTGAAAAAAATCAACTTAGAGGAGAAGAGATTTATTTTGCCTCACAGTTTCCCAGATTCTTTTTCATGATCACTTGGTTCCATTGATTCTGGGCCTATGGTGAGGCAGAAAATCAAAATCAGAGCAGGGAGTGTGTGGCAGAGCAAAGCTCTCACTTCAGAGACAGCCAGGAAGCAGAGGTGAGGGGGACAAAAAAAATACCCTTCAAATGCTTACACCCAATGACTTACTTCCTCCAACTAGGTCTCACTTATTGAAGTGCTTTTGGGGGACATTCTGGATCCAAACTATAACAGAGGCAGAATTCCTTCTTGCTCTTAAGCTTCCACATGACTGAATGAGGCCTGCCCATATTATGAGGGGTAATATTCTTTACTCAATGTCCACAAATTTAAATGTTCATCTCATTCAAAAACACCTTCATAGAAACACCTAGAATGATGGTAGCCAGATTTTGGGTACCATTGTCCAGTTAAGCTGATACATAAATTTAACCATCACACCCACATAGGACCAATGCTCACTGAGCTCTCTTTTCAGTGACAATCTGGTCTTGTAAAGAAAAGCACTCAGCCTTCTAGAAATGTAATATTTTCCTGGCAGGTTCTAATTTCTACTTAAAAAGTAGAAACACCATCCATGTTTTCCCTAAACAGATCCTTTTGCTAGTCTCTTGCCAGATATACTAATTAACCTGGCAATAAGAGTTTCTACCTCCCTTGCCATTTCAGAAGCAATTTTACTTTCTTTACGTCTGAGTCTTTTTTGAGTTTTCAGTATTAATTGCTTTGGTGTGTGCATGGTGGGACCAGAGAAAGTGGCAGAGAAGGGCAAGGAAGGGAGCATGCTTGGTGAAGGATACACATGAGGATACAACTATATTTATAATATATAATTATTTTCAAGCTTGTTGGTGAGTACATTAATGTTAGCTATATTATACTTTTAACCCATGAAATGTTTGGGATTTTTCCTATTTTTAGAAACTTTTGAAGCTCAGTGAATCTGGGTCATATTTCTAAAGGCACATAGAATTCAGACTTAAGTCTGGGTGATGCCAAAACCCTTGCTGTTTTCCTTCTGCTCCACAGGATCCATTAGTAATGCCCCTCTGTAAAATTATACCAATTTTTATAGTCAATTGCTTTAATCATAGCTAGATAGCCCCAGTTTCTTCTCCTTGACCTCAATGTAGTCCTTACAGTGCACTGTTAGCCATCTAACTTTCAGCAGTCGTACAAACACAGCACTGGGAAAACACCATCAAGAGGATTAAAAGCAAAGATCCCGGTTTATGAAATTTTCCAAGCATCTGTCATGAGGTCTGGCCTGGGTATTACCGGGTATAGATTAACACTGCATGTGTATTGACAGTTCTTAATAACGGACCAGTGCCAGGGTGGAGGAGAGGGTAATTATTAGTATGAATTTCTTGGCTTTGATGTTTGGAAAAAAACCCAGCTCTGGATCTTGTCACTCTCTTGTGAGATTGTAGTGACAGCTGCATCACCAAGGCAATAATATAAAGGACCTTATGTTAGCATGGCCCAGATGCATCAACTTGAAAGGTGTATCTGGAGAAGATCATGAAAGTGGGCTTGTAATGGTCCTCAAAACCTATAATTATGCCTAGAGGAACACTGGTAGCCAGCACATCTACCCTATGTAGCCACAAACCAAAACATATTCCTCCAAAATTCAAGTCTCAGAAAATCATGAGCAACTAAACAATAATAAAATGATCTTATACATTTAGTTGAAGATGTAATGGTTAATGTTATGTGTTAGTTTGACTGGGCTAAGGGATTCCCAGCCAGTTGTCAACACATGATTTCTGTGTGTGTGTCTTTATGGGTGCTTCCAGAGGAGATAAGTATTTGTATCAGTAGACTGAGTAAAGAAGATGACCCTTATCAATGTGAGTGGGCATTATTGAATCCATCAAGGGCCCAAATATAACAAAAATAGCAGAGAAAGGGGAACTTTGTATTTCAGTTGTGACATTCATCCTTGTCCACCCTTAGCCAATAGTTCATTAGGCTTTCAGGCTGAATCACAACACCAGCTTCCTTCCAGCTTGCAGACAGAAGATGGTGAGACTTCTTGGCTTCCATAACCACTTAAGCCAATTCTTGTAGTCACCCCCCTCCCCCTCTCCCCCTCTCCCCCTCTCCCCCTCTCCATATTTCTCTCTCTCTCTCTCTCTCTCTCTCTCTCTCTCTCTCTCTCTCTCTCTCTCTCTCTCTCTCCTCTCTCTTGATAGATGATAAGTAGATAGATAGAAATGTGGATCAAGATTTTTTATT
Source organism: Ictidomys tridecemlineatus (assembly GCF_052094955.1). Lineage (NCBI taxonomy): Eukaryota > Metazoa > Chordata > Mammalia > Rodentia > Sciuridae > Ictidomys > Ictidomys tridecemlineatus. The sequence continues at coordinate 21,019,632 of NC_135493.1, forward strand.
GGTTCTGGAGAACCCTGACCAATGCAAAAGAGCTAAACAACAATCATAATACTGACACCATGAATATTTTACTTGACTCCCAAGTACAAATATAATGTAATCTAAAGTAGATAAGTCATGTCTGAGAGACTTTTGCTCTTTTAACAAATTTCTCTCCTGCTAACAATATTTACCTTTTGGAGATTTTAAAAGTATCCAAGTTTGTTGTATTAGTTTCCTAGGATTACCATTTCAAAGTCCCACAAACCAGGTGACTTATAACAACAGGAATTTATTGTCTCACAGTTCTAAGCTAGAATTCCAAAATCAAGGTGTCAGCAGGGTCATGCTCTCTTACGGCTTTAGAAGAGGATCATTCCTTGAATTTGCTGCCAGTTCTGGCTGCTCTTTGCCTTATAGAGGCATCACTCTAGTCACATGTCTGTTTTCTCTCTTTGTGTCATTGCATCATTTCAACTCTGCAATGTCTTTGTATCTACATTTACTCTTTTGTAAGGACATCAATATATTGGATGAAGGCCTATTATACCTATCTCATTTTAACTTGATTACCCCTGTAAACACCTTATTTCCAGGTAAGGACACATTCTGAGGTACTAGGGATTAGGACATTAACTTACAAGTTTTAAGGGACGCAGTTCAACCTATTAATAGTGGGAGAGCCAGAAACAATAGAAAAAATGGAAGACCTTACCATAGATAAAAGTAATTAAGTTGTAACTTATAGCTTAATAAATAAGAGGATCTTGTTTAAAAAGTGTGCTAGAGAGGAACAAACACTTGAGTACGTATCAGGTATTGGAGTCCAGTTGCAACTATGTCATGAATCCATTGCCCTGAACAAATAAGTTGACATTCTGGAGTCTCAAACCCTTAACTTTAAAATGAATGGCTTGGTGCTGGAATGAGATGGATATCATTATCCAAAGTACATGCATGAAGACACGAATGGTGTGAATATACTTTGTATACAACCAGAGATATGAAAAATCTGCTTTATATGTGTAACATGAATTGTAATGCATTCTGCTGTCATATAGAACAAATTGGAATAAAAAATTTTAAAAATAAAAATAAATGAGTGGCTTGGAATCCAAACAAACCAAAGGCCAAATGTTTTCTCTGATAAGCAGATACTGATCCATAGTGGGGCAGGGGGATAGGGAAGAATAAAGGAACTTTGGATTATGTAGAGGGGGGTGAGGGGAGGTGTGGGACTGTGGGGATGGGAAGGATTGTAGAATAAGACAGACATTATCCCCCTATATTTATCTATGATTACACTACTGGAGTGACTCTGCAACATGTACAGCCAAAGGAACGAGAAGTTGTGCTCCATTTGTGCACAATATGGTATCAAAATGCATTCTACTGTCATGTATAACTAATTAGAACAGATTTTTAAAAATAGAAGGGAGACTAGTAGAAGAGAAAAAGGGGAACAGGGGGAGGGAAGGGAGGTAAAAGGGAGGTACTGGGGAATGAAATTTATCAAATTATACTGTTTTTATGGTGTGCATGTGTGAATATATTATAACAAATCCCACTGTTATGTATAATTATAATGTGCCAATAAAAAGGAAAAAAATAAAATAAAATGAGTGGCTTGGACTTATGGTCTCTAAGTGTCCTCCAAAATCTGTTATGATATGATTTTTTCAATTAAAGAAAAATCAGTTAAAACTCAAATAAAAAAATCAATGAATTACAACACGGAAGACATAGGAATATAGCACTGAGTTTAGCATCTTCTCAAACCCTGAATGCCATCAGACGATTATGCAGGGTAAAGAGAGGTAAAGATGAGAAAAGAATGAGGTGGTGGGTGGAGAATGATTCCCAAAAATAACCTTTGATTCAACATCACCAAGCCCTGGAGCCACACACACAGAAAATCATAGAGAAACCATAACATAAGGGTTCGTGGAAGTGCAGAATTGGGCCTAGGTCAGAAAGTGAGCAAGACACGGAGATTTTTAAGGAGCAGTGGGAACGGAACTGTTGTCTGTTGCACTAATTAGGTCAGATGTACCTGAAACAATTGACAATTTGTGTTAATGCATGATGACCTCATTATAAGGAGCCCTTGAGATTTCATGGTGTTTTTTCTTCCTCCTTTTCAAGAAAGGAAGGGAGGGAACAATTATTAGTTGTGCAAGTATCCAAGGCTCTGTTCTAAGCTATTTACACACATTATTTCATTAAAACAAAACAAGCACTCTAAAGCTATTTACATGTGTGAATATATTATATTCACACAGATGTAGTGATGCATATCTATAACCCCAGTTACCCAGGAGGCTGAGGCAGGAGGATCAGAAGTTAGAGTGTAGCTTCAGCATCTTAGCGAGGCCAGGTCTCAAAATAAATAATAAAAAAGGCTGGGGATATAGCTCAGCTTTAGAGGGCTTGTCTAGCATGGGCAGGGCCCTGGGTTCAATCCTCAGTACCAGAAAGGAAAAAAAAACTGTGTGGTAAGTATCAAAACAATGACTAGCCCTTATCAAATGTTCACTCTGATTGTGGCACTTTCATATATGGTGTATTCTTCCAGACACAGTACAAAATATCATAAGCACAATGATTCCTATCTTAGAGATAAAAAATAAAATGAAACAGAAGCTCAAAGAGGTGAGATGATTTGCCTAGGTTCACACAGCTAGAAAATGTCAGAACTGGGTGATCTGAACACTAGGCTTTTTACACTCTCCCATGCTAACTTCCCAGTTACAAAAGGAGAGAGAGAGGAGCATGGGGAGAGGGAGAGACCCATAGACCTGCTTCTTTTAACAGAGAAAAGAGATAAGATGATATCTTAGAGTAGTTTTGATTTGCATTTCTCTGATTGCTAGAGATGATGTTGATTGATTGTATACCCACTTCTGAGAAGTGTAAGTGTTGGCGAGGATGTGGGGGAAAAGGTACACTCATACACTGCTGGTGGGACTGCAAATTGGTGCAGCCAATATGGAAAGCAGTATGGAGATTTCTTGGAAATCTGGGAATGGAACCACCATTTGACCCAGCTATCTTTCTCCTCAGTACATACACAAAGGACTTAAAAACAGCATACTACAGGGACCCAACCACATCACTGTTTATAGCAGCACAATTCACAATAGCTAAACAGTGCAGCCAACCTAGATGCCCTTCAGTGGATGAATGGATAAAAAATGTGGCATATATACACAGTGGAATATTAATCACAAATTAAAGAGAATAAAATCATGGCATTTGCAGGTAAATGGATGGAGTTAGAGAAGATAATGCTAAGTGAAGTTAGCCAACCCCCCCAAAAAACAAATGCTGATTGTTTTCTCTGATATAAGGAGGCTGACTCATAGTGGGGTAGGGAGGGGGAGCATGGGAGGAATAGATGAACTCTAGATAGGGCAGAGGGGAGGGAGGGAAAGGGAGGGGGCAAGGGATTAGCAAGGATGGTGGACTGTGATGGACATCATTATCCAAAATACATGTATGAAGACACGAATTGGGTGTCAACATAGTTTATATACAAACAGAGATATGAAAAAATGTGGTATATATGTGTAATAAGAATTGTAATGCAAAAAAACAAAGTATATGTATAAAGACATGAATTGGCATGAACATACTCTATATGCAAAGATATGAAAAATGGTGGTATATATGTGTAATAAGAATTGTAATGCATTCCACTGTCGTGTATTTAAAAAATAAAATCAATAAAACTAAAAAAAAGAGAGAGAAAAAAGAGATAAGGAGAAAAAGGACAAAAATAAGAAAAAGAAATCCTACACACTGATGGAGAAGAATAAAAATTAGTCTTCTACAGATATTATTCACAGATCTTTTTCCTCAATTCCATTCTAAGTGACCTGAGGATTAGAGGGATTGTTTGAGGAAAAAGAGGACAGAGCCCAAGAAGGACCAGTCACGACAGGCAGCCAATTAACAACAGATGCACCAAATGAGATTGTGTGTGTGTGTGTGTGTGTGTGTGTGTGCACGCGCATGCATATGTGTTTGATGAGGAAAATCAAGGCAAAAATCAGCAGCAGATGCTGAAGTCATGCCCTCCCTTTGGGGGCAGGGAGCTTGGGACAAGATATGCAGCTATAAGCCAAAAGCAAAAACATCCCAAGGAGATTGCTATTGTGAGCACTTATTATCCCATGGAAATGCCCTTCGATCAGGATGCATAATCACCATATTGCATCCAATTACAAGTTGAAGATGAAACATGATTGCTACTGTCATGTTTGAATCTAATCAGAGGTTGGGAGACAATTATGGTAATGACACAGGGCGCTGGAGGGGGAGCTCATGTCAGGAGCAGAGGGCAAATCTTACTTAAGGACTCATCCCCCCACACACCTCGAAGGAGACAAGCAGAGGTGTGCTGAGGCTCTAAAGCCATGCCAAATAAAAGATACAACGGGTAATAAAGAATCTCAGACCACAGAGTGGTTTGAGTTATTTAGGCATCGTGGGATGGCTAGGGGTGCAGTGGGGTAGGGAAATGCTAGGTCCCACTAATTAATGATTTTCCACTTCTAACTCTTGGACTTTTGAGGTCTCAACTACCCATAATGCTTGTGGTTCCTTCTCCTGGATTTGAATCTCTGAGAATGGGGGTCCAAGCGACTGCATTTTACATATACTGCTTCTTTTGATGTGGCCATCAAAAAGAAACAAGATGCTGCATATCTGAGCTAAAACCTGGTATAGGCTCCTGGGTACCAGCATTAAAAAATATGAAAAAATATGTATTATTACCCATAGCAATAGTGATGTTATAAGTTTATGGTGACAAAACACAGACGTTCCTTGTCTTCAGTTTTGAGGACTTTAGCAGGAGCACATTACTGTACTCCTCTCATTCTTAGTTTAAAGTCTTAATTATGAAATCCTCAGATGCAAAGAAAATGAGCATATATTTCATTATTTACCCTTCTGTCTTGACATTTATTCTTTCCTTTTCAAAACCCTTCTAATCAGCCAAATAAAATGAATCAACCTGTGGGTTCATATGCATTTAATTAATTTCATATTTGCTTTAAATGGCTGTTACTGTATCATTAAACAACAATCATGGATGTAGTGCCTACTGTGTGTTTGTGCCTATTGTGCTATTCACTCCAAATGTATTACTTCGTTGAACAACCAAAGCAGTCCTCAGACATAAGCACCATGATTATCTCCAGCCTATGTCGGAGGAATTGAGGCTCAGAGAAGTTAAGTAGTTCAGCCAAGGTCACACAGCTAGGTGGTCATTGTGGGTATCAGGATACTAATAAGCTCCTGTGTGCCTTGTCCTGCATGAAAGAAGGAAAACAATAAAGCAGATGATAACAAACAATAGAGCATCCACCAGCCCTTTAAATCTGGCTTTGGGAATGCACTAGGTGATTTTTGGCAGCAGAACAGCTTCCCTAATTAAGTTTGTTTAGGCTGGTGTTAAAATGACTTTGCTGGCTCTGAACCCTTGTCAGCTGGTAGCACTAAGGAAGAGGACCTGACCTTGTTTTAAAAGAACCAACGAGTAATCCAAACTTGACAATATTTCAAAGGGTAAAAAGTGATGAGAGGTTAGAGGGCAGCAGAGAGTGTGAGCAGTCTGTGGAGTGGTTTGGTGTTCACATCTTGAATACAATCACTTGCTTTCACATTGATATCTCATACTTCTAGCCAATTTATAGCTTTCCTCTCTGTGCTCCCTGCAGATTTCCTCTTTATAGTAATATCCATGTCATCTAATGACAAGATGCGATAACTAATGTGAGGTTGCTCCTGACCCCTAATATTCCCACACTGAAACTCTATTAGATTCCACATTGACAGCTCCTTCTGCCTCCAATCTACCAGGTTCTCACTGAGCCAAAGAGTATAAGGTCCCTCAAGAGCAAAGCAATTTATTTAAATAACATAGTTAAGTAGATGGGAAAGTGTGTTGTATTCAAAAAGTCAACATTCTCCTGCCAAAAGAAAAAGGCCCAGTGTGGCCACTCCCGATGCAACCGTATAACTGGCACACGTCCCTCTCTCCCCTGCTTCAGTCTTTCTGTTGGGTCATTTCCCAGTTCATTTAAGTGGAACCAGCTAAATTTGTTTCTGAAAGATGTATTTACAAGAGGGCTGGAACCTTTCTATGGGGAAAACCCAGACTGTGGCTTAGTGGGCTCAATATCCAGGGACCTCCCTTAGGAACCTTCTGGAAAGCCAGATGCTGAGGAGATGAGATGCCTCTGTCTAGATGGATGCAAAAGAGCACAAATATTTTTTACAGTTTTTTGGTTTATAGATAGACATAAAACCTTTATATTATTTTTATGTGGTGCTGAAGATTAAACCCAGTGCCTCAGACATTGCTACGGAAGCACTCTACCACTGAGCTACAATTGCAGCCCCAAGAGCAAAAATCTCCAGTTTCCTGCTGTTTGAAGAGCTGCCTGAGCTCCTTTCTATTCTGAAAGCTGAAAGGTATTTTGCCTATTATCTAATGAGTAAGATCTTCTGGGACCCCCACTTCAAGAAAGTGCTGCTTCAGGGTCATGTTTACATCTTCTCCTTGCAGTGGTTGGGAGATCCTTGACTGTAAGGCTGTGATAGGTGTGAATGTGGAAATGCAAAGTCTATTCAAGCAGACCTTGAACTGCCAGCGATCCCTTTCTAGTGATGGTGGTTTAATTGGCTGTGTAATGAGGATGCCTAGGTGGCCAGAATAGCCTGCTCTCAGGGGACAGCCATTTATACTGTGTCTGAAGCCCACCAGAAATTTATGCTCTGTTTGAAGTCCACCAGAAACTTGCTGCAAGAAGGGCTGACTGCAGCTGTCAAGTTGTCTCTGACTGAAGCTGAAGAGAATCAATCAGGCCGTGGGTTGTGTGGAAGGAGATGAACAAAGCTTTGAGAAGGGTGTTCATTCTGAGCACTGTGCTGAGAGAGCAAAGCTCCATGTGCAGGCCTGAGCAAACTTGCCACCCCTTCCTTTTCTTGGGGCTCATTCTCTTCCTCAAGACATGTCCTTTCATCTCTCTTCCTTTAGTCCCATTTCTGAGACAGAAAAAAAAATCCTCCTTTTCAAGGAAAATCCATCCACTGATTCCCAGCTGGACTTCCTCCTCCATGATCTTTTTGTATGAATCAGTCAGTCTCTCCCTCATTTCCAATGTTTCCCTCTCCACAGGCCACTTCTTCTCTAACTTCAGAGATGCTTATGATTCCACAAACTTTTTCTTCTAGTCCCTCAGCCCTTGAGATGCTGAGGCTTGCTCACAATCCCTCCTCTATAACACTCTTTCCTTTAAACCTTGGAGGTCTAGTTCCTAATCCACTATTCTACCAAAAGTATTCCTTATGGAGTTTGAAATGCATCTGATCACCAGGGTAAACTTTTTCTTCATACTCATTCTCTTGATCTCTCTCCAACTATTGTTAAAAGAAAAAAAAAAAACAATGTCCATCTATTCTGTCATCAGAGCCATCTAAGGAAATAAGTCCATGGCCATCATTTTTATGCTCAATAATTTCAATAGGTCCCAGACACCTACTAAGGGCAAAATGCTCCGCATGGCATTCCAGGCTGCAATCCTGCTTTCTAGCCTTATTCTCCACTCTTCTGTGACATCATTTTGGATTGAACCCAGGGGTGCTTAACCACTGAGCCACATCCCCAGCCCTTTTTGTATTTTGTTTAGAGACGGGGTCTCACTGAGTTGCTCAGAGCCTCACTATGTTACTGAGCCTAGCTTTGAACTCACATTCTTCCTGCCTCAGCCTTCTAAGCTGCTGGGATTACAGTGACATACATCTTTTACTCTGGCCTTCACCACTTTCTTTTCCCAGTACCCCTTGTTAGCATTCTTGCCTCTGCAATATTACTCACTGAATCATTCTTCCACTTACAAATGACCTTTCTGTATTTCATCTGCCTGATCCCAATTTAACAAATATTTCTTGAGCATCTGTTTTATACCACATCCAAATAAGTTATCACTTTCTTCTAAAGCTTTCTCTGGCCCTACAGACACTGGCTTCCCAAAGAATATGTTTTTGTGGGGAGGAGAAGAGTATTTTCCTTTTGAAACCTCCTTTTGAAACTCTATGAAGACCTTAAAAGATGTGTTTTAGCCTTAGGGACAGAGACCATGTGTTTGTATCCCTACAATATTCAGCACATGCTTTCTCCATAATACACATTCAATAACTTTCTGACACATAAATTCAGACTGTGCAGTTTATGATGATTCCTACTCACAATTCTAATAATTTTCCTGAGAAGTTAATCCGACTGAATCTTTGCTTTCCCCCAGATCAGCAAGATGAATGTATCCCTTTCACCCCTCTCCTGAGTAAAGAATAGTGAGACTCTAGGAACACCATATGCTACCGGTGTTCAACAGGGTATGTGTGAGCAACACCTTAAAGGGCATGCTATTTCGAAAAAAGAAGCACACCAAAGCTGCCGAGATTATCAGGTGCCAGAGCCAGCAAAGCCATATGCCAAAAAGCTGCTGCCAGAGGTGTGAATGCAGCATCATGTAGGGAATAAAAAACGCAAGGAGGTCTCCTTTGAGCGTGATGGCCAGCATTTCCCATCTAATCTGAGCCCAGCATTAAGCATCATTCTCAGAAAGATGTTGAGGATCCAGAAAATCCTTAGATTTGAAGTCCTTGTGTTTGGGGCAGCAGTAATTTGTCTGAAAATAAAAAGCTGCCAAGAAATTGGAAGATGAAAAGGCTGAAACATCAGAAACACCTTTGTTTCACTGAAATGACACTAATTTAGTGGAGAAAAAAAAGAAAGCTGGCATTGGAGAGGAAAAAAAAATAGCTCCACCCAACTGTAGATTACAAACAGCTCCTTTTCCCTGGCGTTCAAAGCCAGTGGAATGAGCAGTCGGGCTGCCTCAAGGGCTGAGAAGCATGTTTGGGGTTTGTTATTGTCATTTTAGGTGATAGCTGACCTTGTGCTTCTCATTTCTGGAATAAGAACAATGTTTCTGAGAGACATCATGAAGTGGTAGAAAGATCAGAGGCTTTGGGTCATGCAAATCAGTTGTATTTTGGACAAGCTATTTACCTCCTCTTAGCCTCAGTTTTCTCAGCTGTGAATGGGCTTTATGGGTGATTGAAAGGTTAAGAATAATAGCAGCAGCAATCTTTAGATAGCAGGCACCTAAGGTTACTTCACATGTATTATCCCACACATCATTACACAGCCATCTGAGATACGTTCTATCAGCTCTGTCATTTTACAGATGAGGAAACTGAGGCTCAGAATACTTCAATGATTAATCCAAGATCATTCAGCTTGTGAATGGCACAGCTAGGTAGGAATGAATCTAAATCCAGATGTGTTCTTACTTACTGCAGTAGTCAGCCTTGTTAGACACCATCTTCAAAAGCAGCCTCATCTTATCCCTAGGGTCAGAGTGGGGACAGTTATCAGCCTATTCCTCACTCCTTCTGTTGCTTCCAGACCAATGTATATCTGCTCCATCCTAAGAAATTTGTACTCTCTCATTCCCTGCTAGCTTGCTGTATCTAGCAAAAGTCTTACATAATTACATCCTGCACTTTGCTTTGCAAGGCCTTTGGCTGCGGCTATTCCATTAACTCAATAGTAGCAGTAGTAATAGCAGTGATAACGGACATAATGACTCACATATTGACAGCTTGCTGTATACCAGGCACTGCAGTAAGTATTTTGTATACATAAACTCACTCAATTGTTACAACAACCCTAAGGGGTGAGTACTATTATTTAATAAGTTAAGTCCCTGGTGCAGAGTAAGCTCAATAATTGCTAGTTTTGATTAGGAAGCTTGTTCTTTGATAGAGCTACAAAATACAAGATCCCCACAGAAATGATATAGATGAGCAATCTTTTTTCTATTAAGAGCAACTGTCCTAAAGAGGTAAAAACTAAATTGAAAATATTTAATAAGGGTTTTTTTTTTTGTTTTGTTTTGTGTGTTTTTTTTTTTTTTTTTTGTACTGGGGATTGAATCCATGGGGAACTTAAGCACTGGGCCACATCCCCAGAAAATTTTTATGTTTTATTTTGAGACAGGGTCTAGTTAAGTTGCTGAGGCTAGCCTTGAACTTGAAATCCTCCTGCCCCAGCCTCCCAAGCTGCTGGGATTACAGGCCTGCACCACCACACCTGGCAGAGGTTCTGAAACTTGACAACTGGGATGCACTTAGGCAAACTATAGGTATTTCCCTCTGCTGAAATTTTAGGAGTTCACAGCCTCTCTAAATTCCATCACTGACACTCCTGCCCCAGGAAGAAAAGGAAAGAAGAGAGAAAAAGAGAAGGAAAAATGGAAAAGAACAATAGATAAATATCAGCCACAGTTTTCAGGACCCTTTACTTCTATGCCCTGACCTTCCAGTTAGCACTCAGCAAGCTTGATGTAGTCAAGATCGACAACCCCACATCATCGCTAACTTCCTCCCAAACTTCACAATGCTTAGCCCAAAGGTGCTATAGACTCCATTGTTTTTCCCATTGCTATTGCCCACCCAGCTCCTCCAGGAACTCCTTTCTAGGACCTCTGTGCAAGGCAGGGCATGGAAGCCAGCCTTTCAACAACCTGTGTGCTGCTGTGTGCAGTCTCTTCTGACTGCACACAGCATTCACGTTGGACTTGACTCCACAAAATTGTCTGTAGATGTGTATAGCTCTGTGTAGGGGAGACGGGTAAGTACTCCAGAAAACCACTTCAAGTTTTACCAAGTTAAACCCAAGGTCACATCCAAATAATAGATCAAAGTTTTCTTATCTTGTACTACTATGGTATAAAAGTAGCTTCTTCTTCTTGATCTTAATTCTTCTCTTTGGCAGCGGAAATAGTATTACTTTTTTCCCCAGAAAAATATCTATTTTCAATTTAAAGCTTTGGCTCATAACCTACTTTATATTTTTTGAGAAAGCTTAATACTATGATGCATTCAGACCTCCAGGACCCTAAGCATTCAAATTCAAGTGTTACATATTTTTTCTTTTCTCTCTCTCTCTCTCTCTCTCTCTCTCTCTCTCTCTCTCTCTCTCTCTCTCTCTCTCTCTCTCTCCCCCCCTCTCTATCTCTCTCTTGTACTAGATCTAACCCAGGGGCGCCTTACCACTGAGCCATATCCCCAGCCCTTTTTATGTTTTATTTTAAGATAGGGTCTCACTAAGTTGCTTAGGGCCTTACTAAGTTGCACAGGCTGGCTTTGAACCTGTAATCTTCCTGCCTCCGTTTACCAAATCCCTGGGATTACAGGTGTGCAGCATCACACCCAGCAGAATTCTGGTGTTCTTGCTAGACACTGATAAAGAATAGAAACAGGTGAATATTTATAATTTGCTTATGGACAATGAATATTAGCAATGAGAGCATCAAGGTTATGGATTGCTACATGGAAAGCTACTGCCTTAATGCATTGTGCCTGTGCAATGTTCATGATAAAAGGCGAATGTTATTTTTTTCAATGAAATTTCTCTTTCAGTCCGAAGGAGCATCTGCCGGGTGAGTAATTTTCTAGAAGAAATAGAATTTTACACCTGTCACAGAGACCATTCCCTATTAGGCCTTTTAAATTAGAAAAGGTTAATTATTTCAAGTCTGGTTCTAACGACTTCATTGAAGTTTCATGTGCTATCTGATTAGGAGGCTATTACAACAAATATTTGATTGTTGGTGTGACAGAGATCACCACTGTGTCCTCTGCAGCTGCGTGGGTATGACTCAACTGAAAGAAGAGCACATGTGGTGTTTGGTAATGAAGAGTAGCTAGATGACATTAAAGAGTTTAGAGAGTTACCATTAATCAAGCATATATTACTGAGACTTATCCTTTGTATCTGAGGAATAAGAAAGAGAAAATTTGGAGTTTCCCAATTTTAGACCTGATAAAAGCCAATCTTATTTAGACCGTGTCAGAGCATTTTTTCCAGATTTTTTTCTTTCTCCATTATGTTTGCTACACACTAATGCAGAAATTGAGGTTAAAAGGTTATAAGGCCGTAAGTATTGCTTCCATTTCCTAAATTAGAGGAATGCTGGGACACTGCCCTAGGTGATGTGGTTCCCATGGTCTAGCAACTTGCAACCAATGTCCGCGTGTGCTTCCTTTTCCAACCCCCTTGCCAGCTGCTCATTTGGCCAATACATGTGTTCAACTTTGGCCTTGCATCTACAATATACACAAATGGGCTTCCCTTCAAGGACTTCATTAATAGCCTTTAGCATCTGCTCACATTCCAAGCATTGGATACTAAATCTGAGAGGGAATGGCATATGGCTGCATTGTTCTACTTGTAGAAAATGAAAAAAAAAAAAAACAAGACCATGCCCTTGACATCTGAACTTTAAACTTCCAGACACTCTAGCTTAAAACAAAAAAAAAGAAAGAAAGAAAGAAAGAAAAAAAGTAAAAGAAGTTCTTCAGTGTGTGTGTGTGTGTGTGTGTGTGTGTGTGTGTGTGTGTGTGTGTGTGTAAATGTACAGAATATTATTTGGAAATATTCACATCAATGGTCACTTGTTGAGCACCCCTGCATTCAATACCATACCCCATACAGAGAGAGAGAGAGAGAGAGAGAGAGAGAGAGAGAGAGAGAGAGAAGAGAAGAGAAGAGAAGAGAAGAGAAGAGAAGAGAAGAGAAGAGAAGAGAAGAGAAGAGAAGAGAAGAGAAGAGAAGAGAAGAGAAGGGAAGAGAAGGGAAAGGAAGAGAGGGAGAGAGAGAAATAATATCAATATGTTAATAGTTTCCTATGAGATCTGGGATTGAGGATGAGAATGTGAGGAACCTTCATTCTTTATACTATATAGCTATTTCTGTATTACTTGAATTATTGCAACAATTACACAATCCTTTTATTATTAAAAAAACAAATTTGTATAAGCACAGAAAAAAGTTGCTAAGGACACACATCAAAATATTTAGTAGTCTTACTTCTGGAAGGTAGGATCAGCAACATGCTAGGCAAGTGCCCTATCACTGAGCTACATCCCCAACCCTTTTGTAAATTTTTATTTTGAAATAAGGTCTCATTGTGTTGCTCTTTCAGCTTGTGATTCTCGTGTCTCAGCCTCCCCAGCAGCTGGGATTATAGAAATGTGCCACTGCCATATTTATAAATGTTAAATGGTTAAATGGGCATGTTTTATGTTTTATATGTAATACTAGTATTTTAAAATTAATTTAAAAGAACTATAGTTACAGAAAAGCATTCTAGACTTCAGAGATTTCGCTAATATTTATCACTATTTATTGTCTTATTATTACTATACTTGTTGTCTTAACAATCACTATGTCTAACAATAGTAGTCTAAAAATTACTACTATTTTAAGTCTAACAATTTATACTATGTTTGTCCATCATCACTGAAGGATTTGATGTTATAAACAAGTGCACAGTTACATGGGCTTTGACCTGTTTGGAGAGGGTTGAGGAGTACAGCACAAATTTTCTGTGCTTTCTGTAGAATGTAAGTTTAGCAAGGTCAGACATCAGGACTCTTTTGTTCAACACCACATCTCCAATACCTAGCATTTTTTTACGGTATGCAATGAGCATGTATCACAACCACAGCCCAGTGTGCCAGAGCAGTAGGGCAGGCTGCAGAGAGGCCAAAGAAAGTGCCCAGAGATGGCATTCAAGACATATGATTTATTGGGGAAAATTTAGAAGACATCAGTGAATGCTCCAAGAGTTCAGAGGCATTTCCGTTCTTAAGGTGCTGCGACAAGCAGTGCCTCCTCTCCCTCATGGTGTTTTGTCCAGTGGCAACTGGCTGAAAAAGTGACATATATCCTTTCTACAGTGCCCTTAGTTCTGTACCAGTCACCACTGAGAGAGGGGTTTATACATTAGGTTGCAGAAGCAGGGACATCATCAGCACAAGCTTGCTTAGTTTACTTGTCTAATCAGCATCCCAAAGATCAGCTATCCTGGTGTACATGGAAGAAAGTAGCTTTCTATGGATAGCACTAGCTTGCCCTAGTTTAATGTGCGTAAGACAAAGTCAGTGTCCTTCAAGTATGTATCTTGGCTTTCCAGCCCAGGCTTGCTCTCATTGTTCCTTTAACTTGGCTGGGTTTGGGGAATATAAAAGAGACATTCAAGGATATGGGGTTTTACTGTCCCAGTTTCTTTTCTTTTTTAATATTTTTTTAGTTGTAGTTGGACACAATACCTTTATTTTATTTATTTTTATGTGGTGCTAAGGTTCAAACCCAGGGCCTCACACATGCTAGGTAAGTACTCTACCTCTGAGCCACAACCCTAGCCCTGTCCCCCTTTCTTTAAGGAGTGTACAGTGTCCAATAAAGACTTCCTGAATGCCTAAATGAATGAATGTGCAAGTTCAAAAGCAAAATGGACCACTCAGAGATCTATATGGTGAAAGAACATGAAGTATACCATGCAGATGGTAACAGGGTAAGAGCACTGTTTAACAAACACACGAACAAACAAAATCAAACTGTGAAATATGATGTATTAAGAACTGTGTAAGGTTTTGAACGACCAACAATAAAAATAAATAAATAAATAAATAAATAAATAAATAAATAAATAAATAAAAAACAAACTCTATTGACGGCGGGGTTGTAGCTTTGTGGTACAGCATTTGCCTAGCCTGAGAAAGGCCCTGGGTTCTATCCCCAGCACTGCAAAACAAAACATACAAGAGATCTGGGCCTTACTGCCTGAATGAGTGACCTTGGACAGGTCAGTTCCTTTCTCTAGAACTGGATTTCCTCATTTGCAAAGTAAAAGATTAGACTGTCTATAGTATTTAAACTGTTTATAACAATGGGCTCATGTTTAAAAGAAACTCAAGATCATGTTAAATAACTACAAATGTAAAAATTCATAGAGATGTGTGAGATGACGTTCACCTAGCATTAATAAGGGTTATCTGGAGGAGTTTTTAAAGTTATTTTTTCATTACTGTCCCTTCTATTACTTGAATATTTTATAATGATCATGTATCACTTTTACAAAAACAAGCATCACTATACTATTTTAAAGTAATGAGTAACTATGAAAACAAAAGAGGCAAGCCAGATGTGGTGGTACACAGCTGTAATCCCAGCTACTTGGGAGGCTGAGGCAGGAGGATTGCTTAAACTCAGAAGTTCAAGGCCAACCTGGGCAATATAGAAAGAGAAAGAAAGACAAAGGAAGGAAGGAAGGAAGGAAGGAAGGAAGGAAGGAAGGAAGGAAGGAAGGAAGGAAGGAAGGGAGGGAGGGAGGGAGGGAGGGAGGGAGGGAGGGAGGGAGGGAGAGAGGGAGGGGGGAGGGGAAGGGAGTTCATAAAGAATGAATCAATAGGGAAAAGAAAGGAGAAACACTGTGAAAGATGTAAAGGATTAAAATTATCACAAATACCCAGTATGGTTAAAAGGGAGGCCCTGAGGGTCACAATATTAAGCTCCTGGTAAGATCAAGCCTTCTTCTGATATGTCTCTTGAGAAGATCAAAGAGAGGTCCACTGTCCCACATGCTTATGGGGAGACCACCACTCCATCTCTCCTATAACCCCCATTGTCAACCACTACTCAGTACAGAAGATATCAGCCCCAAGAAGAGGCAACAATTAAAACTGACCATCTGCTCCCCCACCCCCAGCCAAGAGATCATCAGGACTCAACATGCTGTAAACGCCCATGTGCTTCAGTTATCACAGAGAGTGCCAACCACCTAGATCATTCATTATCACTCATTTGGAAATTAATTCCTCTATTCCCTAATCTTACTCAATCTACCTCCCCTCCCAGACACTCCCAAAATCTTCTGCCCTGCTCTGTGTAAAATCCTTTCATCCTCAGCTTCTCCAAAATTTCCCTTGAATTTCTGCCATATTAAAAGTTTGAGCTGGGCATGATGGTACAAACCAGGCATGGTGGCACACATCAATAATTGCAGTGCTTAGGAGGCTGAGGCAGGAGGATCACAAATTCAAACTCAGCCTCAGCAACTCAGTGAGACCCAAAACAACTTAGCAAGATCCTGTCTCAAAATACAATATTAAAAAAAGGACTGGAGATGTGTCTCAGGGGTTAAGCACTCCTAGGTTCAATCCCCTGTACCAATAAATAAATAAACAATAGTTTGGCTCCCCTCTGCTTTTTGTACAGTCCTTACAAGTGGAGGCTGCTTTTTTCTCATATTTCATGTACCATTGGTCCCAGAACTAAGATACATGATTTCCTTGCTCCTATTTGTCATTTCTTGTCCATAGGAGTTCCCTAAACTCCCTGTCCCGGCTCCTTTCCAACATTTTCCTAACATACCCTGTTCCCTACAACACCTTCTTGTTGCTATCATGGACCTCCTGAGCAGAAGGACCATGATCAGTGTGGATTTTAGTTCATGGTTCACTACATGACTATTCTGTCATCACTTCTGGTGATTTTGAGATCTATGTGTAGTCTACATACATATACGCATGCACCCATATGCATTCATTACAATAGCCTATGTTATAAATAATCCATATAAAACCCTGGCCACATCTTGTCCTTTTGCCATCCTCAGCCACCTAAACCCATGCTTACTTTATAGATATTTTCATTACAAATTATTGAATCACCTTTAAAATCTCAATTTAAGGGGCTAGGGATATAACTCAGTTGGTAGAGTGCTTGCCTTTCATGCACAAGGCCCTGGATTCGATCCCCAGCACCACACACAAAAAAAAAAAAAAGCAAATAAATAAAGTGGCTTGTCACTAACTTACTTTAAAAATAAATAAAATAAAATCTCAATTTAAGCACCCACTCTCCTCTTTTATTCCCTAATTCCCTCTAATACCTCTACTACAACAATCTTCCCACCCCTAACCATTGTTTTTGCTCTCCACACCCTCTCCTCACTTCCATGTTGATCTGACTTAAGAGTCCATGGTCCATAATTATAATAACTTGTTTGCATTGATCCTCAGCTCTCCACCTTTCTCTCCCATCGTATTTACTTGGAAGAACCTGAATCAAGGTTAAATTCAACTCTCCATTGTCCTACATCTGCATCCCAGCAACCAGTCCTAGTGAAAGCAAGCTTTATTTTAAGCTTTATTCTTTGCATCACAAGTGGGTTCTCAGGCTTGCTAGAATTCTCTCCTAGATTTTTGTCTCTAGCTTTTAACTCCTTCCTGAATCTACACTTATATACCTACATTCAAGTGGACATTACCCACTTGAATGCCTAACAGTCTTCTGAAATTTCCTTTGTCCAAAATCAAACCATGGTTTTTCCAAACTCTGCTTTCCTTCTGCATTTACCATCCCCAGTTGTTGCAAACTTCATCCTTCTAGTTCCTCAAGCCAAACACCTTGTAGTCATCTTTAATTATTCTCTTTCTTTTAGGTACACTCTCAATTCACCAGCAAAGATTTTGGGCTCTACCTTTAATACATATTCATAATCAGATCACTTCTTACCACCACTCTTGCTTCCCCCTGGCCCAAACTCCCCTTATCTCTTGCCTGAACTATTGCAAGAGATTTCTATAATAGGTTAAAGTGTGTCCCCAAAAAGACATATGTTGGAGTCCTAAACTCCTTCAGAATGTAATTTCATTTGGAAATAGGTCATTTCAGATGTAATTAGAGAAGTTAAAAAGAGGTTATGCTGGGCTGGGGTTGTGGCTCAGTGGTAGCGTGCTAGCCTAGCATGTGTGGGCACTGGATTTGATCTTCAGCACCGCATATGAATAAATGGACAAAATAAAGGTCCATCAACAACTAAAACTTTATTTAAAAAACAAGAGTTTATACTGGAGTAGGGTGGACCCTTAATCCCATATGACTATTATCCTTATTAGAAGAGAATCACAGAGGAGAGATGGCCATGTGAAGACAGAGACACACAGGAAGGAAGCCAAAGGACAACAGAGGCAGCTGCAAACCATGTAATGCCAAGAATCAAAGGTAAGAAGCAGCAAGGAAGAATTCTACCCTAAGTCAGAGAAAGAGCATAGCCCTGATGACACCTTGGTTTCAGACTTCTAGCTTCCAGATCTGTAAGACAATAAATTCCTGTAATTTTAAGCCAATAACTTCATGGTACTTTTTGTAGTTGTTGTTTGTTTGTTTGGTACTGGGGATTGAACCCAGGGGCACTTTACCACTAAGCTACATCCCCAGAGCTTTTTATTTTGAGACAAGATCTTACTAAGTTGCTCAGACTGACCTCAAACTTGCAATCCTCCTGCATCAGCCTCCTGAGTCACTGGGATTACAGGCATGTGCCACCAAGCCCTGCAAGTTTGTGGCACTTTGTTATGGCAGCTCTAGGAAACTAATATACTTCTTAACTGATTTCTACCTTTGACCACCTGTCTAATTCCGACATGGCAGGCAGAATGATAACTTTTAAGTCAGCTCATATCTCTGTTCAAAACTCTGTAATGTCTCATTTCATTCAGATTCAAAGAGTTATGAAGGCCTATAAGTTCTTGTAAAACCTGAACCCCTTTTATTCATCTGGCCCTTTCTTCTATTACTCACTCCCTCACTCTACTTCAGCGACACTGGCCCACTTTCCTGCTCCTCTATACTTGCTTCCATCACGTGTTTGTGTGCAGTGTTCTCTTCTGTGACAACAGCATGTACCCAGTGTGAATCTCCTAAAGCTTGTCTGTCTTTAAAGTGCCTGACCCATATGCATTTTGGAGCTTAGTTGCTTACACAACTTCACATAAACAGATAGATACAAACCTTAATTCAGGGCAAAACCATAGTGTTACAAGCTACCTGTTTGGGAAGGCTGTATAGTTGTATGATTAGACAAATAAGGCCTGGAATCCTACAGGCCTAAGTTAAGTAATTAAAACACTTAAGATTACTGGACCTTTTTTCCCTCATCTGTAAAATGGGAAAATAACAATGTTAGCCCCACTCTGAAATCAGATGGGTATGCAAGGTGCTTGCCACATTTAAACAATCAGCAACTATCAGCTATTATTGTTAGTAAATCAAATGTAAAAGAAGCTTAAAACTTAGTACTAAGATAAAAAATAATTATTTCGAGATCACTAAAAATAAGGTATCTTAACTTTTATTTATTTAAAAACAATTTAGCTGTCAATGGATCTTTATTTTATTTATTATTATGTGGTGCTGAAGATCAAACCCAGTGCCTCACACATGCTAGGCAAACTCTCTATCACTGAGCTACAACCCCAGCCCCATATCCTGACTTTTAAGTGGGTTTATTTTCCTTTAGTACAAGTTAAGACTTAAAAACCTCTTATGAAATTCAGATCAAATGTTTAAGGAAACCTAGAATTTCATCAAACATAGATAGGTTTCTCTCATCTCTGACCCTCTGTGTGTCTCAAAGATGTAGTCATGACAGTATAAGTGCACCACCACAATCTTGGGTCTGGCAATGGACTTGTTCCCCAAGAAGTATTGCTATCCCCAAATACCTCCTCACACAAACCCAGCTTCTACAACACATACCCAAATAGAAAGATTGATTTGGCTTTCAAACATGGAAAATATTCTTTAATTTTTCTAGAAAACTATCAAACTTGTAAAATATGTTATTATTTTTATTTTTAATCTATAAAAATAAAAACAAGTCTCATAGCTACAAAGGGAAGGTAACAGAGAAGATAGGACTACTGATAGGGTAGTTGTGATAATTCTGCCTCTGTGTAAATGTGAGAAAACTGTGGGGAGAACCTACAAAACCTCAAGAGTAGTTTATGCTATCACCTCAGGCAAAATAGAATTAGATTTAAATAGAAGGTTCAATATTTTGACAGCCATGAAGTAGCAGATGCAAGATAAATAAAAAAGAATGCCAGATATCATACTGGTGTTTTAAAAGAGAGAGGAAAGTTTAATCGAGGTTTTGTTGTTCTTGTCGTTGTTGTTACAATTTCAAAAAATGTTACAAGATTTGATTTTCAGATTTTTCATGGTCTTTGATAGGAGTGCGCCCTCTAGTGACCCCAGCGGTGATGTACAAGTCATTCCATGCACCTCCAATCAGACCACTAACTTGAACAATTTCAACATTTCCTCTAAAGGTGAAAAATGGAAAATGACTTATCTAACTTTAAAAATCACCCTCCCTTCAAAGTCTTATACCTTCAAGTTTAGTTTGTTTTGATATTTCTCTTTTATTATAAAGGAAATATACCCAGTGTTAATGTCTTTGGGCAATTAATTCATGAGTGATTGGCTTCCTTTTATCCTATAATAAGCATGTATTACCTTTAATATTTAATGTTTTCTCTATTTGGATCATAATTAGATATAAAATTATAAGTAATGTCATAATAAGCACCTGTGAACATACCACTCAGGTCTCTAGAATTATGACATTTTGCCATATTTGCTTTAGAATTTTTAATTTTTTTTAATTTGCAAAAAAAAGCAATTATAATTCAGAGAGATTTTTTTCCTAGTTGTCAATTTGAAGCCCCACATCACCCAAATACTTTAGTGGTTAACATGAGTGCCGCAGTCTGACTAGGCACAATTCACGAGCCACTTGTCAAGCAGAAACGAACTTTATTTTTAGAACACACACCATACCATGCAAGCTCTTCAGGAATTCCTCTAGAGCCCAACTGCCGGCACTTCCGGCAAGCACCCCCACAGGAACTCTTAGGTCCCGCTCTTGAGGCAGATTTGCTGAGTCAAAGAGTACCCCAATGAGCAGCTCCACAGTCTGAAAGGGTAGGGAAACAGCCCAATGAGCATCACTGCAGAGGAGCCAATCAGCTGGAAGTTTGCTGGGGCCACAGATGAGCATCACTGCAGAGGAGCCAATCAGCTGGAAGTTTGCTGGGGCCACAGATGAGCATCACTGCAGAGGAGCCAATCAGCTGGAAGTTTGCTGGGGCCACAGATGAGCATCACCACAGAGGAGCCAATCAGCTGGAAGTTTGCTGGGGCCGCTTCAGCTGCGGCTCTCAACACATGAGCAAAAACATTTTCTTACCAAAACCATCAAAAATTTCAGACCTCATTTAAGTTCTGCCAATTGTCTTGGGATGTCCTGTGATGGCTCTAATGATCCATGTTAGGCTGTCTCCACATGTAAGTCAATATCCACAGCTTGGGACTTCAGCATCCCAAACTAAATCATCCCTCCTGCATGGATGCCTGTCTCACCTCACTCAAGCCATAGCAGAACCCCAACTCCATCCCCATGTAGGCCACAGGCTTGTTCAGCCTTTTCAGACTCAGAATCTGATATTCCTCTCATAGATGGTCTTCTTATCTTGCTTGGGCTCAGGCTGCCTCAATATGCTTTTCCTGCATAGATGTGCAGCTCATTAATGCTCAGAGCCTGACACCCACACCACAACATCCACATATGTGAGATGCCCTCTTCACCTTGATCCTGCTGTGGTTCTCCATCCTGAGCAAACCACACACAAGAAGGCCCTCTTCACCCTGTTCAGGCTCTGTTATGAGTTGAAAAATGTATTGAAGTCCTAACCACTAGTACCTCAGAAAGTCATAGATAAAATTCATTAAGATGAGGTCAGACTGGAATAAGATAGGTTCCTAATCCAATATGGCTAGTACCCTTAAAGAACATGGCCACATGAAGACAGAGATACACAGGCAGAAATCCATGTAATAATAAAGGCAGAAATTGGAGTTTTTCAGTTGCAAAAGGAAAACCAGACTGCTGGCAAACTTCCAGAAGGTAGAAAGAGGCAAGGACACATAACAGGTTTCAGAGGAAATACTGGCACTGTTGATGCCTGCGTTTTAAGCTTCTTGCCTGCAGAATTGTGAGACAATAAATTTATGTTATGTTAAGCCACCCAGATTGTGGTTCTGTACTTTATTATGGCAGTCGTGGGAAACTAATACTAATATTGGTACTGGAAAGAGAGATATTGCTGAAAGAAATACCAAAAAAAAATTGAAATGGCTTTGGAATTGGGTGTACTTTAATCCCGCCCCCACTACTGTATTAATAAGTCACATGCAAAGGGTGGAGACTGGAAGAGTTTTGAGGTTCATGATAGAAGAAGCCAAGATTGCCTGAAAGGGAAATTTGCTTAAACTACCAATGTTATCCAAAAAAATTAAAATCAGCTTACTATACCAATAAATGCATGCCCATGTTTATAGTAGCACAATTCACAATAGCCAAATTATTGAACAAGCCTAGGTGCCCATCAATGGGTGACTTGATAAAGAAAATATGGTATATTTATACAATGGAGTTTTACATAGCCATAAAGAAGAATGAAATTATGACATTTGCAGGAAATTGGATGGAACTGGAAAACATCATGTAAAGTGAAATAAGCCAGACTCAGGAAGTCAAAGGGAGTATGTCTTTTATCATACATAGAAACTAGAAAGACAATTTTTTTTTAAGAAAATAGAAGGGAGACCAGTAGAGGATAGGGATTGGGGAGGAGAGGAAAAGGTGATGTACTGCACAATGAAATTGGCCAAATTGTTATGTGCATGTGCAAATACATCACAAGGGACCCATTTTTATGTAATTATAATGTACTAATATAATGGAATATTATTTGGTCATTAAGAAGAATAAAATTCTGTCATTTGCAGCAGAAAATATAGCTTGTTAATAAAGTCTCTTAAAATCCTGATCCAAGGATATCCATTTTTTGTTTTATCAAACCTAATTTTGTTTTAGGTTACTTTGCTGTTACATAGGGCATGACATTTTCACAAGGTTTTCTTTGAGACTGCAGTCAATGATTAGCAAAACATAATAGTGGTCCAACTCTCTAAAGAATTATCACTAGACAAACTGAACACCCTCTCTCATGTGTACAAATCCTTATGGAAAAGTACTAAGTTTTAGACTTGGACTTGTGTACTTTAATCTCCCCCCACTACTGTATTAATAAGTCACATGCAATTTAATTTGCAAAAAAGCAATGTTGTATTATAGCAGCAACATGCTACTTCCATTACACAGTAACATCAATACTAGAACCACCAAAGCAGGAGGTAGGTGTAAGTGAGTTTTTATTGGGAAGGAAAATTGTCAACTTAACAGTAGCAAATGAGGAGTGAATAAGGAAACTTCTGTTATCACAGATAGACACGATCTCCATCGTATGTGATACACAGGAATGTCAAGTGCTTTCCCATTCATTCTAATACTTTTAGATTCCTACTAAAAAGGAATAAAGTAAGAGTATGCAGAAGTTGCTTACTAAAAGGAAACATTCAAAGAAGAATAAAGAAGGAAATGTAGAAATTAAGAAGCTATGTACAACATTTTAAAATTGTAATTAACTACATTTTCTTATTTTCACAGTAATACAAAGCACAATAACTTGCAGAACTGGTTCAGATTACTTAAGCACCAGATATATTTTTAGTCCGCTACTGAGTATGTGGAAGTTAATTATGTGTATATGAAATGAAGCTATTAATACTTTCTACAGCAGTAACTGCACACCAAGAAGGCTAAGACAATCACAAATCAAGGAATGGCGTTTTCCCCAAGTTGATTCCATACACATGAGTGTGTTTCTTTGTTACAGGAAATAACTGAAATAAGGAATGCAGACACATTAAAAGGTTTCTTAAAGGGAATAAGGATGACACCCTATTTATATTTAGTTTTCAGCCCCTTCTGCTGTATCAAATTCTTCTCTTGCATGTCTGATATCCACAATGTTAAGTTGTCTCTAAGGAACTGCACAATGAGGGTGTTGTCCTCATATAAGTCTTCATTCAGTGTATCAAGTTCTACAATGGCCTCATCAAAAGCCATTTTAGCCAGTGTACAGGCAGTTATGCATCATTAAGGATCTCATAAGAAAATACAGAGAAGTTAAGAGCAAGCCCCAGGTGGAATGGGTATAGAGGTTGTATCTCTTTCTTGCTTGTATCAAATGCCTTTGGTAAGCTCCTTGGGAAATACCTATTGCCAGTTTCTGATCATCACCACGTGCAACTTCAGCAAGATACCGGGAAGTGACCTCCCTTCATTTTCAGATAGAATACCTTACTCTTTGGATTTGTTGTGTTGGCAATTAAATACTTACCCAACAATTCCAGGACTGTGATGCAGATAGATCTTATCTCTGACTACACGTTTTCCTTAATCAGCTGCAACTTCAACAATAACAACAACTTCCTTCTCCTCCTCCTCCTCCTCCTCCTCCTCCTCCTCCTCCTCTTCCTCTTCGTCTTCCTCCTTCTGTTTTTTCTCCTTCTCCTCCCCTCTCCTCCTACTCTTTCTTCTTTTTTTTTTAAACCATGGATTGAACCCAGGGGTGCTTTATCACATCCCTAGTCCTTTTTATTTTTTAATTTTGAGGCAGAGTCTCACTAATTTGCTGAGGTTGACCTCAAGCTTGTGATCCTCCTGTCTCGGCCTCCAGAGTTGCTGAGATTACAAGCATGAGCCACTGTGCCCAGCCCATTTGTAACAGTTTCTGCTTGATGCTCGAGATGTCCCTTCAGGCGGACTTATAGCCCCCTGACCACATTTTTGTAGGCCACTAAAAGCAGATTGCATTCTTCATTGGACAGCTCTGCACCTTGCTAAGTCATAGTATTCATGTCTTTGATCTGGATCTGAGTGAATTATCCTCAAGAGCTCCATGTCTCCATGGACATGAAATGAGTCCCAGGATATCCATGTTTTAAATAGAACAGAAAAGAGCTATCTGTATTTTCATTCTGTATCTCTAAATTTGAACACCTCCTCATCCTCACCCCTTCCTCAGAATGGGTGTTATTTCATTTCTGCTTAGAGAGCTTCCTTTAGCCACCAAGAATAGTTTTGCTAACAATGAATCCTAGTCCTCCTTCCTCTGAGAATGTCTCTATTTCTTCTTCATTCCTGAAGGGTATTTTCACTGAGTACAGAACTCACAGTTGGTAATTAATTTCTCTCAGCACTTGAAAAGTGCTGTACCTCTTCCTTCTGGCTTCCATGGTTTCAAATGAGAAATACTCTGTCATTCAAATCCATTTTCTCCAGTAAGTAATGTTTCATTTGTCTCTGGATGGTTATAATAGTTCTCAGAAGTTTAATTATGATGTGTGTTGGGTCTATATGTATATAAACTAGATATATATGTAGCATAGAGAAAATAACAAATTCCCAAAAAGTGTTTCAGTCTCAACCCTTTCTATATTTGCACTGTAGTGAGCTCCTTGGTGACAGAGAGTATGAATCCTCAGTACACAATACAGTGTCTGACCCAGATCAGGCACTCAGTAGAAGTTGGTTGGTTGGTTGAGAAGATAGAAAGAAATAAAAAGAGGGAGAGAAGGGCCAGAGAAATGAAAAGTCCAGGACAGGAAACAGGAATTCAATGGAGGAAGCATTGGGCTCTTGAAGAAACTGTTAAGAATTTGGAGGAGACCTAAATAAAGGGCCAGAGAATCTAGGCAGGAAAGAAGAGAAGGCCATTTTAAATCACTGCATAAAGCTAAATCAATAAAGAAAAAAAACTGCTCCATATTCCTTTACTGTGTGTTGAGGAACCAATCAAGAACACAAACACATCTCTATGGATTAACACTTTTCCCAGGATTTTGTGCACTTCATGTTGTCCTGCCCCTTTCATCCATAGTCAATGTAAATTCAGTGTGAACAATTTGTTTCATCTCCCCAAAATTTGTTATAAAACACCCCAGTCCTTTAAGCCTGGTGTCCATTTTTCCAACTAATATCCAGTCATGCTGCTAGCTTTGCAAATTTGTCCCAGGACCAGTCCTATTGCCCTTTAGCTAGCATCCGTAATAACTTAATAAAGTCATGGAAACCTCTAAGTCTCAAGTTTAACAAAAGCATAGTGTCCTAAGTGGGACTGGGGAGTATGCCTAGGGGAAGGGGAAGGGAGGTTACTTTGTCTATAAAGGGGGTGAATGTGAAAAGTCACCCTCTGATTGTAATAAAAACCACACAATTACTCATTGATGTGAACACTTGTAGAACATTAGCTGTGTGGCGGCCAGGAAGAATTAAAAGAATTAAATCCATCTACCCCCTGATAAAGTCAGATAGATACATTCTGGAAAATGGGGGATATGAGTTTCAAAAAGACAGGAAACCCCAGCTGTGGTCGGGATTTCAGACCACTTTCCTAACTTTTGAGGCACTGAAGCCTCAAGGCTTGGATCTTGAACACGCGTATCCTGGATACAAGGTGGTGCTTCAGTCCCCTCCCCCTATGAATGGTGCACATTTGGGTGACACCTGTTAGCTAGATGTCCACTGGGGAGAAGCCGTTGGTGAGATGTCAGTTGGGAAGAGGCAGTTAGTGAGACATCCGTTGGGCCTATGCCATATGATGACATGGCCACCACAGCCTGGAACCCAGTATTGTGAGGGGCGTGGCTTGGCTGATGTGTTACCCTAACAACCAGGGTCTTGGCTGCGCAGACTTAATCAGAGCGTAGAGTAGGCAAGGTATAGAAGGAGAAACGAAGACGGCCTATTACCCCAGCCCCCGGCCCCCGGGGGCTGACGGATGGCCATGGAGCTGTACCTCAATAGCTGTTCTAAGAGTGCCAAAGTAGCCGCCACCAAGGTGGCCACCAGCACCCTGAAAGCTGAGAAGGACTGCGGCATAGTGAGTGTCTGCCAGTCCTCCTGTTGGCCCGGGGGGTGGGGTTTCAGGTAGGCAGGTGGGTCCAGTCGAGTAGATCTCCATTAATGGGAGGGAATCAGCAGATCCTTAACAATTCCATTGTCTACTCGCTGGCCTCCATCAACCAGTGATTCTAGCTGCCGCTACCTCTGTCACTGCCAACAGCCGGGACTAGGCTTGGGCGGGACACAGGTGCTGTTGACCCTCGGAAACAGGAAAGTCCTCAGGGTTGCTGGTCTGGCGAGTTCTTTCAATCCTGTGTGTGATGGTTTCATTTATTTGGAGGTATTAGCCCACTGAAGTATAATTGATTGGTCTAAACTGAATGGAACTTCCAAGAAGAAAACACAAACTTTCTAATTGTATCTGACAGAGCTCGCAGAAAAGAACCATTCCAGAAGTTGGAGTATCTCATCTGTTGGATATGCCTCTAGGGGTCAAGCTACCAGTTCTCCCAGGAAGTACTAATGTATTCTATACTACAAATATAAGTGAAACGGTAAACTAGTTTTTAATAGACTTTAAGTGTTTTTCTTTATCCTTTTTGGCTTGCTATTAAACTTAAAACATTTTTCTGTGATTATGCTTTATCTCAACATGAATTTCAAACACCAAATGGAGTTATCATTTTGATGACAGAAGACCCTAGGACATACCTCAGGTGTTCCATTCAGTGCTCATTTAGCTTTATATCCAATCAGAGCCTCAACTTAACAGTCTGGGGTCTTTTCTGCCTAAACACATACCCATGCTGGTTCCTATTTCTGTGTATTTGTCCATCTGGCTCCTGAAACCTGGCATGTACCCTCTCCTTCTTCCCAACAGTCAGTATGACCTCTGTGTGTCAGGACTGAGGTTGAGACCACAGGCAGACTGAACACACATTGTACAAATTAGGATTCCACCTGCCATCTTCATCCTAAACATACTCTGGGAGAGGACAGGAAGAGAAAGGCAATACGTTTACCAAATTATCCCATTGTCTGCACTTTCTCACTTCAGATTCTGCTTGCATGTTTTATTTTTGATGAACATCTTAATCATTTTCACAAATTGATGTTTGGGTCTGGGGATGTAGCTCAGTGGTAGAGCACTTGCCTAGCATGTGTGAGGCTTGTATTCCATGCCCAGCACTGAAAAAAAAGTGTAACTTCATTCATTTTGCATTTATAACACTTCTGTGTCTGTTTGTTTGCAGCTCTATCAACCTTCTTTTGGTTTTAATCTTAATGATCCTTATTGCCGACTTCTGGAACCCAGCTATAAAAATCTACACGATCCACATCTAAAAACATACTATAAGAGAAAAGATATGCTGAAGCGACTAAGGAAAGGCGGTTACATCACCAGCAATAATAAAGTATGTTGAAACCTACTTCCTGTTAACTAGCAGAAACCTACGGATTTGATAGACACTTGCTCTTCTGTGCCCCACTGGCAGCCTGTGTCAACATCTAGTTGAGCAATGGAGGATACTTAATTTAAAATTAAATTAATTACTCAGTATTTGGGTCACGGAAAATCAGGTGACTTTTTTCCTAAAACTACTTCTTACTTGACCGTTTTCTTTAAAAACAGCAAAAGATATTTACCAAGAAGTTGAGTATGTAAAGACATGCATAATATAACACATTTATTTATGTATTTTCCCCCAAATGTAGTGCCTTTCCCCTGCATCTAAAAGTAATTTCCCATACCTGTTGGGAAAACTGGCAACAAATGGAACCCAGCAGAATACAGATTGACAGAATAAATTCTTTTGAGGGTTAAACATCATTTTACTATGTTGGTATTTAAATAACAAACTGAGTGGGAATAGCAAATTTCTGACTATGATATAAGACATTAATAAAATAATATTATTTAGATAGAAATTTCCTGCTGATAAAGGAATTATATACAGATACTGCCTTCAAAGTTGTTACCAGGGTGCATTATTATTAGACTTGATCTCAAAATTCTTACTAAAATGAATGTTCTTATTATTATCTTCTCTAGAAAGTGTTATGATTCTTACAACTTTGTGTTTATATTTTTGGTTTTGGTTTTATAGGTTATATGTTCCTTGAAAGAATTGAATAAGTACAGACAATATCTGACCACTTTAAAAATAGACTTTCAAAAAAACTATGAACGAGAGCAAGTAAGTCAAGTTCTTCAATTTGTTTACTTGGGACTTAAAATTTTTATCTAAGGTTTGGTACTACGCAGAACATTGTCTTAAAAGATTCTAACCTAAAAAATACTCTAATCAAAAACACTAAGGTAAAAAATCAAATAAAGTCACTGTAAGGAATCTACAAAAAAAACATAATGAAACGTTGTATTTTCATTTATTGAGAAAAGTATTTCTTTGTCTAAAGTGGAGCCACACTAGACTGAAATGCAATTTAACAGACTTAACCATTTGCAAAGCACAAGACGTTTACTAAGCCTAAACTTTTTTTTCTTTTTCTTTTTTTATTGGTTGTTCAAAACATTACAAAGCTCATGACATATCATCTTCCATACATTTGATTCAAGTGGGTTATGAACTCCCATTTTTTACCCCAAATACAAGTTGCAGAATCACATCGGTTACACATCCACATTTTTACATAATACCATATTAATGACTGTTGTATTCTGCTACCTTTCCTATCCCCCCTCCCCTCCCCTCCCATCTTCCCTCTCTACCCCATCTGCTGTTGTTTAATTCTCTCCCTTGTTTTTTTCCCCCTTTCCCCGCACAAACTCTTATATGTAATTTTGTGTAACAATGAGGGTCTCCTTCCATTTCCATACAGTTTCCCTTCTCTCTCCTTTTCTCCCACCCCACTCGTCTCTGTTTAATGTTAATCTTTTCCTCATGCTCTTCTTCCCTGTTCTGATCTTAGTTGCTCTCTTTATATCAAAGAAGACATTTGGAATTTGTTTTTTAAGGATTGGCTAGCTTCACTTAGCATAATCTGCTCTAATGCCATCCATTTCCCTGCAAATTCCATAATTTTGTCATTTTTTAGTGCTGAGTAATATTCCATTGTGTATAAATGCCACAGTTTTTTAATCCATTCATCTATTGAAGGGCATCTAGGTTGATTCCAAAGTCTAGCTATTGTGAATTGTGCTGCTATGATCATTGATGTGGCAATATCCCTATAGTATGCTCTTTTAAGGTCCTCAGGGAATAGACCGAGAAGGACGATAGCTGGGTCAAATGGTGGTTCCATTCCCAGCTTTCCCAGGAATCTCCATACTGCTTTCCAAACTGGCCACACCAATTTGCAGTCCCACCAGCAATGTACAAGAGTACCCCTTTCCCCACATCCTCGCCAGCACTTGTTGTTGTTTGACTTCATAATGGCTGCCAGTCTTACTGGAGTGAGATGGTATCTTAGGGTGGTTTTGATTTGCATTTCTCTAACTGCTAGAGATGGTGAGCATTTTTTCATATACTTATTGATTGACTGTATGTCCTCCTCTGAGAAGTGTCTGTTCAGGTCTTTGGCCCATTTGTTAACTGGATTATTTGTTATCTTATTGTTTAATTTTTTGAGTTCTTTGTATATTCTGGTTATTAGGGCTCTATCTGAAGTGTGAGGAGTAAAAATTTTTCAGGATGTAGGTTCCCTGTTTACCTCTCTTATTGTTTCTCTTGCTGAGAAAAAACTTTTTAGTTTAAGTCCCATTTGTTTATTCTTGCATATAACTCTTGGGCTATGGGCATCCTATTAAGGAATTTGGAGCCTGACCCCACAATATGTAGATCGAAGCCAACTTTTTCTTCTATCAGGTGCAGAGTCTCTGATTTGATATCTAGCTCCTTGATCCATTTTGAGTTAACTTTTGTGCATGGTGAGAGAAAGGGGTTCAGCTTCATTTTGTTGAGTATGGATTTCTAGTTTTCCCAACACCATTTGTTGAAGATGCTATCCTTTCTCCATTGTATGCTTTTAGCGCCTTTATCAAATATAAGAAAGTTGTAATTTTGTGGATTGGTCTCTGTGTCCTCTATTCTGTACCATTGGTCCACCTGCCTGTTTTGGTACCAGTACCATGCTGTTTTTGTTACTATTGCTCTGTAGTACAGTTTGAACTCTGGTATCGCTATACCTCCAGATTCATACTTCCTGCTTAGAATTGCTTTTGCTATTCTGGGTCTTTTGTTTTTCCATATGAATTTCATGATTGCTTTATCTATTTCTACAAGAAATGCCCTTGGGATTTTGATTGGCATTGCGTTGAACCTGTAGAGAACTTTGGGTAATATGGCCATTTTGATGATGTTGATTCTGCCTATCCATGAACAGGGTACATTTTTCCATCTTCTAAGATCTTCTTCTATCTCTCTCTTTAGGGTTCTGTAGTTTTCATTGTATAAATCTTTCACCTCTTTTGTTAGGTTGATTCCCAAGTATTTTATTTTTTTTGAGGATATTGTGAATGGGGTGGTTTTCCTCATTTCCATTTCAGAAGTTTTGTTGCTGATATACAGGAATGCCTTTGATTTATGCGTGTTGATTTTATATCCTGCCACTTTGCTGAATTCATTTATTAGTTCTAGTAGTTTCTTTGTAGACCCTTTTGGGTCTTCTAGGTATAGGATCATATCATCTGCAAATAGTGATAATTTAAGTTCTTCTTTTCCTATTTTTATGCCTTTAATTTCTTTTGTCTAATTGCTCTGGCTAGTATTTCAAGGACTAAATTGAATAGAAGTGGTGAGAGAGGGCATCCCTGTCTTGTTCCAGATTTTAGCGAGAATCCCTTCAGTTTTTCTCCATTTAGAATGATGCTAGCCTGAGGCTTAGCATATATAGCTTTTACAATGTTGAGGTAAGTTCCTGTTATCCCTAGTTTTTCTAGTGTTTTGAACATAAAAGGATGCTGTACTTTGTCGAATGCTTTTTCTGCATCTATCGAGATGATCATATGGTTCTTTAAGTCTATTGATGTGGTGAATAGTATTCATTGATTTCTGTATATTGAACCAGCCTTGCATCCCAGGGATGAATCCTACTTGATCATGGTGCACAATTTTTTTGATATGCTTTTGTATTCGATTTGCCAGTATTTTATTGAGGATTTTTGCATCTAGGTTCATTAGAGATATTGGTCTGTAGTTTTCTTTCTTTGAAGTGTCTTTGTCTGGTTTTGGGATCAGGGTGATGTTGGCCTCATAGAATGAATTTGGAAGAGCTCCTTCTTTTTCTATTTCTTGAAATAGCTTGAAAAGTATTGGTATTAATTCTTCTTTGAAGGTTTTGTAAAACTCCACTGTATACCCATCCGGTCCAGGGCTTTTCTTGGTTGGTAGTCTTTTGATGGCTTCTTCTATTTCTTCCTTTGTTATTGGTCTGTTTAAATTGTGTGTGTCTTCCTGAATTAATCTGGGCAGCTCATATGACTTAAGAAATTTATCGATGTCTTCACTGTCTTCTATTTTATTAGAATATAGGGTTTCAAAATACTTTCTAATTATCTTCTGTATTTCTGTAGTGTCTGTTGTGATATTGCCTTTTTCATCCCATATGTTAGTAATTTGAGTTTTCTCTCTTCTTCTCTTCATTAGCATGGCTAAGGGTCTGTCGATCTTATTTATTCTTTCAAAGAACTAACTTTTAGTTTTATCAATTTTTCTAATGGTTTTTTTTGTTTCAATTTCGTTGATTTCCGCTCTGATTTTAATTATTTCTTGTCTTCTGCTATATATGCTGTTGTTTTGCTCTTCCTTTTCTAGGGTTTTGAGATGTAGTGTGAGTTCGTTTATTTGATGTTTTTTTTTCTTTTTTTGAGGAATGAACTCCAGGAAATGAATTTCCCTCTTAAAACTGCTTTCATTGTGTCCCATAGATTCCGGTATATTGTGTCCGAATTGTTTATCTCTAAGAATTTTTTGATTTCCTCCTTTAGGTCTTCTGTAACCCATTGGTCATTCAGTAACATATTGTTTATTTTCCATGTGATGCTGGATTTTTCCTTTCTTCTTTTATCATTGATTTCCAGTTTCATTCCATTATGATCAGATATGGCATTATCTCCACACCTTTATATTTACTAAGAGTTGCCCTATGGCATAATATATGATCTATCTTTGAGTAAGATCCATGTGCTGCTGAGAAGAATGTGTATCCACTTGATGATGGTTGATATATTCTATATATGTCAGTTAAGTCTAGGTTATTGATTGTGTCATTGAGTTCTATAGTTTCTTTATTCACTTTTGTCTGGAGGATCTGTCTAATGGTGAGAGTGGTGTGTTGAAGTCACCCATAATTATTGTGTTGTGGTCAATTTGACTCTTGAACTTGAGGAGAGTTTATTTTATGAACGTTACTGCACCATTATTTGGTGCATATAAATTGATAAGTGTTATGTCTTGTTGGTTGATAGTTCCTTTTAACAGGATATAGTGTCCTTCTTTACCCCTTTTGATTAACTTAGGTTTGAAGTTGATTTTATTTGATATGAGTATGGCCACTCCTGCTTGCTTCTGAGGGCCATGTGAGTGGTATGGTTTTTCCCAACCTTTCACCTTCAGCCTGTGTATGTCTTTTCCTATCATATGAGTCTCCTGAAGGCAGCATATTGTTGGGTTTGTTTTTTTGATCCAGGTTGCTAGCCTGTGTCTCTTGATTGGTGAGTTTAGTCCATTAACATTTAAAGTTACAATTGAAATATGATTTGTACTTCCAGTCATGTTTATTTATTTATTTATTTTAGTTTGGCTAGTTTTTACTTTTTGGTTTTTTTCCTCCCCCTTTACTGAGATACCTCCCGCTGTTGGTTTTGGGCACTATTTTTCCATTCCTCTTCTTGTAGAATTTTGCCCAAAATGCTTTGCAGTGCTGGTTTTCTGGCTGCGAATTCCTTTAGCTTTTGTTTATCGTGAAAGATTTTAATATCATTGTCAAATCTGAATTTAATTTTGCTGGATACAGTATTCTTGGTTGGAATCCATTATTTTTCAGCGTTTGAAATACATTGTTCCAGGATCTTCTCGCTTTCAACGTCTGTGATGAAAAATCAGCCGTTAACCTAATTGGTTTACCCCTGAATGTAATCTGCCTCCTTTCCCTCATAGCTTTTAATATTCTCTCCTTGTTCTGTATGTTGGCTATCTTCATAATTATATGTCTTGGAGTTGGTCTATTACAGTTTTGGATGTTTGGGGTCCTGTAGGCTTCCAGGATTTGGCAATCCATTCCATCTTTCATCTCTGGGAAGTTTTCTAGGATTATTTCATTTAATAGGTTGTCCATTCCTTTGGTTTGAACCTCTGTGCCTTCTTCTATCCCAATGACTCTCAAATTTGTTTTTTTGATGAGATCCCATATCTCTTGGATAGATTGCTCATGAGATTTAAGCATCTTTTCAGTGTTGACTATACTCTTTTCAAGTTGATAAACTTTGTCTTCATTATCTGATGTTCTGACTTCTACTTGATCTAGTCTATTTGTAATATTCTCGTTAGCGTTTTTAATCTGGTTTATGGTTTCTTGCATTTCTAAAATTACTGTTTGGTTTTTTTTAAGATCTCTATCTCCTGATAAAGCTCGTTCTTTGCAGTTTGAATTTGTTTGTTTAGTTCGTTTTCAAAATATACTTTCAATTCTTGGACTTGCTGTCTCATGTCTTCTCTAAAATTCCATTCCATCTGAGTTAGGTATGCCTTGAGTTCTTTCCCTGTCCATGTTTCTGATTCTTCTAGGTCCTCCTGTAGATTTAAGTTGTCCTGCATTATCTGTAATCCTTTTTTCCCTTGTTTTTTCATATTGTTCACATTACTTTCCAGCTCTGTTTGACTGCTTTATAACTGCTTTCTCCTATACATTTGATTTGGTTTTGTTTATCTCTGTTGTCTCTCCTTTGTGGTGGGAGATTATGCCTATAGATGTTGGGCTTTATTGTACTTTAGGGCTGATTCATTCAATTTATAAAGGGCTTCCGGATTTTGTATGCATATAGTGATTTGTTTTTTGTTCTTATGACTTTAGGTTAGGTGCTATGCAGGTATAAGGGTTAGTATGTCTTGGCTACTTTAGAAGGTTACTCTACTGAAGGGGGATACTAACCGTCGATTGGATCAGGGTGTTGGTAGTAGCTAGGTATTTAGGAGCACTATAGACGGCCTCGAAACATTCACCTATTTGCATTTAGACAGTTACACGAAATGGAGGACGTAATGCTTGGGATGAAAGTTGGGGGAAGGGGAAGGTAGGTGCTCTTGAAAAGAAAGAAGGAGAGGGAGATAGATAGCATAGAGGAGAATGGAAAGAACAATAAAACTTAGAAGGGGAGAGAAAGAGGGGAAAAGGGAGAGAAAAAAATAAAATGAAATAAGAAATAAAATTAGGTCTTAGAGATCCATTTTCTTCTCTTCCTGTAGGCAGAGCTATGCCCTCCGGGCTGAGTTTTGCCCTCAATGTGTCAACAGCAATCCCTGTTAGGCAGTTCCTGGGAGTCTCTCAATCATGTTGGTCCAGAGCCGTTTCACTTTTATGGCCCCTCCTCCCCTTCCTCCTGCCAGTCAGCCAGGTCCTGCTCTCCGGAGGCAGTTCCCCAAGGATTTGGTTACACTTTCAGCCCCACCGAGTGCTCTATTTCCCAAAGGACTGAACACTCTCTCTGTCATTCATCTAAGCCCCAGTGCTGTGGAGCTGTGGTCTGGGAGTCAATAGTTTAATTTTTCTGGACCCCTTTGGTGGGCACACCTTCGGAATCTGGCGGCTAAGACCATTGGTGTCGCCGCTGGTGGTAATGGGAGTTGGGGGTCGAGGATCCCCTCTGCTTCCCTCAGCCCCTACAATCACAACCACTCTGCTGGAGGTAGGAGGAGTTGGGGGTCAGGAGTGCACTCTGTTTCCCTCCGCCCCTACCGTCACGCCTTCTCAGGTGGCGGTTGGGGGAGTTGGGGGTGGGGAGTCTTCTCTGCTTCCCTCAGTCACGCCCACGTCACTGGCAGTAGGGGGAGTTGGGGGTCGAGAGTCCTTTGGCCCTTACAGTCACGCCCACGGAGAGATTTTGAAGTTTCCCGGTTGTTTGTATCTGATGTGGGTGGGAGTCACACACCTGCTAAAGTAGATTCTCCTGGGAAGGAATCTCTTTGGCCGAATTTGGTGACTTCCCCTCTCTGCTATGGCGGGCCCCTGGCTCCTTGCCGGAGTGTCTGAAGGGAGGGGTGGGACTGGCTTGTCTCTGGTCTGACACAATCTCTGGTTTTAGTTCCCAGTTCACTATATCGTAAAGGCTTGGCTAGATTCCCTTCACGTCATCTCACGGGGGGGGGGGGGGGGGGGGGGGGGGGGAGCCATTTGCTGGGTGGGCAGGGCCATTAGCAGATCTGGGAGGGCGCGGGCCGTCTGCCAGGCCAGGCGGGGACCCTTCTCGCTGCGCCGGGCCGCCGGGGGCCGCCTGCAGAGCCGGGCAGCTGCGACCGCATGGCTAAGAACCTGGCGGACGGGGTGGCCGTTCGCAGAGCGAGAGCGGGGCCGCCAGAAGAGCCGGGATGGTGGGGGCTGTCTGCCGGTTGGGCGGGGACCCTTCTCGCGGAATCGCTCCGGGCCGGTGGCCACGGGATTGGACCTCTGCGCTCACGTGGGCGGCCAAGATTCACTTGTCTGGGACAAACTGTCACTTCTAATAAACTTACTAATTCCCGGCAGGTCTCCTTTTAATGGAATTTTGCTAGAAGTTCCTCAGTAGGTAGAATGTAGCTGTTTTAATGGGTCTTTCTGATCCCATTAATGTGGAGATATTGAGAGTGCTGCTTCCTCGCTGGCTGCCATGTTGGATCTCCTAAGCCTAAAATTTTTAGAAAATATGTCAAAGGATAGGTTTACTTCTGACAAACATAAAAGCTTTTGGGCTGGGGATGTGGCTCAAGCGGTAGCACGCTCCCCTGGCATGTGTGCGGCCCGAGTTTGATCCTCAGCACCACATACAAACAAAGATATTGTGTCTGCTGAAAACTAAAAAATAAATATTAAAATTCTCTCTCTCTCTCTTTAATAAAAAAAATAAAATCTTTAATACTTTTTGCTTTCAGAAAATGATTGAAAAGCAAGTAAATGATTTGCAAGAAAACAAGGGAGTCTATGATAATTGTGATGCTACCCGTTTCCAACAATGGCTATTACAGGGAAGCTCACAAACAACTCCAGACCAAGACTTGTTAATAAAACGCAGGTATGATCAAAGTTAATGCACATTTCATGGACACATGTGGATCCCAAAAAGCTATAAAATACTAGAAAGACTTGACTACAGAATGAACAAAAGTTTAACACTGTTCAACCCACCAATAGTTTTTGTTGTGGAGAGAAGAGAAAGAACAAGAGGTAGAGGGATTGGGAACATTGGTACCACAGCTCAGGGGACAGTTTCTACCTAACAAAGTTGAGCCAGTAGGAACCCAAGAGGTAAATCAAACTGATATTCGAAGAAGAAATCCAAAGTACTAATCCTTGATCTTGTAAAATCAAGCCATACTAGCAAAGGGAGAGAGAATGTGTCCTTAGCACATATTTCAAACATAAATTTAAAGAAATGAGTGCAATATATAGCATTCTATAACAAACTATATGCTCTTTTAGCTACTGCCACACACACTCAATGTTGCCATTGAGGCAGAGCTTCAGGAGGTAAAAGATGAGTTAAGCAGTTTTTTTCCTTTTATCAGAGTAAAGACCAGTCTCCTAATCACTCGGCTCTTATATTGCATGAATTCACCTCATGATATGCTAGAATATATACTAATCCACCAGTGTCCCAAGTGACAGTCTACAGACCTCTCTGTAAGTGATAGGTTGTACAGGGACCTGGGGAGTCACAGAAAGGCCAATGCCCACTTAAATTTCAAGGAAATTCAAATGTGGTTTTCCAAAGTCAATTTTTTAAAATATGTTTTTAGTTGTCAATGGAATTTTATTTATTGATATGTGGTGCTGAGACTTGAACCCAGAGCAACACACATGCTAGGCAAGTGCTCTGCCTCTAAGCCACAACTCCAGCCCCCACCAAAGTCAATCTTTTGGTTGATTTTGGCCATCTTTGGACAGTCATGTACCCCAAACCACTGAGTTCTAAATATTTTTTGTAAAATTTTAATCACACTGTTCCATATTTTGCCATTGTTCCAGGCATAGGAACAGAAAATTGCATAACAGAATGGTAAAACAAGTATATCATGATGAGTTGGTGGATTAGGCCAGCTTAAAAGTCCCTGGATAACTCTCAATTCCCTGTAGTTCAGTAAATAAAAAGCAACAAAACTGGTGATTTGGAAATATTAAAGTAGAAAATGCCATCATGAAGGAAATCATCAACTTATTTTCACTTATATTTGTACTTTTACTTAGATATTTACATATGATTAGTAGAGAATTAGACAAGAATGAAAACACAACAGAAAGGCAAAGTGCACTTCAGATGAAGGAAGAAGAAAGACGACATCAGGAACATCTAAGAAGGAAACTTAACTTACATAAACAAATTGAAGAGGTAAGGAATGCCAAATTTTAAATATCAGGGTGAAAATTGAGTATGGTTGTTTTATATGTAACCATGTTTAGTATTCTCACCTGAAGTTATTTCAGGTTTGAAAAATAAACCCCTGTAAATCTTTTATCCCTGTTATAATAAACAAGTTTTAATTCAAATAGATTTATACCACAAATTACAGGTCCCTTATATTATAGTCACACAGTCAGACTTTATCTGTTCTTTTAAATTTGAGCCTAGTGAAAAATAATCATGGCTGCATTCTCCTTCTGCAAATTTAGACAAAGCTATTATTTGTTTAGTTTTTCCATCAAAATATATTTAAGAGCAACAGATAACATATAATATACCCTGAGTCCAAAAGAGAAAACCCTCTTGCCAGTAGCCTTTTAGAACTA
This sequence comes from Ictidomys tridecemlineatus, assembly GCF_052094955.1. Lineage (NCBI taxonomy): Eukaryota > Metazoa > Chordata > Mammalia > Rodentia > Sciuridae > Ictidomys > Ictidomys tridecemlineatus. The sequence goes on from NC_135493.1 coordinate 21,058,076, forward strand.
TCTTTGGAACCACATTTCTCCTTGAATTAAACATATGATAACAAAATAATTTCTTTCCTTTTGCCATTCCATTGCATCCACCAACACATTCCCAATGAAAGAAAATGAAACAAGCCAATTCTAAATGCAGAGTGAGATTTTCATTATGGTTGGCTCAATTTCAATTAGGCTGTGGATTTGCCCTATTTTGCTTATTGATGGAAGATATACAAAATACTTTTTAAAAATGTTTCAGAGAATCCATGCTGACTACGGTAACATTGTGTTTCTTAGGAATGGAAAACAAAAGAAATGTTTCTTCTGACAAAAATCAGAGAAGAAGTAAAAAGAGAAGCAAAAGTTGAAGAACAACGTCGGAAAATCAAACAAGAGATTGACCGGAAGGTAGTGAGCTTTTACCAAAGACTTGGGCAGTTTGAGGAAAGGCTTTTGCCATTTTTTAAATATTACAGTGCTGTTACAAGTGGCCTAGACTGGAGAGATCCAGTTTGGCCTAAACCTGTACATCAAGGGCTTGTCTGAAGTGTGAACAACCTTGAAAAATCAGACAATTAGTTAAATTATTAATTAATTAGTTAATCATTAATTATTAATAAAATATTAAAATATATTTTTCTTGAGCTGGAGATGTGACTCAATGGTAGAACACTTGCCTAGCATACATAGGCTCTGGGTTTTATACACAGTATTACAAATTTTTTTTTCTTCATGCTGGGCCACAACAGGAAATTACTGCTTTACTACCTTTGTAGTTTTGTACTCATTGTAACTTTATAAATTTTCAGACATGAATGAAGATTCACTTCAAATACACTATAACATTTGAAGTATGTTTTTTAATTTCTAATGACAAGTTGATATTAACAATTTAAAATGTATTAAATATATTTTTAATATTTTAGAAACAAGCTCTTCTAGAGAAAAAAATTGCCTATCATTATCAAAAAGGGCAAAGAAATGGGCATAAAGCAAGTGAATCACAAGAAAATATCCTTGAAAACAAAAGACAAGATGAAACAGGTAAGAGAGAAAAAAGAACTAAGTAGAAGAGGCATTTGTGTATATTAAATATTGGTATTTTTAGAAAACCCTTCTCTACTTATATGGTGAAAACAAAGACTCTTGCAAAAGTTAAATCCTAGAAGTTCTCAGTACCTGTCTCAGGCACTGTGTAAGGCACTTCCCAGTTACAACTCCAATTGTAAAGAGTACACATACACATGTATATAAAATAAACATTGAAACAGATCAATTGTTCTTATAAAGTGACTAAATAGACAATAGTGCTATACACCTGGTTTTAAAAGGAGCCAATAAGATCAAACAGCCAATAAGAGGAAACAGAGAGCTACAGAGAGAGAGAAATAAGTTAAAAAGGAAGAGCCAGTAAGGAGTAAAAAAAAAAAAAAGTATAACAAAAGGAACCAGTTACAGAAAAAAAATTACAAAAAAATAAGACTAAGTAAAGGAGACAAAAAAGAGAAATATAAAATAATGGTAAATCAGTAAGAAAAATCATACTTAATCTAACAGAGAGAGCAAGCTAGTAAGAAAAAAGAAAATTTTAAAAGAGATATAAAAGAAAAAAATAAGCAGGAAACAGAAAAAGTAACAACAACAAGTTAGAAAGGAGGAGAAAGAAAGATGGTACAAAAAGAAAGGATGAAATGGTGACCAGGAGGAGGAAAGAGTCAAAGAAATTGTACAGAAGAAGACAGCTGGAGAATAAAATGAAACAAGTAAGAGACAGAAAGAAATGGGGAAAGATGAGGAGGAAAAAAACAGGCAAAGAAAGGAGAAAGAAAATGCAAGAAAGGGAGCAAAAAAGACAAGCACTTTAATCTCAGCTACTCAGGTGGCTAAGGCTGGAGAACTGCAAATTCAAAGCCAATCTCAGCAACTTAGCAAGTCCATGACTCAGAATAAAAATATATCAGTGAAGTAGATAAAGGAGGAATAAGGGAAGAGAAAAAGGATGGGATAGGGAAAGAAATGGGAATGAATCTGGCCTCTCTTATGTACGTATATGAATACACCACAGTGAATCTCACCATCTTGTACATCCATTTTTAAAATTAGAAGACATTAATTTATTTATTTTTTTTAAAGAGTGAGAGAGGAGAGAGAGAGAGAGAGAGAGAGAGAATTTTTAATATTTATTTTTTGGTTCTCGGCGGACACAACATCTTTGTTGGTATGTGGTGCTGAGGATCGAACCCGGGCCGCACGCATGCCAGGCGAGCGCGCTACCGCTTGAGCCACATCCCCAGCCCCAGAAGACATTAATTTAAAAAAAAAACCTAAGTAAACAGAAGATCAGTAAAGTAGAAGGAAGGGAATAAGCAGAGGTAGAAAGGGAGGGAAAGGGGAAGTACTGGGGACTGAATTAGAACAAATTATATTTCATGCTTTTATGAGTATGTAAAAATGAATACTAATGTATAACTAAAAAGAACCAATAAAAAGAAGAAAAAAGTAGTACTAAGAATGTATCTCACTGGTGAAGTACCCCTGCATTCAATTCCCATTATCACAAAAAAAGATAGATGGGTAGATAGAGAACACAGACTTTAAAAGGGAAAAGCAGACACCAGTAAGAAAACACAAAACAATGAAGGTAGACTAAATCAAAGTAAAGGATACAATAGGAAGAGAATAGGTGAAAAAGAAGGAAGAAAAATAAAAAGGAGGCAGAAAGAAAATGATACATAGATGTAAAATATATAAATATAAAAAGAAAGTTAAGTAAAAAGAGAGAAATTAAAAAACAAAACAGAAATTTATAATAACTCAGTAAGAAAAGTACAATATAGAAAAAGATTTTAAAAGGAGATAGCAATACTAAATGATAAATGATATAAACAGACCCTTAAAAGGGAACAGCCAGTAAGAAAGATGTTGAAGGAAAGTATAGAAAGAAATCGTGGAATAAAGAAAGACAAAGAAGGTGGAGGAAGAGAAAAAGAGAGAAATAAAGGGACCAGAGAAAGACAGCAAGTAAGATAAGGTTAAAAAAAAAAAAAGGGGAAGGTGGGCTGGGATTGTGGCTCAGCATAGAGTGCTTGCCTTGCATGTGTGAGGCCCTGGGTTTGAGCCTCAAAACCACATGAAAATAAATAAATAAAATAAAATATATTGTGTTCAATTACAACTAAAAAATAAATATTTTTTTAAAAAGAGAGAAAGCAGGGGCTGGGGCTGGGGTCAGTGGCAGAGCACTTGCCTAGCATGTGTGAGGCACTGGTTCAATCCTCAGCACCACATAGAAATAAATAAATAAATAAATAAACACATCTATCTATCTGCCACTAAAAATACTTTTTTAAAAAAAGAGGAAGCATTAAAAAGGACAAAAATAAGCAGGGGAGAGTTAAAATAAGAAATAGAAGAGGGAAATATAAATTCTCAAAGAGAAGCCTGTAAAAATAAATAAAGGAAGGTTGAGGGGAGGAAGGAAGAAAGTGAGGAAAGAAAAGAGTGAATGAAAAGAGGAAGAAAAATGTTAAGAAAGAGGGGGAAGGAAAGGCAGAGAAAGGAAAAAAGTTTAAAAAGAATGAGATAGTAGGAAAAGAGTAAAATAAAAAGGGATAGGGCTTAACAGGGAGACTTTTATAATAAAAGAAATTTTAAAAGAGAAGTCTATAAAATGTAAGTAAAAACGTAGGAAGGGATAAAGGAGGGAGGAAGAGAAGGAAAAGATGAAAGGTGAAAAGGAAGAAGGAGGGGTTTAGGGGGAGGAGAAGGAAAAGATGGAGGAAGGAAGGGAAGAAAATAAGGGAGACAAGAAAAACTGTAAGAAACACTTTGAAAGAAAGAGGTGGGGTAAAAGTCATAGATAAACGCATAAACAAGAAAAAGAAGAAAGGGAAATTTTAAAAGGATGATCCAATAGGAAAAAGGAGAATGAAAAACAAGAGGAAGTGTAATCGTGGGAGATATGTTTGAAACAAGGAGCCATTAAGAAATTTAAGTGCAGTTAGGGAAGGAAGGGTCTTTTTAAAAAGGGATTTCCATTTTTATAAAAAGACAAAATAGTCATAAAAATCAGACAGGTGGGTCTGATTAAAAAACTGTAAACCAGAAATTAAACACAGTACAAAGCAAGATAGCAGGAGGGAGAGAATTAGAAACAGAGAAGGAAAGGGGGGAGAGGCTTAAGAAAATAATCCAGCATAAAGTGAGTTTAAAAAAAAAAAGGAAGGAGAGAGGAGGGGAGGGAACCAGAAAAGAAGGTAGGAAGGATAGGGAGGGAAGAAAATAAGCAAATAAAAGAGAAAGTAAAAACACATAGACAAATAAAACAAGGAAGAAAAATTGGGGGAACAGAGAAAACAAAACAAAGAAGTTTAAAAGGGATGGGACACTAGGAAAAGAGCAAAGTAAGTGAGACAAAGGGATAGAGAAATTGAAAAGGAGGAGCCAGTGAGAAGATCAAGTACAATATAGGTAACGATATTTTGAAAAGACATTTAAAAAGAGAGCTACTGGGGACAAATGTCATGGAAATCTAAAGGATATCAGTAGAGGAAAGGGACCAAGGGATAAGAGGAGGGAAGGTAGGGGGCAAGTGCTGGATGGGGAGTGATATTGGCAGGATTATATTGTTACACTGTATGCATGTATGAATATGTAACAATAAATCCCATCATTATGTACAACTTTAATGCACCAATAAAAATGTGGGGAAAAAAGTGTTAAATAGAAATAGAAATGATTGATAGCTAGTTAGATAGGTAGGTATGTATGTACATAAGACTAAAAAGGAAGAGCCAGTAAGAAATAGCACAGAAAAAGATAGAGTAAAGGTAAAAGAGAAAAAAAAAAACTTGAAGAGAACAAGCAAGAAAACTAAGAACAACATGGGGTGGGTAAAAAGTAAAACCATAAAACGTAGCAAAGATAGATTATTTAATAGTTAAATAAACAGGCTGATGTAGGTAGGACTCTGAAAAGAAGCCAGTAAAAAAGACAATACTGGGGCTGGGGATGTGGCTCAAGCGGTAGCGCGCTCTCCTGGCATGCGTGCGGCCCCGGGTTCCATCCTCAGCACCACATACCAACAGAGATGTGTGTCTGCCGAAAACTAAAAAATAAATATTAACATTCTCTCTCTCTCTCTCTCTCTCTCTCTCTCTCTCTCTCTCTCTCTCTCTCTCTCTCTCTTTAAAAAAAAGACAATACAAAAACAAGAAAGATACAGGAAAAAAAGAAAAGATCTGTAAAGCAGGAGTCAGTTAGATGAGAGTTTAAAAAGAAAAGGTAGGGAAAGGAAGAGGACAGACTAAAGGGAGAATGATAGGAAGGAAAAAATAAAGAGATGGAAAGGAAGAAAATAAGTAAAAGTAGATTTGATTTGGGGTGGGTGGAGAAATGCAAGGAGGCAGGCAAGAGAAAGAACATCAAGAGACTACAGAAAGGGAAACAGGGAAGGAAGGAAAAGATGAGAAAAAAGATTAAAAGTGTAAAAGGGATGAGTATCTAGGTTAAGTTTGAAAATAGAGAATCTGAGAGTGAAAGAGAAAATGTTTGGAAAAAAAGAAGAAAATTACCTAGAATTATGGATAACAACAATAGATTTTTTAAAAAGAAAATTCAGTGAAAATAAATGCAGTGAAATGAAGATGACAGGCAGAAATAAGTTAAATAGAATAAACTTTTAAAAAGTGAATCCACAAATACAGTACAAAAAAGAGTTAAATAGAAGGAAAGAAAAGTTTAAGAAGAACCAGTAAAAAGAATGTAGGAGAAGAAGAAAAAGAGGAGGAGAGGAGGGGTAAAGGAGTGTAAAGAAACAGATGGGACAAGGATGAATAAAGAAGAAAGGGGAGGAAAGATAGAAGGTAGGCAGAAAAAAGAAGTGAAAGAGGAGCAACAAAAATAAAAAAGGAGGAAAGAAAGAAAAGAGAGAGAGAAAGAAGTGTAAAAATAGAAAAGCTGATGGGACACAGTGGTGCACACCCATAATCCCAGTAACGAGGAGACTGAGGCAGAAGGATCCCAAGTTGAGGGCAGCCTCAGCAACTTAGGGAGGTCCTTAGCAACTTAGTGATATCCTATCTAAAAAAAGAAAAATAAAGATAGATTGGTAGGTAACCATGTAGATAGATCAGATGATGAATAGGAAAAACTAGTAGTTAAAAAAAAAACCTACTGTGCAAGAAGAAAGAGAAGAGGGAAAAAAGTAAAAGAAGGAGAGAGCGTTAAAGTAAACCAGAGCTAGACAGTAGTTAAAACAGTAAAACATTTGATTCAGGGCTACAGAGACATAGGGGAAAAGAAACCACATATTAGAACTTGGGTCAACTTCAAATAAAGCATGGGCTAGTGAAAATTGATAGCCAGTGGAGCAGAGTGGGTATCTGTGGATACAGAATTGATAAGAGAAAACACCAGGGGTAAAGGGGATTGTTGCTAAACCAACCTAACAGGATTCTTGCTAAAGACAGGCCAGGGTGATCAGATATCATCTGGAAGGGTGGTAGAGGATGAGGAACCAGACTGGATACTAAGGGTGATCAGATATGGAGTATGTAAAGTTCTGACTAAACTGGTTTAGCAGGGTTCTTTGGTAATACTGGATTTTACAAGGAAGTGCAAGATGGGCCCAACAGAAGGTTCAAGAACCTAACTCAAGTTTGGTCCATAAGAATCTTTGCCAGTAAAGAGAGAAGTAAGGGAGGTAGGTAACTTTAATAAAGAATGAGTCATTAGGATTAGGTAAAAGAAAAACTGAAGCATTTGTGTATGAGAGGAATTTGAAAAGAAGAAACAGAAAGAAAATCAAGTACAATTCTAGAGGGAGATTTAAAGGATACAAGTCATTAAATAAGAAAAATAAGAGAGATAATTCATGATTTTTATGTTTTTAGAATAATTTGTTATTAAAAATTTTTAATTATAAGTGAGAAGTAAATTCTATAGGAATCCAAAAATAATAATTTTATGGAAAGAAAGGTGGAAAAAGCTTCATAATGTCAAAAATTATGAACTATGGTTAATAAACATATTCTGATAACCATATTCAAGGAAACAGCTATTTCTGCTCTCAAAACTAATAGTTAAAATTATCATTTGAAGAAACAAAGCATGCAGAAAAAAAAGTGAAGGGAAAATAATTAAAGATGTGTGACATGATGATAAATAGATTGGGTCATTTTTTCTGGCAATTGTAATATTTGTGGTTATTGTAAGTTTTTTAAAAAATTGTAATTTGTGATTTCTTTTCTCATTCTAAATATCTAAATAAATTAATAGGACCAGAGACTTAGCTCAGTGGTAAAGTACCCCTGAGTACCAAAAATAAAAGCAAGAGGGGGAGTTATAGAAGACACACAGAAATAAAGAGTTTGGAGAAGTAAGTGGGAAAATATACAGGGAGAAAGGAGGGAGAGAAATGAAGGCAAGATGTGGGTCACTCTGGGAGGCAGGAAATTCAAAGGAAGGAGGCAAGCATGCCAAGCTGGCAAAGAACAGAAGAGAGAGAGAGAGTTATTTATACTCAGACACAAGAAATAGAAGAGGAGAGTTCAGAAATTAGGAAGGAAGGAATACAACAAGTTTAAAAGTAGACTTATGTACAGCTGAAGAAGGGAAAAAGAGAAATGAGAAGGAGATCGATTTTTTAAATTCATTAAAATGAGTGCTTGACAGGCAAGTGTTTGGAAGTTACATATATAGGAAGATAAAAGAAGTCAGAAACAGACAATTTTATAAAAATGGAACTAGAGTGAAGGGAAGAAAAAGTTTAAAAAGAGGAGACAGCAGAAAAGAGTAGAACAGAGGAAGGCAGGGAGGATGGGAGGAAAGGAGAAAGAAGTTAGTTAATGGAGAAATCAAGAGGAAAGAATTACATAAAAAAGGAGGTGAGAGTGAAGAGGAGCTAGCCAGAAAATCAGGAACTATTTTTGGGGAGATGGGGGTAGAATTTTAAAAAGTGGAAATCAGTACCCAAAAAAAGAACAAAATATAGAAATATGACTGTTAGCTAGACATCTAGCTAGGTAAGTAGGAAGGTAGACAGGAGACTGATCTTTAAAAGTAGAAAACAGTAAAATAGGCAGTACTAAAATAGGGAATAATAGAAGAGAAAAATGAAGCGCCAATAAAAAACAGACTAAAAGGAAGAGGGAAAGAAAAAAAGAGGAGGAGAGAAAAGAGATTTTTTTTAAATGATGAACCTAGGGAAAATAATAAAATAACAAGAGAGCGAATGTGAGAGAAAAATCAATCATCAACTGAGAGACGAATACATACATAAATGGAAAAATATGGCCAATAGTACTTTTTTTTTGGTACTAGAGATTGAACCCAGGGGCACTTAACCATTAAGCCACATCCTCGGCCCTTTTTATATTTTATTTTGAGACAAGGTCTCTCTAACTTGCTTGGAGCCTTGCTAAATTGCTGAGGCTGGCTTTGTACTTGTGACCCTCCTGTCTCAGACTCCCCGGCTGCTGGGATTAAAGGCATGTGCCACCAGGCCCACCAGATATTACTGTTTTTTTTATATTAAATTCACCATTTTATTGAACACTTAACAATGGGTCAAGCATTATACTAGATGATTTTCATACATTATCAGTAATCCTAATGGCAATCCTGTAAGATAAGATTGATGTTAATATTTTCCAGGCAATAAAATTGGCTAAGTGACCTACTTTGTAAGAAGCAGGGCTGGGACTGGGTGCTATCCAACCATCAAGATATTACTGATATTTAAGAGGAGCATCCAGTAAAAAAGATGGGACAAAAATACAGAAGGGAACAACAAAATATTATAAAATACACAATATAAAGAGAGCAAAAGAAATAAAGAGGTAAGGAAGGAACAGATGAATGAACAAAGGAGAGTTTATAAAAGATGAATTAGTAGAAAAAAGAGTTAAAGTATGAGAGGAAATGTGAGTGAACGGGAAGTAAGAAAAGAGTCAAGTACAATTGAGTGGAGGGGCAGATTTTAAAAGCAGGAGTCATAAAACAATAAACAGAAAGATGTTTGATAACTACATAGACACATAGATAGGCTGGCAGGAAGGTAAGTGGGTAGGTAAATAGAGGATATAAAGAAAGAAAATAAAGAACATAAAAGATTCCAGTAAAAGAATATATGAATCAGAATCAGAGAAACATAGAAAGGGAAGGAAAAAAAAAACTTTTAAAGAGAAGCCAATAAAAAATATCAGAAATAATGGAGAGAAAGAGAGCAAAGAGGGAAAGAAAGAGGAAAGATAGAGAAAGAAAAGATGGACAATAAGAAGGAGAAATGAAAGAAATGAGAAAAGTAAGGAAATAATGAAGGGGTGCAAAAGAAAACAGAAAAGTAAGCAGGCATACAAGCAGAGAAAGAAAAGGGGAAGTGAAAGACAGCAAAAGAAATCAAGATCATCGTAATGTTTTGAGCAACTAATAAAAAATAAAAAATGGAGAAAAAACAGAAAGGAAGGGAGGAAGTAAAGAAGAGAAACAATGAAAAGAAGGAGGAAAAGCATAGGAAAAAGGAAGGGAGAAAGAAAATGTACGGAAAGGTCTCCAAGGAAAAAGAAGAGAAGATTCTGTAAGAAAAAGAGAATGTAAGTATGAGACATAGAAAAAATGTTGAAAAGGAGAGATAGTGAGAAAAATAAGTATGATCATGAACAGCAGAAAGAGACCTCAAAAGAAGAAATCAACTAACAAATATGTTAAAATAAGAATAGATGATACATAGGTGATAAACATAGATAAATGGACATTAAAAGTAGGGGGGAAAGGCAGTGGGAAAAGAAAGAAATGGAGTTACAAAATACAGGGAGAAAGAAAGAAAAGATTTTAAAGAAGAGACAGCGGACCGGAGGGGTCTAAAATATAGGCAAGGATAGAAAAAGAAGGAAAGAAATAAGTTTTAAAGGAATAAGTTGGTTGGGAAAAAGAGCAATATAAAAGAAGAATGTGAAAGAGGAGTTTGAAAAGGAGGAGCTAGTAAGAAAAGTAAATTGTAGAGGACAGGGAGAGAAAGAGATCTTAAAAGAAGTTATCAGTTAAAGATAAAATAAAATATAGATAGGTGGACAAATGACATATAGGTAAGTTCATAAATAGGCAGGAAGAACCAGAAAGCTAGTTTAAAAAGCAGTATTAACAGGATAAAAAGAGAATGTTAAGAAAAATGTTTAGCAGGCATCAGATTTAAAAAAAAAACAAGCATAGGAAAAAAGAAGAAGAAAGAAGGACAAGCATGTAAGCACACAAAGACAGAAAGTAAGAGAAAATTTTTAAAAGACTGAAAACAAAATATAAAAAGGTAATGAGAATAGAAAAAAGGAAGGAGGGAAGGAAAGCAGGCAGGGAGAAGGAGTGAAAAAAGAAAAGGAAGGAGACAGGTAAAGAAAATTTATAAATGAATGTCTAGAAAAAACAGTAAAATAATAGAATGGAGGGAGCTGGGGTTGTGGCTCAGTGGTACAGCGTTTACCTAGCATGTGTGAGGCACTGGGTTTGATCCTCAGCACCACATAAAAATAAAATAAAGGTCATCAACAGCTAAAAATATTTATAATAATAATAATAATAATAATAATAAAATGGAAATGAGACAGTTCTGAATTTAAAAGGAGAAACTAGTAATAAAAATCAAGTATAATTGTAGAAGGGAAAGAGGTCTGAAAAGTCAGATTAATATAGATTAAAATAAATATAGATGAATGAAAGCTAAGTAGTACAGGGATGGATGAATGGATAAATTGGTGTGTGATATGATAGGAAGGTAATTATTTCAAAAAGGAGAATCCAGTAGTAAAACAGAGTGAAAATATAGAAAGTGAAAAAGACCATTAAACACATCCAGTATGAAAAAACATAAAAGAAGGAGGGAAAGAAGGATTGAATAAAGGTAGGCAGAGGAGAGAAAAGGAAAGTTTGTAAAGGATGAGTCAACAAAGACAAGATTAATTCAAGGACAAGATGATATATAATGATCAGAGGTAAGAAACAGTAGGACAATCAAGTACAACCAAATAAAGGGGGAAATTTTAAAAAATATTTTCTTAGTTGTCAATAAATCTTCATTTAATTATATGTGGTGCTGAGGATTGAACCCAGGGCCTCTCACATTCTAGAGAAGCACTCTACCACTAAGGTACAACCCCAGCCCAAGAGGGAAGATTTTTTAAGTAAGAGTGAGAGAAAAGTAGTAAAATAAAGACTGAAAGATAGATGATCGACTACTAAATAGACAGGTAGGTAGATGATTGGTTGAACATAAAAACAAGAAGCCAGTAAAAAAGAATGTAGATTGTACAAAAATGTAGATATGGGAAATAGAAAGGAAAACAGAGGGTAGAAAAGATATTTAAAAAGAGGAACTAGTAAAGGGTATAAAATGGGAAGAAGGAAGGAAGGAGACAGAAATGGAAGGAAAGAAAATTAGTAAGTAATGAAGAAAGGCAGGTGGGAAGGAGGGTGGCAAGGTGAGAGATGGAGAAAAGAAAGGACAGTCAGAAGGAAAGACGAGTCAGGCTCAGTGGCACACACCATTAATCCTAGTAACTCAGGAGGATGAGTCAGAAAAATCTCAAATTCAGGGTCAGCCTGGGCAACTTAGTGAGACCTTGTCTCAAAATAAAAAATAAAAAGGGTTGGGGATTTAGCTCAGTAGTAGAGCAGCCCTAAATTCAATCCCCAGTACTTCAAAAAGAAAGAAGGAAATAAGAGGTATATGGAAGTTAATGCAAAATAAGAGGAGAGGGAAGAAATAAAGAAAGGGGGGAAAGGGGAGAGGGAATTTCATCAAAATAGAAAGATCAGTAGAGTACAGGAAGGGGACTGAGGGAGAGGAAAGAAGGATGGGAAAATGGAAGAAAAGTGTGATAAATCTGACTGAAATTTCATATGTATATACACAAATATACAACAGTGAATCCTAAAACTAAGTATATCCACAAGACACCAATTTAAAAAAAACTGTCAGGTACAGTGGTACATGGCTATAATCCCAGAGACTTGGGAAGCTGAGGCAGGAGGTTCACAGGTTCCACATCTACTCAACTTAAGGAAACCCTGTCTCAAAAAAAAGAAAATTAAAATGGCTAGGATGAGCTCATTGGTAAAAGTAACCCTGGGTTTAATCCCAAGAACCAATAAATAAATGCCAGAAAGATTAGTAGAGGACAGGTAGCAAGAAGAAGGGAAAGTGGGTAGGGAGGTGCTGAGAACTGAATCAGAGCAAATTATATCCATGTTTTTTTGATTATGTCAAAATATATCCTAATGTTATATACAACTTTAAAGAATAAATTTTTAAAGGAAGGAAATAAGAAACAAGGGAAGGAAGAAACAACAGGAGGAAGGTAGCAGGGGGGAAAAGGTTATAAGAGATGAGTCTCTAGGAAAAAGAATAAAACGAAAAAGCAGAGAAAATGTGCCCCAAGATGACACCAAGAGTGACTTAACAAATGCAGTAAAAAGGACTGAAAATAGACACACACATTTAAAGAACATAGATTGAAAGAACATACTTTAAAAGCAGAATCTAGTAATAAAATGGGGCACAATATAAAAGGAAAGAAAGAGTTACAGAACCCAAGAGGAAATAAAACCATTTTTAAGAGTTTGGGGCTGAGTTTGTAGCTCAATGATAGTTATAGCACTTGACTAGCACATGTGAGGCACTGCGTTTGATCCTCAGCACCACATAAAATATATAAAATAAATGTATTAGTGTCCATATACAACTAAAAACATATTTTTAAAAAATAAGATTTTAAAAGAGAGAAAAAGAAGGAAGACAGGAAGGAAGAAGAGAGGGATGAGTCTATGAAGAACTCATAAAATTAAAAAGGAGAGAATGGCCAGGCATGGTGATGCACATCTATAATTCTAGTGACTGAGGAGGCTGAGGTAGGAGGATCCAAAATTCAAAGCCAGCCTGGGAAACAGCCAGATTCTGTCTCAAAAGAAAAAAGAAAAAGGAGTAGGGATGTAGCTCAATGGTAGAGCTACTTCAAGACAATATAAGGATGAGACACTTATGAGTTTAAAAAGAGCTACTGAGAAAATTAAACAGAATTGCAGAGGATAGGGAGAGAGAGGGAAAAAAAGACTTCCAAAAAATCATTAGCAAGTCAGGACAAAAAAAATATACGAAGTCAGAGGGATGGAAAGAAGGTTTGGAAAAGGAACTAGTAAAAATACAGCAAGAGGAGAAGGGAAATAAGGGATAAAGGGAAGGAATAAGCAGAAGTAAAGAAGAAAGAAGGGTGAGAGTATAGCTCAGTGGTAGTCTAGCAAGTGAAAAGCCCTGTGTCAATCCCCAGCATGGCAAAATTTTTTTTAAAAGGAGATGGAAGGAAGAGAGGAAGAAGGAAAATGTTCATAAAGGATGAATCAGCAAGGGAAAGAAAGGAGAGGGAAAGGGAGAAGCCAATAAGAAAATCAAGTACAACTGTGTAGTGTACAAGAAATTAAAAAGAAGTCAGCATTTAAAAAAATAAATAAAACAGAAAGATAGATGATTGGTAGCAAGATAGCTAGGTACCCAGGTAGGTGAGTAGATAAACAGGTTGAAAGAACTGTATAAAAAATTCAGTCAAAAAACTTTAAAAAATGCCATGAAACAACCATGGATGGATGACAGCTAGATCAACAGGTAGGTAGATTGACAGTTATGCAGGCCAGATTTTTTAAAGGAGGGATCAGAAGAGAAGACAATATTAAATAGGTAAAAGAAGAGAGAAAGTGAAGAGGAACTATTTGAAAGAGGAACTACTACTTTTAAAAGTATGAGAAAGAGAAAAGGAGTAGGAAGGAGAAAGGCACGCAGGAAATAAGGGAGAGGGATGAAGGGAAAAAGTTTATAGGCTCACAATAGAACTGCAGATCAAGCCATAAATTATAACTCAAGCCAGGGAGAGGATAAAATGATAAGAAAATGACACAGAGGCATATAGTGACAGTAAAATTGCAGAAGGATAGAAGTAGGGGAAAGAAAGGAAGGAAGGAAGAGAAAGAATAAAAGTCTTGTGTTTTTAGTTTTTTGTTTTTGTTTTTTTTGTTGTTGTTTTGTTTTGTTTTTTTGGGGGGTTTTTTGTTTTTTGTTTTTTGTTTTTTGATACCAGGGATTGAACTCAGGGGCACTGGACCACTGAGCCTCATCCCCAGCCGTAATTTGTATTTTAATTAGAGACAGGGTCTCACTGAGTTGCTTAGTATCTTGCTGTTGCTGAGGCTGGTTTTGAATTCGTGATCCTTCTGTATCAGCCTCCTGAGCCACCACACCCAGCAGAATAAAATATTTTTTAAGGGTTGAAGCTAGGAAAATAAAAAAATTAAAAAGAAGAGAAAAAATAAGACATAGACAGGAGTTAGTTTAAAAAGAGTAAGAAAATTAGGTACATATGTGAAGAACAGAGAGCCAGAGATCTAAAATAAATTAGTAAAAATAGAGTAAAATAAATGCAGATAGAAGGATGACACCTACTTGATATAGAAAGATGTGGATAGATAGTGGGTGGGTGGATGGATGGATGGATGGACATCTAAGAAGGATGAGTCAAAAGGGAACATTTTATGAATGTAGAAAATCATATGAACGTGGAAGGAGGCAATAAGAAAATCAAATACAGTTGTGCTGATGGGGAAGAGATTTAAATGAAGGAGTCAGTTTAAAAAAAGAAACTATTTGGGGGCTGGGGTTGTGGCTCAGTGGTAGAGTGCTTGCCTAGCATGCGTGAGACACTAGGTTCGATTCTCAGCACCACATATAAATAAATAATATAAAGGTCCATCAACAACTAAAAAAAGAAACTATGGATAGATAGGTGCAAATATAGGGAATTAGATAGGTAAATAGAAAGATAGATTGAACTTTAAAAGGCATAAGACAATATAAAGACTTATGAAATAAATATAAAGAGTTAAAAGAGATAGAGATGGAATGAAAAAGCATATTTTTAAAAAGACTCAGCAGGGGCTGGGGATGTGGTTCAAGTGGTAGCACACTTGCCTAGCATGCGTGAGGCACTGGGTTTGATCCTCAGCACCACATAAAAGTAAAATAAAGGTATTGTGTCCAACTACAACTATAAAAAGTAAATATTAAAAAAGAAAAAATGTAATACCATTAGTAAAGTAAAAGAAAGGGAATGGGGGAGGGATGGTGGGGGTAAGGGAAAGGGGAAGTGCTAGAGACAGAATTAGAGCAAATTATACCCCATTCTTGTATAATTATGTCAAAATGGATTCTGTCATGTATGTCTATAATAAATTAGTAAAAATTTTAAAAATGATAGCATTAGAGAAAGAGGAGAAAAGATGGAAAGAAACAAAGATATTTATCAAAGAAAAGTCAATATAAAATGTCACTGTAGAAAATAATGGAAGCAAAAGAGAGAGAACATAAGTTTTAAAATAAGAAGCCAAAAACGTACAAAAAGGGAAGAGTGAAAGTGACAATGAAAAGAGATAAAGAAAGAATAATTTAGGAAGAAGGAAAGAAGTTTATAAAGAATAAGTCAGTAAGGAGCAAAGACAAAAGGAATATGAGAGGGAAAGCCAACAAAATCAAATGCCATTGTGCAGTGAGGAAGAGATTTGAAAAATGTGAGGAAAAACAAACAGAAAAAATTAAATGTAAAGATAGATGATTGATAGCTGAATAAACATATAACTGGTAGGTGGGTTAGCAGGTAGATAGAGATAATAGATGATTGATGATTGATAGATAGATAGGATGGAACATAAACGGAGAAAGCCTGGTACAGCTCTGCTCTGCTCCTAAGAAGCTTCTTCACAGGTTCTCCCACCACAAAGTGCCCTTCCAAAAGGGTGGGCACATTTTTGCAATCCCGTCCTCCACACTGAGGTCCTCTTACCAGTTTGCAATAGCAGCTGTGTGATTGCTACCGGAAGGTCCCTAATAATTGGCTGGACGGGGCAGCCAAAGTGTGGAGCGAGTCCTGCAGTGGCCTAAGGGCGCCTCCAGGGTGCGCCGCACCGCCACCTGCCGCAATCGAGAGGAAGTGCATGCCCAGGGCCCGGGCTGGCACAGGGCATGTGTGTGTGGCCACAGCAGATGGGGATAACTTAACTTCCCGTATAAAGGAGACTGGGAATAGGCTAGTAAATGTGCCCAGTGTAGAAAGCATCTGGTATATTTGACTCGAGGATGACCTGTTTTGAATTAAATGCCCAGCATTTAACTCTATCCATTAGGCACGCAGTGTAACTAGTTTGTATGGGAAATTTGGTGTCAGTCAGTTAATATTTCTTTTCCCCTTTTCCCGGATTCTTTCCACTTTTTGACATTTGCTGGCCCATGGACTTCTTCCTTTTGCTCAAGTCCCACCCAGATTTTCAGCAACTTCTAGTTGGAATGACCCTTTTTATGTCAGCTGGAAACCACCTACTTCCCTGAACCAACATTCTGCCTTTTGAAGGTGCAGTAACTACCTGCTCTTTCTGTGTCTTCTGGATTTCTTCAGCTGGATACTCAGTTTCCTCAGACATTCCTCATTGAACAATTTTTTAAACACCCCTCATTGTCCATCATGAGGCACTAGTTGGGCACATGAGTTGGAGCAGGGTACAAAAACTTTAGAAAGTCTTTATCTGCTAACATGAGAACCTATGGGATTCCAAAGGGTCCACTTTAAGAGAATACACTCACCCCCACTGGTTCACATGTGTATCATGTGCACGCACACACACACTCCACATCCTGTCTGTTGTCCCTAGAATGGTTCCCTTCAGCAAGACATACACTGGTAAACCAAATGAATGGAAATGTCATTTTTATAATTTTATGTTCACATTTCTAAATACATTAATAAATGCATATTGAGACAAAAAAGAAAGAAGACAGGTGGAAAAGAATGAGAAAGAGTGGAGTATGAAGCAGTTTTTTAAAATGATTTAGTAGAAAAAGAGTAAAAGAAGGATGGGAGAGAAAGAAAGGAGAAAAAAGAAGGTAAAAGAGAAAGGGAAAGAGAAAAGGGGAAAATGAATGAAGAGAGAAGGGAGGAAGGTCACAGGGAATATGGTAACAAAAGGACAATAAGAAGGAAGTCAGGAAAGAATAAGGTACAGGAAAGAGATGGGAAGGGAGGGAGGAGTGGAAGGAGGTAGGTCAGGCAGACAGGAGGCAGGTAAGTAGTTATGGGGTAGAGAGCAAAAAGAAAAATTCAAGGGTAGAGACAGTGAAAGAAATGGAGCAAGAAAAGATAAAGCTTATAGAGGCAAGAACAAAGGAAGGAGATAAAAGAAGGGAAGAAGTAGAGTCAGCAAGAAAAAGATCTTGAAAGAATCCAGTTGAAAGTAGAATAAAATAAATATAGATTAATTGATAATAGGTAGACAGGAAGGATGGCAGATATAAGGTAGGAAGACTGACAAAAAGATAGATGATAGAGATGGATAGATCAGATCTTATAGGCACTAGAAAAAAAGTGTTAAAGTAGAGTGGAAGGAAGGAGGATTGAAATATAATGGGAAGAAGCTAATAAATTTAAAAAAGCTTATAAATGATTAGTCAAAAAATTTAAAATGTTAAAGAAAAACAATATGAGTGAGGAGACAATAAAATGAGAAATGTTTAAAAATAGGTACCAGTAACAAAAAAAGAGAATGAAAAAATACAAGGAAGGAAAAGGGATGTGAGGGAAAAAGAAATGAAAGGAGGGAAAGACAAAGGAAGGATAGTTAAGAATAAAGGATGAAGAGGAAGAAAGAAAGGAAGGTTTGCAGTCTGGGTAAGACAATAGAGAGGAGGAAATGGAGTGAGAAATGATAGGAGAAGGCAATAAATGAAGAAAGGAGGGAAGAGGCAAGATATTAAAGAAGGACTGAGAAGAATTACAAAGTGATGAGTCTATGATTTTCATGAGAAAGTTTGCAAAAGAATGTGAGCATAAGAGGGGATTGAAATCAAGGAACTAGGAAGAAAAGTACAATTGTGGACAGTAAAGGAAATATCTATAAGGAATTCATAAAATTAAAAATGACAGTAAAATAAGAGAGGACAACTAGAAAGAAAAGGAAGGAGGAATACACAGATACATAGAGATGAAAGAGAGGAATTAAGGGAAGGAATAGAGAAAGAAAGAAAAGGAGATTTTCAAAGGAAGAACCCAATTTTTGAAAATTCAATGCATAAAAGAAAGAGCATTAGAAAAGGAAAGAGTAAGTTAAAAATATTTTAAGGGAGCTAATAGTGAAAGAGAGAGAATATAGAATAGGAAGGGAGAAAATAACAAAGACAGAAGGAAGTAAAGCATGCAGCAGGAAGGTGGTACAAAGGTGGGCCAGTGTGCACTTAGACAGGCCCAGAGGAGAAATGGAAAGGAAGCAAGAAAAATATAAAGGAAGGAAAGAAAAGAATGAAGAAAAAAGGAAAAAAATAAAGTAGAGATATTTTCAAATTATTAGTTAAAATTTTTAAAAGTAAAAGGGGAAAATATGAGGAGAGAAAGGAAGGAAGGGAGGAAGGAAACAAGAACTAGAAAGAGAAAGAGCATTACGCAAGTAGGAAGGATCCAGTTATAAAGTGTAAAGAAAAGAGATGTAAGAAAGGAAAGAGAAATAGAGAAAGCAAAAAGTTAAAAATATGAGAAGCCTATACAAAGACTTTACACAACAGGGAACAAAAAGTTTTAAGAGGAACAAAAAAAGAGGCACCAATACAAATTTAATAGAAATGTAAAAAAGAAGATCAATTTAGAAAAGACTATCAAAATGATTGATAAGGAAAGAAAATAGGGAAGAGAGAAAGATGCTTAACAAAGGTCTATGAGAAATACCACTGCAATAAATAATGAAACCAAAATATAAAAAGAATGAAATGTGCTGGGGATGTGGCTCAAGTGGTAGCGCGTTCACCTAGCATGTGTGAGGCGCTGAGTTCGATCTTCAGCACCACATAAAAATAAAGATGTTGTGTCCACATAAAACTAAAAAAAAAAAAAGAATGAAATGTTACTACAAGATAAGCCAATGAAGAAAACAGCACACAGACACACACACAAAAAAAAAAAAACAGAAAGAAAAAAGTGAAACAGTGGAGGTAGGAGAAATTTATAAAGAACAAATGAGGGGCTGGGGTTGTGGCTCAGTGGTAGCCCACTTGCCTAGCATGTGTGAGGCATTGGGTTTGATTCTCAGCACCACATATAAATAAATAAATAATAAAGGTCCACCAACAACTAATAAAACTATTTTTAAAAAACAAGAATGAGAAAAAACTGATAGTGAATGAGATAGAGTAAAAAAACAAAGATGAATCAATGAAGGAAAAGAAAAAGGATGAAGGGAGCAGGAAAGAAAGGAAAAGATGGAAATGACAAATGATGAATCTGTAGAAGAGAATAAAGTTTAAAAGTAAGAGAGGGGAAAATAGAGTGAGAGGCAGGGAATTAAAGAGAGGAGCTAGTAAAAATAAATAAATAAATAAAACTGCAAGAAGAGAGACCTAAAAAGAAGTCAGTTAAAGTCTAACAGTAAAATGAGATACAATGATGGATGGGTGACAAGAAGATAAGAAAGTTCACGGGGTAAAATAAATTGAAAAGAAGGAAGGGAGGGTTGGAAGATTAGTTTTTAAAAGGAATACTCGGGAAAAGATCACTATATAATTGATAGAGAGGTACAAAGCAAAAGAGAAGAAACAAAGGGTTTTTTTTTTCAATTATTCAACAGAAATAAAAGGTGAACATAGGACAGCATAGGAAGAAAGGAGAGAGAAAAGGAGGACAAAGGTAGAAGGAAGGAAGGAAAGCATACAATTAAACACAGAGGAAAAAAATAGAAAAGACAAGAAAGGAAGGAAGAAAAGAAGGACAAGGTAAGAAAACAAGAAAGAAATACTGAGAATGTTTTAAATGAACCAATAAGCAAAACAAAGGGAAAAATATGAGAAAGAGAAAAGAAAGTTATAGAAAGGAAGAGTGTTTCAAAAGCAGAAAAGAGACAATAAGAATAAAATGTGTCAAAAAAATAAAAGAAGAAAATATATAGACAAGAAGAAAGAGAAGTAAAAAGAGCAAAATATTTTAAACTGAGAAATTGATACATAAAAGAGAAGTTTTATACAGAGATAAATTGAAGAGAGGAAAAAAACAGGAAATAAAGGAGTGAATAAAATAAGTAGAAAATGGACAGTGTAAGAGAGAAAGAAAGAAGGAAAGTGGAAGATATTTAGCAAGGAAGAATCAATATAAATGCTTCAGCAATATATTATGAAAGCAGGAGTGGGATAAACCCTAAGACAAGGAGCAAATAAACCAAACAGAACAACACAAAGATTAAAATAAAGTTGGGGAGAGAAGTATGAGAGGAAAGAATGGGACCAGAGGAAGAGGAGAAGAAATGAATAAAGGAAGAGGGAAGAGAATGCAGGAATTTGAATAAAGAAACAAAAAAATAGAATTGGAAAGAAAAGGGGGAGGGAATGGGGGAAGGAATAGTGAGAAAATGAAATTGAGTGAGAAAAGAGAAAATGGAATAAAGGAAGGAAAAGATGGAAAGAAAAGCTTAAGGTACTGAGTCTGTAGAAAAGAAAAAAAATAAAGAACAGAACGTGAGAGTAAGCTGAAGAAGCTAGTCTGAAAATTATGTACAGTCGTGGCCAATAGGGAGAGATCTACAAGGAAGAAGTCAGTAAAAATCTTAAGTAACACAGAGGAAGGGACGAAAGAAGGGAAAGGAGTTATTAGAGAGACAGAGAGCCTATAAATGAACTGCTTTAAAAAGAATAGGAAGAGAAAGAGAAGAAATGAAAATGCTTTTAAAATATGCCAGTAAGTACAGGGTAAAAGAAAGAGAAAATGTACGATAGGTCAGAAAAAAAAAAAAAGAAAGAGTAAATTAGGAAGGTAGGCAGACAGGCAGCAAACAGAAATAAAAGGAGTAAGAAAAAGACATAGATAAAGGAGTAAGAGAAGAAAAGACTGAAGGTAGGAAGGAGTATAAAATGAAGAAAAATAAGGGGAAGATATTTTTAAAAATGTCTAATTGACAAGAAAATAAAGATGTCAAAATTAAGAGAATAAAAGAAAAGTTTCACAAGCAAGAAAGGGGCATTAAGAATAAAGTGGCACTAGCACATGACTGCGATCCTAGCATAAGGAGACTGAGGCAACTTAAGAAGACCCTGTCTCATAATAAAAAATAAAAAGGACTGGAAAAGCTCCCATGGATTCAATCCTCAGTAGCAAATAAATAAATAAATACTGCATAAAAAGAAGATAAAGAGAGAAAGAAAAGGAAAGATAGGGGGACAAAAAAGAAAGGATAAGAAAGAAAAGCTTAAAAGACGAACATTGTAAGAACACTACACAAAAAAAGAAAAAAAATGATTTTTAAAAAATATTTTTTAGTTGTTGATGGACCTTTATTTTATTTATTTTTATATGGTGCTGAGAATCAAACCCAGTGCTTCACACATACGAGGCAGGCACTCTATCACTGAGCCACAACCCCAGCCCCAAAAAATGATTTTTAAAAGGGGAATTGCATGGAAGAGGGAAGGAGACCCCCTTCTTTATACAGAATACAAGTATGATGATGTGAGGGAAAAAAAGAAGTGGGTCACATTAGATTCAGTAGAGAGAAGTGATGGGAGGGGAGGGGAGGGGAAGGGGGGAATGGAAGGACAGCAGAATAAAATAGACACTAGTAGTGCTGTGGGTATATATGTGACTGCATGACCAATATGATTTTGCAACCTGTACACTCAGAATAATGAGAAATTATACCCCATCTGATTCAAATGTATGATATGTCAAGGTCATTGTACTGTCATGTGTAACTAATTAAAACAAACAAACAAAAATGAAAGTTTTCTTTAAAAAAAATAAAAGGGGCTAATAATGATTTTTATTTATTTATTTCATACATGGCAATAGTGGAATGCATTACATTCATAATTATCTATTTACAGAATAATTTTTCATAACTCTCTATATAAAGTATGTTCATGCCAAATTTTGCCCTTATACATGAGCTCTCTTACTGACTTTTTTTGCATTACAATTCTTAATACACCTTTATACCACAATTGATCATATCTCTGTTTGTATATAAGGTATGTTGACACAAAATTCACATCTTTATACATGTATTTTGTATAATGAGCTAATAATGATTTTTAGTAAGGCTGGAGTTGTGGATCAGTGGTAGAGTGCTTGCCTAGCATGTGTGAGGAGTTGTTCGATCCTCAGCACCACATAAAATCAAAATAAAGGTATTGTGTTCACCTACAACTAAAAAATAAACATTGTTTAAAAGGGGCTAATAATAAATTAGAGACAAAGAGAAAAAAAGAAGTAGGATATTGAACAAAGAATCAAAAATTGCCACTGCAATTTTGGAAGAGAACAAAATAAGATCTAACAAAGGGAACCAATTAAAAATATAGCACAGGGGCTGGGGTTATGGCTCAGTTGTAGAATACCTAGCATACACAAGGCACTGGGTTTGATCCTCAGCACCACATAAGTTTAAAATAAAGAAACTGTGTCCTCCTAAAAAACTAAAAACTAAATACATATATATATTTATATATATTTATAAATGTATATATATACATTTATAAATGTATATATACATATATATATTTATACAAAGGGGCTATGGCTGTGGCTCAGTGGTAAAGCGCTCATCTCACATGTGTGAGGCCCTGGGTTTGATCCTGAGCACTACATAAATAAAATAAAGGTATTGTGTCCACCTACAACTAAAAAAATATTTTTAAATATATATATAGCACAGAAAAGATATAAAAATAAAGTGAAAGAGAGAAAGGGAAATAAGGGAAGGAAAAAAGGGGAGGGGAAGGGATAAACAAAGAAAAACATTTTATAAGGCAAACAGAAGAGGTTTTCTAAATGAGAGAATGTGTGCAAAAAGTTTTATTTTTTATTCAATCTCTTTAGAATGACAGTACAGTTTATTTGGGGGACAATTTTTGTAAAAGAGCTAGTAAGATTAGACAATATGAAAGAGAAGAAAAAATGAAATTTTATCAAACAGGAGTCAGTAATAACAGCTCCTTATTTGATTCAGTGAAACAATGAGGTGGTAGGCATTCTGCCCCCTATTTGATAATTCACTTCAACAGTGATATTGCCCCCTCTATTCACAATTGTTAACTTCTACCTCGAGTAGAAAGAAGGTTACAGGAAGGAATCTTATAGTGTGGCCACCTCAAATCCTTTTTGAAATCGAAAATATAAAAGAATTTAAGTTCACAACATTACAGAGGCAATAGAATGGTGAAAATGTCTATTTCACATATGAAACTGACACACACTACTCTAATAAGGCTGCCATCTTCCATCACGCAGACTCCAAATGATGCCCACCTTATAACTGTAATGAAAACCCAGTTAGCACACATGCAGTTTGGAATTCTTTTCATCTGTCTAAATGGATATAAACAGGAGCTGTAATCACCTTTCCCCCAGGTGAGGTCTCTGTATATGGTTGCTTCTACCAAAAGTGTGAGGCACAACCAACTTTGAATTGCCACTGTAGCCTGGAGGGTCCCTAGCACAGTCATCATGCTGGTCTACATCCTGTATAGAGAAAAAAATGCTCCCATTGAGTAGGATGTAGTTTTCCCCCTTCTCTAAGAATGCAATTATGTACAGTTTGAGCTAAAGTATAGCCTTAAGTACACTCGATATTATAAATGCCATTGTCCTTCCTCCCCATTGCATAGATGTCAACCTTGGAACTTTTGACATTTGGGGCCATGTAATCCTTTGTTTGTGTGCAGGGGCATTCTGAGCATCATAGGATGTTTAATGGCCTCCCTGGCCTCTACCCATGCCAGGAACAACGTTGCCCTCTTTTGTGACAATCAGAAATGACTCTAGATATTTCCCAATGTCCCCTGGAGAACAAAATTTCTTCCCACTGAGAACTGCTGCCTATCCTCTCCAATTCCTCCCACAACACAACCCCATACATAGATTGGCACATGTTTATCCTCTTATTGGACATGAAATGATAGAGTCAATCTTAGGTAATTTTGTTATTTACACTATTGAAAATAAATGTCTCATTTTTTAAAAGCTTCTGCTCCAAAGAAGAAGATGAATTATATTGCCAGTGACCAGAAAGTATCCCAAGGACCTCAGGAGAAAAAACGTAATTGAAATGTTATTATTAGAAATTAATAATTTGTGGAAATACTGGGTTTGGTAATGATCTCTCCTGCTTATTATGCACATAAATGGACTTTGATTAATCCTTACCAACAGTGCTATTGCCATCTGCATTGGGTTTCCTAATTAGTGTCATTGTCTCCACACTCCCATGAGCAAGGTAGCCCACATCTTGCAGCTGACAACTCTCCAAACACAGTTCAGAACCTTGACTTTGCCACAGCCCTTGCTCCTGATCTTGTCTCTGTACTTTTCAATTATCAATAAGATCCTGAGGCACTTCAACCTGTGCCACACCAACTGCTGTTATTACCCCTTGCTCAGAAATACTGCCTCCTAGGGAGATTTGTACCTATATCTCATTTGTTCCAGCTGGAGAACCATCCTTGCACATTGCTGAATGGAGGTGCTACTGATATTTCTGAAGGTTTTGGCCCTAGGGTCCTGGTGAGACCTCTGCTGGTGCTGATGTTCTTTCTCAAAATCCTACCCTTACTTTGATTTTGGCCTTTTCAGACCTGTGATAACTTATGTCACTTCACTGGCAGCAGAAATATTTTATTCTGCCCCATGTTTTTCTGCAGCAGTACCATGTTGCCCACTCTTGTTCCCCTGTTCATTTTATAATAGTCCAACTGAGTAGCAGCTATTTTTGTCATTTTTATTTTTTTAAAGAGAGAGAATTTTTTTAAAGAGAGAGATGAGAGAGAGAGAGAGAGAGAGAGAGAGAGAGAGAGAGAGAGAGAGAGAGAAATTTTTATATTTATTTTTTAGTTTTCAGCAGACACAACATCTCTGTATGTGGTGCTAAGGATTGAACCCAGGCCGCACGCATGCCAGGCGAGTGCAATACCGCTTGAGACACATCCCCAGCCCCCTATTTTTGTCATTTTAACATTTCAGCCTACTTCTCAAGGAGGCTTCTTTAATATGCAGAGAACCAGCACTCTTTACTTCATTTAAGCGTCTTCCTTCCTTTTGTTTTCTGGCTCAGTGATTGACTTCTTGAGAATATTCCTCTAGATTCTACCATCGTGGGGCCCCCCAAATTGCTCAGACTTTCAGGGACCCTCCCCATCTCTCTACTTCTTTCCCAAAGGTGGTGTCCAGATGTCTGAGACAAAAAATAAGTCTTATGTTTTTACTCTTCTAAATGTTAGTAGCATGAGCATCACCAAGAACTTATTATAAATGAAGATTCCCAATCCCCACCCTAGACCTACTAAGTCAAGATCTGCATTTTAAAAACATCCCTAGGTGCTTCATATTCACATGAATTTGAGTGAAGCACTGGCTTCCATGACCTCATAAAGACAAACAGAGTCAGGATGCTTGGATGAAATGTGCTCTGCCTCCCTGGATTCTCAGAAAGATGTTCCTATCTCTACTCTGAAAGTGCTTGGCCTATTGGCATTCATAGTTGAAGTCTGCTGCCAACTAATGACCTAATATTCTGGTCTCTCTGGACTTTAGGAGGGTTCTCTGGCTTTTCCATCTCCCCCATCCTGTCTGGCTGTCCCAAAACAATTGGGGTAGAGTTTTCTCACCTCTCCCATAGTGCCTCCTTGCTCACAAGCTCCCCAGCTAGAATCTCAACCTTTTCTGGGCCATGTCCACACTGCATGGGAGCCAAGAATAGCTTAAGAAAGCAACACTTCAGAGAGAAACTTGCTATGCCTGACCCCAAAGAACTAAGCGAGAAAAAGGCAACAAGGATAGGGATAACTTAACAGATCTCTTTTTAGAGTCCTTAAATGGAGAGTGGAGCAGTAGTGCCTCTTGTTTGCTTTCCAAGTTAATTTCACTTATCTAAGCTAACCAAAGCCCAGCATAAGCCATGTAGGAAGCTATTCTTTTTCCTTTGTTCTCCAGCTTCTCTGTCCAACCACCCCTCCATTTGCTGACCACCTCTGTGCTACTATAAAAAAGTGATATTTCTTTGGTAATTTTCCCTAAGTCATATCCCCCTTCCTTCTGACCCCAGATAACTCTTAATTGTGAGCAAGGGTATTTCCAGTGTACTACATGTATTAGCCAGCTTTCCATAGCTGTGACCAAAATACCTAAGATTAACAAAAAGATGGAAGATTTTTTATGGCCAAATATTTTGAAGTTACAGTCCATGGTCACATAGCCCCAGCACTTTGGTGGGGCAATACATCATGGATGAAGGAAACTACTTACCTCATAGCAGCTGAGAAGCAAAAAGAGAGAGAGAGAGGAATGGTCCAACAGGGTCCCAATATGTCCTTCATGGGCATGCCTCCAATGATCTAACTTCCTCTAGATAGGCTTCAATTCCTCAAGTTTCCACCACACAATAATGCCATCAACTGAGGACCAAGTTTTCAATACATGAGCTTTAGGGGGAACATTTAAGATCCAAACCACAACACTACAGGAGAATTTTTCTGAGTTAAGTTTTCCAATCTATTGCTACACAAAAAAAAAATGAAAATAAAACTTTGGAAAATTCCAGAGACATGTACATGGCTCCCAAGGCATACTGTCCCTATATCACCCTACTTTTAGATGACAGGTGATGAATGCTACTTTGATATTTATCATGGTATTTTTCATGTTACAAATTCAATACTCCATCCCTATCTCCAACTTCAAAGAAAGATGCCCCAGAAGACAAGGGTAAAATGTACTTAAGGAGTCAAAAATGAGAAAATAATGATATAAATTTTCTGAAACAGTAGTCCTGTTGCATAATGTATGTTTACATCTGTGAAGCCCCAAAATGCAAGCACAGAAAAACATGGTCTCCAGTCCTGTATGTTGATGGCATGTTCATTGTAAAAAGATGTAGAATATAAATATATACAATATATATCATACAAACTCTAACAAAAATGGACAAAAGGCATGAACAGACATTTTGCTGAAGAAGACATAAGATAGGAAATAAGCACATGAATATCTGTTCAACATTGTAAGGTATTAGGGAAATGTAAATCAAATCACATACCTAGTAAAAATGACTAGAATTTAAATAACTGATCATACCAAGTATTTTCAAGACCTAGAAAAACTAGAACTGTCTTACGTTGTTGGTGGGAATATAAAATGGTACAATCACTGTGGAAAACAGCTTGGCAACTTAACTTAATCTTATATCTACCCTGTGATTCAGCCATTTCAAAAGGTGTGTACCCAAAGAAGCAAAAATATGTGTGCACACAGACTTGTATGCCAATGTTCACAACAGCATTTCTTATAATAGCCCCAAACTGGAAACAACCTAAATTCTCTTTAATAGGTAAATGGATAAACTCTGTACATACATAATGTAGACTACTATTCAATAAAAATAATAATAATAAATAGGAATAAACTACTAATATAGGCATCAATGTTGATGAATCTCAAAAAATATGCTGAATTAAAGAAGTCAGGAAAAAAATAGATCCTATTTTATTCCATTTATGTAAAATACTCTGCAATGGAAATCAATATATAACAACAAAAAGATTAGTGGTTACCTGGGGTACAGAGGTAGAGAAAACTATTAATTATAAAGGAGCATTTTAAAATTTGGGGTGCAATGGAAATGCTTGTTACCTTGACTGTGGTAATGATTTCATGGGCTTATACATATATTAAAACTAAACAAATTTAACATTTTAAATATGTGTAAGTGATCATATTCAATAAAGTCATTTACAAATTTTGTATTTTGCCTTTCATTTACTTTTAGAATCAGTTCACCATTTTCCAATCAATAACAAGATTTCTGTTAAAAAATCAGCAACTTCATTTTATCCTGAGAAGGATGTACAGAATAACACAACAGAAAAAAAGGTGAAAAGTTATATGATTCATATGTTTTATATTGATCATCAGTATTTGTCATTAATTTTTATTTTGATGAATAGCCCCTGGCTTGGTACTTTCTGATTTCAAGATCATGGAATCTTAAACCTCTTCCTGGCAAAGGTGCTGAGTTAGTTTCACGCTATGTGAACCATGAAAGTTTAGAAGAAATGAACTTAAACACTTGATGATTAAGATGATAATGATGAAAATGATGACAGCTAACATTTATTGAGAACCTACTGTGGGCAAGGTCCCATGCTAAGCTTGAAAGAAAAGGGAAAATGTGAGTGACATACCATACAAAAATGGAAAGGACATAGTCACCACCTAAGAATAAGTCATAAATAAAAGATCTTGTAATAAATGAGAGGAAAGTTTTGTACAAAATACTCTGGGAACACTTTAGAGAGTGATCCTGCCTAAAGAGGTCTAAAAAGGCTTTATTAAAGGAAAGTTTAATCAAATTGTCTTGAAATGTCAGTCTTGAATTTTTCAGATGAATACATCTGAGGATATAATGAGGCAATATTGCAGACAGAAATTAAAGTGCAAGGGAAAACAAAGAGGTATTATCCACCATAGCCAGGGAAGTGCAGGAGATGAGGCTGAAAAGGTAAATTGAAGTCAAAGCCTTCTTTATACACCTTCCTGAAGTATGTGTTTATCCTCTCAGTAATAGGGAGACACTGAAGGTGTTTTAGTAGGGATGAAAAAAAAAGAATGATTTTCTGGGTGCAGTGGTGTACGTCTGTAATCTCTGTGACTCAGGAGGCTGAGACAGGAGGGTTGCAAGTTTGAGACGAGTCTCAGCAATTTAGCGAGGTCCTTAGCAAACTTAGACTCTGTCTCAAAATAAAAAATAAAAGTGGCTAGGGATGTGGCTCAAGTGGTGAAGCACCATTGGGTTCAATCTGCAGTACCCATCCCCCCAAAAGAGAATGGTTTGGATTCTAAAAAGATAATCTAGTTTCAGTGTGTGAAAGAGATGGTAAAAAGAAGAGATTAGGGGAAAGATAGTTTCAAGTCTACTGAAATAATCCAGATAAAAATTTAAGTGCTTAGCCAAGTACTATGTGCATACCTGTAACCACAGACACTCGGGAGGCTGATGCAGGAGGATTGCAAGTTTGAGGCCAGTCTCAGCAATTTAGCAAAACCCTAAGCAACTTAGTGAAACCCTGTCTCAAAATAGCAAGAGCTGGGATTGTAGCTTAGTGGAAAAGCACCCCTAGGTTCAATCCCCAGTACCCCAAAAATGTAATATAAGGACTCAAATTAAGGCAGTGGCTATTAGTGTTAACAAGAGACCACAGACTGAAGATATTTCAGAGTTAAACTGTGTCAGGAATTGGTTAATCAATAGATGTATGGATCTAGAGTGAAGGAGATAATGATGGTGATGATGATATTGATTCAACTTTTGTATATAGATTTACATTAATGAGATGTCTGTCTCTGTGATTCCATAGTGCCCAGGCTTACTTCAATCTCAGAACTTATATATATATATATATATATATATATATATATATATATATATATATATTATACACTATGTATAAAATATATCGTATTTGTTCTACTAGGTGATAATCTTCTTTAGTCAGAAATTATTGTATCACATTTCATTTTCATGCATTGTGTTCAATAAGCAGTAGATTGGATTGAATTGTCCTTATTTGAAATACATAGAACAACTCTCAGCTTTTTAGAATGGATTACTGGGTGGATTTTCAAGCTTTAACCAAAACGTGGAATAGAGGAGAAGCAAGCTTAGAAGGATGGGGCACACAGGTATAGGTCTTCATTTTGAACTAGTTTAGTTCTAACTAGTTAAGATAACCCACGAGTGTTAGTAAGAAGAAAGTTGATAGTATGTATTAGCATTGAGATCAGTGCTCAGGAGAGAGATAGGGATGGGGGAAAGGGTACTGTGTTAATTTGTTTGCTTTAGAGTAGGCAAAAGTCTCTTAGAAGCTTAATTACTTTAATGTTTTCTCTTGAATGTTATATCATACAGGATGATATAGAAACAACTGAAACATCACAGTCTTTAGATGATAAAGGTAAGAAAATGGACAATATCCATAACTTGTTATTTTTTCAGTTCAATGCTTAATTTTTTGTATTCAAGTTATGCTTTTTTCTGATTATAAAATGTGTGCTTGGGGCTTGGGTTGTGGCTCAGAGGCAAAGCACTCACCTAACATGTGAGGCACTGGATTTGATACTCAGCACCACATAAAAATGAAATAAAGGTTTAAAAATGTGTGTTTATTTTAGTACATGAAGATTAAAAATTATCCATAATTATAAATGTTACTAATTTATATTTTTTAGTAATTCCTGGGTGAATAGGTTCTTTGGGGTTGCAAAGTGTAAAGAAGTTAGAGTCTCCACTGTGGCTGGCCACAGTAGAGATAGGTGAAGCAATTTCTTGACATATTACACTGTGATTTGGGAGTTCCAGTGCAGAGAATCCTCTACTGTCATCCTTTCTCATATTAATGCATGCTGTTTTCCATTTCCCCAGGGCTAGACTAGAGTTTAACCAAATATCTACCAGCTTCTGCAAAAGCTTCCCATGTATTCCCATGTATATTCTACACACATAAACACACACACATACACACACACACACACACACACACACCTATCAAGAACATTAGGAAATCACATGGGTGGCCATCAAGCCCCTCAAATCTAATATAAACAAAGCCACATCTATCAACCCCCAGTCAACCCAATCCCTGTCCTCTGTTCCTCCCATTGTTATCCAGGCACAAAACCTGACTTATTTTTGACTGTTTTCTATTGCTCATATTCTACATCCCCAAAGTTTTACATTCTAATATACTCCTTAAGCTTTCTCACAACCTCCTTTTCCTTCCTATTCGTGTCACCCTGACATTAATTATTGCAATAAATTTCTCCCAATCTCTTCTTCTTCCTTTTGACCTACGCTTTTAACCTATCCTATATGTTACTGTGAATGTAATCTTCCTGAAAGACAGCTTTGGGTATATAATTACTCAACTTGAAAGACCTCAGTGTTCCCAATAGCTAAGCTATGGAACCAACTAAAAGCCCTTCAACAGATCAGTGGATAAAGAAAATGTGGCATATATACACAATGGAATATTACTCAGCCATAAAAAGAATGCCTTTATGACTTTTGCCAGTAAATGGATGGATCTGGAGACTATCATGCTAAGTGAAACAAGCCAATCTCAAAAAAACCAAAGGTCAAATGTTCTCTCTGATATGTGGATTCTAACAAACAAATGGTGGGGGGATGAGAATACAAGTTCAATGAATTAGACAAAGGGGAATGAAGGGAAGGGAAGGGGTATAGGAATATGAAAAAAAGTGGGATATATTGGACATAACTTTCCTATGTTCATATATGCATATACTACAGTGAAACTCCACATCATGTACAACCACAAGAATAGAATCCTAATTAGAATAAGTTATACTCTGTGCATGTATTAATATGTCCAAATATATTCTACTGTCATGTATATCTACAAAGAACAAATAAAAAAGAAAATCCTCGTGTTTCCCCCTTGTTTATTGCATAAAGTGAAAAAATAGGTCATTCTGACAGTGGGGGTGAAGGGGTATTAAGCTGGTAAAGGAAGTTTGGGTCATAGATTGGGGAGTTCAGGCTTGTCCTTGAGGCAGTGGTGAGCCAGTAGAAGTTTATAGGGCTGAAGAATTCAGAAAGTCATCAAGTCATCTTATCCTTGGATCTGCCTCAACTTGCATCAATAAATACATTCTTGACTATAATAATTCTAGACATAATGTCAACACAGCAAGGAGAACTATACCATTTTCTAGTAATTAACAGTACCTCTTCTGTCCCCCAGAAGTAAACAGTGCCTTGGCTCTTACTCCAGTTTTTTCTGACAAATCAACATCTATCTCCAGACAGTCTATACTGGATATTCTAACACAAGAGGTAAGTAGTACCTCTTTTGTACCAGATGCAAACAGAACAAATAAGGTATGAAATTATGATTAACAATTGGTATAAAATTTTCTTTAATTAAGTGATAATTTAGAATATCCTTATTCCCTGTAGTTAACCAATCCATAGTAAGATTTTATAAAAATTGAAATAGGAACCCCAGTAACAGTCCTGGGCTGCTTCAGTCTACTGACATTCATAGCTATCAGTTATGTTCATGTTGCCATACAGCAAATGTAGGCCATATCAATAACAATTTGTAAGCTGGCAAAAAAAAGTAGTGAGCCTGAGATTTTAAACTTGTTTAGATCCAAAACTTGAATGTTATATTTGCCTTAATTCATAATAGTAATCACCAGAAATAAGTGTTTCCACTTAATAACCCTTAGGTTATAGGCTTCCTAACTGGTGGGTTACCAGAACTTTAAGGTACCTGTTCCCTGCAAAGGAAGCATCAAATTGAGGATGAATCACTACTCTTCAAGTGGTAATGGGTGTGCAGAGACAGCCATATTGTCTTACTCTGTCCCCTTTGTCACCAGTGCCCAGTCATTTAATGTTGGAAAGGTAACAGCAGATATTCACAGTGTAGCCTATGGTCACAACATAGATTGTCACTGGGGGCTTCCAGTTGTTGTTATAGAAATCAAATGCATATCACATTCTTAGCTCCATTATCACTGTGTTAACTACTTCTTCAGCTCTAAAAATTAACATGACTTGAGAGAGATGTCATCATGCAGGAAACTCATTGTGGTCTTCACAAATGAATTCTACATAACTAAAGTAGAAAGTGGTATTGTTTGCTATAACCTATGTTAAATGCATAGTAAATGACAGATACACATATATAATGGTTAAAAAGTCAGGTATTGGCCATAATAAGCTTCTCTGTATAAACACACATTAATGAAGCACCTATTGTCTATGGGCACTATGCTACTATGTCAACATCCATAATCACTATACTTGGTATCTAAAGAAAGAAACTTACTACCTGGAGATAGTTTAGCAATTGCATATAGGAAATTAATTTTTTACTAGCTTCTAGCTAGAGCCAGAAAAAAAAGTGTCCTTCAGTATAACATGGATTACAAAAGTAATATAACATACTTTACCTAAAAATATCAATAAACAAATTTATATCATCAGTTTTTAAAAGAGACTTTGAAATATGTTGGACAATATGAGTATATCAAATGGTCACAAACATCTCATTTATTTTGAAAAGTATCATGAATTCTTTTATTAAATTAGAATGTAACTATTTTCCAATTTATTTCTCCCATCCCACTGGAATCAGGAAATGTATTTCTGATAGCTTGTGTTCAGCTCTCAGACCTAGAGAAAAAAAAAAAAACAAGATCTACTTTGTTGGATTTATCTCCCCATATAATTACCCAAGCAAGTAGAATTCTTGGCCAAGTCAAAGAGTCACATTCCAAGTGTGCAGATAACCTGGTCTCTGCCTTCCAGCTCTTTGAATACACTTCTCCTATGATTAGCTTCATTCAAAAACCACACATACTCTTTTTAGCTGTTCAGTTGATTGTCTTCCATGTTGATCACTACATTTTTTTTAGTTATCTTGAGTTCTTCAGTAATAATATATGTAATATGACCCATAATAAGGCATACATATTTATTCTAAATAGACTTTTAAATAAGTTCTTAAAATATTTTTTTTCAATTTTTGGATCTTTAATATGAAAAATAGTCAACAATGTTCAAATCCTTTAAAAGTTCTTTGGGGGTAAATTTTGTTTCATTGTTTATATTTTCTTATGCCATATGTAGATAACGAATGATGATTTGAATGAAAAAAATTATAAGAAATCAAGTAACAACTATGATCCAGGTAAACATAAGCAATAATTTTTAAGTAAATCTCCCAATCATTTAATTGACATTTATTGAGTTTCTGCTACATGTCAAGTGCTGTGATAATTATTTAACATACAAAGTAATAAAGCCATGGTCTCTACCTTTGGATTTTACAGTTTAGGGGGGAACAATTATATCAATAATCACAACTCAATATGATGAGTGTACAATGGAGGTATGTATAAAGTCCAGTGGAAGTATAGGGAAATACAGGAAGTTTTGTAGAGGAAGCCATAATTGAGCTGAGACTTGAAGGTTGAGAAAGAATTTTCTACACAGAAAAATGATAGAGATAACCTTCTAGGAAATAATTGTTTTGGCTAAAAATTAAAGGTAGAAAGTTGTGGAAGATGAAGCTTGACTGATAGATAAAACTGGATCATTAAGATTCTGGTAGGCCATGGCAAATATTTGCCATCTATCCTATTATCTAAGGATAGCTATTGAAGAATATCACCAGGGACATAAAATGGTCAGAATTTGTCATTGCAAAAGAGTAAAAATGGAATTAGAAAAGTATGAAGTCAAGGAAACAATAAAAATAATAATGGCAATTATTTAACACTTGCTATGTACCATGCTATACCCTTTATAGCCTCTCACTTAACACTTCTGGTAACTTATTTAGGTCAGAAACATTTTTATCTACCATTCTACATATAAGTAAGTTAAGTCTCAGAGTGGTAAACTATCTTACCAAAGTCACTTTGTATATGGCAAAGCCAGAATTTTAACCCAGATTGATTGAATCAAAAAGATCCAATCTGTCTGATTCAACCAATCCTAATCATAATACCATGCTGCTTCTTATCACAATTAAAGAGGTTATTACAAGTAGTCAAGGCAAGAAATATGTTCTCAATGAAGGCAATGGCAGTAAGACTGGAGAGCTGGGCCCAGATTTGACTATGGGGGATGAATGGATGACTTGGTTCCCAATTAAATAAGGGAGATAAGGAATTAAAGACAACTCTCAGATTTCTAGATTGGGCAACTAAATGGATAGTGAAGATAGTGGTGCCATTCATTAGATAATACAGAAAGAGGAACAAGTTGGAAAGAAGAAGAGTTAAGTCAACTTTGAATATACTGAGTTTGAGGTGCATGTGGGTATCAAAGTAGGACATCTAAGTGGAACAGTCATATAGGCAGTTATAGAAGCTGGTCTGGAATCATGGGAGAAGCAATGAAAGAATACTTTATAGCAAAGCCTAGAGGAACAACTTGTGGGTTTTTTCTATAGTTATTTAATGTACTCTCATTTAGATAGGTTATACTTTTCTCCTTTTAATTCCCTCTTGGTTTAAAAGTTACCCACAATAGTTTCTTAATTACTAAGTAATTAGTATTTAAGGTCATATTTTTGAAACTAGGTTCAGAGAGTATAGCCTGTAAATCTCTACCATCTTGAAGTTGTTAAGGTTTTCTTGTGGCCAAATATGTGATTGATATTTTTTTAAATATTTTAATTGTAGATGGACATATACCTTTATTTTATTTATTTATTTTTATGTGGTGCTGAGGATCGAACCCAGTGCCTCACACATGCCAGGCAAGCACTCTACTACTGAGCCACAACCCCAGCCCTGTGATTGATATTTTAATGTGTTCCATAGACAAACCAAAAATGTATATTCTCTATTTGAAAGATGTAGGACTCTAAATGAGTATTAAATTATACTTATTGTTTCTATTATTCAATTATTTGATGTCTTTACTGAACTTTTTGTGTACTAGAATATCTTTTCTTACTGTCAACTAGATATGTCCAGCCATCAAAGATGTGTATTAAAGTTCTCCAGTTGCATTTCCACCAAATTCCCATTGCATCTCTAACAGGTTTTATACATTTAGGCTCTTCAGGATATTTAATTCTCCCCATTGCTGGAAATCATAGAGTTCTTTTTCTTTAAGAAATTCACTAGATATCTTTTTTTTTGCTGAATAACAAATTGCTCCCTAATTGGAAGCTTGTAAGAACAAATATTTATTACCTCACAGTTTCTGTAGTCAGAAATATGGGAGCAACTTTGCTAGATGGTTCGGATTCAAAGTCTCTCATGAATTTACTTATAGTCAAGATATATCATCCAGAACTGTTACAGTCATGCAAAGACAGTCATGTGAAGACCTGACTGGAACTGAAGGATTCACTTCCAAGGTGGTTCATTTATAGGACTCTCGGCAAGAGGGCTCAAGTCTCTGATGGTCACTGGCAGGAGGTCTCAATTCCTCACCATGTAGACCTCTCCATAGGATTTCTTGAGTAGCTTGCTTCCCCCAGAAGAGGAGATACAAGAGAAGGGGCTTAAGCTACAATACACTATATGACCCTAGTTTCAAAAGTTGCACACCATCACTACCACCATGTACCATTCATTAGAAGCAAGTCACTAAGTCCCACTCACCCTCAAAAGGAAGAGAATTGACCTTTTCCTTATGGAGGATTACAAAGGATCTTCACATTTCATTTCTCATGTTTATACACTATTAATTTCAGCCCCTTCCTTTCCAAAACTGAACATTCACAAAAACATACTCATACACAAAGAAACTCAAGGGTACATACAATTTAAGTAGAACATTTTTAAAGAGTGTTGAAAAAAATCATTGCTAAGAATCAACCCAGAGCCTCTCACACACACTAGGTAAGTGCTCTACCACTGTGATACACTCCTAGTCATGCTCATTGGGATTTATTGATTACTCACTATGTACTTTACATTTATTTGGAGAAAAATAAATAGTAAATCACCTTGACCATGACCTAGGCCCTAATCAGTGATACTATTTTATTATTCAGAGCATTATTTTAAGATTTTAATTTAATCATGTAGATGCATAATTGACATACCATTCCAGGATTCTTATGGACATATTAATGAAGACTTTAGTATAATTATTCAAAAATATTTACTAAAATTTTAAAACTAGATGGCATACAAACATTTTAGATAGCATTTGAGTGGGAAGAGATCAATGATATGCAGACTAAACATTGAACAAGTAAATACATTAAAGAATTCATTAAACAAATAAATCCTATTTACAATGTGCCTGACACTGTAAACTAGTAATTACAATACAGCACAGGATGTCTTATAATAGAAGTATGTATAAGATGCTTCAGTAGCATTAACAGAGGATGGGCTTAGGTGGATTTCAAGGAAGGCTCTCTGGAGGAGGTGACATGAGCTGAATAAATCCTAAAGGATGAGAAGTTTGAAAGAGGGATACTAAAATTCCAGACAAAGAAAGAGCAAAGACCTTGAGGTGTGAAAAACATGCTATATTTTGGGGATTTCAAGTTGTTGTACACCTCTGGAGCACAGAATATTTGAAAAACAGTGACCAGAAATTAAGCTGGACATGTAGGAAAGGTTCAAGATTTTAAGGTACATTCTATACTTCCTGAGGAGTACCTTGAGGTTTGAAACAAAGCAGTAATAACAGAGAATAAAAACCTGATAACATATATGTTAATTGCTGTTTTACAAATAGCTTGGGAAAGATAAGAACAAATAATAATTTTCTTTTTTTCTCTTTGAAAAATCTATACAGTTCAGGACATTGTCTCTTCTCAGGATTTTTTAAATAGGTAAGTATTTAATAAAACTTAATACATTAATATATGATTTTAGTAATTGCACAGGAATGCTGCTTAAAGGCAGATTTCTATCATTCTCTCCTCATTCTTGTAGTTCTACTTTATTAAGTTCTACTAAGTAAAACTCATCTTTTATAACCTCTCGGGACTAAGCTAAAAATGTAAAGTAGGCAAAATGTAGTCAACTTCTTCCACCTCTTCGTCTATTCTCACTTTGGTTCTATGCTCCCTCAACACCTAGGGCTTTCACTCCTTTTCAGGTAGAACCCTACTATCATTTCTCCTCTCCAGGTAGCTTTCTCTTCTTCTCCTCTCCCTGATCTAACATGTATCTTTACTTCTGCCTATTAGGGCATTGGTATCCTAATGACAATAAGTTAGTCCATTATCTAGTATTATTATTACCCCAATCCTAATGCTATTTGCATTGTAATCTAAAATAATCAGTGTCTAATGATGGAAAATAAATGCCAATGGAGAAGATTTTTATTTTAGTCTAAGGGTTTTTCCACCCTCAAAACTCAGTGGCCACCTGTTTTGCCAATGTGCTGTTCTCTTCAACCTTGAATTAATATTTCACAAACATGAAATAACTCCCAATAGAATACACACACACACCATCACCATCGCCACCTTTTAAGCACTCAGTGAACCAAATGAGGTACAAGATCAGCTTTAGAATCCTAAAGTATGGCACAAATGGTTGGTTGAAGTGAAATAGTGTGTGGTGATGAATCGTGTTGACATTCAGACCAAGTTTTTTGGAGAAGGAATTTGAGCTAAGGACTGACGGGCATCAGTTTGTCTGACTTGCAAGTGTTCATGGGATTCAAAGACACCATAAGGAGGAAAGTGACTAGTCCAAATATTCAATCAGTTTAAAAGTATAAAGGTAGTAATGATTATGTGTAGTTCATAAAGTGTTAATTCTTACTCTCTACTCCTCTCCTCCCTCCTTATAGACTACAGAGCTACAGAATCACTTGAGTCTTTTTAATAGCAAATGCTCTGAATACCACTTTATTAAAAATTAGCTATGATAGAGAACTCCACATATGACCTGGGGCTTCTCCAGCATCCCTTTCAAATATATAGGGCTAAAATATCTTTAAGATATATCCAGGACAGCATTAGGCCAGAGCATGCACACAGATAGGCACATGCACAAACACACACACACACACACACACACACACACACACACACACACACACACACTAGCTAACACCATCATCTACTCAAATTCTTTCCATTGCACCCATGTCACATTCTTTTACCTTATTCAGAATGAAGCAGGTTCAAGATCTTTCACTCAGTCCTCTTTTTCTGTTGCTTCAGAAGTTTCAACTGTGGACAAATCACAACTATTCCATCATTTACCTCCTTTCTCTTCTCACACCTCACCTCCTTAGTTTTCTGTATTTTCTAGAGCTAGCACAAGTACATACACAGTGAGATAATTAATAAAATATAATAAGAACCAAAGATATCAGGACAAGAGGAGAAATGTGATAAGATAGTATCTAAGAATAAACAATTGCAACAATT
Source organism: Ictidomys tridecemlineatus (assembly GCF_052094955.1). Classification (NCBI taxonomy): domain Eukaryota; kingdom Metazoa; phylum Chordata; class Mammalia; order Rodentia; family Sciuridae; genus Ictidomys; species Ictidomys tridecemlineatus. The sequence goes on from NC_135493.1 coordinate 21,097,047, forward strand.
AAGCTTTGCATTCAGATGATGAGTATGTTTTTATGATTGGTATGGAAGAGAGGATGAGAAGAAGAGTCAAAAATATAGTGAGTCTATTGCCCTAAAGACTGTGCTCAATAGTTTCTATCTGATTCATTGGGTGACATTCTGATAGTTGCAAGGAGGAAGAGGATATTCTCAAGTCAACAACTCTGCTAAATGCCTCTGCCAACAACATGTAGCATAAATTAAGGATCATTAACTAGGAGTCAGTTGTACAAGTTCATCAGTGATTTGTGGCCTGTACAAAGACCTCAGTTTTGGAGTAGAGAGAAATATGCACAGACCCAAAACATGTTGAATAGGATTTATCACACTTTTAAAATAACATACTATGTTCACAGCATAGTTCTGGGTATCAGGTAGACACCAAGATCAATGAAGCACTTTTTTGACTTTAGCTGTGCTACACATTCATCAGGAAAAAAGAGAGACATGCATAGTAACAGAGAGTGAGTTGAGGACAAAATGATAGTGGACAAAATGTCAGCCACCCACAGAACTCTACCTAGTCTTTAGCTCTTAAAGTAGAACACCAAAGTTAGAGTGCAGAGATGCTGCTTTCAAATCCCACACAGCCTCTGTAATGAATGAATGGATTTGGCAATAGAATGAACTCCGTGGTGTAGATAATCAAGAGGTGTCAGAAATAAGCCCAAAGCTATAGGCCTGAGTTACAGGTAGAATACAACTGATCAGATTTTAAGATTACATATTCAGAAGGGTTATGCAAACTGACTAAAATTTAGTCTTGTCATATTAGTCTTCAGTAGATGGTGGTTGGTCAACCAAGTAAAGATGTCTTGAAGTTATCTTCTGGACTAAAGTGAGTTTAAATGGAAGGAAAGTCAAAAGTAGATAAGCATATTTATAGTTTTATGGCATGTGAAAATGTGCCTTCTCTTTGGGGATTCTGAATTAGTTGTGATTAATATCTCTGCTCTTTTTACTTAAGAAATAGAGAGTTGACACCAAAAATGACCTAAATCTTAGATGCTTTACTCTAAGTAACATCAACATAACCAGAGCTCTATCATGAAAAACCACCTCAGACTAGGGAAAAATAGATGGACTATCCCATTACTCCTGGAATTACGGTAGAACTTTCAGATCTTACAACCCCATTCACTTGCATGTTTCTGCTCAGTTGACCCCAACAAGATGATTAATTCATAATTCCAGATTATATCAATATTGTAACTACTTTCTAGTGCTCTTACACGAGGCTTTTCTCATTTATCTAGTTAGATTTGTTCATGAGACTTTACTTTCTCCTTTTATCTAAATGCATGCCTTTAGGATGAAAGCCTATGGGGTCAGGTAGTAATGAATACACAGGAATCACTGGATTCCACTTGCTGCCTGTGATACAAGATAGAGAAAGAAAAAAAAATTATTCTGGGAACAATATATTGCAGGAGATCTACAGGGAAGTATATTGTGTCACAGTTGGCCTTCAAAACCAGGTCTCAGAAAAATAAATGAAGTCCAGGATAGAAACTATGTCACTAACAGCATTCAGGTTTCAGGTCTAAATTGCAAAACAAAGTACTCATCTGAGGATGGCCTATTGCTACTAACCATATTATGAAACTGTAAAATTTTCTTTTTCTACCAAAAGTTAGGTTATAATATCTCACTCTGGCTGAACTTCTCAAAATTGAATTGTAAGCCTTAGGGGAAAAGTAAATGCAATAATGCAAGGTGTAGGCCAAGTAACAATGAAGATGGAGTATCATTTTTCTTTTAAGAAATTCAGGATGAAGAGAAACAGTGTATCCATATTGGCAAAAATATGAAAATAAATCAGAATTGTATCTTCAGACCTTAGGGGTTTTTTTCAACTTTAAGTCTATAATGTGCATGATTTCAGTGGTCTCTTTTTTGTTACAACTTAGTAAAGTGTATTTTTGTTTCTGTGTGGTAGGTGATAATTCTGATTAGAACATATTAGAATATTATGATACCTTGAAAAGAGTTACATCTAATTTGACACTGATTTTATTATTATGAAAACCATAATTTTCATTCATCATTATCAAATCATTATCTGTAGATCTTTTACTACTGCTCAACTACAAAATAAACATGACTAACATGGATCAAGGGTATAATATCAGATTTGGGGGGAAGTTCCATGAATTATTAAGTAATAAAATCAATCTCTTGACTCTTTAGACAGTGGACCTCTTATCAAGATTATTGTCAAGAAAAAGTATGTATGATGAAATATACTGATAAAGTAACATATTAAGGATATTGCCTCATATCTTATAATAGAAAAATCTGTGAATCAGACAACCAGCTGTATCATCTGTTCACATTAGTCTCCCTCTGCCTTTTTCTCTTCCTTGATTTTCATTCTCAGTTAATCTTGGGTTTTGCAGTGGTCCATAGTTATTTATAAAAGAAGATGTTTGCCCTTAGGGCAGGGGAGTGAGGAGGGTAGGTTGGGGTAGCCTTAGGAGGTTCATCCATCACAGGAAAAGCATCAAATACCAAAAATGCACTCCATTAAGGGAAATGCCTTTACAGACCTTGCTCAAGACTGAGCCATGATACTTGAAATCTGTCTCTTACTTTTCCTGGGAGTAAAATGAATGTAGTTTGGCTACTCCACCAAAAGAAAGAACCTGGTCACCTGAGAGCTGAAACTTGGACTATTGCAAGCTAAGAGGGTGATGAGACCCAACTCAGGGGCTAGAAAGCAAACATGTAGGGGAGGAGGATACAGAGGATTGGCATACATTCTCTCACACTTTTTCATACATGTCTATTCAATTCATAGACCATGTGATAAACACAAATACACACTATCACCAAAAGGTATTTCTCAGTTTTGTGATGAAAATCAACTGAAAAAGCAAATTCTATTTATCACATTTCACTTAATGAAAAATGTCTAAGAATGCCTATATTTTTTCAATCAAAGTTGGAAATGCTTCTTCTCAACTATGCTAAGAGTAAAAATGTAGATATGACAGCTGGGATTGTGGATCCGTGGTAGAGCACTTACTTGCCTGGCATGTGTGAGACACTGGATTTGATTCTCAGCACTGCATATAAATAAATAAAATAAAGGTTCATTGACAATTAAAAAAAATTAAATGTAAGAATGATGCACATGACCTCTGGTAATAACCAAATAATATATATTGAAATTCTTAGCTTATGTATTTTGGAATAGATTTAGAAAAATTAGACCAAGAAGGTGAGTGACTTTCTTATTAATATTTAGATGTTATTCTTAGAAGTGTTTGATTTAGAATATGTTTCTCTAAAAAAGTATTTTTAAACTATATACTGTCATCCCAAAGTATATTTTTCCAACTCAATTGCCATTTTCCAGTCTGGGTAGCAGGTTAAAAAATGCAATAAAAGAACTAGATAGTGATGACTGTTGCACAGCATTGTGAATGTACATAATGCTGCTGAACTATACACTTTAAAGTAGTAATATGGTAAAGTTTATGTCATGTATTTTATTACAATAAAAGTGCATTGAGGTATTTGGTAATTAAAGTGGAATGAAATGACTCTCCATTGAGTTGGCTTGCAACCCTTTGACAGGAGATCAAGAGAGAGTATGTAAAAAATATAACAAAGTGTAAATTTTCCTTTGAATGTTGGTTGGAACCAACTCTGGGGAGAAAGAGGGTGTAGGCAATAACCACATTATAGGGATTCTATCATTACCTGTGCTGCCCAAATGTCCGGCACCTGGCCTTTGCTGCCTTTGACTTGTGTTCAAACCTTGAAAAACAGAGTTCCTACAACAGTTAATCTCTCTTGGCCTAGCTGTGTTGAGTGTAAAAACAACTTTAAAAACTTACTATTTAATATAGGCAAGAGGATTTTTATGTTCCCAAAATATATCTATAACAATAACATGAACAGATGCAGAGTTTTAAAAATACACTTTGCATCTACCCATGGGCCGTGTCAGCTGTGACATGAACACAATTTTGACTGCAAATCTGCTTCATGAAATAGTTTTTTGAGGTAATCTTATTTGTATTTTTATGAAATATTGCCCGGATCATAAATGCAATTTTATTTCTCACCAAAGCATTTGTTTGGTATGAGTTTAGACATCTATCTGGCTTTTCCCAGAAAGCCAATTTATCTCCAGTAATAAATACTAAAATAAAATTTCCAAGGGCTTTTGAATCAAAGAATAGATTACAGCCATAGAAAATAAACCAGTTGAAATTAATCTGAGGTTCTAAAAATACCCTTTCATATTGTCTCTATATATACATGACTATTCTAGCTGCACATTAACATACAGAATTAAAGTTTACCCCTTTCTCTGACACAGAGAACAATTGTATTTGATTTTTGTTGTATTCCTGCTCACTTCTCTTCCAGGTAACTTATGAAGAACTGAACACTATAATTCATAATATAATGACATGGGTTGTGGCTGCAGTGACCAGTATATTATACCCAGTCGTCACAAATTATGAAGAAAGGATAAAAAATAATACATGCTTAAAGTCTTATGGCTCTTCCCTATCTTCAGATAGTTCAAGATGCTGTAGCACATGCAGTGAAATATTGGTATACGAACCAAATATGACATTTCAGGCAGAGCCCTTTGCAAAGGTACCTAACAGGTCAATGGAGAACCTACCCACACCTTCAAAATTCTCATCTGCTGACACAGAAATAAAATTTGTGGAAAAAAGTCATCAGAAGAAAAAAAAACATATAGCCCTTGAAAGTGATTATAGTGAGACCTTTGACCACCCCAAGGTGAAAGTCTGTGAATCCAATAGTGACCTTTTTGTACCAAGTAAAGCAGGCACCAAGATACCTAAGGATGCTGCTATAAAAACGGATGACTTAGAATCTTCTGATGAAAAAGCAAATGTTGTAAATGAGATGCAGGAGTTAAAGGATATTTTTGTTAACTTTAAATATTACCTAAAAGAGGAAACTGAGTTGACTTTAGAAAACATTTTTCGAGAAATGATGTCTGATTTAACCCAGACCATTCCTACACTCACCTCTACTATGGCTGAAGATTCTGTTAACCACACTGATGCCAACACAAAACAAATAATCTCTAATGTCAATATCTCCTCAGCAGCTTCTGAAATTGTGGAAAACGTGCTTGGGAAGCTACAGCATGCAATTGAGAAAAAATGTTCTGAGGTATTTTCCCAAGAAAATGTGTCAGTCCACTTTAAATCAGACTTAACACCTAGTGGAGAATATTTCATTTCACCAAAAGAAAAATCTTTAAATAATTCACTGCCTTGTACTTTGGAGAACATGCGTGATATTGCAGACGATCTGATTCGTGTGATTTTAGAAAAGCTAAAGGCCCTTGCATCTTCCAAGCAAAATGAATTTGTTCACCTTCAAGTCACACCCAAACATGCTTATCAGCAACACACAAAAGATCCAACATGTTCTCTCCTTCAGAGAAAGATTTCCAGCATAAGAAAATCCAGTACTGAACCTGATGCAGCCATTTTACAAAATTTAGTGTCAAATATTTTGTCCCAATCTTCTCTGTTTGGTCACATAGAGGAAGCAATCAGCACTATACTAGATTATATACAAATTGGACTTAATAATGAAAGGCTTACTGCAACTGAAGAAACAGTATTCACCCTTCAGGTACTTGATGATATCTTAACTCAGTTGCATCAGAAGTCAAGGGAAAGAGATGTCCAAATAAATAGATGCTCCAGACTGAGCGGGCTTTCTGACCCTGAAGAAGAGAACAGGCTCACTGGCACTAGAGTAGCTGATGGTCCTAGATATGGGCAACTACTTACACCTATTAATGTTCCTGGTATGGTCCTTTATTCTGAAGACGAAAATGAAGAAATAAACAATATTGTGGAAAATGTGCTGATTTCATCTATCAAGCATGAAAAAGGAAAATCACAAGGACAATTTCCTGATCACTGGTCAAAAAGAGGAAATGATGATCTTGAATACAAAAGAAATATCGACTTACCTACAACATCTGCTTGTCCAGGCAAAGAAGTATTTCAAGTCTGGAGGATAAGTACTGACCTTCCAGCTTTTAACAATACAGATTTTCTCAAGGACAAGCCATGTTTGAAGAAAGACATTTGGATTTTCAGCCAAGATGAAAAGCATAAAATAGAAATAGCCTCAGAGAATGTAATAACAAGTACTTTAACAGAAGTGCTTAAAGACATACCTTCTCTGTCCCTTGGTTACCTGGCCAATAAAAATGGTCAAGAAGCTTCACTGCTTACCTCAGGAAAACCACAAGTTTTATCACATCAAGAATGGATGGATCAGTTGTTCTCTGCAACCGAAATCCACACAGTAGCTGAAGAGTTAGCAGATGCTGTATTAAAAATACTTCACATGAGTTCTAGTCACATCACCAGTGCCACCAAATCATTACACCAAACTTCTGTATTTATCTCCGATGTACCAAATAAAGAGCCACTAGAAATATGGTTGGAGAGTAAAAAGAAGATGATATTTTTATCTGCACTTGGTAAAGACTCAACAAGGTATCCCCAATTAGAACATGAAGAAAGCATATCAACATCTGAACCTATAGTTCATATTACTGATAAGATTACTCACACAATTTTTAAGAAGTTGAGCTCATTTATTAGTCCAAAATTGCAAAAATGCTTAAAACCAGGAAGCAGTGCTGCACCTGGCAAGAAATCTTTTTTTCAACCTCTTGTTAGTACATATGCAACCAAAGTGGTAAAAATTGTACTGGATGGTATCCAGAAAGGACTAAAATGTAATAAGAAAAATCAAAATCTTAGAATAAGGGGACTTCCCAGAAACTTTAAGGATACAGAATTTCCTCTTAACACTGAGAAAGAATTAGACTCTGCTGTTATGAAGCTAAGCAATAACATTATGACAAGTTCATTAGTAACTTGTATTTGTGAGGTGTTAAGTGGAGTGACAGATAAAAGCAATACTCTACTGCCTTCAAAGGAGCTAAGGTCTAAATTCTTATGTGGAACTGCTGACATTGATCAACAAACATTTTCTCCTTTTCATTGGCCTCCTACACAAAAAGAAGTTCACGAAAATGCTGGATTACAAATACTAGATAGAATTGAAGATACCTTATATGACATGTTATGCAAGCTTGCAGGAGACCAACTTCATCCTCTCTCATCTGATGAGTCAAACAGAGAGTGGATTGATTTGAGAATGACCACTGCATTGGATCCTGACATACAGCAGATTTCTCAATCAATTCTAGAAGATATCATTAGGAAGTTATGTAGCACTGAGAATAGCAGTTTCATATATTCTGAATTTAAAGATATCTCCAAGTACAATGACACTGACAGTCTATCCTTTTTTTCACTTATTGAGGAAATGAACAGGTGCTCTAACATCATCTCCACCCTGATGTCTGGTGTAAATAGGCAAGACAGTCAAGAGGTGACTGCCAATAACAGAAAAACTGCTGCCCCCAAAACCGGGAGTGCAAAAGAAAAGTATTCAGATAAATCAAAAGTCAAGACTTTAGATATCCTTGAATCAGTTTTTGTTAAACTAGAAGGGTTTGTCAATAAAAATTTTAAAACTCTGGGTTCTATAATCAATGGAAATAAAAAGAGCAACAAGATGGACTGGGAAAATGAAAGTACCAACATAGGGGCCAGTACACATGAAGAACGATTGCATTCTGCTTTACAAATGCATACAAAGAAGATAGCAAGTGCTATTTTGAAGGCTATCCAAACTGAATTAAATGTGAGCTTGCCAGATTTGGAAACATGTGTACACAACCCACTACAAGAGAAACAAATGCTTAAGAAGCTAGTCAATTTAGTTTTAGATGGAATGCTTCCAGATTCGTGTGATAAAACTGAACCAGAAGAGAAAGACAATGAGAGTTACAGATACAGGCCAATCTATGGAAATTTTCTTCCTGGTGGAGCTGGACCAGAATCATATCTAGAAGATAATGCAGACACAGAGAAAGAAAGTGCTGGGAAGCAAAGACCACTAGAATTAGAAGCTAAATCTGATTCTTTTGAACAACAGGAACTAGAAAGAATATTGAAAAAAATTGAAATAGAACTCAAAGAGCCACAGAAGTCCCCAGCTGTGCCAATTATAAGAAATATTTTGAATGAAATTTTTCAGAATGACTTAATTGATCAATTAAATGCACTTTCTTTGCCACAGTCCCGTTTACGTGACATCCTTTATGGTGATGAGCCATTTGCTCAAACATCTGTTAGAGCTCTGGAGAAAAAGATGGCTCATTTAGTGTCAGAAGCAGATGTAACCATTGTTGCAGATGGTATTATTAGAATCATATTTCAAAAACTTTACTCTGCTACCATGACAGATAGAAATGCATGTGAAAATAGGTATAACACTATCACCATTCCATCAAATGTATCTTTTCATGAATACACCAGTGGAGGAAAGTCCTCTGCTTTTTCTACCATACTGGATAGAAATTCATGTACTCTTCAGACCAGATTCAATATTGGCAAAGTGACCAGAACAAATGTAGTTGAAGATATTATACAGTCAGTATTGACAAATTTAGAAGCATTTGTTACTTCCAAAGTAAAATCTCTCTTTTATCCTCAGATCAACTTCACAGTTCCAATGACTTTCCCTTTACAGAAGGAAGTGACCAGCCAATCATGTTTATCAAATGAAGATTCATGTTCTGATGATCAAGTCTCCAGTTGTTCAGTGGATCATAAAAAGTCACAAAAGACAACCTCAATATGTCAATTGACTGGCTCTCAATTAAGTATGTATGCAACACAACTGACTAGACATATTTTGCAGGGAATCAAACATATGTTAGACAAAGAAGTAAAAAATCCAGTCTTGAGTCATAATGTAGTTTCTGGAAGTATTACAAGTCAGATTGTTAACACAACATTAGATATCATATCTACTAAAGGCAAGCACATAGAAAATACAGCTGGCAGGAAGACTGATCCAAGCCAGCCAGAAAATGTTGTGGAAAAACTATTCAAGAAGAGTAACTATCGAAAAAAACTTCAGTTTCAAATACTAGACAGCATTGAAAGAATTTTAAGTGACATTTGTGAGAAAACACTTGAGGAGAATAATTTATCATATTTTGTGCCAAGTGTTAAATATAATGTAGGTGGGAGGTATCTAGAAACAAATTCTGGAATTGTCCCCAAGTATGCAAATAAGGATATTCAAATGACTTTAGTTCCTAATTCATGTGTTACTATGATTTCCAATGATATGGTGGATATTGTTCTTAAAAATCTTAGTTCTGCTGTGATGCTTGGCATACAGGCGAAGGATTCTGTGAGATCATCCCTGACATTGTGTGGTGAATTTCCAACAGCAGAATGTCAACAATCACTTGTTATGGACCCAACACACGAAAGGAAAAAGCAGAGATTTCCATTTTCAAGAAGAGATACATTGTTGAAATCAGCTTTCTCTGATGATAGTCAGACAACTATACTGAAAAAACATGATACCAAGCCATTTACCCCTGACCCATGTGAGGGAAATGCTTACTTCATTACAAAAACTATTTTTAATAGGCTAAATGTATTTGTCACAGAGAGAATACAGTCACTACTTACCTTTAATCCCCAGAATGGGGGAAAATCATTTGTTAGCCCTGAAATTACAAATTATAAACAAAATGACAGGGTCTTTCTTGAATCAAAGCAAATGCCATCAGATGTAAGCATCCTGAAAATATCTACAGATAAAACCATTCTCAGTCAAGAGGCCACAAATTACACATTTGACAGTTACAAAGAAAGGCATGGACACACAATTCATGTATCACAAGGCAGTCTTAAGGAATATGCTGATATCATTGCCAGTACCATTTTGATGCTTATTAAAAGTGACATAGACCTAGAAATCCAAAAGACATATTCATATTCAAATAATGCTTTATTTCAAGAAAACATCATTGCAAATGAAACCATCAACAATATCTTGAAGAATCTGAACAAAAAACTATCTTCAAAGGACAGTAGTTTTTATTCAAAACAGAACTCTGATGTCATTACTCAATTGGCTGTACAAAATGAAATATTGCCAGGACAAAGAAAGATGGACTTCAACTCTGAATTGTCTCTCATTTCAAAATGCCCAAATCAAAACCAAATCATATCAGAAGAAGAGAATCTTGGAAGAATTCTAGAGGAAATATTTAGAAATAGAGAATCTGGACAGGAGAAAACACCTGCTGTATTAGGTTCAGTAAAGGACATTTTAAAGAAGGCATATCAAAGGGTAATGGAAGACATAGACCATGGGTCTCCATCTGGTGAACTCTCCCACTGTACAACTGATTCTAAAATTAAAACAACAGCAGTACGAAAAAAACCCTTGCTGTCACAAATAAGCAGAGTCACAAATGACATTGTTGAATGTGTTTATGGAAAAATGTTCTCAATAGTTGTGACAACCTTGTATGAAAATAAGGACAGCAAAAGAGAATTGGAAATACCTGGCAGTGATGAATCACCAATGAAGCCATCATGCTTTAGGGGATTGAAACAAGCAGAAAAAAGAAGTCCTCCCCCTGAATGTGTAACATCACAAGTTTATTCTTTCACAGACTTCAAAAGTGTCATTTTGTTGGAAACCACACTATTGGAACTTTCTCCACTACATGTAGGCAATGAGTTGGTCCAAATGATTCTCCAAAAGATCACAAATTTTGTTTGGCTAAATCTAGATGAAAGTTCATCCCCTAGCCATCAGTCTGATGAAACACCACCTCAAAGGCCATGCAGTTCTAAAGCTGGTCCTAAGGGCAGCCCTGGACCAGGTATTAGAAAAAATTTTAAAACAAAATCAAAAGCTATCTCTGTGTCTAAATTTGGGACCAAACCACTGTCCAGACCTAGTGGTGGTAAGGCAAAAAGCAAGACCAAGTCAAGTTCTACAGAGAAGCTTCCACGAGGCAGCCAGTCTAAGTTAGCCACTGGGCCACAACACCCAGTCTCAACAGAAGATGCCCAAAATTCATTAGTGAAAACAAAACTTCCCCCTGAAGAACTAAAAATGCATGCCATCAATATAGTTTGTACAATTCTGGAAACAATTGTGAATGAATTTCAAAAGGTGAAGCAAAATAGAGCAACAATAAATACAAAAGCTTTACCCCTCAATCGACTCATGACAGCAAGTGAAATAGTCAATAATATTCTGGAAGGATTATATGCAACCAAGAACAATTTGGTGAATCCAACAAAAGGCTCACAGCCAGATAAATTCAAACTTTCACAGAAGAATTTAACTACAATTTCTCTTTCAAACCCAGAAGCACGTTTTTCTTTGGAAAATGTTTCTTCACAGCTAGAAAAAATTTTTCCTAAAGAAGTTATTTTTAAACAAATGTTTGATATATGGCAAACAGAATCAAGCGACATGAAAAATGAAAAATGTAACCTGTTGGTGGTAGCTGAGACTGTTTTGAATGAAATTCTAATAAAAGCAAAAGAATTAGAGCAGTCCATTTCACTTTTAAATTTGGCACCTCTTGAGACTTGTGAAAGCAGGTACCATAATTTTAGAAGAGCCTCTGCAGGAACTGAGGATTTCCAAAAACAAATTAATATATTTAGCCATGAAATTGTTGAAATATTATTTGAAAAATTAAAGTTGTGTTTCTTGAATCAGGTACTCACAACAGAAAGTAAAGAAATTCAAGTAAGCAAAAGACAAACTCTAGTAAGAACTAACAATAGCAATGATGCATCAATCTATAACACAGAATTAAAAGACAAAATTTATTTGGGATCCTGCCACAAAATTGCTCAAGAGATCATTGAAGGAGTTCTAAATATCTTAGAGTCATTTGCAGACTTACAGTTTAAGCATGTCTCTACATATGCTTTTTCTGAAATTGTGAAAATGCCTATTGAAAACTTCCTTGCTGGTCAACAGAAACCATCAATGAAAAAACTGTTGCCAAAATTACAACCATTAAGTAAGTTTCCTCATGACTCTAAGTCAAATACTATGATTTCTCAGGAAAATATACAGGATACCCTTCGGCAGTTATATTCATTCCATTCAGAATTGCTTACTTATGCTGTTAATACTGTGAATGACATGCTGGGAATAATTAAGAACAAGACAGACAAAGAAAAACAGCAAGTGGAACCATCTTCGATTCATGCACTTGAAGAAAATACTGTGACAAGTCAGATTATCAGCACTTTGATGGAGCAGTGTACCCATTTCTATGAATCATTGATCAAAAATCATCCCAAAGAACATCTACTCCGAGGAACTGAAAATGCTTACACTGTTAATTGGGCCAAATCCTCAAATGGTGTGGAAATGCTCACCTCAACACCAAATGGACTTAGCCCAAGGGATAATCCTTCACAGACATCTGGCTTGGTGTTTTATTCAGAGGAAGATAGAAGAAAGGGCAGAGCTTCCTCAAAGTCCCCTATGTATGTGAGATATTCTGCAGGAGACATAAATAAAACTACAGATGCAATGAAAAAGATTGAAAGAGAAGTTAAACCATCATGTTCTAGAAGTGAAGCACAAGACCTCAGACATTTTAATCAATCCATAAAAGGAAACACCCATTTCCTTAAAGACAGTGTCTTGCCAAAACTATCTCAGAAATCTGGTGTCCCCGAACAATCAGCACTGGAACACACCTTGTGCTTCACAAAAATGGAAGAAGGTGAAAATCAAAGAATGCTTTACTCAAATAAAATACAGACAACTGTTTCTTCACTCAAAATAGGTTTAGCTGCAGAAAATATTGTCAATAGCATACTGTTGAGTTATGACCTTCCAGGATCACTCACTCACACTAATGAAAATATGGAAACAATGAAGTCATTTTTGGTATCAAAGGAGAAGGCTTCATTTGTTATATCTAAAGAACAAAAGGATGAGAAGAAAAGTTTGCTGAAAATTTGGAGAGAAAGGATTGGCTATAAAACTGAAAAGGAAAACAAAAGCCTTGAAACAAGCAGAAACTTCACTTTACTGGACAAGTGGAAAAATAAGTCTCCAAGTTTAGAAGAAATCACAGCTTTCAAAGAGGTTCAAGTCGTTGCCTTTACAGACCAAGAACTGGGACCTAATGAAATCCATCTAATAGCAAGATATATTACTACATCTGTGATCACACATTTTAAGAAGTTTGAAGCCACAGGTGAGTAAGATACGAACTATAAAAAGTTGGCATAATTTTAGAAAACAAAATCAATGATCATTTTAAGAATTCAGAATTTTAATTTTTAAAAATTAATAATTTCTTACTACCCTCACCTCTGAGAAGCTGCATTCACTGTTTCTCTTTAATAGTCTTGCATTTGAGGCAGCTCTTTATCTACTTGTTCTTCATCTGGACAGTATGCTAAAAGAAAATACATTATGCATTCACATAATTGTCATTTGGAGAGCTGTTGTTCAGTTTTACCCATCTACAGATGTGATTAAATTGACATAATTTAAAGCAGGAGATTATGGTTGGACATGAGGGATGTCTATGAAATGATGAGACAAGTTTCTTTGTGTGGTACATACAACTGCTCTAGAGGCAATTCCTAAAATATAAATACATAAATAACTTTTTGAAAAAGTTCTAAGGGGTTTTTTTAAGTTCCTTTAAAAAAAGTCTGATTACAATAATGTATAGTAATAACTCATGTACAAATAATTGGGGACAAAGTAATCATCCAATTTTTTTGAGGTGCATAGTTGTCATTACCTTTATTCTTGACAGAGTTTAAGACCAGTGGCATTAAACTTCTGGTTCTGCTCGTTTTCCAGTGCCTATCTTAAGTTCTTTTTAGGCATGATACTTTAAACCCATGCTTGCAAAAATGGTATTTGCACTCCCTTTCTGCATTTTACATGCACATACTGGATTGAGGTTTATAAACTAGCCACATTTGTTTTTCAAAAACCTTTGAATATCAGTTTTCATTTAGTTCGATTCAACATATGTTAAATTGGATAATTAATTGCCTAGCCCAAACATTTTTCAAGAATTGTGTTGTCAGAGCAGGGAGGAAGAGCAGGAGGAAAAGATTAACCTTAAACAGAGACATGAGGTGGGAGGGAAAGGGAGAGAAAAGGGAAATTGCATGGAAATGAAGGGAGATCCTCATTGTTATACAAAATTACATATAAGAGGTTGTGAGGGGAATGGGAAAAAACAAAGAGAGAAATGAATTACAGTAGATGGGGTAGAGAGAGAAGATGGGAGGGGAGGGGAGGGGGATAGTAGAGGATAGGAAAGGTAGCAGAATACAACAGTTACTAATATGGCATTATGTAAAAATGTGGATGTGTAAGCGATGTGATTCTGCAATCTGTATTTGGAGTAAAAATGGGAGTTCATAACCCACTTGAATCTAATGTATGAAATATGATATGTCAAGAGCTTTGTAATGTTTTGAACAACCAATAAAAAAATAAAAAAATTAAAAAAATAAACTATAAAAAAAAAGAATTGTGTTGTCTCTAAAGATAATTGGAATCTAGACAGGTGAAGTGGCACATGCCTATAATCCCAGTGGCTTGGGAGGCCTGAGGCAGGAGGATCATGAGTTCAAAGCCAGCCTCAGCAAAAGCAAGATGCTAAGCAACTCAGTGAGACCCTCTCTCTACATAAAATACAAAATTGGCTGGGGATGTGGCTCAGTGGCCAAGTGCCCCTGAGTTCAAATCCAAAAACAAACAAACAAATCACTAGAGTCTAACTAAGGCATATCAACACTAAAGCTAGAAATCATTTCTCTGCCTCTGGATTTCCAGCTTCCTTAAAGCAATATAGTTATTCAAGGAAGAAACCAGCACTTAGAGATTTGAACTCTGCTGGGCTCTCTTCTTAACTTCCTAGCTGAAGTAAGGATTCCACAGATGGGAAAAAGAGATTTGAAAAAACAAAACAGTTTTTTTTTCTGGACTAGGTTTTTCTATTTCTTAAGTGAGGTGAAATTCATATATAAAATATTGCCAGTGCTTTTAATGGTCCATATTTTGCTTGTTAAAAATAGCAATCAATGTTTTTTTTTCTTTTAAGGTCCTCAGGATGAAAAAGTATCTAATGCTTCCACACTGTTAAGGAAAAAATATGAATCAAAACAACCTCTAAGGAGCATAAACAGTGATTTTTCACTTAATGAATTTTGTGAGCATCTCACAAAATTGGTTATTTCATATATACTTTCAAGAATTTCTGATTGCAACCAAGACAGTGAAACAAGACAGAAATCCCTAGAAAGCCAAAATGCATCTCTTAACAAGATTATTTTAATTCATTCCCAACTGTTTGAAAGTCGGTCAATATCTATCAGAAAACTTGCCTTAAACATTTCTGAAATCATTATTCAAATCCTTCTTAAGAGTGATATTTTAAAGGTAGACATTAGGCAACAAATGGTTTCTCGAAAAATCAAATATATTTACTGCCCAAGAGTAGATGTAACAGACTTCAAGAATGTCTTTCAGAATCTCTTAATAGGAGTGATTCATGTTCTGTCCAAAGATATGGGAATAAATGAGCAGTCTGACAGCAAAGGAAGAAATAAGTCATTGTCCACGCTTACAAGCTGTAGTGAGACCATTCATAACAAAACCAGAAGTATGAAAAGACAGATAGGCCCCAGAGATTGGAAATCAGTTCTTATTCCTCGAATGGACCAACTCATACAGAAAAGTAAGCTGAATTCTCTGGCATGTAAATTAGGCACCCTGATTGGTAGCCTAAAAACTCGTGAATCCAAAATAGTAGTCAATAAAATTTTTAATATTGTTTTAGATTTGTTTTTATCAGACAAATGTCCAAATTGGGATATGGATTCTGGTCAAATAGCAATGACAATGTACCCATCTCTAAGTAATCAGCAAAGTCATAGCACACCCAGAGAAAACCTAATGCTCTCTCCCAAATCTGCTTTTCTTCTAAATGTTGTATGTGAAAAACTTATTACAATACTGTTGGAAGAATGTGCACCTAACAACTCTTTTAAAAGTGACCCTCTTTCTGATGAAATATCAGCTGAATGTCAACTGTTCAACATACTTCAGAATGTACGCTCACCATTTGAAGGATATGACATGTCAAACCTTTTGGAAAATCTGGAAGAAATAGATCAAGAATCCATGGTTAGTATCATTTCCCATAATTTGGTAAAATCCTTAATGGAAAAACTGTCACACAATGTACAGCAACCTCTGAGAAGTCCAATCTTTGCAAAAAAACATTTAACATATGAGACAAGAGAGACATTTTCCAGTTTTCCAAAAACAAAAAGGCCAGGATTAAATGAATCAAGGCAGGGTAAAGGCTCTGCAAAGGTCAAAAGTGATGACAACAAGCCTTTAATAGGGGCATTCAATAATGTCAGGGAGATTTTTCCCAAAATACAAGCCCCTTTTAGTAGGCATATTCCAAGAAAATCCTCTTGTCTACCTCCTCTTCGAAGACCAGGAAAAAAGGCAATGAATGTAATAGGAGTTTATTCTGCCACATTTTTGGAAGAAATAATTTCAGGAATTTTTCTTAGCTTCTATACCTCATTGTGGGCCAAAAATGTAAATATCACTGAGATCCAGCTCAATGAGATGAATGCATTAGGGGTGAACTCCGTGGTGAATAAGTTTAATAATGCTCAAGTCACTGTTCTACGGGATGTTGAAGAAAAGATCTATTTTCCATCAGTCTCTAAAGAAATTGTGAGTAAGATTGTTGATTCAGTTTATAATGATGTTTTATGGGAATATGAATTGCAAGTGGCCTGTGGTGATAATCTGACCCATGCTATTACATCAATAGCAGAACAGATAACAAATGGCATACTGATAGAGATTTTAGACTACCAACTCCCACTGTACCTTCTAGAAAATCTCACACCTAATTCATACTGCCCTCTCAAAGCAGAAAACATACTGCAAAAACTTCAAAATAACCTGAAAGAACTTAATTACCAAGTTCAACATTCACCAGGTTATACTACCATGCTATCACACTCATTTTTAGAAGATGTCATTAGAAAGCTATTATTTCAACTCCTTCCTCTATCCAGCAAGGCTTCACGCTTGGGGAATAATCTAATGACTTCAGATTTTGATGAAATATCCACTTGTATAATAAATAAAGTTATGCTGTCCATTTCAAAGCATAAGATTTGGCTCACTAAATATGATTGTCAAAATTTATATATGGAAAGTAACCTCCAAAATATGGTGGATTCTATTTATGGTAATATTATGCAGATGTATGATTCTCTTGTGTCAATACAGAAAATCATAGCAAGCCAAAGCCCAATTCTGGTTGACCAAATGGCTAGTCTTATTATTCAAGAGATCATTGAAAATCATCTTCAGCCCTTTTTGTGTGGAGATGCCTTACCTCATTTGAAGACCCCATTGGATGAAATATCTAATATGGTTAAAGAGGTTCTCAGTGAAGTCACACAACCACAAAGACACTGCAAGACTCCATCATCACTAGGTATGAGTTTTTATCCTAATGCATTTGTAGAAGAAGTTGTTGGCAGGCTTTTATCAAGAATCTTCAACCCAAACTATAACACTGAGACTGAACTGGATAAAATGACCCAAAAATTGGTAAACTCAATTAATAAACATTTTAGCAAAGCTAAAATCTATATTCTTCGTGATGATCAAAAACACTCTTTTCCTACTATAGATACAGACACTGTGGATGAACTTGTCAATTCAGTCTATAAGAATGTTCTGAAACAATATGGGCTGGATCCTGAAACTGTTAATAAACAACTCAAAGACAGTGAACTTTTTGCAGAACATCTTACCAATTTAATTGTGGAAGATATTTCTGGATATCTTTTCCATCCACTGTTTTCTGGGGATTTGTCAGCATCTTCCTATGCTACTTTAACAGTACAGAATGTTATTCAGAACATCTTTAGTGGGATCAGTAAATCTACAAAGCCAACCCAGCGTTTATCTCCATATAACACCATGCTACCATACACATTTTTAGAAGACCTAATCAAAGTACTACTATCTAGAATTTTTCCTCCTTCTTTGTGCATGCTTTCATCTGCAGAAACTCCAGAAGACAGATCACAAATTAATGTCAATGAATTCTCTTCAAAACTAATCAATGACATTAAGGGAAAAATTTCCCAACATGAAATTCGATTTTCAAAAGATAGAGATACTGACTCTGTTTATTCAGATGATGACGCTCAGCATCTCATTGATTCAGTATTCAGAAATATTTTGCAAAACTCTGGGTCTCAAGAAGAAATTGAGCACAATATCACAAGTAGTAATGAGGTTCTTATTGATAGAATAGCAGGTTTTATCATTAAAAATATCTGCCAACAACATCTTCATCCATTTGTGTATAAAAATCTATCATCTCCTTCAACATGTACATATGTCAATGATGCAAGAAGGCAACAGAGGTTTTCCAATGCTTACCCCTCCGTCTTTTTGGAAGATGTGATCTGTGGGGTTTTAAGAAAAATATTCCATAGAGTGTTAGGCATTGTGCAAACAAAATCAGTTACAAATTCAGAAAATGAACTTTTAGAAACATCTGAAGAACTCATATATTTGATAACAGAAGAGTTCTCAAAAGCCCAAGTTATCATCCTAGAAAATGTTCAGGAACAATTATGTCTGCCAACAGTAGATAGAGATGTAATCCTTAAAATTACTGACACAGTGTATAGCAAAGTTTTACAAGAATATGAATTAGAACCATCACCTGATAAGGATTTTCTCAGTGACACAATGAAATTGTCTGAGAGGATAACTAAAATTATCCTGGATGAAGTTGTTGATTTCCAAATTCATCCAGATCTTGTGGCAAAGCTTCCTTTTAAATCATATTCAAGACTCAATATTGATGTTTTGATAAAAAGAGTTCATGACAATATTACTAAATCAAGATTGCAAAGACAGACTTCTACAACATACACCACCATATTATCACACACACATTTGGAAAAAATAGTCACCAAGGTTTTATCTCAGATAAGTCCACTGGACTTCAGTGCAGAAGATCCAGAACTCTTGCAGTTGGACTTAAGTAACACAATTATGGGACTGACTGACAAAATCATGTCAATAATTTCTAAACATGCAATATGCATCACTAAACATGGATGTGAAAAACAACATATAGTTTCAGAAAAAGATATTCAGGCTATGGTAGATGCCATTTATACTGATATTTCTCATTCAAATCTGTACCACTCCCTTACAAAAGACAAAAAAGACATAAGTAACATGCCTGTTACAAAAATAGCAAGTTATATAATAAAAGAAATATTTAACCATCACCTTCAGTCATTTTTACCAGAAGATAAAACTCTCCCTCCAGGCACTCTTGATCAAACTTATAAACACGAAGCAAGAGATTCTAAAAAAAGAGAACTGTCTTTCATTATAAATTCAGCTGCCTTTTTGGAGGAAGTAATTTCTGAGGTTTTATGCAAAATCCTTTATGTATTCTCACATAGTCTCTTGGCAACAGCCAACATTACTGATATTGCTACAGCGTTAGTAAGATCGATTGTGTCAGAGTTCAATGCATCGGAGATTTTAGTTATAGATAACTTGGATGAAAATCTGTATCTTTCAGAAGAATATAAAGAAATGGTTCAAAAAACTGTTAACCTAATTTATGAGAAAATATTAGATGAATATAAATCTCTAATTCATGTCTATAGTGCCATAAAAAGTAATATCACCAATTTTGGAAGGCAGATATATTGTTTGCTATTAGGAGAAATTTATGATTATCAGGTGGAAGCATTAATTTCAGGAGAATTTGCAATGTCATCTTACACCTCTCTGCAAGAGGAGAACATCATCAGAAATGTGCTCAGTATCATCAATGATGATGGCCATATCTTACCATCATGCATCACTGTTTTGCCTCGTGCCCTTTTAGAAGATATGATTTACAAGCTGCTAGCATATATATTCCCTTCATCTGTGACTGAAACTGAACTAAAAGAGGAAGAAGTGTCACCAGATTATGATTTTGTGGGTGCAGCTTCAAAATTGACTGATGAAATCATAACAGAAATTTCTGAACATCAGATTAGACTTGCCACTGCAGAAGAGTATGCAGAAAGTATACAATTAGATGTAATTGAGGACTTTGTTGACTCCATATGTAACAATATGAAAAAAATTAAATTTCAAGCTGACACACAGAAAGATGTATGCCAAAGGGGAGGGTCATTCCTTGAGAAAATAGCTGGTTTCATTATGAAGGAAATTGTAGACCACCATCTCCGGCCATTTTTATATGATGAAGAATCATCTTCAAATAACTTACCTGAAAATAACTACGCCATTGAACTCTCAAATTCTGTTAAGGAAAAAACCTCGTCCTTACCACAGGAGACTTCTGTGTATTCTGCTTCATTTTTGGAAGATGTTATAATTGACCTTGTTCACAAGTTTTCTACTCTCCAAAGTATTTCTAAAAATCCTAAGGACAAAGAAATGTCAGAAGACCAACTTGTAGGCATGGCTATAAATTTTGCAAATATCCTGATAGGGGAATTTAAGAAAAGTGAAGTTAAAGTTCTAGAGAATGCCGAAGAAACATTTTCTTGTCCACCAATAGATAAAGAGATAGTTGATAAAGTATCTGATTCTGTGTATGAACAAGTCATGGAACTATACAGGCCTAACAATGTTCAGAAAGATGATAGCAGTAAAATTGTTGCAGAGATGATTGCTGCTTTAGCTAAGAATGCAATCTCTGCTTTTAAAATTCAACCACTTTTTTGGGGAGACTGGTCTTCCACCATCTTTTCATTTCTGGATGTGGATAACATCATCCAAAAAGTTCAATGCCTGCCATATAAATCCTTTACAAAGATAAACAGAAGCTTAAAGGAGAACCCAATTTATTCACCAGAACAACCATCTACCTCAGGCCTGAAAAACAAAATGGACACTTCAAAGATATATACAGGAACATGTATTGTAAAAGAGGATTTCATAAAGGAAGACACATCAATGAAAAAAGGCAGCATCCATGAGCCAATATGTACTGCTATAACTAGTATAATGAAGAACAAAGTAACCACCATAGAATCAGAGTTAGATGGAGGTGTGGCATATAAAAATAAAAGGGGTAAAAAGGAAAGTTCCAGTAGAGAAGATGAGAAAGGGCATGATGATGAGATATACCAACATTTTTCACCTGCTACCATTGACAAGAAAAATAAGAATGTTCTACTGGAACTAGATTTTAAAATAGATGATAAAAAGAATAATGAAGAAAGAGAAGGTACATTCAAAAAAGAGGATGTATCTTTTGAATTATTATCTCGGAAGTCCAAGGTGAAAGAGAAGAGGAGACATTCTCCAGCTTACAAAGTTATAGATGACAAACCAATCTTCCATCCTAAACAAGTTCAAAAAAATATCACTGAAAGTATTTACAGCAACATTATAGAAACATCTTCTTTTCAAGGACCAATCGATGATTCAACATTCCAAAGCTGCCTAGATGATAAAGAAGCACATGTAACTCAAGAGGCTGGTAGGGATTTGGTACAGCCTGTGTCAACAAATTCAGCTAGCCAAGATGCTCCAGCCCCCAAGGAAAGGAATGAGAAATGTAAAGATGAAGAGACTAAAAGTAAACTGAGTAAACCAGTCGATTCTCTGGACCTACCAGGAAAAAATCCTGGGATTTTGCCTGCCAACTTTTTAGAAGATGTTATCTTTGAAATAGTTAATAAGTTGATATTTCATTCCTCACCAGGCACAGATGATGCATGTAAAAATATAACCAGTGATATAAATAAAGATGAGCTCCATGTTACAGCTATGAAACTGATTGATTCCCTATTAAAGGAGTTTTCAGATGCTCAAATTAAAATACTAAACCCAGATCAGGGAAATCAGTCCATCCCAACTGCAGATAAAGTTCCATCAGTTCATAAAGTATCTCTTAGGCAGAAAGAAACATCTGTGGCTAAAGGACCATCAGAGATAAAAATGATAATTATGGACAAAATACCATTCACACATAGAATACCACCTGTAACTCACATGCCTTTTTCAGATAGGAAAACTTTAATGGCTCAAACACCATCAATTGATAAAATGCTTGTCAATAAAGTTGTTCATTCCTCTATATGCAATATTTTGCAGGAATATAGATCTCAAGAATGCATTTGTAAGGACATAAATAGAAACAGTGAAATTGTAGCAAAAAGGTTAGCCAATGCAGTAATAGAAGAACTACTTCAGCATCAGGTAAACATGCTACTTTGCAACCAGGTTCCAGCTTCAGTATGTTTGCCTTTAGAATCAAAGGAGTTTGT
Organism: Ictidomys tridecemlineatus; assembly: GCF_052094955.1. Classification (NCBI taxonomy): domain Eukaryota; kingdom Metazoa; phylum Chordata; class Mammalia; order Rodentia; family Sciuridae; genus Ictidomys; species Ictidomys tridecemlineatus. Next base: position 21,119,384 of record NC_135493.1, read on the forward strand.
GAGAAGGATTCAAAAAGTGTCCCAAAAAGCCTACAAAGAATGCCAGACATCTTGTCCATATACCATAATGCTACCTTATGAATTTTTAGAAAGTGTAACTTCTTCTCTCCTTTCGAAAATTTTCTTGAACACTAAAGCAGGAGAATCTGATTATTCATCCACAGAACTAAATTTCCTTCAAATGAAGTTAGTAAATACAATTATGACAGAGATCTCCAAAGATGAACATATGATTGTACAGTATGTAGAATCCTTACATCCTAATGATGATGAAATTGTTCAATTAGTGGTTCAGACTATTTATAATAATCTCTTGTCTCAATTTGTGTCTCAAGAGAGCATACAAAATTGTTTCACCAGTGGATGCAGAATGCTTTCAGAAACTATAGTTAATTTAGTTGTGCAAGAAATGGCTGGCAATCAGTTGCAAAACTATTTTTCTCGAGAGCTAACTCCACAACAGTGTACAGAAGTTGACAATGTTGTTGAAAATATCCTTAAATCTGTTATCCAAACTACTGAATTTCCTCAGCTTCCACAACTGTTGGCTTATGAATTGCCTTTTAACATAATAGAAGAAATCGCTGTAAAATTTTTATCAAAGATTTTATCTGTGTTTCCAAATGTGGATAGTGAGCCAGAAAATTATATGAATGATGAAGTGCAAAATATAACTTCAAAAATATTAAACTCATTCCAAGAATATATGTCTAAAAGTCAGATTAAAGTTGTACCACAGGCCAACGAAGCACATACTATATCTTTAGCAGACAGTGCAACTATTGAAAAAGTAGTTACTTCTGTTTATAATACTGTTTTAAAGCAATCTGGTTCACATGTTGCAATGTATAAAGACTTAATGGGTAAAAGCAATATGCTCTCTGACATAATAGGATATTTAATGGTGAAGGAAATTTCCAATTCTGAATTTCATCCTCAAGTGGAGGAAGAACCATCAAGTTCAGAATTAGTTCTGGAAGCTGCCACAATTATGGAAAAAGTGGTTAAGATAATTGATAACCTTAGGTCAAAGGAAAAGCCTTCATTCATAAAAAATGGTGTGTTAGATGCCACAATTTTAGAGGAAATGTTGGCCTTGTTCTTGGCCAAAATAGCCAAGTTGCCAACTACCTCAAACAAAGATGCTAAAAACTTATCAAAACCTGAGTTAAATAGAATTGCATCTCATTTGACAAAATCTGTGATAGATGAAATTGCCAGAAATAATATCAGTGTCATACCTGCTGATCCTGAAGAACAATTAAATTCAGAAAGTATAGAAATTATTTCTCAGGTTGTTGATTCTTTATATAATCATATACTACAACAGTGTGGAACACCTGAAGAACTCTATTATGATATAAAAAATACAAATTTCTTCCCTAATAAGGTGGCTTCTTTGATTATTAATAAAATTTTAAATTGCCCACAAGAAATATTTACCTCAAAAAATGTTTATGCCAATCTCTTTGGCAGTCTGGACATTGGTCGAATTATTGAAAAGACACATGAACGTGCTGTTAAAATGGATACTAGGCTAGAGAAAAAAGAGTCATATCAAGATTTACCTCAAGAGCAACTCCCAATTAAAATAATTCCTCACCATGGGAAAAAACCAATCAATATTGATCCACACATTGTCGCAGAACACTTAGGAGTCATTTCTATAAAAACACAATCTCTTGAAAAACTGCAAGTGAAGTGTTTAGCTAGAACTGGACATACCATAGAAGCCCTTAGAAGAGCATCAATAAGTGGGATAGGTCACTCCAAATACTCATCTATTGCAACAATGCAGAGGAAGGATACTCGGATCTCATTGGATAAGACTGGACGACTGAATGTAAAGCCATTAGAGGTAAGTACAAAAGGCAATGATGATAAGAAATGAGTGGCTACTGGCTAGGTTCCCTTTCTGTGACTCCTTTCCTTGGGTTGGTCTATGGAATGCATTGTAAGATATGGTCAGTTTTCTCTTGCCCAGTCCAGTAGAATGAAGTACTCCTGATTCATTCAGTAAAATCCTCTGCCTTGCTAGAACTTTATCACTTCTATGGCTCAGTATAAAGGTATAAACCAGTTTTCACTCGCCAGTCAGACTGAACTATTATTTCTTGAGGAATGGGAATATAGTGAAGTGCCCTGGACAGCAACCAAACTGAGAGGAATTGTTCACATATGGCAATTCAGAAGAAATATAATCTTTAACAATTCTCATATCTCTTTTTATGGATATACATTGTCTTAGTCTTCATTTATAGGTAAGTAATTCCTTGTACACATATATGTGTAACTACACCATAGAACATTACCCTAAGTCAAAGCTTAATCATCTACAGAAATATCTGTCACAGTTCTTATTCTTGGCTACCTGTCCTCTAGGGGTGCAAAAGGGACAGTTAGAATATCAGTTAAACCAGTCTTTACTTGACATTTAAATCCACAAACTTAATGATCCACACTAGTTCTGTTTTGACTTAGCAACTTAGTCATTGACAAATAATAGACTGCATACTTTTTTTCTTTTTCTTTTTTCTTTTCTTTTTTATGGTATCAGAGATTGAATACAGGGTCATTTAACCAATGAGCCACATTCCCAGTTCTTCTTTATATTTTATTTTGAGACAGGGTCTTGCTAAACTGCTCAGGACATCACTAAATTGCTGAGGCTGGCTTTGAATTCACGATCTTCCTGCCTCAGTCCCTGGAGAGGCTGGGATGCAGGCACGCACCATGGTGACCAACTAGACTGCACACTCTTTTGATTTCACTGTTTTTATTTCATTTCATAAGATTTTTCCCAGAGATGGACTTATATTGATCCATCCCCACATTTCATTTAATACCACGCCCCTTGCTATAAATGAGTCTCTAGCATTGATGATATGCTTTCATACTGGGGATGTAGCTTGTGACTTAAAAAACTGCTTTAAACAAAGTTCTAAAAAACCAGCCTGCCTGAAGCATAAGCCCTAGCATGTTTTTCTTAGCATTATTTTCCAAAACATTCAACTAAGTTTCAGAGCTATGGAGTACATTACTGGCTACTTTTTTTCAGTGCCAACTATAGAGATGATTAGGGGTTAGGACACTAATGGAATCTCCTTGTTCCTTAATTTCTTGGACCATATGAAGGTCCTTTTCTGCTCTAAAGTGTCCTTTTCTCTCTAGGTTCTCAAATTTATATTTGAATTTAATAGGTAGTATCATTTATAGGTAAGTAATTCCCTGTGCATGTATCTGTGTAACTAAACTGTAGAACTTACTCCAAGTTGATGCTTTATCATGTGCAGAAATATCTGTCACAGTTCTTATTCTTGCTTAGCTGTTCTCTTCACTTATATCCTTTACCAGTACTTCATCTCTTTATAGCCCAGAGAAAGTTGGAAGAGAATTTTTAATTGGAAGAGAATTTTTAATTCAAACCAACAACTCCTGCCACTATTCATGGAAGCAAATGGTATCTTAAGGAAAATAAACAGACACAGGCAGCTCAGCTACAACAGATGCTTTGCAGTGATCTGGATAGCAATCCCCCATCCATCCTCAGCATGGGGGAGGAGATTTAGGAAAGAATCATAGATGAGTTTAGGGAACTCAGATGAGTTGCAGGCTACTCTGCAGTTTGGAATCTACTATCAGGGCTTCATTTGCTGTTTTGATATACAACATTTGCTGACCCACCAGACACATGCATATTAAAGGCTCACACAGTGACAAATTCCAAAGCCATATAGAATGAATAATGCAATCTTTTGAACCACTGTTTCCCTCCATCAGCACAGATAATCAAAATTGATAATTGTTTCCATTTCTCACAGAAGTCCCTCTTTCATTTTGTTTTGCACAAAAGACATTCCTTTAGAGTAGCATTTATATGAAAAACTGGTCTGTAATGTTTTTTTAGATTTAAGATTGATAACTCAAATGAATTTAAAGGGTCTGTGGCATCATCAAAGGCTACTTAAATGGGGAAAGTCATTTATTTAATTATAACTGTCTTTTTCTTGAGCTGTCTTTAACATTGTAAAATGGAAAGTGACATTTGACTAGAGGGGGGAGGATCAATGAAGTTTTACACTTTGAAGCTTTTTTTGGAAAAGAGAGAAGAATGGTGAGGAATGAACATTCAAAGGCCTTCACAATCTTGTCTGTTATCCATCATTTTTAAAACTCCATGTCAGCCACTACCTTGTCTTTTTTTCATGAAAATATCTGTCTTTAGATTGCTCTACTAAGAAGTTCAAAAAAGTGTTATCATAACTATGATAACAAAACTTTCAAGACAAATGATCAAAACAGAATGTAATTAAAATACTTGTGTACTGGGACTGGGGTTGTAGCTCAGTGGTAGATCACTTGCCTAGCATGCGTGAGGCCCTGGGTTTGATCCTCAGCAACACATAAAAATAAATAAATAAAAATGAAGATATTGTATTCATCTACAACTAAAAAAAAAATTTAAATTTTGTGTACTTTGCATTTATTGACAAGTATAAAGTAAACTTTGAAGCAAAAGAAAGAACATTAGTTAGGTTCTCTTCTTTAGACTAGAATAATATCTAAATGCAATACATATGTGGGGGTGGGAAGGTGGATATGCAAATATTGCTTAAGGTGTTCATTTATTTCTTCTTTTAAGTATATCACTAATATATAAGTAAATATCACTTGAATATAAACAATTTACTAAGTAGAAAATATAATAAAATTACCTTATTATAAATGAACCACAGGAAAAGTGATTGTGGCAATTGTTTTTAATATTCATTGTCTCTTCAATTCCAGACAGCGAGTAGGAATTCTTTTCAGAATCTGTTAAAACCTGATATCACTAAAGTGGAACTTTTAAAGGATGTCCAGAACAAAAAAGATCTTATCATCCGACTGGTAGCTCATGATATTGATAAAAGAGGGTCAGAAAACAAGGTAGAAGAAGGCTTAACTTCTGACGAAGATGAAGTTATTCTACAAGAAGTTGTTAAAGAAGCTTTTACAGAAGAACCAATTCAAGGCCCAGTAGAAGAAGACATAAAGCCCATTGCAAACCCAGTGACATCCCCTAAGCCACTATTGAGCAAAAGAAGTCTGAAAAAATTTCTATCATTTAGCAAATATCATCATCCCAATTCTAGAACATCTATAAAAAATATTGAAAGAATATCAACCCAGTGGAGAGAATCTAAGATGACAGAACCAAAAATAACTGTTTCTGAAGTTCGTGTCCCTACCTTGAAATCCTCAACTGACACAAATTCTTCTTATTGGGAGAGAAAGACACGATCTAGTGTAAGTGAGGAATATGACTAATATTAGTGCTGGGATTTTTTGGAGAAGGTAGAGAGTTTTACAAATGTGGTTCAAGCAATGTATCATGGGTAAGAAGGAAAAGGTACTAAACTGGATTTAGTGAGTCTCCACTACCTCTGATGATATTCACAGTGAATGGTAAATGATTAACAGACAAAGCTAGGAGCCTTAATTGAGGAAAAAAAAAAAGATCATGGAGCGAGTCTAAGTTACATAGAAGCACAAGAAAAACAGAAATTGGGAATAAGTAAAGAGAAATGCAGGCTACTTATTTTAAATGATAGGTTTTATCATTTCTTGTGTGCTGGTTGGCAAATATTCATTATAAGTTTGGTACACAGAAACTAAATGCCAATGAACTTGATCAGAAGATAGGCTGAAGGAAGTGAAATGAGGCATGCAGATTCAGCCTCTCTGGGTTAGAATTCTGTTTCTGCCACTTACTAGCTGTGTGACCTTGGGGCAAGCTACTTAGCCAACTTTTTCCTTAAAACCTACTTTACCAACTTGTTGAAACACAGCAAGTTAGTCAAACTATGTTGAATATTCCTCCTGCAATCAGCCTGTGAGCCTGCAATCACTTTGACACAACTCCTGTCCCTGGTTCCTTATGTTAGTGATGGTCTGGTAGCCATTGACTTCTTGTGTTGGCCATACCCAAAAAGTCGTATCATACCATGTATTTTGAGACTGCATATGATTTAGGATTTCCTGGATTAACCCTGCAGTGAACCAGAGAAAACAGAGATACAACTCTGGTCACTCTGGTGAGCTGGCTCACCAAATCAGTCTGCTCTTTACTGGGTAGCTATTTGAGATTTCATGACCAAACACAAACACAGTGTGCCTTATCTAAAATGATGGCTATATAGAAAACTAAGGAAATGCTACAGTATACTTTGACTTGACTTATTATAAATGCTACTTTGTATAATACTCAACTGGTGCTTTTCCAGGTAGAAGAAATGAGATCTTCCACAGAACCAATACATTTTGCCATACATAGAATCATGAGTTCATCCTCATATAATGAAGATGATTTGCCTTCATATTCCAGGTACCCTCAGTTAAAGCAACATGAGTTGGTTAAGAAAATAGAAATCTGCAATAAATATTATGCTTAGGGGAAGAATGGGGCCCTTGAGTCAACCTATGAAGTAGTGTTTAGCCTCTCAATCTTCACCCCATCTCCCTTGTTTCCCTGCTCTGGTTACTTCCTGAATCTTCATATTTCATCTTCTCTCCCATTTCTATTTATCTGACTCTACTTCCTTCTCCTCAGACTTGATTTTCAGTATATAGTGGTCCAATTAGAGTTGTTAGATTAGGATTTTAATGTGTTAGGTTTTTGAGCCTGGGAGCCAGGCACTGGGTAAACAATAGTTCCTGTGCTAATGGCTTGCCCAGAGATTGTCCAGCTTAATTCCCTTAAGGTTCTAAATGCTCAACTAAATGTGGCATTGACTGTCAAAGGAGTCTCAAGAATAAAGGAGAAGGTGTAAGTTGAAGTATTCCAAGAAGAAATCTCAAAAGTAATGGAGTTTGATTTTAGCATTTAAGGATGGATAAAATGTAATTAAAAAGACCATCCAAGTTGAGAAAGCCAGTAGAAGCAAAGGCTGGGCTAGGCAAAATTTACAGAGGACAGAGAGGATCAAAGTATACTGTACACTTGATGTCCGATTGATGCTATTTCCTAGAATGGCCAAAACATGTCTAAAATTGTTCTTATATTTATAAGAATTCACAAACTAGGAAGAGTAGCACTTTGTATCATGGGAGATAGTGGGTATAAGGAGAAAAACTGACCTGGTTGTACCTACATTCTTTTCTTCTTGGCACCATGAAATTAAGGTTTCTTTTTTACCTGATACCATTTTAGGACATTTACTCTTGACTCTCTCTTGACCCTATCTCCATTCATGATTTTTCAAAATATTTTTTAAAGAGAGAGGGAGAGTTTTTTAATATTTATTTTTTAGTTTTCGGTGGACACAACATGTTTATTTTATTTTTATGTGGTGCTGAGGATCAAACCCAGCACCGTGTGCATGCCAGGCAAGCGTGCTACCGCTTGAGCCACATCCCCAGCCCTCAAAATATTTTTTTAGTTGTAGATGGACACAATATCTTTATTTTCATTTTGTTTATATTTTTATGTGGTGCTGAGGATCAAACCAGGGCTTCACATGTGCGAAGCAAGCACTCTATCTCTGAGCTACAACCCCAGCCTATCATTCATGATTGTTTTAACATACAAGATTCGTGATGTAGGAACCTTCAATTGTTTGCATCAATGGAGAAGAGGAAGCTATATATTTAAGACCAAATAAAAGTCAATATAGCAATCATTTGCACATGATTTGAGAACCCAGAGACACAATCATTTCAGACTTGCTTCTATATGAATAATGACTTTGACATATGTTCTTTTGCTTAATTAGCATTCCTTCATGTATTAAATCATAGAAAATTAAATGTCTTTTACCTTTTATTTTTAGTAGTGATGATGATCGCCCCCCAGATCCAAGTGCCAAAATAACAGAAGGTTGGATTGATTTTTTTCCCTAATTTAAACTAGATGATATTTAAAAGGAGACTTTGTAAATTGCATTGATGAGTTTTCCTATTGTCAAACCTGAATTTAATCCTGGGTTTTCCAGTAGGTTGACCTACTTTGAAGGAGTACTAGGTCAGTTAATTAGTTCACATGAACCAACTAGTTTGCCTTTTCAAAGGGCAATTTCATTAATTATTAATGATAGAGTATACGATATGATATTTAAGTTCACATTTATCGTACTCCTGTGGGAACTTACCAGGAAAAAAAGTTTATCACACCGATAATTTATATGGGGACCCAACCCCACACTACTAAAATTTAATCATCTTAAGAGTGTATGCTTGGTTTGTATAAGTAGCTTAACCCTACTAAAATATATTTTTAAAAATCATTTAAAGGTAAAGATTAAACCTGAATTTATTTGCTTACATTAAAATGTAACTAGGATAGACTCCACTTTATTTTTATCTGTTAGAATCCATTCATTAAAATATTTATGAGTTGAATGTTTGGTCCTCAGTTTGTTGAAACCTCAGCATCAGTGTGGTTCCAACAAGGACAGCACTTGATGTAGGAATGTCATATTTACTGTAAAGATGGCCTTGAAATTCAAACCACATTACTTGCTTTGACCTTAACTATTTCAAGTCTGCAATTCACTCAAGGATTTACTCAAGAAAAGTGTCCTCTCCACCCAAAGGTGGAAATGGCATTTATTAAAAGATGAACCATGGAATTGCAGTATGTCAGAAGTCCATGAACACATCATACTGCAAAGGGTGGTGATACATCATGATGTGTTTCCTACATTGTGGAATCAAGGGCTATACAGCCCAAAATAAGTCACTGAGTACAAAAAAACCTCCTAGTTTTAGAGATGAAGAAAATGAGGTTCAGCATAAAGAGTTGTTGCCCAAGGTTATACAATGAGTCAGAATGTAAATTCAAAATCTTTTAAACCTGACTCCAATGTCAGTATTTTGTTCAACTTCATATTTAAGTCACCCTTAGTTAATATATCTTTTGGTAATACTATACCTACACAATTCATTCATTTATTCAGCAAATATTCATTGAACACTTTCTTTGTGCTAGACACTGTTTCAAGTGCTGGGGTTGTGAATCAAACAAAAAGTGCTTGCCCTCATGGGACTTAACTTGGGAGTGTATGTGAAAGTAGGAAACATAAACACAAAAATTTTAGATATGAATAAGTACTTACCATTCTTACCTTGAGTAAAATCCAGATCCCTTACAATGACTTACAAGGTCCTTGAGGGTCTGAACACCACTCCTTCCCCATAACCTTCCTGACCACCTCTCTTGATGATCTCTCTTAAATCATTCCATTCCAGCTACACCAAGTCTCAGACACACCAGGCATTCTCCTATCTCAGGGCCTGGGCACTTGCAAGGCTGCCTGCAATGGTCTTCTCTCAGATATCTGCACAGGTTACTCCTCACCACCTTTAGATATTTGTTCAAACATCATCTTCTAAGTGAAAGCCTTCTCTGAGAACCCTCTCTAAAATTGAAACCTCACAGCCACCCCAACATTCCCTATGTCTTTCCATGCTTTAATTTTCTCCCTAGCACTATACCATCTGATTGACTGCATATTTCTATTATTTATCTATATCCCTTCTCTAGAATGTTAGGATTTTGTTCTGTTCACTGTGTTCCCACATGCCTAGAAAAGACACACTTAGTAGGTATTCAGTAAGTACTTGTAGAATCTCTGAATAAATATGAAAGAAAATTAAGAGTAAACATGAAGTCCAGAAACATGTCCTTAATGACAAGGAGTCAGCCACAGGAAGATCTAGAAGAGGGCCCCAGGCACAAGATATAGTAAGTAGAAAGATTATGCTTTTAAACTATATACAACCAAAGAGTTGAAGGGGCTCTTGGAAATCCTCCACAGCCTAATCTCTCATTTTACAGATGAGCAAAGAGGCCTGGAGTTTGAGTAGTTATACAAGGATGCATAGCTAGTTGAAGAGATTGCCTCTTTTGGCACTCTAGCCTGGATTCCTTCCACCACATCACTCTCCATCTTTCCCAGTATTGGAGGAAAGAGCCAAGACCTGTACCCAGCATTCTAGAGATCTAGCCTCTTCAAGCTTTTTCTGTTTGCCAAAATTCTATGATTCTTTGATGGAAGTATTTAAATTGCTTTTGTTATAAAAATAACTATTGTGTCTCAGAAATAACTGTTTCCTAATACTCTGTTTTCATCACAGAAAGTCTTGCAGAGCTAGATCCAGAAAGGTCAGGCAGTGTTAAGGTAAGTATTTTTCACAGGCTCATTGTTGTCCAGTGGGACCCTGGAAGAAATGGCCTGATCATTAAGGTGAAATAGAAAATACCTGTGTGCTGTGCCCTGAGGGACCACCCTTTGTTCACCATTCTCTTGCCCAAATCTGTCCCAGCTGGGGTTCACTCCTGATACCTAAAATTCCCTTCAACAAAGTCCTCACCTGTGGTTCAAGTCCTTGCCCTTGTCTTAGCGTGCAAAGTAAACCACAGGTGCCTCTTAGTTCAGTTCCACTCATTAATGCTATTCCTGCAACCTCTGAGGGAAAGGCAGTGAGTGAGTCCTATGGCACTCACAAGTAGACCTGGGGAGAAGCCTGGTTGGGACAGAGATGCTTCAGAGAGGACGAGGCACTTCTTAAGACAAACAAATACTGATTCCAACCATATCCCAATGTTATGGAGGACTGGCCTACAAAACCCCCTCCCCAGTAAATCTCCCACAAGAGCAGAAGGTACAGAACCTTCTCTGTTTTATATCACCCTTGCTTTCCCTCTTGTTCAGTCTAATCCCGCTCCGAGCATATGAACACACACACATACACACACACACAGCCTCAATTTTCCAGTCATTTCTTATTTATCAATAGTAACATTTGTGTGACCGCCTCAGGCTTCATTAGAGACCACAGTTTGCAAGTAAAATTATAGAGGACAGGTAGAATCTCCATCTGGAGGCCAACTGACAGGCTGTTCCTTCTGCCAAGCTGATTCCCCAGTTCATCTAGACTGTTTTTTCTAATTGTTCTTCTGCCTTGCTTTTTCTTTTTTAGCTATAAAATTCTAGTTAAAGGTATGCTCCACTGAGATACTCAGTTTGCTTTATTGAGTAGCACAGAAATAACTGCTAGTATGTAGTTCCACGAAAATGGTAGTCTCTGTATATATGAATGCAGGAGTTCTCCAGTGTCAGACTCAGAAAAAGAGGCTACATGTTTCTTTTCATGGTAAACTCCTTACATGGTCTACAAGCCCCTACATGAGCTACCCACTCCTTCCCCTCCTTTCCACATTACCTGTCAATCTCTACTCAGGCCACAGTGATCTCCTTCCAGCTCCCCTAACATGCCATGCCTGCTCCCACCTCAGAGCCTTTGCACTTGCTCTTCCTCTGCCAGGAACTCCCCACCCCAAGATAGCTGTGTGGCTTGCTCCCTCATCTTCTTCTGGCCTTTGCTTAAAGGTTATCTTTTCAGTGAGGCCTTTCCTGACCACCCCATGAAAAATACACATACATAAACTAACCCCCTTATCACACTTTATTTTGTTCATAGTACTTAATTCACCATTCATTTGACAATTATTTATCAAGTGCTACTATACCAGACAATGAAGTTTCAGCAGTAAATAAAGCTGACAAAAATACCTGTTCTCTGGAGATTTTATATATATATATATATATATATACACACACACACACACACACACACACACATATATATATATATATATAAAACGTGTGTGTATGTGTTTATGAGTCATGAGGCGAGGGCCTTTTTTCTTTAGTTCATGACTATATCCCTCACACTGAGTATCCCTAACATAGTAGATGCTCAACAAACATCTGTTGACTGAATAATGACTTAGCTTCAGAGTCAAATTTGGTCTCCATATCAGGAGTTCCCAAACGCTCTTCCCAGGAATGTGATACACAGTTATATTTATGAACCACCACAAAGAGCAGAGAAGGTCTCAACATTCGCTGTACATCAGAACCATATGGCAAACTTTAAAAATAACTGGTGCCCACCTCCTACCCCCAGAAATTTTTATTCATTAGGCTGCCCCTACCAACTGTACATTAAAAGCTCCCCAGGGATTATAATGTATAACCAACACCAAGAACCACAGACTTAATCTACTCACGTGAGGGGTTTGGTGTTATCTGCCCTTCCAGCTTCTCAACCTGGCTGCATAACTCCGCACGTGGGGAACTGAAAAAAACATTCCTGTACTTGCTCTGTCCTCAGGTATTCCTGTTAAGTTGGGGTGAGCCCAAAGCCTATATTATTTAAATTCCACCAGGTGGTTCTATTGTGCAGGCAGGGTTGAGAACCACTGCTTTACATTTTATAAACTGCTGTCCTAGTTTATCACTTTAAGTATCCTATTTGGTAATATCTTAACCCATAAGCTGTCCCAAATGCTCTTGGAAGAACTAGAGTCAAACTCTTAAGATATATTTTGCTTTCTGCCTAAACAGAACACATTTCTCATCTTGCATGTATTTAGACATTACTTTGTTGATGTTCCACTTCTTTTGGAACTGTCACCACCAGGGAGTAGCTACCCTATAGCCAAGCCACCTGCCATAGCCTATTTTATGCCTTCCAGACCATGCTGCTTCTTAATTCCAAAAAGTGATAAAGGTCCACAGACGAAAGCTAGGGCCTGAGCCATTCTTCATGCCTGACCACCACTTTCATGCACCCTACAGCTTTCTGGCTCCAGACCACACAATTGCTAAGAATTCTCTAAAAGGAAATTGGAATGATAACATAAACATCCCTTTATTCTTATGTCCCTTAAGACCTTGTCTGTCACATCATTACCTTCTCTTAGAGAAGATCTGTAATATATTCCATGTCCCAGGATGCAGGAGGCAGACATGACTGACATTTTCGTGACACAGGACATTGAAGACCTTGAAATGATCCCACAAGGGCAGCTAAATTCTGCATCCCAGTCTGGGGCCAATTCTGGATGTCATCATTGTTTAAAATGATGAGAAGTCAAGCATAGAAACGTGTAAAGCCCTAGAGAACAATTGTTTGAGTCTATAGCACATACAGATTACGGGATACAATGCCACAATGGTGGTGCTCCACCCTTGAGGGTTTCTAGGTATTTCTAGTGTTCACTACTCAACAAAGGACAGAGGACTAACACAATGTTTCTCTTTTGTACTGGCAGTTCACAACCCTCTTTCAACGTGCAAGTATTCTTAGCAATGTACAGTCTTCAAGTGATGATCTTGCAGGTACAATATATATATATATATATATATATATATATATATATATATATATATATATATATACTTTTCTAATACAGCTCTCAATTATGACACTTGGAATATAAACATTTTGCTGATGCACTTCCCTAGAGCAAGGAACTCCTGTTTTGCAGTGTCTCCACCCACCTCCACTGTAGAGTTGAAATATTATTTACTATGAATATAAATCATGATTTGCAAGTTGTTAATGTAAACCTCTGACTTGAACCTCACAGTATAGGGGTAACAGGTATTGAATACATTGATTAGGTACCAGTTGTATACTAGAGTGCTTTTTCTCACATCCCCTCTGTGAAGCATTGTCTCCATTTAGTTAATAAGGAAACAGTCCCAGAGGTGAAATAGCTTACCATTATGTGCTCTCTCTACAAGTCATGTCCCATTTTACATCAGATAAAAATGAAGGGAAATGACCTGGCTGAGGTTGCATAGCCAGCAAATGGCCAAACTGGGGCTCAAACTCTGCACAACTTGTGGCTTTCATCCCACACACTTTCTTTCTGCCAGCCTGGGGCTACATCCAGTCATCACTGTACCCCAGAAATAGGCAATGACAAGGACAGCCTGCAAAGTTTAGTGGAAAGGAGAGGAAGACCCCCATAGAGGTTCCCATGACATATCAAATAGTAAAATCACATTCTTCTTTACCTTTAGTTTGACAGGAACATACCTCTTCCCCACTACTATATTCTGCAGGATCCAAAAACTCACTGGACAGCAGTTATAAAGTCAAAGATTATATTTTTGTGCTAATAAGGGCCATGGGAGGAATAAATACAAATGGCCAACTTTATGCTAAGATGCTCAAAATGGCAAAGTCCCACATAAGAGAATTTATTAAAAATTGCAATGCTGTCTATTTATGAAAACCCACAAGAAAAAGGACTTCTGGACCAGTACATGCCCATTACATCTTATACTGTATTTTTTAAAAAGACAGTTTTATTGGGAATCTAAATCAGTTTATTAGGTGCATTGATTCACATTATGCACTTAGAGTGCATTGTGGCCTATTCACTTCAGCCATACAAACCTCAGGCACATGTCTCTCTTCACAGTGACCAGTATCAACCAGATGGACCCCACTACTCTGCCCATAAACCCATCAAAGCATCGGAATATCTGTGTCAAAGAGAATTGGTCTCACCAAGGTGACTTCATTTTTTAATATTCTATTTTTTAGTTGTAGATGGACACAATAACTATTTATTTATTATTTTTTATGTGGTGCTGAGGATTGAACCCAGTGCTTCACTGAGCTACAACCCCAATCCCAAGGTGACTTCATTTTAACATGAAACCTAACTCTCCTACTCCCAATACAGAGTGAACACCACATCTACTGCTTGGTTTTTCTTTGACTTTGAAAGGAGTATGGATCAGTAACCAAAGTGTTTGCTGTGCTCAAGATGAGCTTCGTGTGTGCTGGGATCCTAGGATAACAGCCACCTGCTAATCTAGAGCAATATGTAGAATCTCATAGTGACTGGCAAATTAGTTGGGCACAGTGATGCACACCCATAATCCTAGCAGCTCAGGAGGCAGAGACAGGAGGATCCCAAGTTCAAGGTTAGCCTCAGCAACTTAATGAGGCCCTAGGCAATTTAGTGAGAACCTGTCTCAAAATTGAAAACATAAATTAAAAGTGCTAGGGATGTAGCTCAATGGTAAAGTGTCCCTTGGGTTCAATCCCTAGTATGCCCCCCCCCATAAAAAGAATGCATAGCAACTAGCAAATTGAGGGGCATTGTTTCCAAGTGCCATCCAAGATGGTCATTAACAGGAACATCCTGGTCCCTCCCCAGGCTTACCCATTCAGTATCTCTGGGAAATAATGCCCAGGCAAATGCATTTTTAACAAGATTCCCTATGTTTCAAAAATAGTGCTTCTTTTTTCCACTCCAGTGAGATTTTCAGAATATGTTCTTGCAGTACATGCCTTAGTCTTGCAACTAAAATCTTTGTCTAACTTTTTCAAACTATTTAGGTCCCCATTCAAGCCTCTGTCTTTGGTCCCTATAGATTTTGACTTTTTCCTTTTTAATGTCTACATCATTCTTGGAATTGGCTCAGTAGGCTTTTTTAGTGTTATCAGCTATGATGAGGAAGACAGATTCTGCAGAGTTGGCTAAAGAAACATCAGGGTGCAAGGAGTACAGAGCTTGCCATGGTACCAACTTGGCTACTTTCTGCCAATCTGTCCTTATATGAAGGGTCTGAACTCACCAACCTCTCCTGCTTTCCTCACAGGGGTATCTAATACAGCAAATAAAGACTCTGTGAAAGCATAAGGTTATTTTCTGTAAATGCTACTGAGTCCTAATTATCAATCCCCTATCATGACCACCTCAACTAGAAAGACTAATCAATATCTGTATCTCTCTTGGTTGTTTACAGACCCTAAGCCTAGTACTTCCAAACAGGGCTCTGAAATGATGAAGAAGATGTCATCAGCTATGGCAAAGGCGTTTTCAAGGTCTAACGCCAATATTTCTAAGTCTTCCCCACCCCCACCCTCACCTCCTCATGAAGACAGAAGCTGAAGCTGCTATAACTGACATAAATAAGCATGCTAACCTTCTTCTCAAAATAAATGGGTTTTTGAGCACGACACAGTGTCTATCCTACATGCAGATTCTCATGGATGCTGAACATAAGGAAAGTTTGATCAATGCTTTTGTTGAGCATTCTGGCATGGAAAGAAGAGCTGGGCCTCACACACAAATGCATCTCCTAGGCAGTATGGGTTTTAAGCTCTGCTCTTGAGGGCCCTGAAGCCTTATTGGGAAAATAAGACTGATAAGTAAAGGTGTGATACCAATAACATAGTGTGCTATGAAGTACTTCAGGGATCTAAGGGATCCCAAGGAGGGAGTCATTGCTGTGAGCTGGAGTGATCAAAAGTTTCCTAGGACTAGAATTCAGCCAAATCTCAAATGATGAATGGGTTTAAGTGGGCATGGAAAGTGCCAAAGAGGCTTGCACTATGAACCACACATCTACTTCCAATTCTGCCATGCCTGAAGGTTACAACTGAGTGCTGTCCAAGAGAATGTTTGCTGATGAGGGGATTGGTTTACATATACAGAGTCTAGTATAGCAGTCACCAGACACATATGTGGCCATTGAATCACTAGTGTGATTAAGGAACTGGAATTTTTTCATTTTATCTCAATTTAAGTAACCATATGTGGCTGTTGGCTGTCTCACTGGATAGTGCAGTTCTAGTCAGTATGTGGCCTCATGGACACAAGCCAATTCAGGTGATGCTGAGAGGTTCCTTGAAAATTCATTTCCAAAGTCTTTCCCCAAACATCTAAGGCAGTGCAGCGGTGTGACTCCTCAGAGGATCTCTGAAACCTTCAGTCATCCTCTTGACCTCTTTAAGACACATGCACCACCAATGTGGCTAGAAGCAAGTTCCTGCTTTTCAGCCATACCTGTTCATCCATATTCGCCAAAACTCAATTTAATGGAGAAAGCATAGGCCCCATCTAGGCCTGACCAAACACCAACCCTGCTGGCACCTTGATCTTGAAGGAAGGAATCAAAGAGCAGATCAGAACCTGTGTTCACCAGGGGGCCTCAAACACAGTGCTGGTCTAGAAACAGCTTCTCTAGACAGAAACATCACCTTGGTACTGAAACAACCATTCTGGCCTCCCTTGAGCCACTCAGTAAACAGGAAAATGGTCACTCATCTAGTTATTCTCTATCTTGGCTTTATCCAAAGGTAGGTTAGAGGAAGTTCCCAGAAATACTTTTTGGCAAGTAAATTTCCTTCATGTGTACCTGCATTCCATGAATGTTAAGTGAACTGAATTTTAGTATCTAGAATGCCAGGCAATTCTGATGCCCACATATATATACTCAAACTTGGCTATCTTCAT
Organism: Ictidomys tridecemlineatus; assembly: GCF_052094955.1. NCBI lineage: Eukaryota > Metazoa > Chordata > Mammalia > Rodentia > Sciuridae > Ictidomys > Ictidomys tridecemlineatus. The sequence goes on from NC_135493.1 coordinate 21,136,479, forward strand.
CTGCTCACTCATTCCTGCCTGCCCTCACATACTAAATAATTCATCAAATGCAGCAGCATAAGTTTTGAAGTCAGTTCTTAAAGGTCTACAATATAATAAACACTGATCTTACATGTTTTTAATTCATTTTTATTAGTAATAAAAATTCATACAGAAATCCAAAATACAAAAGATACAGTGAAAAGCCTTTCCTCTCCTTCCCATCACTCAAATGCTACCTACTTCTCTTAAGAAATGAGTTCTGCTACTAATGAAGATAGTCTGAGAAATAAAAAAGTACATTAACATCTATCTTTAAAAAGAAGTTCAAGTATCCTCCCTTCAGAAAAGCAGAAAACAGGGAGGGAGGGGAAAATGGAAGGAAAGACAAAGAACATCAATGTGTTCTTTGACAGCCATCATTTTCTGGTAACACTGCTTGGAGCTTGTTTCTATGCTCATAATCCCACCTTTGAATAAACAAAGTCAGCCAGCTCTCCTTTACAGAATGCTGTTGGGCTAATTAACCAATATCCAAAAGTGAGCACCAGAATAGGAGGAAAGGTGCCTAGCATATCCGTTCAAAGTCTGCTGGCTAAAATATATTAAAATCTATGAGCTAGGTATGCCAACATCCTGCTAGTCTGATCCTTGTTCCCATCTGGGTATCAGTTTCCTACAGCAGTGCAGGTCGCTATGCTGGAGGCCAGCAGAAGGAGGAGTCAACTTACTGAAATTTTGCAGGTCTGTTCTGAGCACCACCAAGGTTGGAAAAGTAGACAAAAATAATTGCATTCAAAGAATAAGCAGGAAAAAAAGGAAGGATGAAGGCATAAGATGAAACCCTGAAAACCAAAAAATGAAAATGAACCAAAGCTTGAGGTAAAGCCAAAACCTGAGGAAAAGTCAGATTGGGAGAAAAAAGCAGAAGAAACTTTTCATGAATGTTTGATTCAACCTCTCCAGGAATTTAGAGAAGTTATACACAACAGGCACTTAAGCAATGAAGGTATGTTTAGGGAAGTGGATGAAATAGATAAGGAGAATAAGAAACAAACTTATAATGATGTACTGGTGAAGTTAATGAAAACCATCTTTACCCCTATTTAATATAGTTAACCTTGATTTCTATATTACCTGATTGCCACATAACATTTTTATTAGCATTTTCCTGATATCTTTGTCCATCTTTCTACTTTTAACCTGTTGCTGTTAGAAGTGGTCTTAGATGTCTCTCCTGTTGTCTATATCTATTGTATTTTGAACCAATCTACAAGTTTCTACCTTTTAATAGAAGAGTTTTACTCATTTGTTTAAAAAGAAGAGGTTTCTGATAATATATAAAATGAAAAAGGTTATATTTTTGAAGAGTACATTTGTATATTACATATATGAACACAAAAACTACGGTGAAGGATGACAGGCAAAAAGTATCATCTCAGTGGTAGGATTATGAATTTTTCCTGTTTATTTGAATTGTCCATATTCCTAAATGAATACACATTATCATTGTGAAAAATGATAAAGGTTTTTATAACTAAAAAAGCATCAAAATGTATGAGTAGTATCTACAGTCCTTGGACATGGAACCATTTAAAGATCTAAAGCCTACACATAACAACACAAACTGGGCCTCACCTGCAATGAAAGCAAATGCAAATTAGAATAACCTGAAGGTATCAAGATAACTTTCAGAGAAGATAAAAAGAAATAAAATGATAAAATTCAAGGTTGTCCAGAATGTAGGGAAAAATTGCATTTGAATTCTATAGTGCTGATAGTTCTGCCAATTTAGCATTTCTGAAAAGCAAACTGACAATAAAGCAAGCTACGGTTCTATCTGTACTTTTGGAGCTGGTAACTCCATTTTGGAGAATATGGTCCTTGGAAAATTCTAAAAGGAGGAAAAATTTTAAAAGGACTGCAAAAATTTCCAAAGTAGTACTATTATTAAAATGGAAAATTAAAATAATCCAAGTAGGAGGCTGGTATGCTGTATTAGTAAGAAATGCTATATAGCCACTAAAAATGATATGGATAGTGACAACACAGAAATGTCCATACAAGTGAAAAAAAACAAAGATATGCACTCCAATAACAATCACAAAGTATTGTCATGCATTTGTCATTTAACAATCATGTTGTATACTATTAAAAATTCAAAGACCTCAGGGATTTAAGATGAAAGGGGGCCAATGCATTGAGGGACCAATGCATCTTGGATGACATTCTATGGGTCATACTTAATTTATTAAATGCCAAATTCTTATCACAAATGTAATTGCCAATTATTTTCTACTGAAAAAAATATATAACCTGCTCTTATCTATTTTATGATGCACTTTCCAGTAACACTTGCAGAAATCAGGAGCCACTTATTTAGTAAAGGAAGAACTCTAGGTTAAATCCTTCATAGTGCAAATAATCACACCCAAAATTACATCTTCAAAGTTTACATTTTCAGATCAAATAAAAGACACCAGGAAACATTTGGTCATAACAGCCCAGTGCAAAACACTTTACACTTCAGTAGAATATGATTTAGATGACGACCATGTCATTCCTTTCAAAGAGCTTCAAAACATGTTTACAGAAAGGATGGCCTGTTCCAGATAAAAATTATTTCCAATTTAAGAGTCAATGAGTCCATCAACTGCCAAGACAGGTACTTACTAGGTGGATGAACTAACAGGAAACAGAACAGAGACAGTCAGACTCAGGCATTAATTAGGCCACATCATAAAATAAATATGCCAAGAACTAAAAGCATTTTTGTGAGCATTTCATTTAATATGGCTGTTAAGCATTGAGGTCATTGGAAAATTGTCCACCAATGAACTTCCACTGTCCTCTGTAAAGGGAACCTGTGAACGGAATGAGAACAATCACTGTTCCCAAAGGTTAACTAAAACAAATGGCTAGTGGGCATGGTGGTTCACGCCTGTAATCCCAGCAGCTTGGGAGGCTGAGGCAGGAGGATCACAAGTTCAGGGCCAGCCTCAGATATTTAGCAAGGTTCTAAGCAACTTAGTGAGACCCTGTCTCAAAAGAAAATATAAAAAATGTGGGGATGTGGCTTAGTGGTTGAGCAACCCAGGATTCAACCTCTGGTACCAAAATAATAAATAAAAATAATGGCTAATGGATTGTTTCAGGCTCAGCCTAGTGAAGGCTAAATCTGTGCCTCTAGAATCTGAATGCTGGGAGCATAACTGACAGCTGGCCACAGTGGCTGAGCTGCAGCTGAAACCCAAATGGCTAAAATCTACCATCAATCACCACATCTTCACCAAGCCTAGACTTCCCATGGGCATGCCCCAGTAGGGCAGAATCACTAAAGCAAATGATTTCTTTAAGACCCTGAGACTGCCCTAACAGAAAACTTTGAGCCAGGGGCCAACCTCGTATAAGATGGCAAGGAGTAAACCTATCATTTACCTCCCAGAAGCAGAAAGGAGACAATGAGACTTTGTGGTTTAGAACAAGAGTTTATTAAAACATAGTGAACACTATGAACATCCACATAGCTTCTCCAACTCCCCTGCTCCCAAGTACCAGGGCAATGCAATAGGCTCAGATGAATGCAACATATGTGGGGGGTTGGATTACAGTTGAGGAATCTGGGGTCAAGGACTTGGGACTTTTTGTGTAATGAGCAAACAAACCAGTATCCCTCCCCTGGAAAGCAAGTTTAAATAGTACTCACACTGTGATCACTTAGTTGCCTACGTGACTGCAGCAATAGCTCAGTATTAGGAGATGAATAAGCTTGCAGTCTAAGCCAGCCAATAAGAACATGAAGGCGTGCTCAGGGTCTAGGTACACAGCCTCTCCCAACAGACACATTTCTTTGCCTGAAAAGGTCTTAGAACCACACAGTTCAAGGCTCTTTCTATCACCCCTCCTAACTTCAATCTCATCCACAAGGGTTAGACCTGTATCCAGGCTCTTCCCAGCTTCCTCCCCATTTCCTTTGGTTTTCCTTAATCTCTTATGTTTAATCCCATCTTCACATCTGCTTCTCAGAGAGGCCAAACTAGCACAACTGGTGCCAGTGAAACAGGAAAACAGGCCATGGTAAGATGGGGTTCTGGACACTGTTGTGAGTGGGATATTGGACACGAATAACCTATGACAGGGTCGCAGTCCACTGCTAACAATTTCTATGGAGATGGCCTAGGGGAATGGCCTTTCAGGTGTGCTAGCACCTTGAAATATGGGATGGGAACACTCAACCAGACATCCCTGAGGGTACTGATCCTGCAACCACTATGTTCTTCTCTAGTGCTATATCATATTATATAGCACTTCCCCTGCACCAGAAGAGGCTACAAACTAATTCCCAAAGCCTAGAACTAATGTACCCCTCAGAGGAGCTGAATGCAGCCTCTCCTGATTATTAAGGGGATGAGTAGGGTTTAATCCCAACATAGCCTGGCTATGAAATACTGGGCTTATTAAGTTAGAGCATACATACCAGCGAGCTACTAGAATCAGCTGACACACACCAACAAGAAAGCACTAGGTTTGGATTTCAAGGATGCTATATCAAGAAGGCCAGAAAAGCAAGATTTCAGACTTGGAAGCACTTTCTCAGGATTCATGTTTTAACCCCCTGGCAAAGACCACTCTGGGCAAGCAGCCTCTAGGTGGCTCCTGGAAGGCTGGTAAAAGTAATGGCCAATGCTGAAAAAAAAAATAGCGGCCTTAGCTGCCTTGGAAAACAGCACAGAAAGAAAAAAGTCAAAGAAAAGGGTATACTGGAGTGGAGGGACTACGTGATCAAAAACCCCATCATATGACAGTGCTCCACAGAGGGGTCAGAGAAAACAAGGGCCATCAGGAATGTACTGGTGAAAGGGGCACTAGCATGCCTAAGGTCAGGGTAGCTTCTGCTGCAAGTCAAAGAGGACAGAGGGAAACCCTCAGAGGTGGACTCTAACATCCAAGGGAATAAAGGGGCTCCAAAGGAACAGAGTAGGTAGATGCACTTAAGCACCAGACTCAGGGAGGCCACAAATACTGTAACTACAAGGTCTGATGGGTAGCCAGGAGGGCTTTATTTTCAGGCAGTCTGGAAATGGCTAAAGGAACATGGTATCCCCAAGAGCAATACCAACAGCCAAACAAAGGTGTTACTCAGTATCTAGAGGCTGAAAAAGAGTGGAAGAACAGGAGCCTGAGTATTTTTCCTCTAATAAAAATTTATAATTTCTTAATCAACTCCCAGACTTCTTCAGCCCATTTCAGATCTGGAAAGAGGTATCTGGGTTCCTGGGGAGGACAATGGTACGCAATGACTTCCCTAAACTTCCCCAAAGGAACCTATAGCCACTTACTTGAATGTATGTACACTGGGGAAAGAATATTCTAACATTTTGATGTACAGTGCACCAAGAACCTAAGTTGACTAATACCTAGAGACTGGAAGCATCATCACAGTGCCCGTTAAACTGAGGATTTATTGAGGCCAAGTAACAACTAAGTTCTGAGTGACTCAAATAGGGCTCATAGTGAGCCTACTGATTTACTCAGTGGTCATTTCCTAGACCCAAGTATATAACTGGAATCATTTTGGTAGTTGGAATAAGCCCCGCAAGGGTTCCATTGCCTGTCGAGGAACAGCTGTCCCAATAAGGAAAGCCAAGTAGAAATGTCTAAAACTGAACGCCACGCTTGGACAAGATGGTAAATTATGATGATTAGTTTGTATTAATTTGTCTTAGGCTGGCTATAGCTCCCAGTTGTTCAAAACACTAAATCTAGGTGTTGCTGGGAAGATATTTTATAGATGTGGTTAACATCTACCATTAACTGATCTTAAGATTACCCCTGATGAGTTGAGTGGGTCTCATCTAATCAGCTGAAAGCCTTAACAGTAAAAACTGTTCCCCTGGTAAAATTCTGCCTAAGGACTACAATGTCAACTCTGACCTTATGAATTTCAGGCTTACCTAATCAAGCCCTCACAACTTTGTGATTCAATTCTGTCATGTTTTAAAACAATAAGACAAAATGATTCAGTCAACTGCATAGGCCTTTGTCACTGGCTAACACAGACCAGGCACTATGGGCACATGAACAAAATAGACACAATGGCAGAGACAGAGGCAAATAGCAAGGACTACTATTTATCAGGTCTGATCCTGTAGGACTTTTCTAAAAGGTGACTTTAGCTCAACAACCCACCATTGGTCTTGCTGAAACTTTCTTATACCTGCATTACAAGAATTTTCCTAAACATCCTTCTTCCACTCTCTTCTTCAGACATCACACCTAACACCATAGTCTGACAGCTTTCCCACACTCCTCCAGCTCCCTCTCTATTCTTCTTTATGGGAATTTCAATCCCACCACAATCTCCTGCACAGATAATCAAGGACCTACCCAAACTAACACACAGGATAAATTAAGTACATATTAAAGCTCTGATCCTCCCTTTTGCAGGTCAGAAATTCAATTTCAACCACTTGTGTTTCTTCTTCTGTGAAGTGCCTATTCAGTTCTTTGCCCATTTATTAACTGAGTTATTAATTTTTTGGTGTTATGTTGTTTGAGTTCTTTGCATACCATGGAGATTAATGTTCCATCTGACGTACAGGTAGCAAAGATTTTTTTTTCCCATTCTGTAGGCTCTCTGTTCACATGTTTCCTATGAAAAAATGTTCAACATCTCTAGCAATTACAGAAATGTGAATCAAAACTACAGTGAGATTCCATCTCATCCCAGTCAGAACAGCAATTATAAAGAACACAAGTAACAATTAATGTTGATGAGGATATGGGGGAAAAGGCACACTCGTACATTGCTGATGGGACTAAAAATTGGTGCAAGCACTCTGGAAAGCAGTATGGAGATTCCTCAGAAAACTTGGAATGGAACCACCATTGGATCCAGCTATCCCACTCCTCGGTTTATACACAAAGGACTTAGTATCAGTATACTATAGTGATGCAGCCACATCAATGTTTATAGCAGCTCCATTTACAATAGCTAAACTACGTAACCAACCTAGATGCCCCTCAATAGATGAATGGATAAAGAAAATGTGGCATATATACACAATGGAATATTACTCAGCCTTAAAGACGAATGAAATTATGGCATTTGGCAGTAAATGGATGGAACTGGAGCATATCATGCTAAGTGAAATAAGCCAATCCCAGAAAACCAGAGTCCGAATGTTCTCTCTGAAATGTAGATATTAACCCAAGGGAGGGTAGGGAGCAGAAGAACAGAAGTTCATTGCATTAGATAAAGGGGAATGAAGGAAAGGGAAGGGGTAAGGGAATAGGAAAGACAGAATGAATCAGACATAACTTTCCTTTGCTCATAAATGAATACATGACCACTCTAACTCCACATTATGTACAATCATAAGAATGGGATCCCAATTAGAATGGGTTGTATTCCATGTATGTACACTATGTCAAAATACACTCTGCTGTCATGTATATATCTAAAAACAAGAATTTTTTTAAAAAGAAAGAAGTTGAAAATGAGCTCAGGATTTCAAAAAAAAGAAATTCAATTTTAACAATGGAGCACAAGCATTAAAGACCCAGTGAACCTGTTCCTCCCAAGGAACTGATAAGGACTGATAAGAAAACTAAGACTAACAATGAGAAGGAACTGCTAAGACCACCAGGACTGACAAGTGTTCCCATTGCAGCAAGAACTGCTACTTGAAAACTGAAGTAGGCCCAGAAGGAAGCCTTATATAACTGGAACACAAAAAGGAAACTGACTAGCCAAAAGGTACAAACAACTAAAAAATCCATCCATAAACAAAATGTGATATATCTATACAATGGGATATTATGCAGCCATAAAAAGGAATGAAGTGTGAGCCAGGCATGGTGGTACACATCTACAATCCCAGGAACCTGGGAGGCTGAGGTGAGAGAATCACTTAAACCCATGAATTAAGAGATCAGCCTAGACAACACAGGAAGATCCCATTTCGAAAAAAAAAAATATGAAGTACTGACACATGCTATGATATGGCCAAACCTTGAAAACATTATACTACGTGAAAGAAGACAGACACAAAACACCACTGTTACATGGTTTCACTTCAAATAGCCAGAAGAGGTAAATTCATAGAAACAGAAAGCAGACTTATGGCTGCCAAGGACTAGGAAAGGGAGGGAATGAAGAGTTATTGCTTAATGGGTAAAAGGTTTCATTTGGGGGTACTAAAAATGTTTTGGAACAAGACAGAGCTGGCAATTGTACAACACTGTGAATGTGCCAAATGCCACTGAATTGTTTAAAATAGTTCATTTTTCATGTTATGTGAATTTCATCTTAATACAAATAAATAAATAAATAAATGGTAAGGAAAAAGATGCAGAGATATATCGACCACAAAAATAAAAATTAAAAAAAAGGTATTTAAAAACTGGTTTTCAAGGAAAAGCTGGGGAGGGAACTGGCTAATTTTAGGAATCCTACCAATCCCTATAAAGTCACAACAATAAATGTTGGTGAGGATGTAGGGGAAAAGGCACACTCATACATTGCTGGTAGGCCTGCAAATTGGCACCAACCACACTGGAAAGCAGTATGGAGATACCTCAGAAAATGTGGAATGGAACCACCATTTGACCCAGCTATCCCAACCCTAGGTTTATACCCACAGGACTTAAAATCAACATATTAGAGTGACACAGCCACATCAATGTTTATAGCAGTCAATTCACAATAGCTAAATAGTTATATATAGTTTTATATAATTCCATGTGCTACTGAGGTGGTCCCATATTCATGGGCTCTAAATACCTACCGCAAACAACACATTTATAGAATTATCTGGTATTCTCTCTTTCTGGAAATTTCACCTCAAATTGGGGTCTATAGGTTAATATTTATGAACTAAAATTCAGGGCACATACTCTGATGAAGTACCAAGTATATTCCCAGGGACAATGGACAGTACCAAAAAATTTGGGATAACTGGCTGTTGAAATTACAACTTTCTTAACAAATCTACTATGAATGGATTAAAAGAACTCAGTCACAGAGATTTTATATATGGAAATATTAACAGCAGAACTGAATCTGATTACGTTTTTTAAAAACAATTCATTTTTCAATGAACCGGACAGTTGGAACAGGCTTTAGTATCGCCTATGCTCACTGGGATTGGAAGTCTCCCGCTCCCTGGAGTGCTGGGCCTTTTTATGTCGACGGGATTTATCTTGACTACTACTTCTACTTCTGTGACTCCGCCTTCCAGAATGCCCATGGCTCCTACTTCTACTCTTTTGACTCCGCCTTCCAGAATGCCCATGGCTCCTACTTCTACTCCTGTGACTCCACCTTTCAGGATACACATGGCTCCTACTTCTACTCCTGTGACTCCACCTTTCAGGATACACATGGCTTCTACTTCTACTCCTGTGACTCCACCTTTCAGAACGCCCACGGCTCCTACTTCTACTCCTGTGATGCCACCTTTCAGAATGCCCATGGCTCCTACTTCTACTTCTGTGATGCCACCTTTCAGAACGCCCATGGCTCCTACTTCTACTTCTGTGACTCCACCCTTCAGAATGCCCACTGTGACGGCTAGAATGTGTGTCTGAGCTTCGCCCTCTATCCCTATTCCTATTCTTGTCTTCTCTTGCCTCCTTCTTGCTTGAGGGCTTGTGCTCATACTTGGGTTTCTCCTTCTTGAGCTCCCTCTCTGGGCCCTCTGCTCTAACATGGCAGGAAGTCTTGACATCAGGGGAGCGTGGGTAGTGCTTCTGTCCTTCTCTTGATTCAGACTTCTGAACCTTCTCTGAGTTCTTACTGCTGTGTTTCTTAGGGGCAGGGTCATCCTTTTCTTTTATTGTCTTGCTTCCGAGAGATGAAGATGATGGCTGCTCTGCTTTTACCTCCCTGTCAGTCTTCTCTTTGTCTTTCTTTCTTTTCTTTTTTTCCTTTTTCTCTGGAGGAAAAAGGAAGGCAATCAGTAAGAAAAGAGAAAAACATAAACTCCCCTAAAAAAGTGCATTTGTTCTGAGTACATCACATCAAACCAAGTTGTTATAGTTAAAATCTTCACATACTAACAGATAGAAAATGTGCATCAGGAAAACATTCATGACAGCAGGATGAAGCAGTCACAGGCTATGCTTTCAGTGCCCTTAAGAAGTAATTTTGGACATATGTGGCCACTGACAGGTCAACTTCCTATACAAGGCAATCCTCACTCTGAATTCTCTTTCAAGACCATGTCTCCAAATACAGTCACATTTTGAGGTACTGGTGGTTAAGAACTCAACATATCAATTTGGGGGGGGACAGAATTCTTTCCATACCACTATTCTTCCACTGATACCTCCCCTTTCCCAGTAAAAATAAGAAACCCCACATCTTCCTCTTCACACTTAAGAGTTGATTATTGACTATCCATGAATGCTAGGGAGACCAGACACTAAGACTACCTAGAATCTTCTTTTGGGTCTCAATGCTTCACCTTTTTTGTGCTTTTTTGTGGGTTTGTCATCTTCTAAACTCTCAGATGAACTCGATGAGGGGGTGTTAGCCCCACAGCCCTTCTCCTGGAGTTCTTTGGTCACATCATCTGCTTCTTCTGAGTCCTTAGGAGCCCGATAGTTAGACACATGATCCACACGAATAGTTCTTCCTTTTATCTAAGCAAGAAAGGCAATGCTTCAGCAAAGACAGCCTTCATATCGAACAATCTATTGCGCCCAAGCCATGAAGAACAATGGTTTGAATTATATCATTATCTTTTTGCTACTTTCGTTTCTGGGGAAACCACTAAAGCAGAACTGCTCAGATGGTATGTCACAGCACATGTATTAGATATTAATACACTCAATGATCTCAGAAGCTAGGTAGGGTGTGTTGCAGCAGGGGCGGGGGGAGTTGCACCAGCAGCCTCACTGGCTTACCACAGGGTGCCATACAAATATCTTCATGCTGTATGTGTATGAAGTGAAAAAAATCTGGGAAGTACTGCCCCAAAGCACAAGTGTTGGGGAAGACTATGAGAATTTAGAAACACAATGAATTACCCCCAACTTATAACAGTCTACAGTGAAACATAAACTAGACAAGCATTGCAGCTAGATGGAATTCCTGAAATCTAGCTTAATGCTATAGCTGCTTTCTTAACACAGTAGGTAGAAGGCAAAGTGAGATCAACTGTTGGGGGTGGGGGCAGGAAATTGACCAAAAAAAGATTACTTTCTTTTTTCTTAAGCCCTCACGCCTTGTTCTACCCATACCATACTGGAACACAGCTCACAATTGGGCCAAGAACCACGACTCTCCAGGCAAAGAATGACAAAATTAATCTTTCATGTAAAATCCTATTTTCAAGCAGATACATACTTTTTCCACAGGCAAAGACAACTGAAATTTGCAGTTTGGCTCTTACTGTTCCAACACAAGAGAAATTTTCATATCTTTTAAGCCTGAGAAGCTTCTATTATCTATCAGATTCCCATTTTGAAACATTTTTGAAAACTTTCCTGACACAGTGACTCCCTATGATTCCTGGCTCTCTTAAAATTTCATACTGACTGACTTTTGTACAATTTGTTATGAGATTAAAAGATTCCCCCCCCCAGGACCCAATATGCTAGGTCAGCAGTGTCACATGACAGATATGCACACCTATATCCTAGGCCATGAAGCCCTGATAGAGCTCCAAGTCCCTCAGCACAGGACAATATGGAAGAGCAGCATTACCTTGTCTCTTCATTCTCTAGTACACTAGAGATGAAGGTGGAGGACAAGAAGGGAAAGGTGAAAAATAGAAGCCTGAGTGTGAGGGTGTGTAACACCCATGGTTTGGCTTGTTAATGGGAAAAAAGAACAAGTCCTGGCAGAACCATGAGCCAACAGAATATTTCCTAGAATCACTTCCTAGCTGGTAGCTCTACAGCCCTCCTAACACACCCAACCAATGAGTACATCCCTGAACCTATGGGGATCAGATGGAGAATGAAATCCAACCCCTACACCCAGGAAAAGTTCAGCCAAATCTTGCTTAATAAGCACATTTAGGGGTTGGGGTTGTTTGGCTGAACCCAGGAAAAGTTCAGCCAAATCTTGCTTAATAAGCACATTTAGGGGTTGGGGTTGTTTGGCTGAACCCAGGAAAAGTTCAGCCAAATCTTGCTTAATAAGCACATTTAGGGGCTGGGGTTGGGGCTGGGGTTGTGGGTAAGAGAACTTGCCTAATACATGCAAGACACTGGGTTCAATCCTCAGCACTACATAAAAATAAATAAATAAATAAAGGTATTGTGTCCAACTACAACTAAAAAACAATAAATAAATAAATAAATAAAATGCTTACCTTAATCCCATTAAAATTGTCAACAGCCAGAACTGTGCTCCTTTGGTCTTCATAGCAGAGGAAACAAAACCCTTTGGATTTCCCAGTCTTCTTGTCTCGCACAAGATTAATGTTAACAATCTCCCCATATCTGTTTATTTTACAAAAGAATAAGACACTATTGATGTAAAATGTAAACCTTTGATTGAATCACAAAACAATAGTCCAATATGGACAGTATAGGAGATGTATTTAGAAAAAGATGACTTAAAAAGGTTGAAAATAAAATGTTAAACAAAGATACAGAAGGATTATCCAATTGAAAACATGGGTGGAAATATTAAGAGTAAAGACATGGAGCTGGGGTTGTGGCTCAGCAGTACAGCACTCGCTAGCATATGCGAGGCCCTGAGTTCGATCCTCAGCACTACATATAAATAAATAAATAAATAAATAAATAAATGTATTGTTTTCAACTATAACTAAAAAATAAATATTAAAAAAAAGAGTGAAGACATGAAATTCAAGGCCAAAATTAAGCGGGACTTAAGAGGGTTATTTTATATTTTAAAAGGTCCTAATATATAGGTATAGCTAATGAAATTATGCCACAATTAAGAAATTAAAATTTTAATTAAAAATGGTTACAGCCTCAAATGCACAGAGCCTTGGGTTCGATCCCCAGGACCAAAAAAAAAAAAAAAAAAAGTTAGAAATACAAAGAAAGTTAGGGGAGATTTAAAAACTTTTTTCAAGTTTATAACAAGTGACAGAAATAAATAAGACCAAAGAAATTAACATGAATTTATATGATACAAATGCAAATAAAACATGACAATAAATCTAACAAATACTTCCAGAGTAGTATACACAGATATATTTGAATCCTATAAAGAGATTACAATTTCTTTTATAGTATTCATGAAATATATAATAAAATTAGCTGTAGATCAGGTCCCAAAGTAAATCTCAATAAACTCCAAAAACCAAAATAGACTATATTCTCCAAAGATAATGTTATAAAGCTGGAAATAATATTTAAAAAAAAATAGTCTACTAACTAGAACTTGAAACATACTCTCCCAGCTAACAACTGGACAAAACAAAGATAAAATAAAGAAAAGTGATCAGTGATAGACTATTTAGAAAAGAACAAAAATAGAAAAATATGTACTAAAATTTATGGGATGAGACTAAGGCCATACTTGGGAAAATTTGTAACCTTAAAATTCCAGATAAATTAAACTTTTATAAATTAAAAAATAAAATCACAGAAATAGCTGAGGGAATAGATATGTGCTTGTGTGTATGTATATATGTGTGTGTATGTATATATGTGTGTGTGTGTATGTGTATACACATACACACACACACACACACACACACACACTCATCAAATTGCATGCTTGAGATTTGGGCATTCTGCTGTGTATAAATTTTTCTTTACTGGAAATGAAATAATAACGTGTTCAGGAAAAAAAATTAAAAGTAAAATCATAAAAATATAATAGGAATTGATGGAAACATTACATGAACATATCTATACATCTCAGTCCAAAATCTAGTACTTTTTTAAGGAAAACACCAGAGGTGATTCAGTTAAAGCTAAGAGCTATCTAGCAGTAAATATCTAGCAGTACAGGTCAATGTAAATAGATAAAACCAATACAAGAACTGGAAAAACAAACCTATCTCTGTTTGCAGATTACATATGATAGTATATATAGGAAATCAAACAATCAATAATGAGCAACGAGGGGCTAAGGTTATGACTCAGCGGTAGAGTGCTCACCTAGCACATGCGAGGCGCTGGGTTCAATCCTCAACACCACATAAAAATAAATAAATAAAAAATAAAGGTAATGTGTTCAACTACAACTAAAAAAAATTCAAAAAATAAACAATGAGAAAAATAGTATAACAATTCAGTAAAGTAAGAGGATACAGCTGAAAGTCAATAATTCTCTTACACAAAACAATAATCAGATGATATAATGGCAGGGATATACCATTTATAATAGCAACAAAAAAATACTTAGAAATACACTTAACAACAAGCAACGTACAAAACATATAAAAAAAAGTTTTTTAAAACTCCCGAAAAACACAAACATATTTTGAACAAATATAAGGACATCCCTTGTTCTTGGACAGGATGAGTTGATAATCAAAATCTTCCCCCAACTTAATATATAAATTAAGTGTAATAACATAAAAACAAAAGTTTGCCACCCTGGTGTGGGGGTCTGGATAAGTCTATTCTAAAGTTCTTCTGGGGAAAAAATGAACATGTAAGAATGGCTAGGAAAACCTAAAAAAAAAAAAAAGAATGAGTTATGAGCATGAGAAACTCTACAAAGCATACTGAAAAACTTGTGAATAACTAGTGTGGCTCTGACCAATGGAAAGGCAGACAAACCAACAGAACAGAATGTAGAGCCACACCAAGTGTATATGAAAAAAATTGTCTATAATGGTGGCATCCAATTTTCTGGGGAAAACATGGATATATTAGTAATGAGGTAAGTACCACTGGATATCCATTTGAAAAAGTATAAAACTAGATCCAGATCTAGACTACAGCTCGGTAATAGAGTGCTTGCCTAGCATGCATGAGGTTCTGGTTCCATCCCCAGAAGACACATACACATACACACACACATACACAAATCCACTGGATCCAAACTTCACATTGTACAACAAAATAAACTCTAAGTGGATTAGAGATATAAATGTAAAAAACTGAAACCATAAAATAACATGACAGTAATAACACAGATGGGTGAGTGGAGAGAAATACTTTCTAATTATGATTCAAAATCCAGAAGCAATAAAAAACAGACTGATGAATTTGACCACAGAAAAATAAAATACTAACGGGTAAGCACAATGGAGTTTTGGGAGTGATGAAACTGTTCTAATTGTGGGGATGATTATACAAATCTATACATGTATTAAAACTCATACAGCTACATATTTCTCAAAAATCAATTTTACCATATGCTAATTTAAACATATTAATGAATGAATGTATAAAATAACTTTGCCCAGCAAAGAAATACCCATTAAGTAAAGTCAAAAGACAAATGACAAACTAGGTGAAAATATTTATAATGTATATCACAAGTAAAGGACCAGAAAGCAATTTTTCTTTTCTCTAAAAAGAAATTATCAGAACAGGGCAGAACTCAGTGGTAGAGTGCTTGCCGAGTATGTGTGAGGCCCTGCGTTCAATCTCCAGTACAAAAAAAAAAAAGGAAAGACATTATCAGAACAACTAGTGAAGGTGAATAAAGTCTATAGATTAGGTGATGATATTATATTAGTACTGATTTCCTGAATTTCATGACTACACTAAGTTTACACAAAAGAATGTCCTTGTTTAGGGGAAGGACATTGAGGAATTTAGGGACAGATGCATCGTATCTACAACTGACTTAAATGCTTCAGAAAAAAAATTATAATATCTACACATGAGAAAAAATAATGATAAAGCTAATGTGGATAAAGTGCTAAGACCTTGGGGATCTGGATGAAGGGAATATAAGTATTCTGTACTCTATTTTATAATTTTCTATTTTAAGCCTAAAATTATTTCAAAATTAAAAAAAAAGAAAGATAAGAGCTGGCTTGAAAGGAATCCTACTGACTCTAATTGGTACAATTTGTGCATCAGGAAAGAATAATGATAGTAACACAACATCAAATATTTTTAAAATTAAATCCACAGTGATCCATGACAAGTATTATAACAAAAGGTTAATTTATCCTTAATGCATAAAGACTCTCATAAAATCAACAAGAGAAGGAGAAACACACACAAAAAAAGACCCAATAAATGATATGAGTAAACAATTTACAAAGAAATAATAATGGGCTGCCGGGCAAGGTGGTACAACCTGTAATCCCAGCAGCTCAGGAGGCTGAAGCAGGAGGATCACAAGTTCAAAGCCAGCCTCAGCAACTTAGCAAGGCCCTATCTGCAAACTTTAAAAAAAGGACTGGGGACGTGGCTCAGTGGTTAAACACCCCTGCATTCAATTTCTTTAACCAAAAAATAAAAATAAAAGAAAAAAAAAAGAAAGATAAGAGCTGGCTTGAAAGGAATCCTACTGACTCTAATTGGTACAATTTGTGCATCAGGAAAGAATAATGATAGTAACACAACATCAAATATTTTTAAAATTAAATCCACAGTGATCCATGACAAGTATTATAACAAAAGGTTAATATCCTTAATGCATAAAGACTCTCATAAAATCAACAAGAGAAGGAGAAACACACAAAAAAAAGACCCAATAAATGATATGAGTAAACAATTTACAAAGAAATAATAATGGGCTGCCGGGCAAGGTGGTACAACCTGTAATCCCAGCAGCTCAGGAGGCTGAAGCAGGAGGATCACAAGTTCAAAGCCAGCCTCAGCAACTTAGCAAGGCCCTATCTGCAAACTTTAAAAAAAGGACTGGGGACGTGGCTCAGTGGTTAAACACCCCTGCATTCAATTTCTTTAACCAAAAAATAAAAATAAAAGAAAGAAAGAAATAATAATGGGCTGAAAATATGTTTAACCTCATTGATGATGAAATAAAGGCAAAGTAAAATGATAATGAGAAACCATTTGGCAATTTTTTTTTGCATAACCGTCATTGCTTAGGATTCAGAAAAATGGGCTGTCTAGTGAAAATTGGTATCAGAGTGGAAATTGGTACAACCTTTTCAGAACAATTTGGCAATGTTTATAAAGCATCTTAAAAATACTAACATATTGATTCACACCCCTCCTTCACTAAGGAAACCATCAGGGATGCATACAAAGATTTATATACTACATTATATATTGCAATATAAATTTACAATAGCAAACAATTGGAAATAATGTCCAACATTAATTAAAACAAGATGATAAAGAAACAGTCCAAATTTTAAGTTTTTCCTTTTAAAGTGCATTCTGTTGAAATAAGCCAGTCTCCAAAAAACCAAAGATTGAATGTTCTCTCTGATATGTGGATGCTAACTCATAACAAGGGATGGTGGGAAGGGGAAGAATAGAAGTCCACTGGATTAGACAAAGGGGAATGAAAGGAAGAGAGGGAAATTATTCAAACATAATTTCCTATCCTTGTATATGAATACACAACCAGGGTAACTCCACATCATGTGCAACCACAAGAATAGGATCCTAATTGGAATAAGCTATACTCCATGCATGTATAATATGCCAAAATACACCTTACTGTTATGTATATCTAAAAAAGAACAAATAATAAAAAAAAAGCATTGTACATTCTTCTTCATACTTTTTTTCCCATAATGCTCTTTTTTGTTTTGATTTATTTGTGGTGCTGGGAATGAAACCTGGAGCCTTTCACTTGCAAGTCCTTGTTACCAGTGGCAAAGGCAATCTTCATTTTTGTGTGGCCAGAATACAGAATTATAATACACCACACACGCGTGTGCACGTGCACGCACACACACACATACACACAATAGCTCATCACTACTCAATGCAAGCAACACTGAACCAGCTCCAAGATGGGAGGCTAGATCCAATACAGTATCACAAAAGTGTGGAAATTAAAGGCTACACCTGCTGTGAACTTTCCAGCACTCAGAAGTTGAATGAAATAGCCTAGGTGTACCACCTAGACTCTCTACCAGGGCTGCCTTCTCATTTGTATTGCCCAATTCCTTTTCCCTGCCCTGTTTCCCCATAAACTGCCCAACCACTCAACCAGGGCCCTACAGATAATCCAACTATCCTGCTATGGCAAGCCTTCTGCCAGGATATGCTGCCTGTGTTTGCTTGCTCCATCCTTTCTACCTTTACTAGATATCCAACTTCTCTGAAAACAGTTCTCTGCCTCTGAAAGCTACAAAACCCAAAGGCATTATCAACTATTGCACTATACTCCACAAATATGTACAATTACTGGATGCTAATTTAAAAATAAATGCTGATTTAAAAATCTTTTTTAAAAAGGCAGTGACCCTCTGCTCTTAAGAGTTGCAAAGGCTCTCTAACCCTGTGGACTGCCCAGCCTCTGTTTAACTCTTGGCTATGTGTCAATTGCCCAGCCTCTCTACCAGGTGGCACTATCATTATGAGCTGCCAACATCCTCTCCTACCAAGAACAGATCTCTTAATGTGTTCCTCATCAGCCTGTGACTTTCAGCCCCTGGGTAAAAAAAGAATGGCTCTGTTCACTAATTTCACATTCATCTAGAAATGAAGAAAGCAAACTACCACACAAACTTTCTGGGTTCTGTCTCCCATTTCTTCTGTGCTTTGCCCTAATCCTTCAATACCACACAGGTAAGGGCCCAGAGGGCCCTGTGATCATGGGATACTAGTTTTCAGAATCCAAAGGAGGTAGTCAACACAGTATCTTTCCAGGAGTTCCACACTATATTTGGGTAAAACCTGGCTGACAAGGGTCAGTGAAAAAGTAATAGAAACAGACCAGAATCCCTAAGACAGTCTCCCAAATTATCCAACTTGTGAAATCTTCCACATGAGAATATACTTAAAACCATATCCTGGGACAGATCAAGAGTAGAGCAGAAGCTGCAGTTTTCCCCATGCAGGGATGTCATTGAGCCTAGAATTAAAATGTGGCTTTCTAATGCCACGAATTGCACTGCAGAATCAAACTACTGTCAACACAGGAGGCAGGAAATGAAAGAGGACTTACTGTGAGAACACACAGATGACGTCTCCTTCAGTCAGTTCATAAGGAAGCCCTCCTAGAAAAGAAAAACACATTACAGTTCAACAAACACTAACCAAGTATTTACTGTGTATTATGCACTAGGCCAGGCACCAGAGGTACAAAACATAAGCTATACACCTTCCCCTCACAGTAAAACAGTCTGATGGAATGACACAAATATATACAAGGTGGCAAATGTACAGGAAAAAAAAAAGTGATTGAGTGGAAAGGCTCAGATCACTGCAGACCAAACTAATCTGATCATTCTTTCCTCCTCACATCCAAAGTCCTACAAAGCTGATATCTCCATCACAAAACTCTGCTTCCACAAATATCAGCTTAAATGTGTCATTATCAACCCACCTATACATATAATGAGGATCATAAAGATAACTGTTAAGCATTTCATAGGAAATCATTTCCCTTCCAAATGTTTTACTCATCTGTAAAATGAGAAGTATACTTGCCTCATGAGATCACTATTACAAGAATTAAATAAAACAATGCATATAAAGTGGTTATCACAATGTCTGGTGCAATAACCTCTCTGAAGAGTAAAACTGCAGAATTACTGATTAAAGGCTACACCTTCTGTGCACTTTCCAGCACTCAGAAGTTGAACGAAATAGCCTGGGTGTACCACCCAGATTCTCTACCATGGCTGCCTTCTCATTTGCATTGCCCAATTCCTTTTCCGTTAACTTTTCTGTACCTCAGTTTCCTCAGCTGTCTAGTGGGTGGGTGTGAGGAACATAACTGTTTCTGAGAAACCAAGTGGCAGGACTTAGCACTGTGAAGGGCAAATGGTAACACACAGGAACACTGACTGGCAGGGAAAGCACACTAAAATGAGCGAGAGAAGATGGAAAACGGATTCACAGGCAGAACATAAAAGTGGGTGATGAGGGGCTGGGGCTCAGTGGTAAAGTGCTCGCCTAGCACATGCGAGGCCCTGGGTTCGATCCTCAGCAGCACATAAAAATAAATAAATAAAATAAAGGTATTGTGTCCAACTACAACTAAAAGATAAATATAAAAAATAAAGGTATTGTGTCCAACTACAACTAAAAAATAAATATTATTTTTTGTTTTACTAAGAGTGGGTGATGAGTGTGAGGAGAAACATTGGGCGGGACTGCTGAAAAGATCAGAAGCCGGCCAGGAGAGACTTCCAGAAAAATGTGAAGCTCACCCAGAAAGATCCAGGCGCTGTCTTTGTACTCGGAGTGCCAGGACACCTTTTCCGCCACCCCAAGCTGGACCTCTCGCTCGTTCAGCTCGTTGATCAGCTTCACTTTAGTTAAAGGACTACACGGAGGGCGGAAAAGGAAAGTAAGTTTGGTCCGGCCCGAATTCACAGAGAGCAAAACTAGGCGACTAGAAACTCTAGTCTCCTCTGAAACTCCCTTGCCCCTCGGCCCTGCAGCCACTCACTCTACCGTCCCAGCCCCGGTGGGCCACCCACGGCAACCCACTCCCTCTTTCTGAGAGGAAAGCTGAAACCTTACTTCATCTTCACAAATTCGCGCTCGACACCCGCGGATTAACTTCCGGGCAAAGCTACACTCTGTCGCGCATGCGCATCTCTAGCGCATGCGCCTATCTAGGATTTGGCGCCTGCGCCGCTCTAGAGCAAGCACAGCGCCCCCCACCCCCCGCGCGGCACGTTGGAGTCTGCGGAACTGGCGCCGGAAGAGTTCAGCAGAGGCGGCCGAAAACCGCGGCGCCTGTGCAGTAACGCGAAAGCGGATCTCCACGCTTGGTGGCGTTCGTTCCTCTCGAGAGATTTTCCCTAGTTCATCGCAACTTCCCTCTTTGATGCGAAGCTAGGGTTTACAAGCTTGGTCCGTTACAGGACCCTCCAGCTTTTACATAATTCCAGGCACTGATTGATTTAGTACTAAATTTTTGCTGAATGAAAGTTGAACAAGGTACTTGATGCGGCTTTATTCCTGGTCTAAAGCTCCACTTGGGTCTTCAATCCCAGTCAGTTGCTCAAATACAATTCCATCAAAGCATTCATTTTCCGGAGTTAGGGCAAAAAAGTGAAGAAGATAGGTGGGAGAATCAAGTTTTTGTTATCTCTCAAATCCCAATATATAGGTAACCTACAGTGTGCCTCCATAGTCTGAATTCAACACCCGCAGGTTGTTGTCAGAGCTCCAACGCTTACATTTTACCGTAGTCTTTCTCTTAGTGGAACAGGAGGTAGAAATTAATATTGTTAATAGCTCCCAATTGGGCAGACAACCAGCTAAAAGATACTAAATGAGCTAAGCAATTTACATATAGTTTCTCCAACCTTACAATCCCATGAAGTAGATGCAATCACTATCCCCATTTTATAGAGAAAAAAATTGAGGTTCAAATGACTAGCTTGAAAGGTACTTTGTACCCATGAAGCCAGATTTAAAGATAGGTAGTTAGTGTAGTTAGGTAAATCAGGTCTAATATCAAGTATGTTAAAAAAAAAAAAGGAGACCATTATCGAGAATACAGTCCAGGAAAGCTGAGCAGCACTTGGGGAAATTGAAATGTTAGTGTCCCCAAGGCCTGGAGCCCATCCTAAGGAACTGTTAATGAATGAGCTTCCAGCAAACAAGGAAGTGTTAATCAAACTACCCCAGGCCCTTTCTGCCCATGAAATAGTCCACTTATCTCCCACCTTTTGGGCTTCCCACCTGCATTCTATCACTGCAGGATAAAGGGAAACAAAAGACATGAATGTGGGAAGACTAAAAGAAGATATTAGCTATAAAAAAGGGAAGACTTCCCCCTTCCATGGATTCTGTCTTTCAGGTCCGGGAGAAGTCTTTTCTGCTGTCCTTTAATAAAGCCTTCCACTTTCCTCTCTACACTTGCCTCAGCTTGCTTCTCTGATGTTATACTTCAGCATTAAGAGAAGCAAAGACTCATCACCAGTATACAGTGGTAACACCCATCAGACCACATCCATTTGATCAGTCCTTACTGAGTATCTATACATATCTTCTTCACTTTTTTACCCTAACTCTGTCCTCTTCAGCTAAGTTCTGTAGAAAGAACTATAAGAGTGGGTACTCTACATTTAAAGAGCTAATGATATGAGGGGTAAATATATATTTCTGCTTCATGTATTTCACCCCAGAAATACCCAGGAATCAGCAAAAGAAATGGTGACATATAATGTGTGATTTAAACCATATTGAAGATTTGAGTCCATCTTTCATGTGTGCACAGCATTATGTGTTCTTGGACCACAATGTTTTCAAAATGAAGGTTCAGAACTCTAGTTCTCTGTATAGGCCTAGCTCAGAGCACCAGATAGTAAGCCCTTCATAAAAGCATTTTGATTGATTACAATCTGTAACCACTATCCTGCCAAGAATCAGAACAGGGACTGTCCTTCTCCTTCCCCCACTCCCACCCAGCTATTCATTAACTTTGAAGAATTATCTTGGCAATGAAAATTAAACAGTGACAGATTGCATTTGAGTTTTATCTGCTCCTAGGAATCTCAGGTTGCTTAGTTGATAGGGTTGAAGTGGCCATTGCAAGGTAGTAAGCTACCACATAGCATTATCTTGCTGGTTTCTTCAGTTGACTGTGAAATAAGAGGGCTATATGCCAGGGCTCAGTCATCAACATCTGGAAAGAAGATGGAGCAAATAAAGAAAACACCAACCAAAGCGAAGGACAGTTTAGACTGTTAATATGAGAAGTCTACTACTATCCTACCAGCAGATTCAGCTGAAGTATTCTGAATCTGGGAGCACTGAAAACTATCTCAGTTTGCCTGGAACTGAGGGGTTTCCTGGGACTCCCAACTATCAGTGCTAAAATTGCCAAGCCCAGAGAAAAGTGGGATAGCTGATCAGCAGGAAGAACCTGAAGTAAAGAAAGAAGCAAGGAAGTCAAATTCTTCAGAGATGTGCTTTCAATTAGTAGGAATTGGTATGGAAATGATGATGATAAATATCTATAAATCTGAGTTGAGAAGGAATAGGGATCCAAAGGACTCTCTGAATTTATGTAAGAGAAGGAAGAGAGTTTGTCATCAAGATGACTAGTAGTGATCTCCACCGAAAACTTTCATTTAGCACTTACTGTATGCAGAATTAAGTTCTAGCTCCTCTGGGCACTCTTAAGGAATACAAAGGCAGTCCTCATATTCAAGAAAATGCTGAACAATTTGTCCTCTCACCACTTCCTAACACCACACCACTTCCTAACACCACACCACACTTTTTCCTCCTGATTTTCATATTTTGGGTAATGTAATCATCATTTCTCCCAGTCTCAAAATCATGGGTGTCATATTTCAGTCTTTGCCATTCCTCACCTCAAAATATTCATCCTGGGTTGGGGCTGTAGCTCAGTAGTAAAGCACTTGCCTCACATGTGTGAGGCACTGGGCTCGATCCTCAGCACCACATAAAAATAAATAGACACTTTTGTTCATCTACAACTAAAAACAATATTTTAAAAAATTCATCCTATCATCAGTCCTAATAATTGCACCACTGCAGTGTACACCTATAACAGCCTCAGTCTTTTCTCTTACTGCTCTGGCACACAAAGCCTCAGCCTCACCCTCAGCCAGGATCCACTTCTATACATTCCTTATGGAGCCCTTTCATTACCCAACCTAGACATCCCTCGGCCACACACCTCCTCTCTCTGACTGAAACCTGCCCAAACCCCATCAAGTCATTTCTTTTGCAGGAGACCGTTACTGACTTCCCAGTTCCCAGTGATGACTTCTACTTCTAAATTCTGCAGAATTTAAAAAAAAAAAACTTCTTCATATTCTCCCCCAGAGAAACTGTGAGATCCTGGAAGGTAAAGGCTCTGCATTTATATGCCCCAAACACCTCAAACCTCACTTTCCTGCAGACATAGCATGCATCCAATGAAATTTAAATTAATTAATGAAATTTAAAAATGCACACAAGTATGGTTACCTATGGGAAACAGATGAAGGTAGGAGATGCTTTTATTTTCCCGTTGTTCCTATCTATACTATTAGAATATTCTGATATTTATCTAGATATCACTTATTTTTTTATTTAAATGGTACCTTGGCCGTGTTCATGCCTTTTCTTTTGTCTTTCATTCATATAATATTTAATGGGTAGCTATTAAGTGCCAGATGACATTCTAGGTTCTGGGGTAATAATAGTGAACATGACAAGCAAATCCCTGTCCCCATGGAGCTTTCATTCTTGCTGATGAAGAAGGAAAATAAACATATAAATATAAGTCCAATGTTGATAAGTGCTATGAAAGAAAAATGAATTAAGCTAATTGGAAGAGTGGTAGGATGTTACTATTTTATAAGGGAAGGAGTTTAGTCAAGGGTAGCCTCCCTGATAAAAGTAACTTGTGCGTAGAGACGTAGAGATGTGCAAGATTTTGGAGAGCAAGCCATGGGGGGCATTAGAGAAGAGTGTTCCAGGCAGAGGGAGCAGTAAATCCAAACTTGCTGAGATTGGACTGTATTAAGAAACAGCAAAGAAGCCAGTGTGGCTGGAAGTGTGGGCAAGAGTGAGAATGATAGGAGGTTTATGTTTGTTTAACAAAGTCTTATTTAGTACCTATGATGGACCAGAAAATGTTCTAAGTACTTTGCATATATTAACTCATCTACTGTTCAAAACAACCCTACGAAGTAGATACAGTAGATACGATTGTTAACATTTAGCAGATGAGCAAATGGAGGCACGGTGAACTTAAGTTGCTTGTCCTATGTCACACCACTGGTAAATGGTAGAGGCAGGATTGGAATCCAGGTATTATGGCTACAAAGTCTGCACTCTTGACCACAATACCCAGAATAACTGATAGTAAGGGGAGCAGATTGGGCAGGGCCATGCTGATAAATGTCCTTGGACTTTATGAAGTGGAAAGTTACCAAAGGACTTTGGTCAGACTTACATTTAAGCAGGATCACCTTAGCTACTGTGCTTTCAACAGACTGGGGGTGGGGTGGGAGTGCAGGGGAATACCTAGAGTAAAAGCAGGAAGACCAGTTAAGAAGCTCTGCAATACTACAGTGACACAGCCATATCAATATTTATAGTAGCACAATTCAAAATAGCTGAACTATGGAACCAAACTAGATGCTCTTCAACAGATGAATGGATAAAGAAACTGTGGAATATATACACAATGGAATATTACTCAGCCTTAAAGAAGAATTTATGGCATTTTTCAGTAAATCAATGGAACTGGAGAATATTATGCTAAGCAAAATAAGCCAATCCCAAAGAACCAAAAGCCAAATGTTTCTCTGATATGAGGATGCTAATTCACAATAAGGGCAGCAGATAGAATAGAGGTAATTTGGACTAGATAGTGGGGAATGAAGGAGGGGAGGGGACATGGAGGTAGGAAGGATAGTAGAATGAATCTGACATTAATACCCTATGTGTATATATGATTACATGACCTGTGTAACTCTACATCATGTATAACCAGACGAATGAGAAGTTATACTCCATTTACATATTATGGGTCAAAATGCATTCTACAGTCATGTATAACTAATTAGAACAAGTAAAAAATATATTTTAAGAAAGAAGCTCTGCAATAATTTAGACAAGAGCACTGGATGCAGTGGCACATACCTGTAATCCAAGCAACTCGTGAGGCTGAGGCAGGAAAATTGCAAGTTTGAAACCAGCCTCAGAAACTTAGAAAGGCACTTAGCATCTTAGCAACACCTGTTTCAAAATTAAAAAAAATGAGGGGCTGGGGTTGTAGCTCAATGGTAGAGTGCTTGCCTTGCATGTGTGAGGCCCTGGGTCAATCCTCAGCACCACATAAAAATGAATAAATAAATTAAATAAAGGCATTGTGTCCATCTACAACTAGAAAAAAATTAAATGAAAAGGGCTGGAGGTGTTTCTCAGTGGCTAAGCACCACTGGGTTCAATTCCTGGTACCATAATAATAATAACAACAACAAGAACAACAACAACAACTAGTCAGGGAAGAGATGATGAGATGATGGTGGTTTGCCTCGGGGTGGTATCAAAGTTAATGTTTCATGATGGCATTTTTTCCAAACTAAAAATATATTTAAATAAAAATAAATAAGAAAAAACATGACAGCAACATAAAAATATCCTATGTTTGTCAGTGCTTAGGTAATGGGCTTGGCATTAGGGACACTCCAGTGAACAAGACAACAAGACTCATTCCCTGCCCCTGGGCAGCTTCATAGTGTTGCAGGGTAGTTAGAAACGTGAATAAACATAATACAATTTGATTAATGTCATAATGAAGATGTGCATAAAATGCCACTAGCACTAGATGATGGAGAATTAAGTCTGATTGCTGGGGGTGTCAGCAGAAGCTGGGAGTAGAAAGCAGATTGTCAGAGGAAGCAATAGAGAGGCAGGTGACACTTGAGATTGGCCTGTAAGTCAGTCAGCATGTAGATGGAAGCTAGGGAATGGGTGCTGTACAGAGAGAGAATTTCTAGCAGAGGAACTACCAGATGCAAAAGCATCAAACTGTGCAAAATGTACGGTGTGAGCAGGGGATGGCATGGGGCAGGGCATTAGTGGCAGTATGTAAGGATGGAAGAGTTAGGGCCATTTTGTGAAAAGACTTGTTGAGATAAAGAAGGTAAGATTTTAGCTTTTCAGATAAAAGAGCTCATGTGCTTAATCAGTCATTCAACCAACCAACCAGCCAGCCATTTTTGTTGAGGACATTGCTTTAGATGCTGAGAATACAAAGGTGAATATGTGCAGTCTACAGGGGAAACATTAAAAATAAAACACAATTCAGGTATGCTTCTTTGAGCCTGGGAGTGACATGGTCAATTTTTACTTTAGATCACATTGGATCCAGAATGGAGGATGGATTAAAGGAACACAAGTGTTGATGCTGGCATATCAGTTAGATCAGTTGGCTGTGATGGGCAGGTTCAAGGTCAAGAGGCGTCAGAGGCATGTTGAGTAAAGAAGATGTGGGTAGTGAGGAAGCATGTGAGATGAGGCTGAGGTTCTGGTTTGAGAGACTAGGTGGGTAGTGATGACCTTTGCTTGAGTAAGAAGACTTGTTTGGGAGAAAATTGATGAATTAACTTGTCCAATTGAGGAGTCAAAGTTCCTGAGGAGTCTACAAAGAAGACTGAGCAGGAAGATGAGAGAGGAAAATGAAGAAGCAGGAGAAAGTGTACTCAAAAAGAAAAGAAAAGTAATAGGTGGTCCTTATTGTCAGATGATACAGAAACATTCTCTTGGCAGAAGAAAATTTAATTTTTCAATGTTTTCACTCATTTATTTCTTTCTTGTTGTTTAGTTGTAGACCTTTATTTAATTTATTTATTTGTATGTGGTGCTAAGGATCGAACCCAATGACTCACACATGATAGACAAACACTCTACCACTGAGCTACAACCCCAGCCCCTCACCCATTTATTTCAATTGACCCAAAACAATGTCAGCATCAGGAAAACTGAGTTGAGAGACCTCTAAATCTCACCAGGGTGTATTCTGAAGTTACCTGCTCCTATGATGAAGACTTAGGAAAAATGCTGTCTGATGGAAGCAAAACACGAATTTCAGAGGGTAGATGTAGATGCTTGCTAGAGTTAAAAAGGATGATTAAGTATTTCTGTTCATAGGCCCATGCATGAATCCCAAATTAATATCCTTGGAAGAGGTAATAAGATCCTCTGAAATGCATTAGGTATCTATCTATTGGCTGGTGGGGAATAAAGAAAATAAGAAATGATGCATTTCATAGGCTCTTATTAATTTGGGATTCATGCATGGGCTCCAGGGAGTCTATGAGGACCTTGAATTTGTTTGCATGATATATATGTATATTAAGATGTACATTTTTGAGAAGGGTTATAGCTTCCATCAGATTCTAAAAGGGTACCATGGCCCCAAAACAACTGCTAAGGGCCACTGCTTTAGTACATCTAAGGACTACCTATGAACACCATCACCCAGAGATAATGGAGAACAGTTTGCAAAGCTTATCAAGAGGCTGTAGCAAATATGAATGAATCACACTAATATGTATAATTATGATGCACCAATTAAATATGGGAAAAAAGAAGATGTATCAAGATAATTAACAAGAATTATAAGAGTCAGAAATCTGGAGGGACTGAACAGAGAATACCAAACCCTTAAGGAGGAAGAGACCAAGTTGCTTCCAGGGGTGTGTATACCTTCTAGAAGACACACAATAGATATCTTTTTATCACCAGGCTGTTGTTGTTTATCTTTCCCCCACTTTCCAAGCCAAAACAACCATTTTCCATACTTCAAGCTGCACAAATTTCAGAAACTGCCAAGGTTCTTTGATGAGCTTAGTTAAATGCAAAATCCAGTTCCAGAGAAGAAAGGGAGAGAAAAATGGTGGGAGAACAGATGCTTTCGTCCAAATACAACCCACCTGTGATCACAAATCACATTTATTCTAAATTCATAATGTGAAATCCCCATTGTAACACAGACCTAAGGAGCATGTGTGCCAGATTGAACAGAATGGGACTATCAGACCAGGTAGAATGACAAGAAATGTTGGGCTGATCTAACTGGAGTTAAACAGAAACTCATTTTCAAGGGATAACAAGAGTCTGCCTAGAGTAGGAGTTCCCATAGGGTCATCACAGTTGCACCTAAGCAAGTCAAGCCTCAAGACACTTTATTGTCCATATTCTCTAAAAGAGTTCTTGCAAGTGCAATTTTTACCATCCTTTTAGTCAGTTTCACTGTACTGATCCAGACTTTTCTTGGGGTATTTTCTTGCTCCAACAGATCACAGGGTGGCATATCATGCCCAAGGTGAAGAAGCCAGTTACTACTAGTGCAAAGGGAAACACTGATCTAGAGAAAGAACAGAGCAGATGGGTGATGACAGATACAAACTAAGGAGCCATACAAAGCCCTCAGAGATGCAACAGGCTGGGTCTGTCTTGACTGAAGTCACAATGATTTTACGTGAAGCTGGTAGCATTCTTCCAGATTGGGGGTTGGCTTCCTTCATGAGGCTGGGCACAGCTGCTACACAGCTTTCATTCTATATCTAGTCAGCATCTTATATTTTGAAGAGACCAGGTGGCATAGTTAGAAGAATGTAGACTCAGATGCTTCACAGATGTGAGTTCAAATCTCACTTTCACCAGTTGCTAGTTATGAAACCATTAAACAATTTAATTAACTTTGGTTAATTTCTTTGTGGTAGGCTTCCCAAGTTATGACATGGTGAAAATACTGACTCTCAGGAATATTGTGAGGATTGAGATAAAGAGTAGGTGTTACCAATATTAATAGTCTTCTTAGGTTCCAAATACTCCCAGCCATTGCTACAACCCCCATCCCTTCTACAAACCACAAATGAACTAAACCAGCTCCTTCTTAGGAAAATTTTGTAAATAGCTATCTGAGAATTTGAGGGTTACTATATAAAATTCAGGCTAGAATGGTCCCTTGAGATCAGGTTATTCTTGTTGAAGAATAACCCTTCAAAAAAGATTTTTCAATGAAAAAAGTAAGAAACAAGAACTGAATAGATTTTTTCCCCTTGCCCTACCCCATTCCACAAGCCATGGACATTAATGAAGAATGTGTGTGCCATATTACCCAACTCCTCTGCAGAGAAGGGAAGGATTTTGACATACTGTTCTCAACCTTATGAATAAATTTCAAAAAGAAGGAAGAAATTTCTGAGTCCTGAGCAGCAAATAAAAAGGCTTACTCCTAAGAGAGCTCCTCTGGCCTGTATGGAGCCAGAACTAATATGCAACAGAGAGCCACCCAGAAGTGCTGAAATGGATCTTTCCCTTTAGAAACCTTTCCTATTCATAGAGCCAAACAGAAGCAGAGCCTTTCCAGATTACTTTCTCCCGGCACAGTGCCCTCTGCTGGACTTCCTAGCCCCTGGCATCATGGCATATCAGGCAGCAGAACTGATTTTCCCCAGCTAAGTGGGCACCTTTGTAGCATGGCAACCAAATGCCTCTTGGACAGAAAAACAACCAGGACCCCATTTTAAATGTTCTCCTCATATTAGCCACTTAAGCCCATGTATTAGTTTCCTATTGCTGCTATAACAAATTACCACAAACTTAAAATGGCTTAAAATTACACAGATGTATTATCTTCCAGTTCTTGAGGTCAGAAGTCTGACATCAAACTCACTGGGCTAAAGTCAGAGTTGGAAGGCCTAGTTCATCCTGGAAGTTCTAGAAAAAAGGATCTGTTTCTTTGGCTTTGTTGACTTTTAGAGACTGCTGCAGTCTGAGACTGATGATCACTTCCTTGCATCCCTAGTACCCCTGGCTTCTATTGTCATATCCCCTAAAATGCTCACTTTGATCTCCTGGCTCCCCTTGTGATTATATTACTAGGGCCACTGCAAAATTCAGAGTAATCTCTCCATTTCAAGATCCCTAATTTAAATACACCTGCAAAGTAGTTTTGCCATGTAAAGTAACATAGTCATAGGTTCCAGGGATTAGAGTGTGCACATCAGTGCAAGGTGGAAGGCATTTTTCAACCTACCACACACAGGCTTCTGCAACAAGGAGTAGCACAAAGACCAATAGACCAAGAGAATGGAGAACTAGATTCCAATGCCATATCTACTACCCGTCCCCAGTTGGGCAAGACCATTTACCTCCCCAAGCCTCAACTTCTTCACTTATAAATGGGGATAATAATAATTCCTCACTCGTAATACATTAATTGAATGTATGGCAAATTCTTTCATAACACAGAAACTAGCACAGAGTAGGCACTCAATAAACATGCTGGTACAGGAAGGTTGTATGGAGAGAGATAAGATAAAATGTCTACAAAAATAGTGAAGCTGAAAGCTAACTACGTGCTAAATGAGATGCAATGGAAAGCAAGAGTGGAATGAAAATGGAGAGGTATATATGAATTCAGATTTGTATTTCCTTGAGCTCAGAGAAGAATGATCCTCATTTTCCATGAACACTGGACTTTATTGACAAGGAAAGGCTTCTATTTATTCTCAGCCCAAATACCTTTTAAAAAAAACAAAACATAAAAGTGTTAGCCTTAAGGTCAGAGGTAGTAGGATATGCAAAGGCACAGAGGCACAAATTGACAAGAAAAGGGAACAATATGTAGTTTCTATGGTTGATGTGGGACAAGACAAATTCTTGATGGCTGTCCACAGAATTCCATACAATCTGCTAGTCTGTGTGTAGATATCCAATAGCTTCTGCTTATATGCTGGGTAGTCTTGGACAAGTAAGTTATGCTCTCTGTGTACTTCAATTTCCTCATCTGTAAAATCGAGGTATTAATACTACCTACTTTATAGAACTGTTGTGAAGATTAAATGAAAATCCACTTTGTACATTTAGCACAGCTGCTGGAATTAAATGCCCCGTAAATGTTAAGTGGTACCATCATTGCTATAAGAAACTTAAGATGCCCCAAAATTCTAGGGCTATTTCGTCAAAGACTCCCATTCTAAGAAGAGACTAAAATAGTCTAGAATTTTAAGCCCAGTGGTAGACCACTTGCCTAGCATATGCAAGGGCCTGGATTCAATTCCCAATACCATAACAAAAAAGAGACTAAAGCCTGATTCTTTCACCCTGTCTTGCCATATCATTTCTCTCAATACACATACACTAACCTCTACAACTGCTGCACAGGTAGGCAAAAACAATATGAGCAAAAGAAAAACCTAGTATATATTATATATATTATATACTGTATATAATATATAATATGTATTATATGACTCATATATGTGCATTATATTATATAATTATTGCATTGTATAATATATACATTATTACACATATAATTATGTTATGGTGCATGTATTTAATACACATTATATACATCAATATATGATACATTATATATGTTATAATATAGAATGTGGGTATTATATATAATAATATATTTTATGACATATATAATGTATGTATATTATATAATATTATATCTAAATATTATATAATATTATATATTATAAATATTATTGTATAAAATACATAAATAAAATATACTATATGTACTATAATATGCTATAGACAATATAGAATATAAAATTGTATATTATATATTGTGCAATATATATTTTATATTGCATCGATATGCAATATGATATACAATATATATCATATCATATATATTAAATGTGTATAATATGTATTATAGATACATTATATATTTTATTTTATATATGTATTATAATATAGAATATGGGGCCAGAGTTGTGGCTCAGTGGTAGATCACTTGCCTGTCATGTGTGAGGCCCTGAGTTCAATCCTCAGCACCACATTTAAATAAAATAAATCAATAAAGAAAATAATGGCCCATTGACAACTAAAAAACATATAAAAATAATAATATAGAATATGCTTGTAATATATATTGTATTTGTAATATTATATATTGTGTCTATATTATATTATATTTTATATTATATGTACATTATGATACATAATGTATATGTAATGTGCTATATGACATATAATGTTATATATTATATATTATATGTTGTGTGTATATTTGCTTTTATTATAAATACATACTATATATAGTATATATATATATATTGATGTTGGGGAAGTTTGGGATGGTTTTTTCTGCTGACATTACACAAATTCATTCTCACTATGAAAATAATAAGTATTCAAAGTGTCAACATACTTTATATACAATCAGAGATATGAAAAATTTTGGTATAAAGGTGTATTAAGAATTGCAGAAAAAAAAGCGAATAGAGAAAAAACATGGAGAAATATATGTGTTCTGACACCGGAAGTGATTGAAAGTAAATCATATGCATATAAATTTGTGAACTTGTGGATGAAAGGATATATCATATGATGTATGTATACTGAAGAAATACTACATATCAATGATGAATAAAAATAAACATCAAAATTTAAAAAAAATACTCAAAGTAAATCATGACTCTTCATTTCCTACCAATCCCACTCCTCAGTTACTTCCTCTTTGTTAACAATTTCCCTTCCTATGAATTCTAGGCATTTATACATGTGTATGTTTGGAGTTGGAGAGTTTTTTTCATAAGTGGGCCCAAGCTCTATATATTTATTTGTGACCTAATTTGTCAATCAATAATGTCTTGGAAGTCTATGTCAGTAGATATAAGCTTTTCCCAATCTTTTCATACTGCTGCATGACATTTCATAGTCATGTATATACCAGCCCAGCGATTCAGGAAGAGATATGGGCAAGATACAGCTAAATCATTGCAGGCAGACAGGTATCACAAGGAGTCAGGTGTGGCTTATCCTGGGTACATTTCTAGAGCTTTCCTCCAGGGGACTGGCTCTGATAGTGGGCTCTCATGTTGAAACCTGCCTTCTCCCCCACTACCTTTTCTGCTGAAATCTCTGCTCCTGGGTCCCATGCCCTCAAGGTGGTTGATGTGCCCTGCTATATCCTTTGTGACACACATGATTAATAAGCTTTAATGCACTCATAGTGAGATAGTTTGACCAGAAAATAATCTCTCTACTCTTCTACCTTTCTTATCATTCTCAACCCTTTTGTTTGTCTTGTAGATATTCCACTCTGAAGATCTCAAGAACCCCTACCCTACTCCAATGAGGCAGGACTGTAAGGATCAGCCACCAACCTCCCAGGAACAGCCACATTCCCTATGGCCTTGACCTCACAGTATGGACATACCCCTAGGACACACAGCTAAGATCTTGTGTTGGTGTCGGAAAGGAAGTGATAAAAACAAAGGGAACACAGAGGTGAGAGTAGGTAAGAAAGATGGGAGTAAGATCAGAGAGAGGAATGCCTGCCACGGACCTTCAAAGGAGGTTGTTTAGGGACTAAAAGACAAATCAATGGTAATAACAATATTTTGCACTGCTGTAGAAATTCTAAAACCCTCCTGACAGATGGGCATTCAGCTTCTGCTTGCATATGTCCAATGATAGATCATTCAAGACTGCCTAGATTAATTTGAATCAGTTTGTGGGTTTCTAAAAAGACAAGACAGAAAACAGGAAAATTTTAATGGCTGAAAGAAAAGAAAGATTTAGAGCATGAGCAAAGAAGGGCAGATTGAGAGAACATCTGTAGATGGATGAAGGAGAAAGAGATCAAGGCAGCAGAGAATATCAATGTGGTGGGTAGAATAATACCCCCACAAAAATGTCCATGTTATAATCCTTGGAACCTAAAAATATGTGACCGGGCTAGGGATGTGGCTCAAGCGGTAGCGTGCTCGCCTGGCATGCATGCGGCCCGTGTTCGATCCTCAGCACCACATATAGACAAGGATGTTGTGTCCGCTGAAAACTAAAAAATAAATATTAAAAATTTCTCTCTCTCTCTCTCTCTCTAAAAAAAAATTTTTTAAAAACTAAAAACATGTGACCTTACATGGCAAAAAAGTCTTTGTAGGTACAACTAAATTAAAGATTGTGACATGAGAAGGTTATCCTGGTTTTTCCAGGCAGGTCCAATGTAATCACAGAATTCCTTACAAAGAGAATTGAGAGGGGTCAGTCAGAGAAGGAGATTAACTATGGAAACAGAGCTCTGAGTGATGTGTCCAAGAGCCAAGGAATGTGGGCAGCTTCTAGAAAAAAGGCAAGAATACAAATCATCCCCTAGTGCCTCCTAAAGGAACACATTCCTGCTAATGCCTTGATTTTAGTCCTCGAAGGCCTATTTTGGACTTCTGCCCTTGAGAAGGGTAAGATAATATATTTGTGTTGTTATAAGCCATTAAGTTTGTGGTAGTGTGTTACAGCAGCAAAAAGGAACTAATATAAGCAGGAACCTGCAAATAGGAGAGAGCAAGTACAACTTTAGTGTGTGCTCAGATCATTTGAAGATCTTGTTAAAACTCAGAATCTGCTTCAGATCTTGTTCAAGGCCTGAGTTTCTACATTTATACGAAGCTCTCCTGTCATACCACTGCTTCTGGTACATGATTTGATTGTGTAATCACTAATATACACTTTGATTAATATTTTGATTAACATTCAGATACACTTTGATTAACAGTATATTAACTTGATTAACAAAGGCTAAAGATAGTAATAATATCTGTATAACATTCTACAGTTTATGAAGCCTTGTCACATCCATGATAATTCATTTTGCCATCCTCAATCCTGTGATTTAGGTATTATTATTCCCACAATACACATGAGAAAACCAAAGGTATATCAGAAAGATAAACTCATCTGCCCAACCAAATTCACAGAGATATGGACCCAAGGCATTTTGACCCCAGAGTCTGTGTTTTTGCTACTGGACAGTGGTTCTTAACCCCAACTAAATATCAGAATTGCCTGATAAAACTCCAGATGCACAGGTCACACCCCAGACAAATTTATATTGGAATTTCTTACTATGTGACCTAAACAGTATGCTCCGGAGCTGTCAAGTGATCCTAATGCACAGCCAAGGTTAAGAACCATAGCACCAGAGCAGTGGTTCTCAAAGTGTGGTCCCTTAGCCAGCAGCAACAGAAGATAGAAATATGTTAGGAATTCAGTTTCATAGACCCACCCCAGACCTACTATATCTGAAACTTGAGGGTAGGCCTCCCAAATTTGTTATTTTTTATTTTAAAAAGCATTCTTTATTATTTAAATATAACATAATTTTCACATGATCATTTACTTATTGCCAAAATGAATTCAAATATGTAGTTTCTTTTATATTAGAGCAAACTAGGAAATCAAGACACAATTGCCATCATTAAATTTTAATCACACGCTGCTTGGTGCTGGAGGAGTCTCTTGTTTTTTGTTTTTTAAATAAAATTTCCTTATTTATTTTTGGAAGTCAAAGAAAAAGCATACTGTATTAAGTATGTTCCAAATCCAAAACTCAATTTGAATTTATAAGATTGGAGCACAGTTGGGATCTGGAGAAAGCTCATCAACACTGAAATCAACCTCCTAAATGCATGTACCAAAAGAATAAGAACTGTTCCCACACTGGCAAATGGAATATCAAGTTCTCATGACACAGCTTTTCTGAGCCTTTGTAGAACAGACGTCACCAAAGGCCCTTTCAGACTATCAAACATCCTGGAATATAATATTTGCCTCCACCTCTGTACCTTGCTCTCCACTCTCTCACTTAAAACACTAACCTTTCCCATTTGTGCTTTCACCTGAACTGAGTAAATAAGCTTCTAACCACTCTTATCCCCACCCCTCTCTTCTTGGTATCCAAGATGAGAGTAGCAGGCAAAAGGTTAGTTCAAATGTACCCAAGCAAATGAATATACAACCTAAATTGGAGTGACTTACACAGCCACCTTCCCTGCACTCATCTCACCTGCTTCAGCAACACTGCCGCCCTTTGGCCTAATCCCCACAAGCTTTTCCCCTGAAAAATTCCACTATCAAAAACTGAGCATACTCTTTATTGAATGAAGCCCACCTTGATTTTCACAGATAAACTCAGACCTACAGGATGAAGAAAGGCAAACCTTCCAGTCACTACTCAGTCTGCCATGGTGTGAAACAGTTCCTAATGAATAGACCAAAGAGACAGCAGCTTGAGATGAAAGGAATGGGCTCTGTTCTAAACCGAATGACAATATTAACAATTCTTTGCCTTCTATTTCCTGTCCTGAGTTCTCAACGAATTGAGTTCCAAGGAGCAAGATACATGGGAACAGCATGCTCTATTTGAATGAATTAGCATCTGAGGTACTAGAAAGCAAAAGATAAGAAACACTTTCAAAGTGTGGTAACACTCCTGAAGGATGCTGGGCCCCTCAAACAGTAATCAGCCCACTTCAACTGATTATGATCATCTTGCTTGATTAAAGGCAGTCATAATAGTAACTGAGAATTATTTATTAAGCAAATGCTTAATTAAGCTGAGATTAGTTATTAAGCTGGCACTTGAGCCTTAGGAATAAAAGAAGTGGAAATTTAATAACAAGCTATGGAGGAAGAAAAAGTGTGATTAGAGTCAATTATATCTTCTGTCAGAGAGGAGACCTGATGAATGCACCCATCCCTCCAAAGCCTTTGAAGCATCAATGAAGGGAGAGGGCCTGGAGAGACAGCATGTGCCAGGTACTTGGTAGTTGTCTAGTAACTTGGTTGTTGGAGGGGGAGGGACTATCTCAGGGCTCAGGGGGAGGTCTGCACGGGGATTGCTGCTTTCAGAAAGCTGGAGAGGCAGAAGGCTGAGGACTCAAAGAGAGAGAGAGTGAATGATTTTTAATGACATCAAGATCCCAAAGATTGGCAAGCTACCAGTCTGAACTGCCAGTGATGACCAGAATTGTGTTATGGCTCTGAGCTCACAGATCCTCCTCCTCTGAGCCATGAGAATTTGAGCTGGAAAGCCAGCATGCCTTGGTAAGTGGAAGTCAAGCCACATCAAGACATGGAGTCATCTTTCTCATTTGGAGTGATCCTTGCTATTCTGGCCTTCCTTATCATTGCTACTAATGCACTAGTGGCTGTGGCTGTGCTGCTGTCAATCCACAAGAATGATGGTGTTGGTCTATGCTTCACCTTGAATCTAGCTGTGGCTGACACTTTGATCGGCGTGGCTATCTCTGGCCTAGTTTCAGACCAGCTCTCCAGCTCTGCTCAGACCACACAGAAGACCCTGTGCAGCCTTCGGATGGCATTTGTCACTTCTTCTGCAGCTGCCTCTGTTCTCACAGTCATGTTGATTGCCTTTGACAGGTACCTTGCCATTAAGCAGCCCCTCCGCTACTTTCAGATCATGAGTGGGCTTGTGGCTGGGGCCTGCATTGCTGGGCTATGGTTATTGTCTTACCTTGTTGGCTTCCTCCCACTCGGAGTCTCCATATTCCAGCAAACCACCTACCAAGGGCCCTGCACCTTCTTTGCTGTGTTTCATCCAAGGTTTGTGCTGACCCTCTCCTGTGCTGGCTTCTTCCCAGCCATGCTCCTCTTTGTCTTCTTCTACTGTGACATGCTCAAGATTGCCTCCATGCATAGACAGCAGATTCAAAAGATGGAGCATGCAGGAGCTTTGGCGGGAGCTTACCGGCCCCCGCGGTATGCAAGTGACTTCAAGGCTGTCCGCACTGTGTCTGTTCTCATCGGGAGCTTCACTCTGTCCTGGTCCCCCTTTCTTGTCACAAGCATTGTGCAGGTTGCCTGCCAGGAGTGCTACCTCTACAAAGTGCTGGAACAGTACCTGTGGCTGCTCGGTGTAGGCAACTCCCTGCTCAACCCACTCATCTACGCCTATTGGCAGAAGGAGGTGCGGCTGCAGCTCTACCACATGGCCCTGGGAGTGAAGAAGGGGCTCACCTCACTCCTCCGCCTTCTCACAATCAGGAATGGTGGTTCAGAGAGGCCCAGGGAAAATTCCTGTCACATCATCACTGTCTCCAACTCAGAGCTTGATGGCTAAGATGGTAAGGAAGGAGAAGTTTCAAAGTGCCCTTCCTCTCCTGATTCTGGACCCCAGCTAAGAGATCACGTGGAGCTAAGGGAATGATAAAAGTTGCCTCAGATGACTGACCACCCCACCTTCTACATCCCTTCACCCCCCAGAATGAGAGGCAACTGGGAAAGGGTCCTGATTTTCTTCTATAACCAGTTTTTCCATCTGCAAATCTCCATTCCTCCCTGTCCTTCTTTTGAAACAGGCCTTTCTCCTGTATAGTATACTTATTTAAAGCAAGAAATGTACTGCTACAAAGCTGTTTGTATAACAAATCTTATTTTTGAACATATCAGAGCAATACTGTCCAACAGAAATATAGTGCAAGCCACATAACAGTTTTTAATGTTCTAGTAGCCATGTTAAAAAGGAAACTGGCATAATTAATGTTAGTGTTCTTTAACATCTCAAGCTTTAATTTTAAATTATTATTCTAATTGTACATGTTTATGGAGTAGAGTGTGATATTTCAATACACGTGTATATGTAATGATCAAATCAGAGTAATTAACATTTCCATCTCCTTAAACATTTTTGTTAATGTTTTATTTAATGCAGTATATCCAAAGTATTATCACTTCAACATGTAATCAATATTAAAAATTACTACTTTTTTCACACTAAGTCTTTGAAATCTAATGTGTATTTTACTCTTACAGATCATCTGAATTCAAACTAATCATACTTCAAATGCTTAACAGCTCTATGTGGCTAATGGCTCCCATACTAGACAGCACAGAACTACAGAAATAAGGGGGTTTTTTTAGTTGGTAAGTGAGGAGTTCTTGTACCTCCTGCCTTCTTTAATATAAATCAGGGATTTTACATAGTGAGTTTGCATAAAACATAGGAACTTGAATTAGAGTCTAAAGCTTGTCTTTCCCCACACTTCATGGAGTTCAAATTGTATTATTTGGGAAACAACCTATTTTGTGATTATTTCTGCTACTATGTCACCCAATCCACCACCACCTTAACTCTCTGGTGCTCCTTTTCCCCTGTTGTCTCATATATAACTTATAGATACTTACTGATAACAATGCTCAAACACAAATTCTGAGACACTGGAAAGGAAAAGAGGGAAAAGAGGTAGATACCAAGGCAGACACAGCCAAGCTTTCCAGCCTGGACCCACTTTGACCCCCAGAGATACACTTTCATCCAGTTACTCCCAAAGTTTCATTTTCCTAAGAAACTCAGTCACACAAGAAGATGCCACCAAAATGGAGGAGGCCAGCTGAGGAGCAGGTACCTCATTCTTTTTTTCTGTGGGGTTTAAAAATGACAATTGGCAGCTGGGAATTTTGCTCAGGCTACCTCTGGGAAGCCGTGGCTGGAAAATTTAAGGACAGAATGAGGAGAAACCCAGAAACCACACTCTGCCTTCCTAAGTTCCCTGTAATTCATTCCTCAACCTCCTGGTCTCCACAGTGGATTCTTAGAAAGTTTAGTTCACAAGGCCTTAAACTGAATTATCTCCTCAGAAAGTTAGTGAGTTGAGAACAAAAGAGGGCAACAAGAAACTAAAATGATGTAGACTAATATATTTGGGATTTGGTGTTGAAGCAACCCTGGAAGGTTAATCCTCCAATATCTCTAAAATGATAACCTAATGTGCTAATTTCAAGAGGCCCTTGAAATTTTTCATTAAATACTCGAATTATGATATTCAGAAACTGTATAGAACCTAGCCATCATTCTCTCAAAAAGATGTCACCACATCATGATGCTTTGCACTTGGGTTTTCTTAATTCCCCTCTAATTTTAGATAAACTCCCAGCTTTCTTTCATCAGCCATTCAGAGGAAAATACTCACGACTCTGAGTTTCTGTACTCTTGAAATTTCCACACTCCTTATCTTCACTATCTAATGGTGGGTTTCTTATACATTAGTCCTCCTTTGGTAAATTCTTTTGCAGTTGTTCTGTTTACCACTCTAGCCCAGAGGAGAACATGCTTGCTCTCACCAAAAAAGCTTTATGCTCCTACAACTGAAGATTTTGCCTCTTGAGTAGATGATGGAACCCAATATCCCTTGAAGTGCTGAGCATCCAGCAATAACAGTTTTGCTAACACACTCTTGGATTGGTTTATGAGTTATTGGAAACTAGACAGAAATACAAATAATGACTGGATTTGGGACAAAATTGAAAAGCAAGTTCAAACCAATGCCCTCCTTATTGGTGGTTCAAAATTTAGTTCCTGGCCTTGCTGTAATGGCTAGATCTTGCTAATATAACACAAGCAAAGCTGAGTGTAATTTACTTAATTAGCCTGATTTAAGCATTCCACATTGTAAATATATATCAAAACATCATATTGTACCCCATGAATATGTACAATTGTTATCTGTCAATTAAAATAAAATTTTAAAGATTTCTCTAAAGCTACAGGAGAATAGCAGAAACAGAAGGTTAGGTGATCAATACTAGGTTCAATCCAAATAACAAAATTCTGCTCTCCCTGAGGGTCAGTATGAGCAAGAGAAAAATCACAGGCTTTGAAGTCCAACAGACAAATGTTCAAATCATGATTCAGTTGTTTAAATTCTCAGAACTAGATTCCTCAACTGATAATTGGGTAATAATGCCTACCTTATGTTGTTATAGTGAGGATTAACTTAGATAACATGTGTGAATTGCCTAGTAAATTATAGCACATAGTTAGTGCTCAGAAAACATTAGCCCTTTCTTTTTCCTTAAAATCCTAAACAATAAGTGTACAAGTATGTAATATTTTACCCATTTTCCTATAGTTGTGTTTAATTTAGGGTATTTCCAATTTTTCATTGTTATATATATCACTAAAAACACTCTGTGTATAAAACCGACATGTCTCTCTTTGATTCTCTAAGGATAAGTTTTCCAAAGCAGTATTACTAGATCAAGGAGCATTTATGTTTCCCTGGGAGATCTGCTAAGAGGAGTCATAAGTCAACCATAAATGAACAGACCACATTGATATGAGTATCAAAGAAATAAGGCACATGAATTCCTGAAAGCATAAACCATACCAAGGGAGTTAACTTTTATTGTTCCTGTTGTTGTTGTTGTTGTTGTTGTTGTTGTTAACAAAAGGAAACCTTTTGATACGTTCCACCACTAGGATTAATCTTCCTCCTGCAAATTCAGAAGTCTGGACTAATAGAGCACAATAGTTTAAGAAAGCACCTCAGGGTGCAACTCCATCATCAATATAGCACAGTGTGATATTTCAGTGTTTTGACTCTTAAATTTTTCTCAGGCAGTTACTTTGTGCAATACCATAAAATGCTAAGAGGGCATGGGAATAAAACATTTATACAAGGGCCAGGATATAGTTCTTGATGCAACTGAAGCCTTAAAGCCATAGTCTCTCAGTTTGCTCACAGGGAAAGATGTGCTCTCACCTAATGGATAACC
Organism: Ictidomys tridecemlineatus; assembly: GCF_052094955.1. Classification (NCBI taxonomy): domain Eukaryota; kingdom Metazoa; phylum Chordata; class Mammalia; order Rodentia; family Sciuridae; genus Ictidomys; species Ictidomys tridecemlineatus. The sequence goes on from NC_135493.1 coordinate 21,178,281, forward strand.
ATGGCCGGGTAAAGTACATGAGAGCTTAACATGCTACTACCCAGCCATATGTTCACTGGATTTACAAGCTGTTAGGACCATAATCAGCCACTGGGCTCAAAGAGCCCTCTCATGAAGAATCCTAGAAACGACTGATGCAGCTGCTAAGAGTCTAAGACTCTGTTTTAATGCACAAAGCAGTTCCTGTTTTTTTTTTTTTTTTCAAAACCCCTTTTATAGCACAGGGCAGGCAGGATTTATTTGCTCCTCAGCACTGGAGGGACTAAGAGCATGTGGGGCCAAGAGACTGATGAGGTCTCTGCATCTGTTTAGGTTTGTTCTTATTGGTATATGTTGTCCAACAATCCCATGATTTAATCTTATTTCTCATTTATCATAATAGATCCGTATCAGTTCCAGCTCTGTCTCAATTGTGTTGATATTAGGGCACTAAAAGATGATTAACACAAAAAGATAACATAGTCATTGGTCCAATAAAATGCCATGCTATCTTATAAAACTGTTCAATGTGATTTTATCACCTGTAGTATTTTTGCAGATTTGTTCATTGAGCCATTCAACAACTATAAAAACATTTCCTATAGAAAAGCAAATGGATGTCATATCATCTCAGAGGTAGTTAAAAAAAGACAGAGTAACCAATAAATTATAGCTAAGTGGCCACAAGTTAATTTCAAATATAAAAACCAGACTCAGACTCATAATTCAATCATTTCTTTTATTTTTTTTGTACTTGTAGTTGGACACAACATCTTTAATTAATTAATTTTAAAAAATTTTATGTGGTGCTGAGGATTGAACCCAGGGCCTTGCACATGTGAGGTGAGCAATCTACTGCTGAGCCATAACCCCAGCTCCTAATTCAAGCATTTCTTATCCAAAATCCCAACCACTACTTTAAGATTTCCAGGTCCCTTAGTAATCTTAATATAATAATGTGTTGTTTTTTTAATATTTATTTTTTAGTTATAGGTGGACATAATATCTTTATTTTATCTTTATATGGTGCTGAGGTTTGAACCTAGTGCCTCATGTGTGCTAGCCGAGTACTCTACCACTGAGCCACAACCCCAGCCTGTGTTGCTTTTTTTTTTTAAACAGGAAAGGGAAGAATGCATGAAAAGTGTTTAAATGGGTAAGCACAGCTAAGACATTGTAAATAAAGAGAGGATAAATATCCTTTACAGTGAAAATTTAGAAATTAAGATTATTGTGGAATTGCCATTCTAACTAAGAAGACATGAAAATATGGGGGGGCAATTTTATTACTTTAACTTATATATAATATCTGAGGACTAGGCTTTTTAAAAATTCCATTAAATGATATACTTTAGTAAATAAAGAATTATTTATAATCAGGCTGGGCACAGTGGCACACACCTTTAATCCCAGTGGCTTGGGAGGCTGAGACAGGAATTTCACAAGTTCAAAGCCAGCCTCAACAACTTTATGAGGCCCTAGGCCTTAGTGACACCCTGTCTCAAAAATAAAAACACAAAAAGGGATAGGGATGTAGCTCAGTGATAAAGTACACCTGGGTTAAATCTCTAATATCAAATATATATACATTATTTACAATCAGGTTCTTAGTAGCTTAATCACTTGTCCTGTAAAATTATTTGTAAGCATAACAAAATACAAAATACAGACAGCAAGAAGTCTAGTCCAATGTCCAAATAACTAAATTTCAAACTAGTGTTTGAATTCTAAGTTCAATAATTCTAGTTTGAATTCTAAATTCAATAATTCTAAGTTCTAAGTTCTTCAACAAATGGTCTAATGTACAACAGAAACAAGTTCATTTTGCTTTGCTGTGCCATCTGTGAGAGCAAGAACCTTCTTTCTGAACCCCACTATGCTACCCTTGGTGAACTGTGCTCGCATAGACAGGAGGAAGAAGGGTGGGGTAGAAGGGTGCTATAAAGATAGGAGAATTAATGAAATCAATATTTTTTAGTGCTCAACTGCCATAAATTCTTCACTCTAGACAAGGTTAAGTCAGTACACCTCTATAATAACTACAGGCATGGGTTCATGAGCCAGATTACCTGGGTTAGTACGCTGGCTCTGCCACTTTCTAGGGGCAAATCATTTCCACCTTTCTGAGCCTCATCATCTCATCTGAAAAATGAGAACAGTACTTTCTAAAGGGATAGTTATAAGGATTTAAACAGTTTTATAAATAATACAATTAAAACAGTACCTGGCAAATAAAAAGTCATGTGAATATTAGGGTTTTTTTTCCCCCTTGAAATAGGGTCTCATTATATTGCCCAGACTGGCCTCCAACCCCCAGGGCTCAAGCAATCTTCCTGCTTCTGCCTCCTCCTGAACAGCTGGGACTATAGGTATACACCACTCTGCCTGGCTTAGTTATTATTATCTGAGTCATCTTATGCTCCAGCCACTCAAAACATTGGGGGAGCAGGGGGTGAAGGTTTTTTCAACTTGTAACCTACAGATTTTGATCATCATTTCAGCCTTTAAATATATCATGCTGGGGTACAGGATGTGAATTGTGAGGATAAAGGATTACTTCAAGGTCTGAGCCACTAAAAGGGTTTTTGTATGGGGCAAGTCAAGAATTTTGTTTTGTACCTGTTAAGTCTGTAGTTCCTGTCAGACGCTAACAGAGATGTGGAGTAAGCAATGGAATGGAGAATACAGGGAGAGGTATGGGCTGGGGATGGACACTTGGAAGTCATTAGCACACAGACAATACTTAAAGCCAAGATGATACTGCCCTTCAAGTGGCTCAGGCTTGAAGTAAACTTTATCATATAATAGTCTATCTAGTAATTCAAATTTTAATTCAATTTAAATCCCATAGTATTTGCTGAACCTTTATGATATTTTAATTCATTTTATCTGATTCTTTGGCTACAGATCAATTCATTTATTTATCTTACAAACATTTACTGTTTATATAACTGTTCTGGGTACTGAAAATTCAGCAGTCAACAAAACTGACATAATCTCTCTCCTTATGAAGTTTACAGACTGATGGAAGATATAGATGTTAATCAAATAATCACACAAATGCAATATAAATTATGATACGATATAAAAATTATAGTGTGAAAAATTATTTAGATTGGGTAGATAAATTCACTGCAAGATTTCTTTTTTATAATACCTTTATATCTATCTATTTATTTATTTATTTTTATGTGGCGCTGAGGATTGAACCCAATGCCTCACATGTGCTAGGCAAGCACTCTATCACTGAGCCACAATCCCAGCCCTTTCACACTGTTTTCATCAGCAAGTGACAGAAACCTAGAGCTCAGCCCCTGGAAGGTTTCTCTTAAGGAAGAACATTTAAGTTAATGTGAATGAGAGTCATTTCTAACAATATGAACACTTTTTTTCAGCCAATGTGAAAAAAATTACCTTCTTTCTGCTTATCCATCTGGGGTTGAGTTGGTTATCTAACAGATGTAGTAAGTGTTTAAAAATAAATATAAACAGCACATGCCTATAATCCCAATGGCTCAGCTCATGAAGCTGAGTCAGGAGGATCACAAGTTCAAAACCAGCATCAGCAACTTAGTGAGGACCTAAGCAACTTAGCAAGAACCTGTCTCTAAATAAAATATTTAAAAAGGGCTGGGGAAGTATTTAAGTGCCCCAGGTTTAATCCCCAGTACAAAAAAAAAAAAAACACAGCCAGGTACTGCAGCACACACCTGTAATCCAGTGACTGGGAAGGCTGAGGCAGAAGAATCAAAAGTTTGAGGCCAGCCACAGTAAGTTAGCCAGAATTTGTCTCAAAATAAAAAATAAAAAGGGCAACTAAAAAGGGCTGAGATGTAGCTCAGTGGTAAAATGCCTCTGGGTTCAATTCCCAGTATCAAAAATACAAATAAATAAACAAGATGCTACCATTCATCTCCTAGAAGGGCTATAACCCAAAAAAATGACAACACTGAAAGCTAGGAAGGAGGTAGATCCACAGGAATTCCTGTTCACTGCTGCTGGGAATACAAAATTATATAGTTACTTTGGAAGACAGTTTGGCAGTTTCTTATAAAACACACTTTTATCATAACATCCACCAATTGTGCTCCTTGGTATTTACCTAAGTGACCTGAAAACTTATATCCACACAAAAACACGTACACAAAAGATTAGAGCATCTTTATTCATAATTGCCAGAACTTGGAAACAACCATGATGTCCTTCTGTAGATGAACACATAAATATGTCATGGTATATACAGACAATGGAATATTATTCAGCACTAAAAAGAAATGAGCTATCAAAACATGAATAGACATGGAGGAAAATTAAATACATATTACTTATTGAAAGAAGCCAGTTTGAAAAAGGCACAATATGATTCCAACTATATGACACTTTGGAAAAGATAAAACCATTAAGACAATAAAAATATTCAGTGGCTTCCAGGGGCTAGGAAGGAGGGAAGCATGAAGAGGAGAGATAGAGGATTTTGACAGCAGTTAAATCATTCTATATGATTTTCTAAGTGTAGAAACATGTTAAACATTTGTCAAAATGTATAATGCCTCATCAACACGGTAAGATCTAATCTTCATTTGACTCAACTCAAATGTCACCTCGATTATGAACCTGTGGCAAATCCCCTGTGGCTGTTTCTCTTCCGTGCTCCTATAGAACTTTGTTCATCACTCACATGGTACTCAGAATTTATTGTAATTACTTATTTACACATCTGTTCTCCCACCATAATGTGAGCTTAAAAACCACAGGACTGGGGCTGGAGCTCAGTGGTAGAATGCTTGCCTAGCATGTGTGAGGCACTGGGTTCGATCCCCAGCACCGCATTAAAATGAAACAAATAAAATAAAGGCATGCTGTCGATCTACAACTACAAAGATTAAAAAAAAAGAATGAACAATAAAAATGAAGACCTATATTATTCATTCCACCAATGTTTGAGTGACTGCAATATGCCAGGCAATGTTGTATTACATGACAGTAGCCAGAACTTTTTCCCTATTAATGCCTCTTTTAGCATTTTATCTGTAGGAACTTCCAAATGAGCCACTTGCTTCCTCATTCATGATTAGGAAATAGCTACTTGCCTGGTGTTTAGCAGTGAGTGGCATTATGACAATGAATAGCAGTGGGAAAGCACAAAACACTTATTCTATTCCCATAAATGTGTGCTTTAAGAGTGCAGTCTCTTGGGGCTGGGGTAGTGGCTTAGCGGTAGAGCGCTCATCTTGCACATGCGAGACCCCGGGTTTGATCCTCAGCACCACATAAAAATATGTGAATAAAATAAAGGTATTGTTTCCAACTACAACTAAAAAATAAATATTAAAAAAGAGTACAGTCTCAATTTCATATTCATCTTCTTTTTATCACTTTCTGGAGAATGTAACTTAAAGAGTTGGCATAAAGGGGGCTTGCCTCACATATGTGAGGCACTGGGTTCAATCCTCAGCACCACATAAAAATAAATAAAGATATAAAAAAAGAGTTAGCATAAAATAGTATAGAAAATAGTAAATAAAGACAAAGTCAAAGTGATTTTGCCAATAAATACTTTAATGAGAACCAAGGTCTATAACATTCATAGCAGTAACCGTCCTGGCCTATGCCTTCTGCTCTAGCCCAAACCTGGGGCTAAGCAACTACATTTAACCAACATTTGAAAAGAAGGCCATTTTGAATGTCACCCATCAGTATCCATCTTCACAGAAGATACCAATCTGGGGCCAGAGTCTCAATGTTAACACTCCTCTCAGGGAAAAGTTAACATGATAACACAAACACATAAACAACTTTGAACCATCCTTTTTTTCTTCCATCAGGAGGCCTTTGGGAGACCATTGTTTCAGTAAACACAACTTTGTCAAAATACATTATAACACGAAAAAGGAAAAAGAAAAAGAATAGAAAGGCTGGCAAAGCCAGGCTCACACATATTCAGTTCTTAGATTTGAAGCCTCTTGAGTTGCTCATATGTAATAAAAAACTGAGGAATAAGTCATGGAAGATCTCTCAGTTGATAATGAAAGCCAAATCCAGTTTTAAAATTGTGCATTGCATTCTCTTAAATTAAGGTACTTAGTCTGTGCTATTCTACGATGCACTGGCTTAAAAGTCTTTTTTAAAACAATACCTGTCAAATCAAAAATGTACTGAGTACCTACCATGTGCCCACTATGATTGCTGGCATTTAGAAATTAAACAGATTAAAATCCTAATATACTTAGGGACAAAGAGAACATTCACAATACCCAAGAACATCAAGGACAATGTATAATTTCATGCTAGAATAATTGTTATACACATTAGGTGATTACAGGAATTTCAAAGAGTTCAGGAAAGAGATAATATCTCTGTCAGCCTACAGACCCCATAGGGAGGGAATTACTTTTCAGCCCTGTGGTGCTCATGACTATTCACAAAGCACCACACACAGTGCCCAATACATGGTTCTGCACAGCTAAAGGAGGGCAATTCACCCACAAGGAAATTTCTTGTGGATTTCTTCACTCTATGAATGTTTTCTGTCCTGTTATTATTTCCCAGCTATTTTAGTCCTATAGTTAGGAGTAGGAAACCCAGACCACTTCAGCATGAACTTTCCTGTGGGCATCTCCCATCAGGGCCTCTAAAAACTTCATAGCCCTTTCCAGATTGGCTGTGTTTGTAGTAATTTTGATTTGAATAGGAAAACAAGAAAGTTTGGTAGATATTTCCAACTCCTTTTAGTGTGTATTAGCCTCCAATTAAAAGCTATTTCTCTATATTTAGTTCCTATATTTAGTTCTCTATATTTAGTTCCTATATTTTGTTCTCTATATTTAGTTTCAATGGTCTTCATTAGGATGCTTGAGTTTCTTATTTACTTTCATAATCAAATTTTCCTTCCCATAGCCTAGAATTATCTGGGATCTTGAAATACCTGCTTTCATTCTCATGTTTGAAAAGGATACAATGATGTTCCATGGTCCAAGTCGAAGCCAGTTTGGCCAAAATCCTTTATAGAGGGCAAAAAAGCCTTCATGTTTCCACATCTGACGGAAAGATATAACAAAAAACAGTAAATTCCCTTTCTCTTTACATGTGACAATCATTTTTCATCCCCACCCCAGCAACTTATGGCTCTATGAATGTTTTTTTTTCTAAAAATACACTTTGAATTCATAAGTAGTCTAAAGACATCTACCCACTTATTCAACAAATATTTACTAAGCACCTACCATATGAAAGGCACTGTTCTTGATGCTGGAAATAGAATAGTACACAAATAGTGCCTGTGGTAGCCAGTCTCCAAGATGGCCCTTAATAAAACTTACCTTCAGGTTATTCATGCCCTTGTGAAGCCCTCACCCATAATGTATCAGGACTGCTCTGTTACCAATAGAATATGACAGTAGTTTACACATGTCACTTCCCTTGCTAGGTTTTAAGATATTTTAGAGCCAGGTACAGAGGCTCATGTCTGTAATCCTAGATACTTAGGGGACTGAACAGAAGATCACAAATTCAAGGGCAGCCTAGGCAACTTGGTGAGACCTTATTTCAAAATAAAAATCAAAAAGGGGGCTGGGGTTGTGGTTCAATGGTAGAGTGCTTGCCTAGCATACATGAGGCACTGGGTTCGATCCTCAGCACCACATAAATGTAAAATAAAGATATTGTGTCCATCTAAAACTTAAGAATAAATATTTTTTAAAAAATAAAAGCGCTGGGGAGTGCAGCTCAGTGATAAGAGTGCTTTTGGGTTCAATATAGTATCACAAAAATATTCATATATATATATATATATATATATATATATATATAAGGCATCTGCCTTATTATGATCTTAAATCATTCACTCTGAAGGAAAGCAGCCACTGTGGCATGAAGAAAGGCCTACACAGTAAGGAAATAAGACCTCCAGTCAATAGCCCACATGAGCAGTCTTTGAAGTAGATATCTTAGCTCCAGTCAAACCTTTAGATGACTGTAGTCCTAAGTGACATGTGGACTACAATCTCCTCTGAGATCCTAAATTAGAATCACTTAGCTAAGCTACTTCCCAATTCCTGATCCACAAAAACTACAAAGTAGCAATATTTTGTTGTTTTAAAGCACTGAAGTACATAACTTACAAAGTCCCTCCCCTCACTGAGTACATATTCTCTAGTGGGACTGACAAGCAAATACACAAATTGATATACATGATAAGTAGGAATAAAAGCTATGAAGAAAAGTAAGACAGGGTGTTAAGTCCATAGGGAGTTGGACAACTCATTGTTCCATCATTGTAAATTCTGTGTGACCCCATGGTCTATTTCATATGAATGCTTTTAGGATTACAGGAGGAACAATGTAAACTGCTTTGTTTCAGTTTCCTGCTTTGAACAATATGGTGCGGGGGGCGGGTGGTCTCTGTATAGACCAAGTGATTATAAGATCTAAATGATAAATTATGTATACTCAAGCTCATAAATTGTTGGTATGTACTGAATTTTGCCAGCAGAAACTTTTATAGTTTTTTACTGTTATTTAATAGATACTTGTCTGAGATATATATATATATATATATATATATATATATATATATATATATATATATATATATATATCTCAGACAAGTATCTAGTAAGTAAATACAGTGTGTAGGCATTGTGTTAGCTATTGAAAAATATTATTTTTCCTTTGAATTGGTAAAGTGAAATTTAACACTATATAAAAAGTGGATGTATTTGGATAAGACAATATGAGAAGCCAGATTTACAAATATCCCTATCTCTCCTTACAGTTTAAGAACACTAGAGATAATTATCCTTACTAATCAATTTTGGAAGAAACAAAGAATAATATAAAAGGGTACTATTTATGGAAACACAGTGGTAATGTTGACATCGATGGATCTTTAGAAAATTCTGAAGGTCTCAGGCCAAAACTAATGCTGAAAAATTTGAAAATCACTCAAAACAAAAGCTTAGATGAAGATAACCTAGAATCGTCAACAAATGACAAGGGACCTCAGAGATACATTATAATCCCATCTTCTCTTACCTGGAATACCTAACTGGTCTAAAATCTCTATCTAGAAACCAGAACAATCTTTAAGAGTTATAAATCAGATCATGTCACTTTTCCATTTAAAGATCTCAGATGGCTTTCTTGTGGATTTCATTCTAGTTGCAAATTCTCTGCAATGACACACAAAAACTTACATGATTTAGCCTCTGCCTCTCTCACCAGTTTCACTTCCTACTGCTTTCTTTTTCACTCACCATTCTCAGCCACACAAGCCTACTTTCTAATTCTTGAACATATCAAGCTCATTCCCAACTCAGATCCTTTGTAACCTGCTCCTTGTTTATGAAATGCTTTTCTCAAGGTTCTACACATGGCCACCAACTCCTCATCATTCACATGTCAGTTTGTTTTTCTCACAAGTTTTTCTTGACCATCTAAGCTGAAGTAGTTCCCAAGCACCCAGTGAATATTTTAATGTGCTCTATTTTCTTTCTAATATTTACTTCTATCTAAAATTATACCATTTGTGTGTACATGTATATTTATTGTCTGTCTCCCTTAACTAAAATACAATCTCCAAGAGTGCAGGAACTATGTTTGTCTTGTTTACCATTTCATCCCCACCATGTCTGCACCATTTAAGTTTCCAACGAATATTTGTGGGAAACAAATGCTGATGGTCTCTAACAATTCTGTCAACCATCTAAATCCTTATAAATCTGCAAAATAGTGAACACCTTCAAAACTTGAGAAGTGGAAGATACTTTCTTGTTTGAGACAGATGTGTGAAAATAAGAACACAGAATACTTTATGAAGATACATATTTTAGTGCATTTAATAATTTGATGTGGAAAAGTAATAAACAAGATGCATACAGCTCTGCCTTCATGGAATTTATACTCCACCATGACAGAAGACCCTAAAAGCAATTACAAATATGAATAAACAGAAACACACAACATTATTCAGCAATAAGAAGGAATAAAGTGCTGATACATATTATAACATGTAATGTTGAAAACATTTATGGTAAGTGAAAGAAGCCAGTCAAAAATTTATATATTGTATGATTCCATTTACATGAAATATCTAGATGAGGAAAATCTATAGAGATAGAAAGTAGGTTAGTGGCTGCTTAGAACTAGATGGATGGGGGATAAGGGATGAAAGCTAAAGGATATTATAGGGATTCTTTTTGAGGTTATAAAAATGTTGTAAAGTTGACATATCTCATTGTGATATGCTAAAATGCTAAGTATACTAAATACTGAATGGGTTAATTTAATGATATGTAAATTTTTAAAAATATTAATAAATGCTATGAGAGAGGAACTACAAGAAACTCTTGAATATATAACCTAGTTTAATGGCCAGAGAAGACCTTTTTTGAAAAAGTAATGAGATCTGAATTATGACTAGGAACTGGCCAAGTGAAAGATGTATTTGGGGTGCTATATGGCATGGGTGAACATGTGAAGGGAAAAAGAAAACCTAGGGCTGGAAATTTTTAGTGCGCCTGGAATGTAAAATAAAGGTGATATAAATAAGGCTATAGGAGAGAAAAAGGATCATAGAGAGCCTGGAGTCAGCCTCTCAAGTCACTGGGATTATAGGTATATACCACCACATTTGACTCACTAATGAACTTTAGACAGGGGTGACAGGATGAGATTTGCAGCCATTCTTCACTATGTCAGAGATGAATGCATGACTCCTTACCAAAGTGTTTTAGGACTCTAAAAGAAGAAATGCAAAATAATATGGAAGGTACATCATATATAATGATGACATAAAACATAAAACAAAATCACTTTAAAGAACTTTCATAGCAAGTACATGAATGAGTGAGCACACACTTAATGGTACTACCAATATAAAAATATATTTCTGCAGATACAACACAGCATAGTTGTTGTAAGTAAACTTTGGAATTAGACCCTAGAGTCAATTTCAGATCTGCCACTCATTAGCTGTGTATCTTAGGCAAGTTACTGGCCAAGCTTAGCTACTATGATTGAAAGTTTCCTCATTTATAAAGAGGGAAAGATAATATCTTCTCCATAGGATTTGTTAAAGCATATACTCTATATAGAGTGCCTGGCACATAATAAGCATTCAGTAAATGCTATTATTATATTATTTTACCTTCTATGAGCTCTTAGCCAACCTTCTTGAAAGAGTGCTTTATACCTATCTACTTATCCTCACTTCCTATGTGTTTATCTCCTCCTATTAGAATTTAAGTGTCATTTTGTTCACCAACATATCTATTCCAACCTAGAACACTATCATGTGATACACAAACTGTTTTCACTGAATGAATGAATGATTAAACATATTCCTCAACACACTGTAATCCACACAGTTCAACACACAGTTCAAACACCAATCCATGAAACCTTACTTAGATAATATTAAATCCAACAGATATTTGGTAATCCTCATCATCCTATATCTCTCTATTGCATACGACATTAAATAACTCATGACTCATTCCTTCCTGAAACTCATTACTCCTTTGGCTTCTATGACATCACTCTCTCTGAAGTTTCCTCATATCTTTTAAACTATCTTTCCTGGGGTCATCACCTACTAAGTTCTTAAAAATTGATGTTCCCCAGTGTTCTTTCCTTAGTCCACTCCTCTCTATTCCAACGACTGTCAAATGGAGAGGTGAACATGTCAGAAATACCAAGGGAGACTTTTGCCAAATTAAATTCCCCAGAGTCTGAGAATCACTGCCTCAGTGAATCATTATTACTGGAAAGAATTATATACTTCTGCAGTGTGCTAGGAAGGCAAAAAGGTTGTGAACACCTCTACCTGCTCTCCTTGGTTATGAACCACCTATATGCTAATGATTCCACAAGGTCTTGTCTACATCCATGAAATTTCCCATCTTAGGGCTAGTATATCCATACATATGCACTGGGTATTCCTCATGAGCACATCAAACTAAGTATCCACAACTATGATGTTTCCCACAAAACCTATTCCCCTTCCTATGATGCCTCTGCCAATGAATATTGCCATCTGGTCATCAAATCCAAAAATCTGAAAGTCATCTTTGATATATCCTTTCTCCCACACTTCTCAACCAAATTTTGTTGACTTTATCAACTACATTATTTTCAATTCTGTACCACCTTCTACATTCCCACTACCATTTTAAAGTTAAGGCCTTTATCACTTCTAGCTCACATTAGTATAAAAACCTTCCAGTCAGCTTCCATATCTCTAGGTCAGCAGTTCTGAAAGTGAGGTTGCCAGGCTAGTATTATCAGTGTTGCCTGGGAACTTGTTAGAAGAACAGCTTCTCAGGTCCTATTGCTGACCAATTGAATCAGCATCTAGAGATAGTGCCCAGATAACTGCATTTTAACAAGCCTTGCAGATTGTGAGGCATGTAAAACTTTTAAAGACCCACTGCTTCATGCTTATCCCCTTAGATTAGTAGTCTTCAGCCTTGGATGAATATTATAGCAGCCTGAGAAGTTTTAAGAATACTGATGCTTGTGTCTTACACCTCAGGTCCTGAGTTGATTGTTCTAAGGTAAATGCAGTACCGATGAAACCCAAGTGATTAAATTTGCATCAAAGACTGAGAGCCACTGTCTTAGATTCCACCTCTTTAAAGTCAATTCATCTATGTAAAATGCAAATATGAGCAGAAGTACCAGGGATTGAAATGGAGAAAATTATATTCTATGCATGTATGAATAAATCAAAATGAACTCTACTACTATGTATAACTCTAACACATTAATAAAAACATTAAAAAGTGAAATGTAAATGTGACCTGATTAAAAAGCTTTAAATATTTTTCTATCAAGTTAAAAAAGTACAAGCATATCAGCATAACATTCAATACCCTTTATAGCCTAGCCAAAATTTAGCTACCACTATGAGGAAGGCATCATAATGTAGAAGCTAAGGTCGGTTGGAAGCCAAATGGTCTAAGTTTATCCCAGCACTCCCACTTATTAGCTGTGGAACCCTGAGGTTACTTAATCTCTCAGTGCTTCAGTATCTACTTCATGTGGTAATGATGAGGATTAAATGAAGGAATACATGTAAGTCTCATTAGGACAGCTCCTGACACACAATGAAGTACTAAACAGACGGGAGTTGTTATTATGTAATTTACCACCATCTACAGAGATTCTATTTCAAATTTCCAAATTGGACTGTAATTATCTCCCACATAACTCTGAGTTTATCATTTACCAGGCTTTATCAATTATTTCTTTATATACCTACAGTACATTTGTAATAGCTATTTCTCTGTGCCTAATATATAATAATTGCTCAATGAATCTGATAACAGCAGAGAAATAATATGGCAGCACCACATTTTAGCCCCAGGTTTGTTTCTATAGCAATGATTTTACTAATAAATCTATATAATACATTTATATAATATTAAACTTTATAAAAACATAACATCAGAAACTTTCAAAGCAAAATATGAACAATAAAACAATCTTGAACTTAAATCAAGCACCATGTTTCTGGGCTATTTTCAGTACCAGAATTTGTATTACAGAATCTCTGTTTTATCTGAAGTGGGTAAATGTGAGATATGTTAAGTCTTTTCTATCAATAATTCTACATGGTACTACTAATAAAAGAATCCTGTATTCTCAAGCACTGAAATTGGAATAATGATATTAAGGACCACTGAGCATCAGCAGGTGGCCAAAAAGACAGATTTTCTACCTGGAAATGACTTAGAGAGGCTACATAATATACATAATGGTTCTTTTATCTTCAGAATGATATGTAGCAACTAAGAATAAGAACTGAAAAAAGATCTGAGATATCAAAGAAAACCAAAAATGTAACCCAAACCCACATTTTTCATACCTTTAAAATACCATCCAAAGTTCCCTTATAGAGGTCCACATGTCCCACGATTGCCCTCTGGTTCATCATGCGAGTTCGCACCACATCAACTGGATTGGACGCCAGAGCCCCAGCCAGGCCACATGTAAAGCTGGAACTAAAGATGAAAACTTTAAGAAAATAGATTGTCCCCACTTCCATCTCCTGTTGACTTAAAGAGAAATTAAGCCAAACATAAAGGTACAGGGGCTGGGGATGTGGTTCAAGCGGTAGCGCGCTCGCCTGGCATGCGTGCGGCCCAGGTTCGATCCTCAGCACCACATACAAAGATGTTGTGTCTGCCGAGAACTAAAAAATAAATATTAAAAAATTCTCTCTCTTTCTCTCTCTCTCCTCTCTCACTCTCTCTTAAAAAAAAGTAAAAAAAAATTATAAAATAAAAAAAACAAACATAAAGGTACAATAACTCAGACCTATCAGATAAAACCTGACATTTGCCCTTTCATTACAATCTAAAGAAAAAAAGAAATCTTTTCTAAACAAACATCATTCAAGGTTGTCCCATCAGTTTTTCAATCTGACACTTGCCCCCTTTTTCAAAGTAGACAGTTTATATGCTTAACAACACCTTCAAGCAGAAAGTGTAACTCATTATTTATTAGTTACATATAATTTTCAAACCACAGCATAATATGCCAAATACATTTAAATTACAAAACATCATAAAGGTTGCAAGACTAAAAAAATATAAAATGAGATCAGCAACAGTCTTTAGCCAAAAACTGTGGTTTAGATTCAGAGGCTCCACAAAACTTCACCCTTTTATCTTAGTCTCATTGAGAAAAGTTTGCTTTCTGATATAAAATAAACCAAGGAAAATAATAGATCAGTTTAGCATATAGAGTCTATATTTGAATATATGCAAATCTTATAAACATCTTGTAGGCTGCTGTATTACACACTGCTCTGCAGTACTCAAGTGCCCATAGCATCTGGGATCTCTCTGAAATGCAAAATGTGCAGAAGTCTTGAAGTGCTGGAAATAAGAGAGACAAATGTATTATGGTCATATTTAACAGTTATTAATTTCACCTGTGAATGTCAGTGAGTGAGGCTTTGTGTGCTCAAATTGCCAAAAGTATAAAATAAGTACAACCTTTCCTACTTACACAAAGTGAGTTAAAATTGTATCTCCCATCATTCCTGACAATATCAGGTGCTTCTTGGTAATATCATAGACTGGTAGCTCTACTCCCACAACAATGGCAGCACGCTGAGCAGTTGGGACCACACCCTACAAAACACAAGTTAACATTAGACACTAAGGAAATAAAGAGAGTGACATAAATCTCCAAGTGAATAAAATAGGTCAATAGTTGAAAAGTATAGGGGAAAAAAGCCAAGTCTGAAATACAGAGATCATTCTTTCAAATCAGTGACTAAAACTTCTATATTCCCAACTTACTTGCTGTACTAAAAATAAATTCACTGATATGACACCTAAAGCGTGAGACAAAAATAGATAAATCAGATTTCATCATTAAAAATTTTGCAATTTATGGAGCTGGGATGTGGCTCAAGCGGTAGCGCGCTTGCCTGGCATGCGTGCGGCCCTGGTTCGATCCTCAGCACCACATATAAACAAAGATGTTGTGTCCGCTGAAAACTAAAAAATAAAATAAATATTAAAATTCATTCTCTCTCTCTCTCTCTCTCTTTCTCTCTCTCTCTCTTACTCTGTCTTTAAAAAAAAAAAATTGCGATTTAAAAGACACCACCAAGACAGTGAACAGGAAACCCACACAATCAGACAAAATGCTTGCAAATCATGTATCTGATAAGGAACGAGTACCCAGAATAAAAAAAAAAAAAACGTTTAAAACACATGATAAAAAGAAAAATAATCCAATTTTTTAAATGGACAAAAGATCTAAAGACACTTACCCCAAAGAAAATATGTGAATGACCAAAAAGCAAATGAAAAGTTGTTTAACATCATTAGTCATTAGGGAAATGCAAATCAAAATCATAATGACATGCTACTTCACAGCAACTAAGATGACTATAATTATTTTTTTTAAAGTAAAATAGCAAGTGTTGGTTAAGATGTGGAAAAAGTGGAACACTTATACACTGCTGGGGTGGGAACACAAAATGAGACAGACACTGTGGAAACAATTGGCATTTCCTCAGAATGTCAAATACAAAATTACCATATGATTCAGCAATTTCATAACTACGTTCATACCCAAGAAAAATGAATATATATATATTCATGCAAAAATGTATAGCCAATGTTCATAGTGACATTAGGCACAATAGCCAAAAAGTAGAAAACCTAAACATTCATAAATTGATGAAAGTATAAACCAAAAATGTAGAATTATTACTCAGCCATAAAAAGAAATAAAGTACTAGTACTAGGGATATAGCTCAGTGGTAAGGCACCTGCATAGCACACACAAGGCCCTGGGTTCCATTCCAAGTATTGCAAAGAAAAAAAAGTACTGATACATGCTACAACACACATGAACCTCGAAAACAGTATGTTAATGCCAGTCACAAAAGACTATATATGATATGCTTCCATTTATAAGAAATATCGACAATAGACAAATCTATATGGACAGAGAATAGAGTAGTAGTTGGATAGGGCTGGGAAGGCTGGGAGAAATAGAAAATGAAAACTAAAGGGTAGGGTTTTTTTTAAAATATTTTATTAGTTGTTGATGGACCTTTATTTATTTATATATGGTGCTGAGAATCAAGTCTAGTGCCTCATATATGCTAGGCAAGCACTCTACCACTGAGCCACAACCCTAGCCCCAGGGGTTTCTTTTTGATAATGAAAATGTTCTGAAATTAAGACAGTGGTAACCATTGCACAAATACATAAATATACTAGAAGCCATTACATTGTATACTTTAAAGGCAAAAGCCGCTATGAAAAATAAAACCATGAAACAAAAGTCAGTGAGGAAAAGTAGAACTTCTGAGTTTAACTCATAGAATTTTAGGATGTACAGAATGCACATACAGTAGGGTAACAGTAAAGGTATGAAGCAGCTATGGAAAAAGGCCTAGGAAAAGCAAAACTTCCCCTTTCAAGTCCTTACAAGTTCTGTGGGAACAGTATCAGTGATCTACTCACTAACACAATATTCCTTTCATAGCTCATAAGATAACAGAGGGTTGCTAGAGCATTAAAAGTTACATATTTGAAAGAATATTAATGATACAAGAATATGCTTATGATATAATGTTAAAGAAGGCAAGACATGAAATTATATATAGTAATATTCTAACTTTAGGGGAAAAGGTATACGTATACACACATATACCAAATTTTAGAAAGGATTAGAAGAAAACACATCTGGGGTTAGGAAAACAGATAAATTAACTTTCATTTTTATGCCTTTTATATATGTTATTTGTTTTTTTTAGATAATACATGACAGTAGAGTGTATTTTTATATATTACACATACATGGAGTACAACTTACCCTAATTAGAATCCCATTCTTGTGATTAACAATGTTGTGGAGCTACACTGGTTGTGTATTCATATATGAACATTGGAAAGTTACATCTGATTCATTCCACTGTCTTTCCTATTCCCATGCCCCCTCCCTTCCCTTTATTCCCATTTGTCTAATCCAATAAACTTCGATTCTTCTTTCCCCTCCCCCGTATTGTGTGTTAGCATCCACATATCAGAGAGAACATTCAGACTTAGGGTTTTTTTTGATTGGCTTATTTCACTTAGCGTAATAGTCTCCAACTTCATCTATTTACCGGCAAATACCATATTTTTCACATGTTCACAATTAAATATTTTACCTTTATAATTGTTTATCATTAAAATTGAAAATTACACCCCTTAAATATGAATACTTTTTATCAATCATACCTCAAAAAAGCTGGGGAATTAATGAAAATATATAAATGAATTTTAAAAATTGAAAATAACATATCAGGAGGATAACTGCTTTCTGGAATAACTCTAATATTAAAATGTTCAATCACTTCTAAATTCCCAAACTCAATTTATAAAGTAGAAGTGATATAACTATGCTGAAATGCTTGATTCTGATAATCTGGCCAAACAGTGCCTTCCTCTGTGACTCTTTCACCTGCTTCACTGT
Organism: Ictidomys tridecemlineatus; assembly: GCF_052094955.1. Lineage (NCBI taxonomy): Eukaryota > Metazoa > Chordata > Mammalia > Rodentia > Sciuridae > Ictidomys > Ictidomys tridecemlineatus. The sequence goes on from NC_135493.1 coordinate 21,196,251, forward strand.
TAAATAGGATAATGTTTCCAGAATACTACTTGTAAACAGTTAGGCCCCAAACTGGAACCCACAGGTAGAATTCAGGCCACAGACATGTTTTGTGTGGCCCACAGAATATTTTTAAAAATTCAGAAGTTGTTAATATATGAAAAATTAGTATACTTTACATAGAAATGCACATTTCTAGATTTTCTTGAAAGGCTAGAAAACTTGGCCACGCTGTGCTTACCATTAATACATGGCAGCTAGAGCTAAGAAGAAACTGTCCTCTTTCAAAGTGGCTAGTGCTTTGTAGTTCAAACCACAGCCCTCACCATACAACTGGCTCTCCAACTCTGACTGAAGTCCTGGTTATACTTTGTTATTATACTCCTGCTACTTTTTTCTTACAATGGAATTAGGAAGAAAATGAAATGTTTCTGGTACCCTTGTTACAATCAAAGCAGGAAAATAAACCATGTATTTGAAGAAAATCATAAGCATAGTTCCTTGTTGAAAAGAAAATATTCCTGTGTTTAAAAATATGTCTGAATCAAAAAGGATACATGATATAATGTTTTTTGCTTCTCTACATTGCATGCCTTGATCATGTAATTAGCCTGGATCATAAAATTAGCTATATTCAGTTCCTAAAGAAACTAAATAAAGATTTACCACTTCTGGATATTTAACCAAAAGAATTGACTGCAGGGGCTGGGGCTGTAGCTCAGTGGCAGAGAGTTTGCCTAGCATGTGTGAAGCACTTGGTTAGATCCTTAGCACCACATGAAAATAAACAAATAAAATGAAGGCATTCTGCCCATCTACAATTATAAAAATATTTTTTAGATTGACTGCAGGGTCTCAAAGATATATTTGCATACCCATTTACATAGCAGTATTATTCATGGAGTACAACTTACCCTAATTAGAATCCCATTCTTGTGATTAATAATGTTGTGGAGCTACATTGTTAATCAACAGCCAAAAGGTGAAGCCACCTAAGTGTTCATGAATGGTTGAATAGATAAACAAAATGTGGTATATACATACAATGGGATTATTCAGTCTTCAAAAAGGAAGGAAATGCTGATACATGCTACCATTTGGATGAACCTTAATGACATTATGCTAAGTGAAATCTCAAAAAAGGACAAATATTATATAATTCTATTTATATGAGGTATCTAGACTAGTTAAATTCATAGAAAGAGAGTAGAATAGGGGTTGCCAGGAGGTTGGGGTAAGGGAAACATGGAGTTTCTATTTTACATCTATTTTACAAAACTACAGAGTTGTAGTTTTGTAAAATAGAGTTCTGAAGACTGGCTGCACAACAATGTGAATGTATTTAACACTACTGAACTATACACATACAAATGGTTAAGGAATCAATTTTATGTAGATTTTACCACAATTAAAAATAAAAATATCTATGCTCCCTTGACAATATCCCCCATTCTACTTATTGCTTTGTCTTTATCACCTGGAATCAGTTTATGAAAAAGTTCTAGTTAGTTTTATTTTCTGGTTTTAAGGTAGACTAATCAAGAAAGTACACCATGCTGTGATCAAAGAGCAAACTTTAAGGATCATTAATGGATGCTATGATCATAACATGAAAGATTATGTCTATCGCAAAAGAATACACAACACAATGTACTTTGCTTCTTTGTTATGTGCCAGAATCATCCAACTAGCCTGGATCATAAAAGTATGTCCAGTTATGATGTATTATATAAATGTTGCTAGAAGATCCCCTCACAGATTACTTGCTAATAGCAAAGGGAAAAATTATCTTTTATAACAGCAAGACCTAGTGAACATCATTTTACCAAGTCATCAAACTTAGCACTATTAATCATGGGACAACCTAACTTTATGCACCTCTCGCTATGATGCAACATGAAAAACACAGCATCATCTATGAATCTCTCTAACCACAAATGCTTAACATGAATATAATCAAGCCAATGGTCTCAACATTCAGCTTATTGTAAATATAAGGAACAGAGGAACTAGTTAAATACATCCTATAAGAAAACTAGTCTGATCTCATCAATAGAAAGATTTTTAACATAAAATGCATATTAAGTATTAGGGACTTATTGTTAACTTTCTTTCATTTGATAATGGTATTTTTACTGTATAAGAGAATGTTCATATTCTAGGAGATACATAATGAAGTATTCAAGGGAGCACCATAATGCCTACAACTTACTTTCACATGGTTTTTATATTTTATTTTATTTTTTAGTTGTAGTTGGACATAATACCTTCACTTTATATGTTTATTTTTATGTGGTGCTGAGGATCAAACCCAGGGCCTTGCACATACTAGATGAGCCATCCACCAATGCGCCACAACCCCAGCCCTTTCATCTAGTTTTGCAAAAATAAAAAAAGTGTGTGTGTGTGTGTGTGTATATTATACACACACACACACACACACACACACACACAAATAAAACTAATATGTTCAAATTCTACCAGTCATTTAGTCCAGGTCATGATATCATGCATAAGTAGCATTCAAAGTTCAATTCTTTCAATGTCTATGCTTGAATTTTTAATAACAAGTAGTTGTGGAAAATATAAAGGAAGAATATTAGCAAAGCTCTCATTTTTATTTAGAAGTCATTAATGGGTTTCCCATACATTCTCTCTGCATAGTCTATAAGTAGTCTTATTTACTATTACAATATCTAGTAATTAACACAGATTAAAAAGTTATAGCAATAATGACAACAAACAGTAAAGAATAGAAGGCTGGGGCTGGGGTTGTGGCTCAGTGGCAGAGTGCTTGCCTAGCATGTGTGAGGCACTGGGTTCAATCCTCAGCACCACATAAAAAAATAAAGTTTAAAAAAAATTTAAAAAAGAATAGAAAGCTGGAAGATAATATGACAAATTGTTAACGGTTATTATTGCTAGGTGGTGGGACTACTGCTGTAATTTTTGTTTTTGCTTTTCTGTATCTTTTCAATATTTTACAGTACATTGTACTTTTTATAAGGTTAAAAAGGTTGTTTTAAGTAACAACTTTTAAACGTAAGCACTACAGAGGCCATCATAGACAAAGATTGTGTGTCACTACAAAACTAGTAAAAAATACTTTGAAGAATTAAATTCACTGTGAATTTAAACAAACCAAAAATAATGCAATACCTTTCCCCATATATACAACCCTCAAACATTAAGCAGAAATAAAGATCACTGATAAATATTGGTCCTTTCATTGGTGATGAGGAGCTTCTTTTTAAAAAATATTTTTTAGTTGTAGTTGGATACCTTTATATTTTATTTATTTATTTTTATTTGGTGCTGAAGATCAAACCCAGGGCTCGCATGTGCTAAGCGAGCAGTCGACCACTGAGACACAACCCCAACCACCCCCCTCACATCCCAGGAGCTTCTTACTTTGTTTGGGGGAGGTTATAATTTACAATTTTATGTCCTTATATAAAAAAGTATTGCTTGCAAATTCTAGGAACTGAGAGTATAGAACAATATCAGGAAAAGAGTACTCACCCTCCACAAACCCCTGGTGCCTTCTTGTTGATATATATCAATGAAGCTACCAATCATGCTTCCTTGGAACAAGCTTCCTTGAGCCTGCATTCGAATCTAGAATACAAGATGTGACCATTGTTTTGACAAAGAGAACCAAAATGAGATGTTTCGCTCACTTAAAATTAAGAAAAAAGTATTTGGGAATTCTCAGAAAGAGCTCTGCTGATATGATGAAATTAATGAGTTAAGTTCCAGCCAAAGAAATACAATTTATGTCAAAGTATATTTCATTAAGATTATTTTCATTAGCCTCATATTCCCCATGGTAAGTCCAACATTTCTAGAGTTGGGAGAAAATGTGGGGGAAAGGAACATGCATTCAGTAAGGGTAGACAATAATTTTTAAAATATGGTTGGTTTAGTAAAAAGTTAAAAACAACCTAAATATCCCCAAACAATAACAATAACAGATCAGTTACATAAATTATGTATTCAAGTATAGCCATTTAATGGAATACTATGGAGCCATAACTTTTCTTATAGAATAATATCTGTTGATAATGAAAAATGTTAAAATTAATTGCTAATTTAGAAAAAGGATTGCAAAGCAGTATGTATATCATTTTTATTAAAACATGTGAACTTAAAAATATTCATAAACACAGCAAGGAGGGCTGGGGATATGGCTCAAGCGGTAGCGCGCTCGCCTAGCATGCGTGCGGCCCGGGTTCGATCCTCAGCACCACATACAAACGAAGATGTTGTGTCCGCCAAGAACTAAAAAAATAAATAAATAAAAATAAATAAATAAATGTTAAAAAAAAATTCTCTCTCTCTGTCCCCCTCTCTCACTCTCTCTTTAAAAAAAAAAAACACAGCAAGGAGATTGGACGAACATACGTACCCAAATATTTTTTTTTAATAAAATGTAAGCTTATTTATTTTTATGTTTTGCTGTGGAAAATTTGTACAAAGTTTTCAGATCTCAGACTAAATGTAAAATGGATCTTTTAAGGTGAAAATAGAATGCCAGGTTCTAATGAAGAGAACATCTCAAAGGAATAAGAGTGGTCTGCCATGTGCTTTTTTGTAAGTGCCCATGCTGGAAAAAAGTTTTCTCAATATGAAGATGCTGGTACAACTTTTCCTATTACACAATTTCTTACACAACCACATGCATTACATTTATAGACAGATTTACAATTTGAAAGAAAAAAGTTCTGTCTTAATAAAATTAGTTTTTTTGTTTTTTGTTTTATACAAACTGTAGTTCAACCAGTTCTCTTGTCTCCTCATGCAGCAGATGCATTAATTATCTCCACTGGGTGTGGATCAGAAAAATACTTCTGAGCAGATCCTGCCAGATTTGGTTCATTTCATGCTATACACTCTGCTTGGAGCACCAAGCTAACTTGGGGGTCATCACAGATTCTGATGCCTTGGTCTTCTGCTCTATAAGTTTTTCTTCATTCATCTTCATCATCTTCATCTTCCTCTCCATCAGATAGGGATGTACAAGGCCGGATCTGCCGGTAGCGGTCAAGCCATTTTTCTACCATCTGTGTGACCAGGGGGTGATTCCGCCGGCGAGAGCTTTTCTGCATAGCTACCAGAACTCCCCCTTCAGTCACACAGCAGTCCAGCCACTCCCTGAGCAGTTTTTCTTGCTGTTCCTCATTACCTAGCTCAATGGTGAGGCTACAAGTGAGTATTGTTTTCTCTTTTTTATTTCTTATGCCTTCCATTTCTCTCTACATTGAACATGCATTACTTATATAATTATAAAAAAGCAAAAATGTGTTTTAAAAATATAATTTTAGTCTTAAAAGACCTTAAATTGAATTTTACTTGTAAAAAGCATGATACTATATTCTGCCAAGTGGCATTTGAAAGCTGCAAGAAAGAAAATACAGCATTTAAAAAACATGTAAAAGATTTGGTACAATTTCCCACAGACTCTGCATACATAGAATCATAGTAGTCAGTCACAAAATACATGGCCCAAACGTAGGTCTGATTTTCATGAAGCATGACTCTAGCATTCTAGGTTTCAATAAATGTACTTTCTAAATCATATAATGGTGGCATGCTTTGATGCAGAAAGCCAACCGCCATTAAAAGAGATTTGAAATAAAATCCTAAACCAAATTTAATCAAGATGCAAACTATCACAAAGACAGATCAATACTACCCTATGGGAAATAGAAGACTTCTTCAAGGAGGTGATTCCTCAGTAGGTCTAGGAGTAGAGTAAGGTAAGTGAATGCAGGTGATACATACAAAGATGTTCACTATATTACATTTTCTCTACTTCTGTGCATGTTTAAAATTTTTTATCAAAAATTACATAAAGGGCTGGAGTTATACTTCAGTGTTAGAGCACTTGCCTAGCAAGCATGAGGCACTGGGTTTGATCCTCTGCAACACATAAATAAATAAAATAAAGGTATTGTGTCCATCTATAAATAAAAATATTTATTTATTTATTTATTTTAAAGAGAGAATTTTTTTTTAATATTTATTTTTTAGTTTTCGGCGGACACAACATCTTTGTTTGTATGTGGTGCTAAGGATCGAACCCAGGCCGCACGCATGCCAGATGAGCGCGCTACCACTTGAGCCACATCCCCAGCCCAATAAAAATATTTAAAAATGAAAATTTCTTTTAAAAAAACTGTATAACAAAAAATAAATTAATTAATTTAAAAAAAGAAAGAAAATAAAAATTTTTTTAAAACTACATAAAGATTTAAGATAAAAATGGAGGCCACAGTTGAGCTTTACCCTGAAGGCCAACCATACACCACCCAAAACTTAAGTTATCTTGATTTCCCCAAAGTACCATCTATAATCATAAAAAACATAAGCTTTACATCCTTATCAGCATGAATCAGTGAAATGAAATCAATCAATTATAGACAAATCAGCTTAACACCTCTACTTGCCTTAAAAAGAATGGTAATATATAACAGCCAATCCAAAAAAAAGTCAAAATAACTGGGCTCAATGGAACGTGCCTATGATCCTAACAACTTGGAAGGCTAAGGCAACTTAGTGAGACCTTGTCTCAAAATAAAAAAGGATTATAGATGTTAAATCCCCAGTATTAGAATAAAAAAGGTGAAAATACGGTTGGCCCTCCATATGCACAGACTCAACTAACCACTGATCAAAAATATTCAGAAAACAATTGCATCTGTACTGAACATGTATAGATTTTTCTTTTTCTTTTTCTTTTTTTTAAGAGAGAGAAAGAGAGAAAAAATTTTTTTTAATATTTATTTTTTTTTAGTTTTCGGCGGACACAACATCTTTGTATGTGGTGCTGAGGATCGAACCCAGGCCACATGCATGCCAGGCGAGCGCGATACTGCTTGAGCCACATCCCCAGCCCCAAGACTTTTTCCTTGTCATTACTCCTGGAACAATACAGTATCATAACTATTTACATAGCATTTATATTATATTAGACTTACAATTAATCTAAAGTTGATTTAAAATACACAGAAGGATGTGAGGAGGTTAGATGCAAATACTACACCATTTTATATAACAGACTTGAGCATTCAAGGATTCCAGAGGCTTGGGGTCCTGGAACCAATCCCCCTGTGGAAAATTAGAGATGAATAGACTTCCCCTTTTATGCATCACAAACTGTGCTGTAATTGCTGTAAGGTGACATTCTTACCATTTGGTTTAAAGTTTCCTGGATGAAAGTATGTACTCTCTCTTACTGTATATCAATAAACTTTAAAATTTTTTCTAACTTAATCTGATTTTATTTTGACAAAACAAAAAGAAATTGCTTTCCCTTAACTTTCTATCTTCCCATGGGCTGGAAAACAGATGTGATTATGGCCCACCTTCAACTAAATACATTAAAAAAATACCATAGGACAGGGGTTAGCAAACTTTTTTCTGAAAAGGGCCATACAGTACATAAATTAGGCTTTGTAGGGCCTATGGCCTCCATCCTGACTAAGCAGTTCTAAAGCAAAAGCAACCATAGACATACAGAAACAAATGGGGCGGCTGTGTTCCAACAAAATTTATTTACACAGACAGTAGTAGTCAGATTTAGCCCACAAACAGTTTGCCAACCATGCTCTAGATGATGGCAATGCAACAAAATTGGATGAACCTGGGTCCTGGATGATTGATTGCACCATAGGACTACCCACCAGCATAAACTGTTGTCCTCTAGATGGTTACGTGAGGGAGAAATAAACTCATATGTATTTGAGGCCATGCATTTTTAATTTCTTTGTTATAGTGAAAGCTAAAGTATTTTTTTATATCTTTATTTTTATGTGGTGCTGAGGATTGAACCCAGGGCCTTGCACAAGCTAGGCAAGTGCTCTACCACTGAGCCACAAACCAGCCCCAGAGAGCTAAAGTCTTAGAAAATGAAAAAGACCAACTAGAGAAAGATTATAGAGGAGAAATGATATAAACTTGCACAGAGAAGAGAAACATTTTAGGTGAATATAGGAAAAATAAGCCTACATATGAAACCAAAATGTATGAAACCTAGGAGAAAAGTCAAAATCAAAGCAGAAATTCCCAGAGAAATTAATCAAAATAGGTTGAGAACTAAAATGGAATGGATGATATAGACTATACTACTTGAACCTGGGGAGTAGTTTCTTTTTGGTATTGGAAGTTAAATCCAGAGGTGCTTTATCACTGAACTGTATTATTCCCAGTCCTTTTTTAATTTTGAGACAGTGTCTCACTAAATTACTGAGGGTCTCATTAAAGTGTTGACCTTGAACTTGTGATCCTCCTGCCTCAGCCTCCCAAGTTGCCAGGATTACTGGTATGCACCACTGTACCCAGTTATGTGGAAAGTAGTTTCAAGCAAGGAGCAGAACAGAAAAGAGAAGGTGGTGTCTTAAGGAGGTCAGAGGGTCAGAAAAATGTACTTTAGGAAAGACTTGAACATATTTATCATTCAAAGGGAGCCAACCAATAAAGATAAGAAAGTGGATAAATGGGCTGGGGATACCGTGTAGTGGTAGAATGCCTGTCTCCCTAACATGCATGAAGCCCTGGGTTCAATCCATAGCACTGCAAAAAAAAGAGAGATTAAATGATACAGAATGATCCTTGATGAAACAGAAGTAAATGTAAAGTCATGGTTTCTAAGCTTGATAGTATATCAGAATAACCTGGAGGGCTCGTCATAAACAGACTGCTGGGCCCCATTCCATCCTTTCTGATTCAGTAAGTATGGAGTGGGGCTCAAGAATTTGCATTTCTAGGGCTGGAGTTGTGGCTCAGTGGTAGAGCACTTGCCCAGCATGTGTGAGGCACTGGGTTCGATTCTCAGCACCCATATAAATAAATGAATAAAATAAAGGTCCATCAACATCTAAAAAAATTTTTAAAAAAGAATCTGCATTTCTAATGAGCTCCCAGTAATGCTGATGTTGCACGTCTGGAGAACCACACTTTGAGAACATCTACAGTAGAGACAAGGTACAGACAGGTATAAATGTAAATAGATTTATAAGTGATGGGTAGAAAGGCAAGAAAAGGTAGAAGGTGAGGCCATAGGAGGTAAAGTTGTCTGCTGAAAGAAAGAGGAATGATGAAATAAAAGTAATGCTTGAAGATTTAAAATGCCCTTGAAGACTGGAAAAAGAACTCTCCCAGAATAAGTGAAAGGACTGAACATTTCAATCATGTTATAAATCACATAGGCAAGGTCACAATCTAAAATTGTAACTTCACCCCAGACAGTAGTCAGATTTAGCCCACAAACAATACTGGTAATACTCAGTCCTATCAAGGTATAAGAAAGGAAAATGCAGACTGCAGCATTGGTCAACAGTTGTAATTTTGCAAGAGAGATCAGAGGAATAGGAAATTGAAGCAAATCACTTAGGAGATTAAGTCTAAGATCCAGATGGATAAGAAAGGTAGTTTCAGGGAGTTAAGTATACTTTTCTTGAAAAGCACATTCTTACAAGTATATTATAAATATTCTAGAGTTCTAGGATATAGTCAATTCTCTTCATACTTTTTCTATAAATCTAAGGTGATATAAACATTTTAAAGCTAAATTAGTCTCATTTTAATGCAGAAAAATTATTTCATATCTCTTTTCTGCCAACTAACAGTGGTTTCTTTCGTGTGTGCTGTTTTACAAGTCACCCTCTCAGCTCAAATTCTCTGAATTGCAATAATTTGTACTTCACTTGTGGATTCGCCAATGCTGAAATAAATAATGCATGTGTCTTTTTTACTTTTTTCTCACATTCCCCCTAAAATAATTTCTTAAAACTTGAAATTCTTACTGGACACACACTGGTAATTCCAGCTACTTGGGAAGCTGAGGCAGAAGGATCACAATTTCAAGGTCAGCCTCGGCAACTAAGCAAGACTTTGTCTCAAAAGTAAAAAGAAAAAAAAAGACCAGGGATATAGCTCAGTGGTACAGCCCTTGAGTTCAATTCCCAGCATCAAAACCAAAAACTTGGGATCCTGTTACATATTTCAATCATATATTTAGTGTTTAATCATAAATTTAAATAAATTAATAAATAGAAAATATTTACCATTTTGAGCTTTAGATTGATATTAAATGTTTCTTTATATGATGTGATAAAATCCAATTATATTTTTAACAAATTAGTACCACTAAACCATAATATCATTGTGGTTCCAAATTCAGTATATCCCAAAACAGGCCAAAATATAGCATTTTTAAAAGTCAAATCTCACCTTTAAGAGAAATACAGAAAAGAAAGGGAAAGACAGAAACAGATAACCCACATAGTTAGTAAAAGAGTCTTCTCTAAAAAACTGTTATCTCAATTCATCCCTTTGTTTGATATCTCAGGTTACACCATACCAAATGAAGATTTGGAATGGGTAAGGAGGGATATGCCTTTCTTTTGTAAAATAGGAAAAGTGCTATTAGAAATGCAGATTCACTCTCAGACCAGTTTTAGGAAAGAATACAAATGGAAGTAAGAGATCTGGATATTGATTTCTTTAAAACTACACAGTCCTTGAAAATATCCTAGAGGGGGTTGTATGCCCCTGTTTAAAGACCAATGGGTAATGCATATCATAATAAATAGACTACTATTTATTGAGCATCTGCTACCAAGTACAATTTCAGGCAGTTGACATATGTTATATTGAATTCTTAACAATGCCTAACCACTGCAGTATCTTCATTTTACAAATGAGGAAACTGAGTGAGGTTTAATGCAATTAGGTGATTATCCAACGTTTTACAGCTAGCAAAGGACAGAGTGGGAATATGGACCCAAATTTGTCTTAAGCTTGTACTCTTTTCAAAGTATACTATAGACATCTCTCTTACCTTTAGAACATCGGTGGGATTGGCTATAGTGGAAGATATCACTCCTGACACCACCCCACAGATCATATTAATTAGAAGAGTTTCATCTGTAAAAAGGATTTAAAAAAGGGTCTGCTTTTATTAGGCACTAAGTTCTGAAAAGAGAATACTGAACTATCAGAGGAAGAGAATCTTAGAGAAATGACTTTAGAAACGAACTACAAAGTTTATGAAAATAAAGAAACTCAAATATTTCTAGATCCCAAATCAATACCAAACATAAAATTATAAAATATAAATTATTATTTCTACAAAAAAATCAGTATTTCTAAAAGGACACTGAAACATGCCCTACCTATTCTTCTACATAATTATCATAACCCACATGAATTTAGAATGTGGTTTTTCCCCTTTAATCATTTCAAATTAAAGTATATGTTTTCTAAATCTTCTTATGGATAGTCATCAATGCAAAACATTCAGGAAATGATTGTAAAAAAGATAAAATCTTACATGTAATAGAGAAAAAGTTATCTAAACATTGATTTGGACTGGTCTTAAATCACTACAAGCTTCTATTTGTCTACAGAAAGGTTCTGTAGTCAAATGTAAGAAATAATTTATATATTTACTCATTTTATTTTAATTTTTATAGTGCTGGGAGTCAAACCCAGGGCCTCATGCATGCTAGGCAAGCACTGTACTACTGACCTATACCCCTAGTCCCAAAAGCAATAATTCAGAATTAAATTTCTTAACTGAAAAAAGGAATAGAAACCACAGAACATCATTCTACAGCAAAAAATTCTTCTTTATCCCTCCTTCCCACCATGAAGAGCCTACAACTAGAAACTAAGTAAACCCAAGTGAAGTATCTATGAAAGGAAATTATTTTAGGAAGAAGTGGAAGGAAATCCTTCAGGATCCCCCAAAGAGGAGGTTCCAGAAAAAGTTGGTTTAGGACAAAAAAGTGATTCAAAGGACATTACTAACCGAAAGTCTCTCCAGCTGTTCCCAACCATCCAACTGCCCCTGGCCTGTGGTAAAATAACCATTTAGTACATATCAGGCTGGAAATGATGCAGCAGCAAATAGAGAGACATACAATAATTCTGAATGTGAGTAAGGTGGCCATAAGTACATCACAATCTAGAAAACAATAGCCTAAAATTTAACTAGCAAAAGCTTATCAAAATTGGCACCTTGAAATGCCTTATGAAATCCTCTTATTGATGAGGATAGCATCAATATCTGGACATAATTGTTCCATGCTTCCTCAGAGATGACCAGAATTTATTATTATTATTATTATTATTATTATTATTATTATTATTATTATTTAAAAAGGACAAATTTGAATGGCTGGTCCCTCTAACACATATATCACCTTTGCAAGGATTTATCCCAAATCATTTTGTCCTTGAAGTGATAGTTCTCCATTCTGAGGCATCATGTTATGAACATTTCACACTAAGCATGATTTCAATAATCCCTCTGAGGATCACCTCAAAAGAGAGTTGAGTATACTGACCTTCTAAACGTTCTACAAATAATCGCTTCAAGCTTTGGTAAATCCCGATTTTAATGGTGCCATATGATGCCTGTCTTAGTAATGCAGGAGCAATCCTTCCCAAAACAAAGAAAAGTTAATTTTACTCAACATGCATTTGCAGATTATACATATCAGCCAACTCATTTCTGTTACCCATCTCATTTCAACTCAAAACAACAGAATATGTATTTTTTCAAGCACCCATGAGACATTGACCAAGGCAGTAAACATTCTAGATCATATAACAAACCTCAACAAATTTAAAAAACTAAAATCATATAAAGTATATTCTGACAATAATAGAATCAAACTATAAATCATTAAGGAAATATTCAAACACTTGGAAATTAAACAACACACTTCTAAATAATCTATTGGTTAGAGAAAGTCTCAAAGGAAATTTTAAAAACAGACCTGACTGAAAATCAAAATTCAATCTATTAAAATATATGAGAGGCAGCCCAAAGCATTACTGAGGGAAATTTATAACACAAAATACTTATATCAGAAAGCAGGGAAAGTCTCAAATCGATAATTTAAGTTTCTACCTCAAGAAACTAAAAATGGAAGAAGAAAATTAACCTAACACTAGCAGAATTAAGACAATTAAAAAAAACATAAATCATTGAAATTGAAAATACAGCTGAGCACAGTGGCATACACCTATAACCCAGTGGCTTGGGAGTCTGAGTCAGGAAGATCACAAGTCTGAAGCCAGCCTCAGAAACCTATCAAGGCCTGAAACAACTTAGCAAGACCCTGTCTCAAGAATAAAAACATAAAATAGAATAAAAAGGGCCAGGGACATAGCTCAGTCTTTAAACACCCTGGGCTTAATCCCTTGTGAGAAAGAAAGGAAGGTGGGGAGTGGGAGGGAAAGAAAGAAAAAGGAGAGAGAGAGAAGAATGAAAAGAATGAAAACAGAAAAATCAATGAAATAAAAAGTTGGCTCTTTGAAAAAATACATAAAATTAATAAATTTGTAGCAGAAAGATATAGAAGATACAAATCCCCAATATCAGGAATAAAATGAATAGTTCTATAAATCCTGCAACCATTCCAAGGATAACTTCACGCTCATAAATTCAACAACTTAGAAGAAATGGATTAATTCTTTGAAAACCACAAATTGCCAAAGCTTACTTAAGATAAAATTGAAATCTGAGTAAGTATTATAACCATTTCAATGGACTAAATGTTTGTATCATCCCTCCAACAAAAGCCACATGTTAAAATCCTAAACTCAACATAGTAGTATGAGGAAACAGGACCTTTGGGAAGTAATTAGGTCACAAGAGTGAAGCAATAGGATTATTGCCCTTATAAAAAGGACCCCAGAGAGCACTAGCTCTTTCTGCCAAATAAAGATACAAGAAGTTGGCAGCCTAGAAGAGAGAATTCACCAGAACTCAACCTCAAGAACTATGGAAAAAATTTTCTGTTGTTTATAATCTATGGTACCTTGTTATAACAGGCCAAACTAAGACCACATTAAAGAATTTGAATCCATAACTTAAAAGTTCTCAAAAGAAGAAATATCCAGGACCAGATAATTTTACCAGGGAATTCTATCAAACATTTAAAGAATTAACACCAATCTTACACAATCTCTTCCAGAAAACAGAAAAGGGAACGCTTGTCAACTCCTTTTGGTTAGTATTACCCTAATACCAAAACCAGTCAAAAATGTACAGAAAATAAAAACTACAGACCAATATCTCTCATGAACTCAGATGCAAAAATCTTTAAGAAAACAATCCAGAAATGTACAAAAAGAATTATATACTATTATCCACTATAAAGATTTTTTAAATCCACCTATACTTCCTAATACTTGTAGATACATCTTTAATCTTATCAACAAGGAGGTACTAAAACCAAAATCTTAGCCTATTTAAGTTCTGCTCATAAACTGGAGACATTTTCACTCATACCTCCTTTGAGATTCTCCAAATTGTAGAACTGCACTTTAGGAGGTATAAATAGCAACAGCTTAAATGGTTAGGAATAAAAAATTATGACTAAATATGCATATTTCTGGTTTTATTGCTTGTTATCAAAAAAATCTTGTGATTATCCATGCTGAGAAAGAACAAGTTAAAACAGATGATCCATGAATCACCTGCTTCAGAAGAATGACTTGATTTTTTTCTCCAAGAAAATTATTTTTAAGATAAAGCTAACATAGGTTAATAATAAAACTAATTTCCATTCTGAGCAATAAACTGATAGCCAAAATTTAGAATGGCCTAGGATACTGTTTAGCAGATAAGCTACAAACTAGCCAAAAAAAAAAAATCTCAAACTGATGGCTAATCAAAAGGTGACCAAAAGAGATAAGTCTCCCTCTCTCATTCTGCATTTTTGTTTAAGCTACCAGAATAATATTTTCTTAAAAAGGAAAATTTTAAAGAAAGTCAGCATTTGCCAACTCAGGAAAAGTATCACAAGAATATATGTGGTTAATTGGTGCTGCTATTAATAACAGCTATGGATGAGTCTCAAGAAACCAGGAGAAAGCCTATCTGCAATTATATGTCCATTTTAACATATATTACTTACAGCTGGAAAAACACAAAATCCAAAGCTCACATCTTGAAAGCAGATGAGATATAAACAGGCCCATCAACACAGAATTACAAGTTAAATGGTGAATACAAAGGGCACAAACTTCTATAGAGTTGAAATACTTGGCCTATTTATTTATTTGTTTCTTTGCTTATGGCACCAGGAATTGTGCCCAGAGGGGCTTGACCACTGAGCCATATCCCAGCCCTTTTTAAATTTTTTTTTTTTTGAGACAGGGTCTTGCTAAGTTGCTGAGACTGGCTTTGAATGTGTGATGCTCCTGCTTTAGCCTCCCAAGCCACTGGGATTAGAGACATGTGCCACCACATCCAGCCTTGGCCTCTTTAAAAAGCATTTCTGCTCATGATGTAAGGAAGGAATCCAGCCTTACCCTGAATACAGAGCCAATACACCTTCTTCTTTATAGATTCGGAACAGGGCATGAAACATCCCTCTATATTTTATCTCTTTGAAACGGACATCGATGCTTTGGCCTTGGACTTGAAGTCGTGTTTTGGTAAGGTCCACAGGGAAAGTTCCTACAAAGGAACACACTCACTTATAAGTGTCTCCAAGGAGTCACAGTTAAGTTTTGGCTAAATATAAGGCAATGACAATATCTGAAACATAAGACAGAGTTTTCTTGTAATACATACAAGGGCTGGGTGTATAGCTCAGTGGTACAGCACTTGCCTAGCATGCACAAGGCTCTTAGTTCCATCCCCAGCACTGTAAAATAATAGTAATAGCAACAACAACATACAAAAGATCTCTACTAGAATGCCATTGCCAGAGGACAAGAGTTGTATGTGGTAAAGTGAAATGTACTATATTATATCTATGCAACACAATTTGACACATAGTACATTTGACACTGTAAAAAATAACTGTTCCTTTAATTTCATCTGTACCATGGATATGCCACTTATCAGTCTCTTTTTCCCACCCCCTCCCACTTCAAGTCTCTCTAGCTTTCCCTCATATTATCTCAAATTTTTACAAACACAGGAAAGCATGGTCTTACTACTTCAGGTGCTCTTATAAACAACTACAAATTTTTGTTAGTTTTTTCTTTTATATTGTTATAAGAAATAAACAGCTCCTCAATATTATAAAAGATAATGGTAAAGTCCTATTATGTTCTACTCATCCTGGTTTCTTAGGTAATTCTGAACTAATACCAGCAGAGGGCTTAGGGGAGAAATTTCTTCAACCAAACCTTTTATTAATGTCACATTATATTGACAAAATACATTTTCAAGGAATATTTAAAGATCTAAATCTAACAAGGTGATTATGTAATTCTGTTCACTTTTGACTTGGACATCACAGCATCTACTAAGAAAGCCAGCAAGGACTGGTGGACCATAGTCACTTATGAATGGTAGAGGAAAGGGGAAATATGGAAGATTAAAAATCACAGTCTAGACTGGGCATGGTGGCACATCCTTTTAATCCCAGCTACTCTGGAGGCTGAAGCATGAGAATCCCAAGTTCCAGGCCAGCCATGGAAACTTGTCGAGACCCTAAAAAAGACTGGGGATGCAGCTTAGTAGTCAAGTGTCCCTGGGTTCAATCCAAAAGAAAGACAGAAAGAAAAAAAGAAAAATTAAAATCTAAAAATATTTCAAAACTAAAATTAAACAGAGAAGAATATTTTGCAATCTTGTTCATTTTCTTCTCAAATAGAATACCAGTTTGAAAGAAAAGCTAGGGTACTTGCAGAAACACCTATCATATCCAACTCCTTCTATATGTTCATATATATTATTTAAGCCTAGAAAATTAGCAAAACATTAAACTATCAAAAAAGCTTCCCAAAGTTTGAGTTTTCTTAACTTCATTTGCCATACCATTAGTAGTACTTCCTCAGAAATATTTCTTGAGGGCTTTGAGACAACAATTTTTAAAACAAAGAGGGAAAGCTTTTTATTTTTTCTCTAGTTTTTACCAGAAAAATAAATAACTGTCACCGTATACCACTATCTATAGCATAAAATGCAAACTTGTCATTTTTTCACATTCTTACCAAACTCAGCAACAATAGAGGCAAGGCCGCCATATACAAAGGGTTTCCAATTCAGACCAGACATCTCATGGCTTACAGTGGCACTTTTCTGGTGCTAAAAATAAAGACAAATCAGAACAAGGCACAAAAGTGAGGAGTACTTGTTAGCATTTGATCATGTGTATTAGATCAACAAAACTGTCAGATAAAACTATTGTAAAGGGAAAACCCCACCAAGTAAATGACACTAAATGGCAGATCTTATTTTATGTGCTGGATAATCATGAATTTGTTCTTTATTGGGATAGGTGTGTAATTCACTCAAAGATCAACCTATGTCCTCATTCTCTCTACTTTCTTTAGTGTAATTATTCATCCCCACCCAAAGAGAGACTTTAGTTCATCCAGCATACCCAACTTAAACATTCAACTAAACAATTAACAAGTAAAGGAAACTAGAATTCAAATTATATAGGCTGAGGCATCTCATAAAAGCAGTTCATGGTATTTAGTTAGCTTGATTCAGGTACAAAGCACGGGCTCACTACCCTCTCATGTTCTCAGTCCTTTCATCTCTCCACTAAACTTTAGGGTCTGAGTTTGTCCAAGAGATACTTCTAGCTTCATACAACTAGCTTCCCTGACCAGGACCAGGCTGAGCTAAGCCTCTTCATCTTCCTTCTGGCTCCCAGAGGAATGACAGCAATACAGCTCTCTCTCTCTTCTGACATTGAACATATATCCTTCTAGTGGGCCTACTCTTTCCCTCCTCCTGGCCTTTTAAAACATTTGTACAACCTCTGTTCTTTTATACTCTAGTTCTTTAATAATATGTTCTTTTTCCAGCCCCCCTCTTTCTCCATCCCACCTGTCAGACCTGTCATCTTCAATCTTTTCAGCTTTCTTCTCTATTTGTGCCATTCTCAGCTCCTCTCTCTTGGATTTGATTTTTTCCCCAGCTCTGGCATGTAGACCAGTAGTGTTCAAATTTTAGCATGTACCAGAATCATCTAGAAAGTGTATTAAAACATGGACCGCTGGGCCTCTCCCCGACAGTTTCTGCTTGGTGGTCTGGGTCTGGCCATGAGAATTTGCAAGCTCCCAAATAATGTTAACATTTCTGCACCTAAGAAGTACTGCTCTGGATATCACCTGCAAAGTTCTGGTTTAGCTCACAGTAATATCTTTCTTAGCTGTGACTCTCAGATTTCCTTTAAATACTCATTTTTCAGAGCTATATAGTGTGTATACTTCTGAATTTCAAAAGCAGCTTCAAGTGGTTTACAGTCAGGAAGAAAGACTCTAAAATCAGGTTACCTAAAATCTGACTCCACCACTATTTCTGTGACTTTGAGGAGATTATTCAACCTTTCTGTGCCTCCATCTTCCAAACTATAAAATGTGAATAACAAAAACTATATCATAGGGTTGTTGTGAAAATTATATATGTTAAAAACCTAGAAAAGTACCTGGCACATAGCTCAATAACTATTAGCTAATTATTATCATTATTATATATGTATCCAATTCTACATTTTAACAGACAATAGTGGCTGGCCACCCCCATCCAATGCCAATCTAGGGTTAGCACCTTTGAGTCACCGTCCCTTTTTAGAGGAGTTAAGGTTTTGCTTTCTTTCCACATAAGAAATTCTTTGTAACTAAGTAAAGAATAATTTTCCAGGTAAGATAGCAAACATACAAATGAATGTTCTAGTTACAGTCCACAAAAATTATGGAAACTTCAAGGATACCACAGAGTCTAGAGTAGATAACCCTATTAGAGGAAAGTTATTGAAAGGAATTCTAATGAACAAAGTAGGGTTAAATATTTGAAATATCAGCTGCAGTTTGAAATAAATCTTAAATACTAAGCACTACCATATCAACATTTTTATCTATGCCTGCATTTTAAGATTAGAATTGATAGTAAAACATGATATATATGGTCTCAGTTTGTGGGGAAAAAATTCACTATTGACCAATTTAGAGAGTCCCAAGAATAATCTTAAATGTTTCAGACAGCTGCTATGCTTCTTCCCAAAACCATCTTCACAATTTCTTTTAACTCTTCTTATTACAGAAAAAGCCTCTCTCAGAACTTTACTACCTGCTACCCATCCTTTCAATAAAGTAGGAGCAGAGCCATAGAATGAACCAAATCTTAAGCCAGTTAGCCCAGGAGTTCCCTAGTTTTCACAAATAAGGGTATCTAGGGGTTTTTTCCTGCCAAATTTATTTAACCTCAAAGACTACTATTAAACAGATCAAATTCTTCTTACTCCTGGAACATTAAAAATATCACCTTTCTTGTACAAAATATTAATCAGTAGTTGATATTGTTTAGTGTCTTTATGTGGCAAAATAAGCTTGACTGCCCTGTATTTATGGCCTCTCCCCATGCTTAGATTTAAATTTTATTGGTTCATGAAATCCAAGTGTGGCCAGTTCCTACACTGCCTCTACCAGCACCTCCCCATCCATATATGACAGTAAAATCTCTTTGACTCCCATGCTATCTTATGAAGAAATACAGTAACATCTTTGATTAGATCTGATTTTAGACAGTACTTCCTCATAGTAGAACAAAAGTTTTTCTTTCTCAAATCATTTTCACTGAGTCTTTAGAGGCAATATTGAACAAATGTATTCTTGTTTCCTGGGGGAATCCTTCAAATATTTAAAGATAACAATCATGTTCTCCTGTATCTTATCTTTCTCAAGCTAAATATTCCTGATCATTTTCTTAATTCTGTATATTATACTTTAATTACGATAGTTGAAAATTTAAGGTGCTTTTTAGGAAGCCCTATCACACTATGGAAATCATTAAACTGTCAGCTGATACCTCTGAGTCTTTTCACATAAGGCTGTATATATGGACACATATTATGTCACACCTATCCTACAAATACTTGTTGAAACTTCATTTATATCTTAAATCCAGACATAAAAATAATGAGTAGCATTGGGTTTATCTTCTAGTTGCCCCATGTTCTTTCTTCTCTTAATTAGGTAAGATCATGAAGGCAGATACCATACCTCATGGTACTTTTTATAACTCTCAGAAGAGCTTGTGCAGAATTTGATATAAACACATTAAATAGTTGTTTTCTCAGTGTGACATCATTTAGCAATATATGCAGCCTATATATAAAAGATTACAGCCAGGCACAATGGCACATGTCTATAATCCCAGAGGCTTGGGAGACTGAGGCAGGAGGATCACAAATTCAAAGTTGGCCTCAGCGACTGAGAGAGGCCCTTAGCAACTCAGTAAGACTCTGTCTCAAAATAAAAAATAAAAAAGGGCTGGGGAGGGCTGAGGTTGTAGCTCAGTGGTAGGGTGCTTGCTTCACATGCGTGAGGCCCTGGGTTTGATCCTCAGCACCACATAAAAAAATAAATAAACAAACATAAAGATATTTGGTCCATCAAAAAAAATCTCATCTAAAAATAGGGGCGGTGAGGCTCAGTGGGTAAGCATCCCTGGGTTGAATTCTTGCTACCAAAAAAAAAAATTACAGGGGAAAACAGAGAGGTAACTTCTGCACCTGGCCAATGCTATACACCCTGTACATGATGCTGTCCTAATCACCGGATATTTTCTACCAAAAAATCTTCTTCCCTTTCTTTTCTTGTAGAGAATTACTTGTGTAAAATATACCCCAAATCCTCTTAAATTATTTTGACAGATGAGGCTAACCCCAGATATGTGTAAAAAGACAGAAGTCATATCTTAATTAAAATAGAAACATAATATTCTAAATATTTTATTATATAAAGAAGCCAATGAAAATTGTGTTTAAATCTGCATATATGTATTATAAAGATCTAAGGAAAATCTGATAACCTAACAAGTACCAATAAACATGTCCCAGAATACTAGTTACATAGCCCTACGATACTCCAAAGATCTGATCAGGAAACTCTGGGTGACTTTCCTGCTTTGTCCTTTAAGAAAAAGAAGATAATGGAGAATCTAAGACTGAGAAGGTAACAATGGGGAGCCAACATATATTTTTTGAAGTCATACTAAATGTATAATCATCACATTTTTTAATAAAACAGAAATTTGTTCTAACACCAAGGCAATATTTACCACTTAATGTATCTTTCTTGAATAATCAAGGAGATGGGGCAGGGATAAAAGTTGTAAAATAGAGTACTTGCCTTTTAAGAGCTTAGAATCTGGTAGGAAAAAAAACTTGATTAGAGAAAAATTAAGTGCTACACTATGTAGTACAATCTTATAAAAGCAAGAGGAACATGGAAAAGGAGACAATTCACATGGTTTAAATAATTTGAAAAAGCTTATGGAGGTGACAGAACTTAAGTTGGGCCTTGACAGAGTACAGGTTGAATCCGGATGGGGCAGATAAGGGAAAGGGTGGGAGAGGGGACAAGATGAACAGACACACATGTGGGGAAAAAAAACATAGCATGTGGAGGTAGACATCAATATGGTTTGTTCTGAGAAGGAAATGAAAGTTCCATCTGGAATAAAGAATTCACTTGTTGGCTGAAACAAGTGGAAGGAGCAGGTTGTATTTAAAGGCTTAAAAACCAAGGTGTGGAGAGGACAATTAAGTTTTTTTTAACAGGAAAGCGACTTGAGAAAAACCCATATTTTTAGTAAACCTACTAGGGCTGCAGCAAGCACAGTGGATTACAAACAGCAGAAGCAGGGAGACTGTCTTAGGATGGTGTGAAGTAAAGAAGAGAAAGATGCTTACAGGCAGTGAGCTTAGAGATAAAGTTCTGAAATGGGGACAAAAGGTACTTAATGGTGTACGGAATGAAGATGAAGGAAGAGTTCACGACCACTCTAGCCTGAGGTGCGGAAGGGGGGGGTCAAAGAATCACCAACAGAAAACTATAAATTTCCCTGATGTTACCGAGACTAAGATATTAATTCATGTTGACAAGCTGTCATCCCAATCAAGTAACTGAACTGCATTTTAATAGATGCCTTCAATGCCTTGACCTCAGGAGTGGTAGGAGGTAGAAACTGAAGGGGACCATCTTTCAACAGCATCCCTCACACTAATACAATGGAGGTGTTTGCTTACTCCGCTTACAATCACGGCCGCCGTTGCAAACTTCACCCTTAGAAAAATTAGGATTATTCCAGGAAAGATACCCATTCACCCTCTGGGTAGCAGGATCTTGCCAGTTCCTCAGCTGTCAGAGCGAGTTCGTGGAGAGAAGGGAGGCGCCTGAAGGAGGCGGCCTCCCAGGGGGGTCGAGGAAGCAGGGTTCAATCCAAGAAGTAAAACCACCGATGCCAGAAGAGTGAAAGACAGGGAAGGGACTCGGCTGAGGGGAGAGAGAGACCAAAGGACCGTTAAGCCCCTCCCAGGCCGGGAACCAGGCCAGCCCGGCCCCGCGCGGCCTGGCGCGGCCCAGCCCCGCTCCCCAGCCTGGAAGTCCAGGAGCTCCCCCTCACCTGCTCCGGCTCATCAGACGACTGGGAAGCCGAGGCTCCCACAGTCGGAAACGCTACTGCAACGCCAACCCGGAAGCATTGACACCGACGGAAGTAACCAAGGCGTTGCCTGGGCAACGGTGGCGCAGCCATTCCAGCTCCGCCCCCTCCAAGCCTAAAAAAGAAGGCGCGAAATAAGAGGCGGAAGCAAATAGGGGTCAAGAGGCGGCAGTAGTCGGGAAGGATGTGAGAACAAAGGGCCAGAGGGGACAGCGAGACTTTCAGGAAATATAGGGGAAGGGAGCTAGGGCGTGAGAATTCGGTGGCTTCTGAAGTTGACGTGCATGCCAGCGGAGCAGAAGCATCACCCAGTGACAGCGTTACCCACCCTGCTGTTACAAGGAGGTTGAAGAACAGGGGAGGGGCAGACGACGGGGACTGGGCGTGAGAAATGATGGGCGGGGCGCGAGAGGGGGCATCCTGCTCGATCAAAGTACGAAAAAGGTGGGAATGTAAGGAGGCATGGCAAAAGATTTAAAACAAAAATGGGAAAATTGAGGAACAGGAGGAGGGCGGAATTCAGTGAGGTACCAGGGCTGGGAAAGAAAATAAAGATCAGGGCTGCAAATAAATCTCTGTGCCCACCGAACTTCAGACATTAGTGACTGAAAAATTATTCACAGGCCCTGTACTTGAAGCTCAAGGTTTAAACAGAAACGTAAAACCAACTTGGACACTGAAGAGGGGCCACAGACAGTTAAAGGAAAAGAATCCGAAGAGGAGAAATGCTAATGGGGGAGTCCGAGTTAATCCGCACCTCAAGATCTGCCAGAAAATGAAGGCCTATGACAGCTTCAGACTTCTGTCCCTAAGGCCTCTGGAAAAGTATAACCGCAAAGCTCTCTGGGGGAGTCCGTTAGCCCACAGGCCACACCTGTTTTTGAGCCTCTCACGTGGATTTCCCAATCACGCGAGAGTAGGCAACAATTATATAATATATTGTGGTTTATGTTTAGGTAGACTTGAGTTGCTTCAAGGCAGCTGGACCGAAAAGATTATTTGTGAATAAGCAAATGTCTGGAATTCCTTTGTTCCAAGGGGATTTTTTTTTCATTTTAATTCACATTTTTAAAAAATTTTTTCCATCTAAAAATTTCTTCAAGCAGCACATTATAATAATAGCTAATACTGTGTGTGAGTGCTTACATGTACCAGAGGTTATGCTAAGATCTTTTTATGTGCACAACCACCCTATAAGATAGGTATCATTATTTTCCCTGACAGATGAAAAAAATGAAGCCAAAAAAATGATTTGTTAATTTGGTAAGTGGTAGAACTAAAATTTGAACTCAGAACCAACTTCAGAATCCAGGCTTTGTTAAATTTGGAAAATTAATTAAAATAAGAGGTAAAATAGCCATCATGGCGGCACACACCTGTAATCCCAGTGATTTGGGAGGCTGAGGCAGGAGGATCTCAAGTTCTAAAGCCAGCCTTGGCAACCTTAGCAAGACCCTGTCTGAAAAAAAATAAAAAGGGCTGAAGATGTAGCTTAGTGGTAGAGCACTCTCCTGGATCAATCCCCAGTACTGAAGGAGAGAAGAAACATGCACACATTTCAAAATGTGTATTCCCTTTCATTTTACATCTCCACAGAGCACTACCTTTCAGCCAAACAAGGAGGGTTGTGCCTTAGAGTCCTCCTTACCTGGAAGGACTATATTCTGACTTGTGTGCAGCTATGGCCTGAGCTTATCCATCACATCCAGTAGACTAAGCCCTATAGAATTATGGCCCTCCCTCTGGGCAAATCACTACCTTAGCTTGCTGCAAGAGTACTTTAAGCCTCCTCAGTTACTGCCACCACCAACTAATCCCATGACCACTTGTGTAAACTTTGTTAAAAGGAGCTTTGTTTTTAAATGACTTATTTTAAAAGTTCTACAATAACTGAATAAAACAGCATTTGCAAAAGCAACATTATAAACACATGCCACACTTTAATGCATCTGCAGTTTGGTTTCTTTCATAGTTTGTTTTTAATATTCTATAAAGCTATAATATTTTAAAAATGCACATTTACCAAAGTTTGTCATTTCTCTTATAAATTGTCTTGTATTATTTGTAGGCTCTATCACAAAGACCAGTATTTGACATTACATATTTTCTTGTGTTATGCTTGAATTCTGCTCTAAGTCATAAACTATAAAAGAGAATATAATTGTGGAATCTAATCATTAAAAGGAAACTTAGAGTCTCATTCTACAATATTATAAACAGTTGTCTACGCTGTACTGGAATACTTCTAGTGTTAGTATACAACATAAGTCAGCTTATTACACTACTGTATAACAGTATGAAAGTTCTTTTTTTTTTTACTAAACCAAATTGTACCTTCCTCCTTCTACTGCCCCAGGGAAGCAGCTGGTCTTAATGAAGAAAACAGTATACTCGGAGCAAGAACAACTTATTTTTCAAAAAATTCGGATGATAGAAAATTAGCTTTTTTTTTTTTCCTATTGTGATACTGGAGATTGGACCCAAGGTTACTTTACCATTGAACTATATCCCCAGCCCTTTTTATTTATTTATTTTTTTTATTTTGAGACAGGGTCTTACTAAGTTGCCCAGGCTGACCTCCAACTTGCAATACTCCTGCCTTAGCCTTCTGAGTTGCTGAAATTGCAGTAGGAGGCACACCATCCAGCAAAACTAACCATTTTAATGTGAACAATTCAACGATATTTAGTACATTGACAATATTGCACAACCGTTATCATCATCTACTGTTTTCAAACCCCAGACCCATTAAACAATCACTCCCCATTCTTCTCTCTCCATAATCCTTGACAACCACCAGTCTGTTTTCTGTCCCTATTGGATTTATCTATTCTGAAAGTTTCATATAAATGGTATTATACAGCATGTGACCTTTTTTCTGTCATTTTTCAATTAGCTTAGTGTTTTTACGGTTCATCCAAATTATAACAAATGTCAGTTTTTCATTCATTTTTTTAAGTTTGTTAGTTTTTTTTTTATTTTTTAGTTGTTGATAGACCTTTATTTATATGTGGTGCTGAGAATCGAACCCAGTGCCTCACACATGCCAGGCAAATGTACTACTGCTGAGCCCAGCCCCAGCCCCAGTATTTCATTCTATTTTTAAAGCTTAATAACATTCCACTATATTTGCACAACACAATTTCTTCAAACATTCATCCATTGATGAACATTAGGGTGATTTCCAAATTTTGGCTAATGTGAATAATGCTATGAATATGCATGTATAAGTATTTGGTTGAGTACCAGTGTTCAATTCTTTTGGGTATATGTAGCTAGGAAGGAAATGACCAGAAGACCTTTTTGAAGCCAAATCCCATCACTTTCTAACTATGTAATTTGGATAATCTGCTTAATTTTTCTGAGCTTCAGTTTCCTTGAAGATTAACTATTCTGACTCCTTGCACAGAGTCAGGAGCTCAGTGTATGCTTAGTAAATGCTAATTGCCTTCCTTTATTCTTCCTTTTCTTAACAGCCCTCCCATTTATCCTCCAAACCAGTAGTGTTTTCTTCCATAGAATTAACGTCACATCCCCCTCAACCAGTCTTTATAAAATATGCTTTCCAGACCTTGTACCATCTTAATTATTGTGCTCCCACAAGATGTCAAAGAGGAAAAACTTTTTCTTTTTCCTGATAGGGTCCGTACCTGGAGGCTGTGAATTAAACTTACAATTCTTTTTCTCCTATTAGCAGGAGAAAAGTCACACAGTTTTTATTAATATTTATGTGCAAGGGAGTTCACAAAAGAGAAGTGAAACTCATTTTTATTTTCATTAAAAGACTCTATTGAGAGGATGAAAAGGCAAAGAAACTCAAAGAAGCAGATAGACTCAGGTTTAGGTGCCCTTTCAACAGAAAAAAATAGGGTTTCAGCTTCAAGGGATAAGTTGTGGGGATGTGACTGGAAGTACATGGGGGAAGTAATGGAAGACAGGGTTATTTTTGTAAGGAATGTTTGCTATGAGTGGTGGAAGGCTTCCTCCAATGGATTCATGCCCCACATTTGGACAGGGGAGAGCAAGGAATTATTTCTGCACCTGCTCATTCTCAATTGCATTTAGCTCCAAATAATATTTATGTTTTGTTGTCATTGTTGTTGTTTGATATCAGGTTTGAACTCAGGGACACTTAACCACTGAGCCACATCCCCAGCCCTTTTTATTTTTTATTTTGAGACAGGGTCTCACTAAGTTTCTTAGGCTCTTGCAAAGTTGCTGAGGCTGGCTTTGAACTTGTGTCCTCCTGCCTCAGCCTCTCAAGCCTCTGGGATTACAGGCGTGCACCATCACACCTGGCAGCTCCAAATCATTCTTACACCAAAGTGACATATTTTAGAGTAGCATATTATGATCCACCCCAAAGACAAATTACAGTGCATTTTTAAGTTTTTCAATATTGCCTATTTGCAGGGACAAGGAGGGGAACCTATTATATGTCCAAAATTGGACACTAAACATAAAATGTGGGAATTTTTTATTTAAAATTGAGAACATTTTTATTTTCATTAAAAGACTCTATTGAGAGGATGAAAAGGCAAGCCTCAGACCAGGAGAAGAGATTTTAATCTACAAATTGTATAAATCTCATCCTATTTATATAAAGGACTTCTAAAAATTTAGTAACAATAAAATAGGCAACTAATTTTTTTTCAAACTTTGTTCTAATTAGTTCTACATGACAGTAGAATTCATCTGACACATTGTACACAAATGGAGCACAAATTCTTTTTTTTTAACTTATTTTATTTTTTATTTTTAGAGAGAGTGAGAGAGGGAGAGAATTTTCAATATTTATTTTTTTTTTTTAGTTCTCGGCGGACACAACATCTTTGTTGGTATGTGGTGCTGAGGATCGAACCTGGGCCGCACGCATGCCAGGCAAGCGTGCTACCGCTTGAGCCACATCCCCAGCCCACAAATTCTTTGTATATATTTGTTTTGGTTGTAGATGGACACAATATCTTTATTTTATTTATTTATTTTTATATGGTGCTGAGGATTAAACCCAGTGTCTCACACGTGCCAGGCAAGCACTCTACCACTGAGTCACAACCACAGCCCCACAACTTCTTATTCCTCTGGCTGTACATGGTGCAGAGTCATACCATTGTGTAATCATACATGTATATAGGATAATAATGTCCATCTCATTCCATCATCCTCTCCACCCTCACACCCCCTGCCCACTCCTCACTCCCCTCTGCCCAATCCAAAATTCCTCTATTCTTCCCTACTTACCTCCCATTATGGATCAGCATCTGCTAATCTGAGAAAACATTTGGCCTTTGTTTTTTTTTAATTTGGCTTATTTCACTTACCATGATATTCTCCATCTCCACCTATTTCCCTGCAAATGCCATAATTTCATTCTTCTTTAAGGCTGAGTAATATTCCATTGTGCATATATACCACATTTTCTTTTTCCATTCAAGTGTTGTAGTGCATCTAGGTTAGTTCCATAGTTTAGCTATTGTGAATTCAGCTGCTATAAACATTGATGTGGCTGTGACATTGTCCTATGCTGATTTTAAGTCCTTTGGGTATAAACTGGGAAATAGGATAGCTGGGTCAAATGGTGGTTGCATTTCAAGTTTTCTGAGGAATCTCCATAATGCTTTCCAGAGTGGTTGTACCATTTTGCAGTCCCACCAGCAATGTATGAGTGTATCTTTTCCTCCACATCCTTGTCAACACTTATTGCTTGTATTCTTGATAACTGCCATTCTGACTGGAGTGAGATGAGTACTTTTGGTTTGCATTTCTCTAATTGCTAGAGATATCGAACATTTTTTTCACTTATTGGTTGATTGATTGTATTTCTTCTTCTGTGTAGTGTCCAGTTCCTTAACCCATTTATTGATTGGATTATTTAGGGTTTTGGGGTGTTACGTTTTTTCAGTTCTTTGTATATCCTGGAGATTAGAGCTCTATCTGAAGTGAAAGTGGTAAAGATTTTCTCTCATTCTGTAGTCTGTCTCTTCATGTTGTTTCCTTTGCTGAAAAGAAGCTTTTTAGTTTGAATCCATCCCATTTATTGATTCTTGATTTTATTTCTTGCACTTTAGGGAAACTATTTTAAATAAGGTATTTTAAGTAAAAATACTTAAAAATTTACATCAGCCACAGTGGAGGCTTCTGTGCCACAGACTGCCTACAGACAGCCTGCATTCACAGATGGCACAGTTACAGTTATCCACCAAGCTCTATGCCATTGTGAAGAAGCCCCTGAAAAGGCAACAGGTGCTCAACATCCTACAGCAGCCAGCGACTGCACTGAGCCCAGCACCCTGTGCCCCCGCACCCAACAGAAGCAACCAGCCTATGCAGCACACTCCAAGAACACAGACTTGATTCTCTTGGATGAGAAACAAGCCCCACAAGCATGGGCTGGTGAGAAAACCATAGCAACCAGGGAAGTAGCTCCTAGGCCCCAGCACCATTAGAAGGCAATTTCTGAGGATAACCCCAAGTAGCCTGCAGAGAACCTCGTGCATACACAAGGGCATTACACCGCACAGAGGGGTTTACAAAGGAGCATCCCACAGACACCAGCCACTCCATGGGCCCAAAAACAGGTTCAACAACCTGCAACCTGTACATTCCAAAGGAGCAGTAGCCCTGTACACCTTCACCAGCCACAAAATCCAGACTACAATACTTCTACCTTAGACCACTATATCCCTCATGCTCCAAAATATTCGTGAGAAAGTCCACACTGGTTTTCAGAGGATAGAAGGAATTTACCTCAACATTAAAAAGGTTTTCTGCAACAACCCAAAGCCAACATCATATTAAACAGAGAAAAACTGAAAGCATTTCCTCTAAAATCAGGAGCAAGACAAGGGGTCTTACCACTCCTATTCAACATAGTTCTTGAAACTCCATCCAGAGCAATCAGGCAAAAGAAAGAAATTAAAGGCTACAAATAGGAAAGAAGAAGTCAAATTATTCCTGTTTGCTGGTAATTTGGTAGATGCCCCCCTCCCACTGGCCCTGGCCCCAAAAAAAAAAAAAAAACAACTCCACCAAAAGACCTGTGGAACTGATAAATTCAGCAAAGTTGCAGGATACAAGATTAATACACAAAATTGATTCAACATTAATACACAAAATTTAATATCTTTACCATAATCCAATAATGAATCTCCTGAGAGAAATCAGGAAAATTATCCCATTCACAATATCCTTTTAAAACACTTGGGATACTCTATCCAAGGAGGTGAAAGACCTCTAAATGAAAAGCATAGAACACTAGAGAAAGAAATTGAAGACCTTAGAAGATGAAAAACCTCTCATGTTCTTGAACAGCAGGATTAATAATGTCAAAATGGACATACTACCAAAAGTGTTATACAGATTCAATGAAATCCCATCAAAATACCAATGTCATTCTTCACAGAAATAGAAAAACAGCCTTGAAATTTATACAAAAGAGTAAAAGACCCATAATAACCAAAGTAATCCTGAGCAAGAAGAGCAATCTTCAAGCCATCACAATATCTGATACCAAATTATATACAGAACAATAGTAACAAAAACAGATGATACTGGTGTGTGTGTGTGTGTGTGTGTGTGTGTATAAATGGAATATATAATATTATATATATATATACCATTGATATGTATATATATATATATACACACACAAAGACCAATGGAATAGAATAGAAAACACAAACAAATCCACATAAATATAGTTATCTGATACTTGACAAAGGTGCCAAAAACATGTTGTTTTTTTTTAAATCTTTTTAGTTGTAGATGAACACAATATCTTTATTTTATTTATTTATTTTTATGTGGTGCTGGAGATCGAACACCAGTGCCTCATACATGTGAAGCAAGTGCTCTACCACTGAGCCACAACACCAGCCCCAGAAAAGATAGCTTTTTAAACTAATGGTACTGGGAAAACTACATCCCCATGGAGAAGAATGAAACTAGATCCCTTTTACTCTGTAGAATAATCAACTCAAAATGGATCAAAAACCTAGGAATTAGACCACAAACAATGCAATAGAAGGAAACACAACATCAACACTCCAACATATTGGTACAGATCCCTAAACCACAAAAACTAAAACCAAGAATCAATAAATGAGATGGCATTAAATTAAAAAGCCTCTGCACAGCAAAGAAAACAAGAATGTGAAGAGAGCCTACAGAATGGGAGAAAATCTTTGCCAGGTACCCTGCCAGCATAGGATTAATATCCAGAATACAAAAAAAAAAAAACTCAAAAGACTTAACAAAAATAAATAAATAACCCAATCAATAAATGGGCAAAAAAAACTAAACAAATACTTTTCAAAAGAAGACAGATAGATGACCAACGAATGTATGAAAAACAAATATTCAATAACCCTAGCAATCAAGGAAATGCAAATTCAAACTACATTGAGATTTCATCCCACTCAGATCATTAAGAATATAAATAATAACAAATGCTGGTTAGGATGTGGGGGGAAAGGCACACTCATACCTTGTTGGTAGGAGTGCAAATTAGTAAAACTTTGGAAAGCAATATGGGTACTCTTTAGAAGACTAGGTAGGGAACCACCTAAGACCCAGCTATCACATTCCTGGGTATTTATCCTAAAAAAACAAATTCTGGGGCTGAGGATGTGGCTCAAGCGGTAGTGTGCTCACCTTGCATGTGCAGGGCGTTGGGTTCGATCCTTAGCACCACATAAAAATAAAATAAAGATGTTGTGTCCACTGAAAACTAAAAGATAAATATTAAAAAATTTTCTCTCTCTTTCTAAAAAAAGAACTAAAATCTGCATATTACAGTGATACAGGCACATCATTGTTTATAGCAGTGCAATTCTCAATATCCAAGTTATGGAACCAAGTCAGATGCCTGTCAACAGATGATTGGATAAAGAAAAAGTGGTATATATACACAATAAAATTTTACTTGGCCATAAAGAAGAATAAAATTATAGATAGCATTTGCTGATAAAAGGATAGAACTGGAGAATATCATACTAAGTGAAATAAACCAGAATCAGAAAGGCAAGTGCTGAGTATTTTCTCTCATATGTGAAAGCTAGACCAAAATCAGGGGGGAAGGGAGAGGGGAGAATCCCATTAAAATAGAAGGGAGATCAGTGGAGTTAACAAAGAGCATAGAAGAGGAGGGATGGGAAAAGGGAGTAACTGCAGAATTAAATTGACCAAATTTTGCTAAGTACATATATGAATATTCCACAGGGAATTTCACCTTTATGTATATCTATGAAGCATAAAATTTTAAAAATAAATAAATAGAAGGCAGACCACAGTAGAGTAGAATAAAGGGAATGGGGTGAGGGAGGAGTTGAGGGAAAGAAGTACTGGGAACTGAAGTGGAGCTAGTTATATTACACACATGGACATTTATGTAAAAATGAACACCACTAGCCGCGTGCAGTGGCACACGCCTGTAATCCCAGCGGCTTGGGAGGCTGAGGCAGAAGGATCACGAGTTCAAAGCCATCCTCAGCAACAGTGAGGTGCTAAGCAATTCAGTGAGACCCTGTCTCTAAATAAAATACAAAATAGGGCTGGGGATGTGGCTCAGTGGTTGAGTGCCCCTGAGTTCAATCCCCAGTACCAAAAAAAGAAAGAAAAAAAAGGAACACCACTATTAAGTATAACTGCAATGAACTAACAAAAACAAACAAATAAATACAAATACTTGAAAGGCACTTCATAGATGAGTACATCCAAATGACTAATTAGGATATGAAAAAGGAAGCCAGATATGGTGGCACAACCCTGTAATCCCTACAACCCTGAAGGCTGAGTCAGGAGGATCACAAGTTCCAAGCCAGTCTCAACCCTGCCTCAAAATTAAAAAACAAGTTTAAAAAAGGATACAAAAAATGGCTCAACATTATTAGTCATCAAAAAATTAAATTAAAACCATAATATACAATGACCACCATGGCCAATGTTAAGAGGACTGACAATATCAGAGGTTGGTAAGAATATGAAGCATCTCAAATTCTCACACAGAGCTGGTAGAAGTATGTATTAATTTTCTATTGCTGCATAACAAAATTGTCACAAATTCAACAGCTTAAAACAATACCCATTTACAGTCTCACCATTTCTTAAGATCAGGGGTTCAGGCATGACTTAACTGCTTTTGGTCTCATGAGGCTGCAAATCAGGATGTCAGTCAGACTATGTTTTTTTTGTTGTTGTTGTTGTTTTGTGTGTGTGTGGTGGGGGGAGGGGTTACTGGGGATTGAACCCATTCCCAGTCCCTTTTATTTTATTTTGAGACAAGGTTTCAATAAGTTGCTGAGGCTGGCTTCAAACTTGTGATCCTTCTGCCCCAGCCTCCTGAATAGCTGGAATTACAGATGTGAATCACTGCACTCAGTGCCAGACTATGTTTTTATCTTGAGACTTGACTGGGAAAGAATTTGCTTCCACACTCACTCAAATTGTTGCAGAATTTATTTCCTTGCAGCTGTAGCACTAAGGACTTTGTGTGTGTATACGGTTTTCTTTATTTGGTTTTTGCAGTGCTAGGATGAAACCCAGGGCTGCGTGCATGCTATGCAAGCACTCTACCACTGATCTAGTTACCTGCGAAGTGTTCCTCTCCATACTTAGGTCACAACAGAGCCACTTGCTTCTTCCAGGTTGGAGAGTGAGGATTCAAGATGTGGTTTTACCAATATCATATTAACTTAGTGGGTGTATTAACTTCTGTGATGAAGACTATATTTTTAAAATTACACTGGTTTTAATATTTTAATATTTATTTTTTATTTGCAGTTGGACACAATACTTTTATTTCTTTTTATATGGTGCTGAGGATCAAATCCAGGACCTGACACATGCTAGGCATGCACTCTACCACTGAGCCACAACCCCAGCCCGGCTTTAATCTTTTTTATGATTTAAAAAAGTACACAGTCATTATAAAAAACTTAAACTGCTGGATGGTTCATGACTGTAATCCCAGTGACACAGAAGGCTGAGGCAGGAAGATCACAAGTTCAAGGCAACCCTCAGGAACTAAGTAAGGCCCTAATCAACTTAGTAAGACCCTGTCTCAAAAATAAAAAAATTAAAAATGGGGGCTGGGGATGTGGCTCAGTGGTTAAGTGCCCCTGGGTATCTTAGTACCAAAAAATAAAACATAAAAATTAAAAACTTAACCTGTATACAAAAGTGGAAGAAAGATAAAATTACCTGAAATCCAAACATCTAAAGACTACTACTTTTGACAGTCTCAAGATCTTCCTTCTACAATCAGAGAAGTGAAAAACTGTGCCCCATTTGTGTACAATGAATCAAAGAGCATTCTGCTGTCACATATAACTGATTAGAACAAATAAATAAAAAAGGTCATCCTTCTAGTCCTCACCATTCGCATACATGAACTAATACTATAATTCTTGTGCTGTGCATCTTCCTGTCCAAGCTCCTACAGGGTGGCCTAGTGTGCTAAAGTCAGAGGCCCACTACCTCTAATTTATCTTCCTCCAACATCAGGAAATAGATTTTCTGCTTTTGTTTTCATAACAAATAATACTTCCCCTGATTTAAAAGTTATGAAACTCCAAGGAAAGGAAATTCTAAAGAAAAAATTAATACTACAGAGCAATAGTAACAAAAACAGCATGGTACTGGTACCAAAACAGGCGGGTGGACCAATGGTACAGAATAGAGGACACAGTAACCAATCCACAAAACTACAACTATCTTATATTTGATAAAGGGGCTAAAAGCATGCAATGGAGGAAGGATAGCATCTTCAACAAATGGTGCTGGGAAAACTGGAAATCCATTTGCATCAAAATGAATCTGAACCCCTATCTCTCGCCATGCACAAAAGTTAACTCAAAATGGATCAAGGAGCTTGATATTAAATCAGAGACACGGCATCTGATAGAAGAAAAAGTTGGTTATGATCTACATACTGTGGGATCGGGCCCCAAATTCCTCAATAGGACACCCATAGCGCAAGAGTTAACAACTAGAATCAACAAATGGGACTTACTCAAACTAAAAAGTTTTTTCTCAGCAAAAGAAACAATAAGAGAGATAAACAGGGAGCCTACATCCTGGGAACAAATCTTTAATCCACACACTTCAGATGGAGCCCTAATAACCAGAATATACAAAGAACTCAAAAAATTAGACAATAAGATAACAAATAATCCAGTCAATAAATGGGCCAAGGACCTGAACAGACACTTCTCAGAGGAGGACATACAATCAATCAACAAGTACATGAAAAAATGCTCACCATCTCTAGCAGTCAGAGAAATGCAAATCAAAACTACCCTAAGATACCATCTCACCCCAGTAAGATTGGCAGCCATTAGGAAGTCAATCAACAATAAGTGCTGGAGAGGATGCGGGGAAAAGGGCACTCTTGTTCATTGCTGGTGGGACTGCAAATTGGTGCAGCCAATTTGGAAAGCAGTATGGAGATTTCTTGGAAAGCTGGGAATGGAACCACCATTTGACCCAGCTATTCCCCTTCTCGGTCTATTCCCTAAAGACCTAATAAGAGCATGCTACAGGGACACTGCTACATCGATGTTCATAGCAGCACAATTCACTATAGCAAGATTATGGAATCAGCCTAGATGCCCTTCAATAGATGAATGGATAAAAAAAAATGTGGCATTTATACACAATGGAGTATTACTCTGCATTAAAAAATGACAAAATCATAGAATTTGGAGGGAAATGGATGGCATTAGAGCAGATTATGCTAAGTGAAGCTAGTCAATCTTTAAAAAACAAATACCAAATGACCCCTTTGATATAAGGGGAGTAAACAAGGACAGGGTAGGGACGAAGAGCTTGAGAAGAAGATTTACATTAAACAGGGATGAGAGGTGGGAGGGAAAGGGAGTGAGAAGGGAAATCGCATGGAAATGGAAGGCGATCCTTAGGGCTATACAAAATGATATATAAGAGGAAAGGAGGGGTAAGACAAGATAATATAAATGGAAGAAATGATTTACAGTAGAAGGGGTAGAGAGAGAAAGGGGGAGGGGAGGGGAGGGGAGGGGAGGGGGGATAGTAGAGAATAGGATAGACAGCAGAATACATCAGACACTAGAAAGGCAATATGTCAATCAATGGAAGGGTAACTGATGGGGTACAGCAATCTGTATACGGGGTAAAGTTGGGAGTTCATAACCCGCTTGAATCAAACTGTGAAATATGATGTATTAAGAACTATGTAATGTTTTGAACGACCAACAATAAAAAAAAGAAAAAATTAAAACACAAATGATAAAAGTATAAAAGAAAACAAAAATAATGATGTAAACAACACTTCCACCACCCAGATACCAGCCCTAACATAATTTATATTAAATTTGTCTTTTCAGCCTTAACATTTTGATGTCTTTCCTTTTAGTCTTTCTGTGATTCATACAATGGTCTGAATACAGAATAAATCTGATTACATGCTGCCTCCTCAGTGACATCACTCCCTCCCTCATACCCTCTTGCTGCTTCTGGAAACCCACTCTCTCCCTCACTGTTTTCCCTTCCTATCAGCGTTATGCTCTTCCCATGTTACCAAAAAAAGAAAATCTTCCGGGGCTGGGGTTGTGGCCGAGTGGAAGAGCACTTGTCTACCATGCATGAGGCCTTGGGTTCAATCCTCAGCACCACATAAAAATAAATAAATAAATATCCAACTACAACTAAAAAATATTTTTAAAAATCTTCTAACATTTTATGCCTTCTAGATGCTGGCCAATTTCCTTCCATTCAGAGCCCTTCTTAAGTTTTTAACTTTTTATTTAACTCCAATTATTATAATTTCAGCATGTAATTCATATAAAATTGTTAATGAGATATTTTAGTCTCTTTTTATACTAAATCTTTGTCTTTTATATTCACAGAAATCTCAATTCAGCCTAGCCATATTTCAAGTGCTCAAAGCCACACATGACAATAAGCCACCATACCAGGCAACAGAGAACTAACTCTTCCACCTGATGGATTATCACATACCTTCTCCAGCATCCCTCCAAAGAGTCATCTAGTGCCCTGCTGTTCAACTGAGGCCAATTGGTGGCATCAGCACCACCAGAGATTGATAGAAATGTAGATTCTCATACCTCAGGTAGGGCCTATTTAAATCAGAATCTTCATTTTACACTAGGTCCAGGTGATTTGTTTGCACATGAAACTTTTAGAAGTCTGTTCTGTCTCCTCTTCAACACTTCCAAGAGCGGGGAAGTCACTATCCCACTAGTAAAGAAGCCTATTCCTCCTCTAACTAGTTGTAAATTATTACAAATGTATTTATCCTTTCTTTCTTAAGCATTCTCTAATTGTGCTAAGTACTTCACACAAATGATCTCGTTTAAGCTCAAAACTATGAGATAAAGACTATTTTGGATATTTTTGTGGTTGATGATGTTGTTAGTAGCAAAATGCACATTGCATAAAATTTCCCATTTTAAAACCATTTTGCGTGTACAATTCAATTACATTAAGTCCATGCAAAATGTTGTGCAGCCAACACCACTGTTTGCTCCCAGAACTGTTTCATCATCTCAAACAGAAATCCATTAAATTCTCATTTCCCCACCTCTCCTTCACCCCAGTCTCTGGAAATCACTATTCTACTTTCTGTCTCTATGAATTTGTCTATTCTAAGTACCTCATATAAATGAAACATACAATAATTTGTCATTCTATGTCTGGAAATCAAAATAAATTGAAAGCAAACACACTGAAAACAAAAGCATTAAAGAAAAGCTGGCTCTCTGAGAATAAAACAGATATCCAGCCAAATTGATCAGGGAAAACAGAATGCAATTAACTCGTATCAGGAATGAGACAGAGTATGATAAGATGGTCCCTAATGATTTCAGCCTCCTGCTATCATGCCTCTTCTCCTTCCCCCTTGAGCATGAACTGACCTGGTGACTTGCTTCTAACAAATGCAGTACAGAAAATGTTGTGAGATTTTACTTCTGTGAGTCTATGATTACTATCTTGCTACAATCTCTATATTTCTGGCTTTAATAAAGTAAGCTGTCATGTCAGAGAGGCCAATGTGACAAGGAACTGAGGACAACATCTGCACAATGTTCAACCTTGTCCTCATTCCAACAACCCACAAGGATCTGAATTCCACCAACAAGCATGAGATAGAAAATGAGTCCTTTCAGTCAGCTTTGGTGGCACAGGCCTGTAATCCAGCTACTTGGGAGGCTGAGGCAGGAAGATCGCAAATTCAAGGCCAGTGTGGGCAATTTAACGAGACCCTGGCTCAAATTTAAAAATAAATAAATAAAGGGGCTGGGGATGTAGCTCAGTGGTAGAGTGCCCTGAGTTCATGTCCCACTACTGGAAATAAAAAAAAGAAATAAAGAAAGAAATATGGGTTCTTTCCCAATCAAGTCTTTATATGAGATCTTAGTCCTAACCAACACTTTGAGTCCATCCTGAGAGACCCTGAACATTGATCCCACCTAAGCTGTGCCCAAACTCATTCTGTCAGTCAGCAGCACTGCCCTAATACCAAATCACACAAACATATTACAAAGAAAACTAAAAATTAATATCTTTCAAGAAATTAGATTTAAAAGTTCTTAACAAAATTTTAGCAAATTGAGTCTAATAATATATAAAAAGGACAATTTGTTATATTTACATGGAATTTATCTAGGGAATATAAATTAGGTTTAACAAAGTCAATCACTATAATTTACCACATTAAAAAAAGAATAAAGCAAAACCATATAACCATGTCTAAAAGCACAGAGAAAACATTTAACAAAGTATATCATCCAT
The DNA here is from genome assembly GCF_052094955.1 of Ictidomys tridecemlineatus. Classification (NCBI taxonomy): domain Eukaryota; kingdom Metazoa; phylum Chordata; class Mammalia; order Rodentia; family Sciuridae; genus Ictidomys; species Ictidomys tridecemlineatus. The sequence continues at coordinate 21,234,457 of NC_135493.1, forward strand.
TCTTGATTAAATCTCTTTGCAAACTAGAAATAGGATCTTCCTCAATCTAATTAATGAAGAGAACTACAAAAGACCTACACTTAACATCACACTTACTGATAAGATACTGAAAAATTTTCCCCTAAAATCAGAAACAAGGCAAGCATACATACTCTTACCACTCACTTCTATTCAATGTTAAGCAGATAAAATTCTAGTGAATGAAATAAGTTATGAAATAAAGCATTCATATAATAAAGGAAAACCTTAAACTCCCATTATTCCTGAATGATATGTTGTCCAAACAGAAAATCTTCTAGAATAACTAAAAAAAGCTATATCTAATAAGTGGGTTCATTAAGGTTGCAGGATATGGAGTCACTACACAAAAACAATTGTTATTTTCTATACTAACCATGGATATTTACATTTTTAAAATATTTAAAACAGCATCAAAATATGAAATACGTAGTGATAAACATGATGGAAAATATGCAAGACCTGCACATTGGAAACTAAAAACAAATTGCTAAGAGAAATTTAAAGAAGGCTTAAATACAAAGATTTACTGTATTCATCATTTGGAAGACCAAATAGTATGAAAATATCAGTTCTCCTAAAATTGATCAATAGATTCAACACAATACCAACCAAAATCCCAGGAGACTTCCTTACAAAAGTGAGAAGCTGATAATAAAATGTTTACAAATGAACCTAAAATAGACAAAACTCTTTAAAAAAAAGAGTATAAAATTTAAAGGAGTTGCACTTGCCTTATCTCAAGATTTATTAGGTTAAAGTATTCAAGATAGGGTAGTTCTGGCAGAAAGATAGACACATAGATTAATGAAACAGAATGCAGGGTCTAGAAATTGACCCACAGATATTATAACTGATATTCCTTAGCAATCTAATAGGGGAAAGAATATTTTCAACATGATTCTGTCAAAATAGAATAATGTTATATGAAAAAATAAAAACAGGTTAGAGCCTAATTTCATGCCATATTAAAAATTAAAATTTCAACTAATCACAGACTTAAGAGTATGAGTTATGTAAACTATTTCTTGAGAAAATTGTGTAGCAAACTGAATTCATAACTGACACAATTCATAATTCTGTTCCATAGTACAGAGAGATTCCATAGTGTAAAAAAATATGAACAATTATATTCCCTTCTTAAGGATTTATAATTTATACTAACTCATTAAAACTTGGCAAATTCATTAATAAATAAATCTAATTTTGCTAAACCCAGTAATATTCAAATATATTTGACCACACAGTTCTTTATTTATGCATTAGAAATATTCTATGTAACGTACTTGAGAGACTGTAATCTTTTTCAAAACATTTGCTTTAAATGTGATAAATCTAAATGTGCAGAGAGTAATTCCCTTGACTAAGATCATTCATCTAATGGGAAATATCTTCAGGAATAAATCCTCTGCTCCTTAAATTACATAGTAGATTTTATTTTCATTGGCATGAAATATATCTTGAAGGGTTTTTTATCTTGAATTTTCCATAAACAAATATTGCTTTTATTTCTCTGCTTTCACTATTTCCTGGGCCAACCCTATAATAACATTCATCCTATAAAATAATTTGTCTTCCCCATAAGACTGAGGACTCCTTCTGCCTAGGAGTGAACTAATCATTTTGTTTGTTTGTTTGCCCAATTAGTTTCATTCACTAGAATATGGTAGAATTTCAATAAATGTTCCATGAATGAAAGCAGAAAGGGGAATGATTTCCATATGAATAACTCAAGAACCAGAGTACAGACATCCAAAAGTACAGGATTCCATATTGGAATGCAGGAAACATTATCTAAGGGAGCAATTCAAGTTGATGGGGTATTAAGAACAATATTTGTGCACAAGGAATCAGGAAAGACAAAATGAGATGTAGTGGTATCACCAACACTGAATTTTTGTTTTAGGATAATTGGTATGTTATTGCATAATCATTAAATAATTGTTTATACTAAGCACCAAATTATGCTGTGTTCCATGCAAAAAAATAGCACACTATAACTTAATAACCACTTTAAGAAAATCATTGTAGAAATCAACCGAATTGTTATGTGCATATATAAATATATCACAATGAATACCAATATTGTGGATACTTATAATGTACCAATAAAACTTAATGGAAAATAAATTAGTCATTGGAGTTTGATAAGCACCAGTTTAAAGTATCAATTAAATATATACATAGTTAAAAGTATCAATTAAATATGCCAAAGGAAATAATTTCATTTATTTATTTGTTTTTCTCGTCTGGGGATCAAACCCAGGGCCTTGCACAAAAGGCTCTACCACTGGGCTACACCCTCAGCCCTATTTATTTTATTTTTAAAATTTTTTTTTAGTTGTAGATGGACACAATACCTTTATTTTATTTTATTTTTATGTGGTGCTGAGGCTCGAACACAGTGCCTCACACATGCTAGGCAAACTCTCCACCACTGAGCCACAACCCCAGCCCCAGCCCTACTTATTTTTTGAGAGCAAAGGTCTTACTACATTTCCCAGGCTGGCCTTGAACTCCTATGCTCAAATGATCCTCTGGCCTCAGCTTCCTAAGCAGCTGTGACCACAGACTGGGAAATCATTTAAAACTTGTTTTCAAAATAAAAATCATAGAATAAAGGGAAAATGTCGCAGATGAGACAAAGGGGAATGAAGAAAAGGGAAGGGGAATGGGAATGGGAAAGACAGTAGAATGAATTGGGTATAACTTTCCTATGTTCATATATGAATATACCACAAGTGTAACTCCACATCATGTACAACCACAAGAATGGGAAGTTACACTCCATGTATGTATAATATGTTAAAATACATTCTACTGTCATGTATAATTAAAAAGAACAAATAAAAATTATTTAATGTATGTCACAAAAGAAATTAACATTTATCGACCTTGGCATACATAAGCTCATCAAGATTTTATACCTAATCTGTCAGGTAAGTATCTTCCTTCCCTTTTAAGGGTTAAGAAACTTATGCATTATCATTGTACATATGCAGGGATACATTCATGCAAATAATATGGTTTGATCAATTTATTTCCCAGTGCCTTCCCTTTCCCTCAGGCATGAACTTTGCCTTTTCATGTACTTAATTTTTATATTATTTTAGCTATGATGTATTTATTTATTGTAAATTATTATTACATTATTATATTAAATTATTATTGTTCAAATATAACATACACAGAAAATGCTCAAGGAGGTTTACTGCACTTCAATGAATTTTCACACAATGAACCCACATAACTGGCATCAAGTTCAAGAAAAAACATTACCAGCACCTCAGAAGCCTGTCAAACCACCTTCTAGTAACTAGTATCTTCCCAAGGTAATCACTTTGCCAATATAACACTGTTGGATCTTTTGTCTCTGTTGAACTATATTTAAGAGCTATCATAAAATAGCTCTTGACTTCTTTCATTGACCATGATGTTTGTTAACCTATCCATGTTGTTGCATATTTTTGTAGTTTATTCATTCCTGTTGCTGCATGGGTTTCCATTTAATGAGCATGGCTCAAATTTATTCATCTAACTAATCACAGATGAACATTTGGCTTATTTTCAGTTTTTCATTATTTTGAGTAGTACTATGTATCATCCTTAGGATAATAACACACCATGTCCTTGGAACGCTCCTTTAGTTACCAGAAACCCTGGCCAAGTCAAGGGAACAGGGAGCAGATCCAGACTCAGAATGTCTAGAAAATAGAACAACACTGACTTTCTCACGTGTGAGGGGATATATGTACATAGTGCTAGCTGTAGAAAGCTGCTGCTTTGCATGTATGCCTGGACAGCTGCTCCTTGGCATGCTGGTCACACAAGGAACAAAGCCGACTAAGCAAGCTAATGCTGATGATGTCACTGCTTCTATAGACTAATTTATGAAACCCCTCTCTGTGGTAACTGGTGCAGAAATGAGGGCACTGTGGAAAAAATATATGTCCCTCATCCAGCTATTCACCATAAGATAAGATGTTCTGAGGGGGAGAATATGTTCTTTTCTGGTGTAGTGTTATGAGGACAGGAGGTACTACTTGGCAAAGCACCATGAGGGACAGAGGTGTTCCTATCCAGCCATTGCCCTTGAACTCTCTGGTAAAGTCTCCTGGGAAGGTAACTGGTAAAGTTACCTTCAAGATTTCCCAATGAACCTTATGTCTCAACTCCCCCCCGCAAAATAAATCTTTATTAAAAGATAAAGATTTAAGAAACTGAAGTATCCTCTCTTCTAAAATCTGCAATCTGTCTTAAATATCTAGGTTGCCCCATTTTTCCCACAACAATTTCCAAATCACAACATTTTTAATGCAGTGAGACTTTATAGTGAACCCATTTTTAAAAATAGTTTGATTTTCATGACTTGCAGAACCTCTTGTAGGGCACTTAAAAATGATAGTGTAGGGCTGGGGCTGTAGCTCAGTGGCAGAGTACTTGCCTAGCATGTGTGAGGTACTGGGTTTGATCCTCAGCACCACATAAAAACAAACAAATAAAATAAAGGCATTCCTTCCATTTACAACTACATAAAAACAAAAATAAAAATAATGATAGTGTAGCTCAGTGGTACAATGCATGCTTAGCCTTCCTAAGGCCCTGGGTTTAGTCTTTAGCACACACACAAAAAAAGGATAACAGGTCCATCGTCTTGTTCAGAACATACTCTAGAAATTCAAAACAGTCCCTGTCCAAGGAGCATCCAAGACTTGAAGAAGTTCCTAACAGTTTTAGGTCAAAATCAATTTGTAACTGTTCATGGAATCACAAGTAAAAAGGAAATGAACACTTATAGAGTGTTTAATAGATTCCATACATTATGTTAAACACTTTATAAAGCTTCCCCTAACTTAATTCTCACACTCTCCTCATGATCTTTTAAAAATGGACTTTGCTTCTTGAATGTTTATTTAAAATTATGAGTTTCCAAAAGTTAGAAAAACAAAATATATAAATGGAAAAATGTTTAATAATGGAGATTATTCATAAGTACACAAAAATAGGGCTGATGATGTAGCTCAGTATTTGAGTGCTTGCCTAATATGCTTGAGGCCCTGGGTTCAATCCCCAGTACTGAAAAAAAACTTGATAAATACACAAAAAAATGTTTAAGACAGAATTATTGTAGGAATTAGAATCTAACTTACTCTAGATACTAGTAATATAATATGAATACAGGACAATCTAATAGGTTGCATGTGAAGATCAATCATAAACTTCTATTCATTTGTATAATTTGTTTCATTAATAGTCTACAAATAATAGGCCAATACATCAATAAATACTATTTACTAAGACTATTTGAAAATTACTGATTATGTTCTGGAAAACCAGTCAATTATACAAAAGGTTCTACCATTATATAATCTGTAAAATTTTGCCTATAAACTTCACTTTGGAATAAAATGAATCAAATTAAATTTACATTATTTACCAATGTGCAGGAAAAATTCATGTCCAATGAAATTAATACAAACAGAAACTCCAGAGGTAGTGGAGCACAGCTGTAATTTCAGTTACTCTGGAGAGTGAGGTAGAAGGATCTTGAGTTACAATAGCACAGTTTGGACAACACAGGGATACCCTGACTGGAAAAACAAGAAAGAAAGAAAGAAAGAAAGAAGGAAAGAAAGAAAGAAAGAAAGAAAGAAAGAAAGAAAGAAAGAAAGAAAGAAAGAAAGAAAGGAGGGAGGGAGGGAGGGAGGGAGGGAGGGAGGGAGGGAGGGAGGGAGGGAAGAAAGAAAGAAAGAAAGAAAGAAAAGGAAGGAAGGAAGGAAGAAAGAAAGAAAGGGAAGGAAGGAAGAAAGAAAGAAAGAAAGAAAGAAAGGGAAGGAAGGAAGTAAGGAAGGCAGAAAGAAAGAAAGAAAGAAAAAAAGAAAGAAAGAAAGAAAAGGAAGGAAGGAAGGAAGGAAGAAAGAAAGAAAGAAAAGGAAGGAAGGAAGGAAGGAAGGAAAGAAAGAAGGAAAGAAGGAAGGAAGGAAAGAAAGAAAGAAGGAAGAAAAAAAGAAAAAGAAAGAAAAGGAGAGGGAGGGAAGAGAATACAAAAAAAGCATAAAGATTCAATTCTAGGGGCAGGGATTGTGACTCAGTGGTAAAGCCCTTGCCTAGAACGTGTGAGACACTGTGTTCAATTCTCAGCACTGAATATAAATTAATTAATTAATTAAAAGTCCATCAACAACTTAAAAAATATTTTTAAAAAAGATTCAGTTCTACAGGGCAGGTGTTGGTCTTGCTTCCTACCAGCAGTTAATGATGAAATTCAACTCATTAAAAGTAAGGGCACACAGTCTTTTGCTTTTAGTTGATATTTTTGACACTAAATATTTCCCATGTCAAAAAAAAAAAAATCCTGAAGCAGTCTTAACAAAAAAAGTTGCACAGCTTAAAAGGCTGGAAACTCTTGTCCTGAGCAGGCTTTCTTGTAACTGACATCTTTCCCATATCATAAATTCTATCAAGCAGATCTTCGAGAGGAGAATGTACAGAGATGTTGAAAATTTTTATTGTTTATATATTTAAAATTTCAAATTCCTAAATCTCTAATAAACATCAGGGTTAGAGGGTGACTCATGTTTACACTGTTTTTCTTTTCACTAGGTAAATCAAATGACTGCTCCAGCATTAAAGTTTTAAATCTGCAAGTCTAGACATGACATAAAAGTTCAGATACCCACTTCGGGAAGCTGGACTCTAGTCCTAGAAATGCTCAAAGCAAATATAGTTGACGCTGCCTAATTTCCACATCGCTTCCCTCCCTCCCTTGTTCCTTCCTTCCTCCCTCCCTTTGTTTCTTTGTAAACCTCAGCAAAACCCCAAGAAGCCAAAGAAAAGTCCACACTGCACTAAAGTCGGGCAGATTACTCAGCTACTTGTGGGCCCCTATAGCAGCCAAATGCTGCTGCTGGGATTCATCTTTGATCCTAAGGCAGAGAAAAAGAGTTCAGGGAGAGATCACCAAAGCCCAATGTGGGGAGTGGGGATTTGGGGGCAGGCCTTAGAGGAGAGGAAGAACAAACTTCCAACACCCTCCACTGGTTCACAAAGCCCCGAGGGAATGGGCCTAGAGACCAATGCCCGAACCCAGGGCGCTTAGTCCACGTGTTCCTCCACGCTGCCGAAAACTGGAGGCCTTTCTTACAAAAGTGCTGGCAGAGTTTTGGCCATCTCCAGCTACCCTTACCCAGGGGTGACTCGGATTCCCAGGAGTGCAGGGTCCAAGTCTTATGAGTGGTCAGTTAGGCTTTTATCTAGCAGAGCAGCGGCAGCCAGAGATTTTTTTAAAAAAATTTATTAGTTATTGTTGGACCTTTATTTATTCATTTACCTTTATATGTTGCTGAGAATCAAACTCAGGGCCTCACACTAGCTAGGCAAGAGCTCTACCGCTGGGGCACAGCCACAGCCCCAACCCTGGCAGCCAGAGATTTTAAATGACCCTCCAGCAATGGCAACAATAGAATTGACAAGTTGGAAGGAGCTTAGGCTCTGTCAGGAACATGTCTGAGGCCACCAACACTCGAACGTCCCCTGAGGGTCCCCGGGGATCAGAAAGCTCCCCTTTGGATGTACTAGGCTTGTTATTAAAAAGAACACACAAACAGGCGTCCTCCTCCCCAGTTCAGCCTCCCCCCTCTTTGGCTACCCTGCCCGCAGCCAGTCAGCCCTGGATAGCCGAGAACAGCACCAGTCGCTCCGCAATCAAAGTCTCCAGCTGTTTCACATGTCCCAGACCCTGGGAGCCCACCTGAGCCAGGCACGGAGTGGAAGGCGCAATGTGAGTGCTCCAAGTTTCGATCCTCGACCTGGGACATAATAAGCCTTGGGCCCCACTCAGCACCCCAGTGTAGAAAGGACTCTGGACTTGGTGCTTTGCAAAGGAGCGCCAGGGTGCCGCTTCTTCACCTCCAACACGCCCCCACCACCCACCAGCCCGAAATTGCCCGCTGCCCCATCACCACATCCAACCACTCCAATTAAAATTTCCTTGGCCTAATGGCTCGGGTTTCCCCTTCCATTACCAGCCTCAGGGTTCCCTATTCCGGGCACTGGCTCTGGGATATGAGTGGGGGAGGTGGCTTTCATGTCTGGCTGCCCTTTCCTCCCAAGGAGGGCTGGCTGTCCCTCTGAAAACAACTGGTGGGACTTAGGCGGACATTTTTTTTCCCCTGGGGTGGTTTCAGCACAGAGTCCTGCCCCAGCTCCTCCGGTGCCCGCGCCTTCCACCCCTGTCGGGGCGAGAGGTAGGAGGAAAGGCCTTAGAGAACCATTTAGTCCCAATTCGCTCCAGCGAAGTGGGAGGCCGCGGGGGCAGGTGTGGAAGAGCCAGAAGGGCCACTGCACAGTTGCAAGACAAAGCGCCCAGTTGGGGGTTGGGGAGAAAGGCGGCACCGAGACCCTGCCAGCCTGGGCAGCAGAGGACAGCCCTCTTGAGAGCATGGCGCCTCCTCCCTCTCTCTCTTCTCACTCCTTCCTGAGGCCTTAAGGGGGACCCAGAGGAGATGTGCCAGAGGACACATTTGTATCATATAGGCTCAGGCTACACAGAAGGATGACATCTCTGAGCCAGCCGCCTTTGAAGATGATGGCACAGGTCTAGAAGGCTCCACTGAGCGAAACGCAAAAGATGCTTGAGACTAGGGAGGGAGGATTCTGGTACATTGGTCAAATTCACTGCTGAGCTCTATGCAAGAGAAAAGGGAAAGCCCCACTCAAACCCCACAAAGCCAGGTAGGCTTCCAAACATTCCATTCATTCAAACTCTCATGTCTACTGTGACTGAATAGTTTGATTCAGGGCCACAGAATTGCACAGCTGGATGAGTCCTTAGAAAATAGATCAGGACAACCTCTTTAAATTTTCAGAGGAGAACCAGACAGGTCTTGTCACACAACCACTATGGGCACAAGTTCTGAATTTGTCCTGAGGAAGAACCCTCAAATGGAGTAAAAAAGAAACAATTAATTACTCAGCACTAAAAAAGAACAAGATAATAGCATTTGCAGATAAATGGATGGCATTAGAGAAGATAATGCTAAGTGAAGTAAGCCAATCCCCAAAAAACAAATGCCGAATGTTTTCTCTGATATAAGGGGGGTGACTCAAAGTGGGGTAGAGAGGGAGAGCATGAGAGGAAGATTATTTCTAGATAGGAAAGAGGGTGGGAGGGAAAGGGAGGGGAAGGGGAGTATTAAGGATGGTGGAAGGTCATCATTATACAAAATACATGTATGAAGATTTGAATTTGGTGTCAACATACCTTACATACAGAGATATGATAAATTGTGGTATATATGTGTATTAAGAATTGTAATGCAAAAAAGAGAGTACATGTATAATGGCATAATTTGGCATGAACATATTTTATATACAGAGTTATGAAAAATTGTGCTGTAAATGGGTAATAATGAGTGTAATGCATTCCAATATTGTCATGTATGTAAATAAATAAATAAATAAATAGAAACAATTAAACGCCAGTGCTGTTAAATCCAGGAGTGAAAGTGAAAATGTCTCCAGAGATAGAGGTCAGTCAATGCAGTAAAGACCTGTGAGGCCCAGGCAGAAGAGACATTGATGAGAAAGAAGTAATAAATGGAAAGAAACAGACAGGGTCTAAGGACAATAGCATAGCAAGAAGGAGCCATTGGATCTCAGAGTTGGATAGGAACAAGGAAGTGGATTCAGAGGAAGATATGAAAACCCTTCCTTACAACCAGAGTTGTTGTGCAAAGGAAGGAAATTGCAGCTTGGGATGGAGATTTTCCTGATTTTTGTCAATGGCTAAACCAAAACCCTGTGCCAGACCCTGTGTAGCCACCCCAGTGTTCATTCCTTTTTCTTGGTGCCCACCCCATGTTCTTTAGTGTCCATCCCTACTCTAGCCCCCTCTTGGAACACTTGAGTCCAATATATGCAAATTAGCATATGAGCTGGCTATGACCATGACCCAGCTGAGGCCAATGAAAACAGAGACTTCCTGAGAGTGAGGGGGAAAGAAAAGTTTTTCTTTTTCACTCTTGAGGGGTTTCAGAGGTGACCCTCTCTTCTGCATGACTCAAAGAAACAAGATCCCTGGGGTTATAAGCAGCCATATTCCAGCCACAAGAGGCAAGTTAAAATTAGGCAGACATCAAGAAAGCATAGACAGAAAGAAACTGACTTTGGTGCTATTTTTGAGTCTCAAAATTAAACAGCTTCCAAGCCTACATTTATTCATTAGGTCAAAGAGATTAGAGTTTTCTGTTACTTAGAATCTAGTTTTTTAACTGATATAAGCCCTATGGTCACTTTTGGTAACAAAAGGCCCAAGCATGAAATGGGCAGATGAATTAGATAAGTTTTAAGCCTCATTCCAGTGGTAAAATGCCACAACTCTGTGGGAGATTGCACAGCTCAGTTGTAGAGCTAGACAGAAATCCTGGGGAAGGAGGAGGCATGTAATCTGATGTGGTGGATTAGTATTTGGTTTCAAGAGTAATGGAGAGCCAACTTTTCACCCTTCATCTACAACTGATTCAGAGGAAGAAATAGCCATCTGCTCAAATACACAGTCATGACAACTCCAGTGGGGAACTAACTGGTGAAAAGGTTTCATATTTATTAAGGCCCATAATGGATTATTTTATACTTTCTTTTCCTCGTTGAACTTTGAATTCCTTAAAGATTGGGGCTGCTAGGCATCTTTCTGCACCATTCAATGAATAAATTAGACACTAAAAATGAGGGCTGAAATGAATCTATCAATCATTTGACATAAAAGACAATTTTTTCATGCTCTAAAACAGCCTTTGCATGTGTCATTTTGATGGGGAAATATTATTCCTACCAGCATATTTCCTATAATATCTCTATCCACCTGGGACTAACAGACACAATGCAATGTAAAAATCAGTTTAATAGCAATTGAGTCCTTCAGTTCATGGTGTACCAGTCACAGTTGAATTCTCATGGTTCTTGAAAAGCCAGCAAGAATATATCACATCTGAGATTTCCTATAGAAAATGTATTTACATTTACTCTTCTGCACATTTTAGATATGGATTTCCCTAAACCTTGCTACCATGCTTGTTTCTTTTAAAAGTGAAATTCAGGGCTGGGGATGTGGCTCAAGTGGTAGTGCGCTCACCTGGCATGCATGTGGCGCTGGGTTCGATCCTCAGCACCACATAAAAACAAAGATGTTGTGTCCGCCGGAAACTAAAAAATAAATAAATATTAAAAATTCTCTCTCTCTCTTAAAAAAAAGAATAGTTTCAATTAAATTCATTGTTAGTGTTCCTAAGTCAAAACAAATAAAAAATATAAATAAACTTTAAAAATAGTGAAATTCACCTAAACAATTAACCATTTTGAAGTGTTCAATTCAATGGCATCTAGTACTTTCACAATGCTTTGCAACAACCATCTCTCTGCAGTTTCAACTCCTTTTATGATCCCAGAATACTTTATACCCAGTAGGTAATCATTTCCCATTCACTCCTCCACCCATGCTCTGGGAGTTACTCATCTTCTGCCTACCTGTATGGATTTGACTAATATGGATAGATCATATTTTTAAAAATCATAATTATTGGCTTTTGTGTCTGGATTCTTTCAATTAGCATTACATTTTCAAGGTTCTTCCATATCATAGCATGTATCAGTACTTTCTTCCACTTTATCGATAAATAATATTCTTTTTGTGAATATACCATAAACTCATGACCACTTAATGAGGGAAAATAGTCTTTTCAACAAATGGTTCTTGAAGAAACAGATATCTACATGCAAAAGAAGGATTTTGGGGGGGCGTGGAGGTACCAGGGGCAGAAAAGAAGGATTATATGCCATACCTCATACTGTAAATAAAAATTAATTCAAATGATATCAAAGATCTAAATATAAGATTTATAACTCTAAATATTTAAGAAGAAATATAGATGTCAAATCTAATTACCTTGGATAATAACGTGGTTTCTTAAATATACCAAAAACAGGGGCTGGGGTTGTGGCTCAGTGGTAGAGCACTTGCCCAGCATGTGTGAGGCAGTGGGTTTGATTCTAAGTACCACATATAAATAAATAAAATAAAGTTCCATCGACAACTAAAAGAATAAAAAATTATATATATATATATATATATATATATATACCAAAAACATGAAAAGAGGAAGTATATAAATTGGTCTTCATCAAAATAAAAATTTATGCCTCAAAGAACACCCTCAAGAAAGTGAAAAGACAGTACAGAGATTAAGAGAATAATATTTAAAAATCATAATTTTCAAAGAGCCTACTATGTAAAATATTCACACAATTATCATACCTAAAAAAGGTAAACAATTTAGTTAAAAATTAGCAAAGGACATAATATGTATTTCTCCAAGGAAGGTAAACCAATGACCAGTAAATACATGAAAAGATGCTTAGTGCTATTAATCCTTAGGGGGTTATCTGGTTTGGTTCATATGTTGGAAGCTTGGTCCCCAGTGTAGCAATGTTAACAAGTAGCAGGACCTTGCAAGAGGCAGGGTGTAGTCAAAAGTCTTTAGGTCATTAAGGGCATTGCCCTGGGAAGAAATTGATAAATTCTCATCAAGTCCTGGTTAGTTCTCACAAGAAGGCTGTTATAAAAGAACAAGATTGGGGCTGGGGCTGTAGCTCAGTTGTAGAATGCTTGCCTTGCACGTGTGAGGCACTAGATCCGATCCTCAGCACCACATACAAATAAGTAAAAATATTGTGTCCATCTACAACTAAAAAATATATATATTTTAAAAAAGGAACAAGCTTGGCCACTCCCCAGCTGTCCTAACTTCCTGTCTTGCCATGTGATCCCTCTTGCTTGTGCTCCTTCCATAATGCCATTGACCATAAGGCTTTAATCACAGCCAGCAAATGCAAGGGCCTTTCCCTCAAACCTCCAAAACTGTCAACTAAACAAAACCCTTTTCTTTAGAAAGTACCCAGCCTCAGGTATTTAGTTATAGTAATAGAAAATCAATTAATACAGAGAAATACAAATTAAACCTGCAAGGAGGTACCATGTTATACCTAAGAAAATAGGTATAAGTTTTTAAGTGTTTGGAAAGAAAGTGTGGAAATTCCACACTCATTCAAATGGGAAAGAATATTAAAAATATGTGGCCATAATGGAGATAGATTTAGCAGTATCTCACAAAGTTAAACCATAGTTGTCAGGTGCAGTGGTACATGCCTGTAATCCCAGTGGTTTGGAAGGCTAAGGCAGGAATATCACAATTTCAAAGCCAGCCTCAGCAACTGGGCGAGGCTCTGCAACTTACTGAGACCCTGCCTCAAAATAAAAATATTAAAAAGGGAGGGGATGTGGCTCAGTGGTTAAGTTCCCCTGGGTTCAATCCAGTTACCAAATAAAAAGTTAAACTATAGTGACCATATGACTCATCAATTCCACTTCTAGATATATACCAAGAGAACTGAAAACATGTGTTCACACAATAACCTGAACACCAATGTTCATCTCAGTTATATTCTTAATACACAAAAAGGGCTAACAACCCAAATGTTCACCAACTGATGAATGGAATAAAAATGGTATATACTCATATATGATATATTTATCGTGTAGCCATTAAGAGGAATAAAATAATGCTCCATGCTATCCCATGGAGGAAATTTGCTAATGTTAAGTGAAGAGATACAGAGACAGAAGCCCACATATGGTATGATTCCAGTGATAAATATTCAAAAGAGGCAAACAAGTAGAGGTAGAGTCAGCTTGGAGATTCATGGTTGATTAGGGCTGGGACAGAGGGTGGGAATGACAGATGATAGCCATAAAAAGTATAAGGGGGTTTCATTTTAAAGTGATCAATTATAGGAGGTTCTTTTGAGGTGATTAAATTGTATTATGATTAACTGCAGTATTGAATGCATATTCCTATAACTGAAATAAAAATGATTGAATGTGTAAAATATAGGCCTGTAATTTATAGCTCAGTTGTTTTAAAAGACTATTATTTTTATATTCTAACACTAATCTGTCAGTACTCTGTCTATATTTTTCTCTTTTTAAATATTTTATATAAATAGGATCACATGTAATATTTTGTGTCTGGCTATTTTCACATAGCTTAATGTTTACAGGGTTTGTTCATGTGGTAGCATGTACTAGTGCCTCATTCTTTTTATGACTGAATAACATCTATTGTGTATCTTATTTTATCAATCTATTCATCATATAATAAACATTTTTTTGTTTTTCTACTTTTTTGCATTAGGAATATTATTTCTATGAATATTCATTGATAAGTTATATATGTTTTCATATCTCTTGGGCATACACATAGGAGTGGAATCTGGGTCAAATGGCAACTCCACCCTCTGTCTCACTGATTACAAAAATCACCTCAAAATGGATTAAAGAATTAAATGTTAGACCCCCAAACTTATGAAAATGCTAGAGGAAAACATAGGGGAAATGCTTCAGAACATTGGAATGGGCAAGGATTTTTTGGACGAGGTCCCAGATGCACAAGAAACAAAAGCAAAAAATAGACATATGGGATTACATCAAATTTAAAAAGCTTTTGCACAACAAAGGAAGCAATCAACAGAGTGAAGAGACAAGCTACAGAATGGAAGAAAATTTGGCAAATTTAAACATCTGACAAGGGGTTGATATCCAGAATACATAAGGAACTTAAAAAACTCAATAGCAACCCTCCCCCAAATAACCTGATTTTACAATGTTTAATAGGCCTAAATAGTTATTTCTTAAAAGAAGACAAAAGATGGGCATAGTGGTTCATGCCTATAATCCCAGCAACTTTGGAGGATGGAACAGGATTGCAAGTTTGAGATTAGGCTGGGCAACTTAGTGAGACCCTGTCTCAAAAATGAAAAGTACTGACGAGGTAGCTCAGTGGCAGATGCCCCTGGGTTTAATCCCCAGTATTGAGGGAAAAAATCAAAAGACAAACACATGGTTAACAGGTATGTGAAAACAATACTCAACATTATTAATTGTCATGGAAATGCAAATCAAAACCAAAATGATGGTGAGATTCACGTACTGGAGACTGAATTAGAATCAATTATATTCCATGCTTTTATAATCATGTCAAAATTAGTGTAATGTTATGTATAACTAAAAAGAACCAATAAAAAGGAAAAAAATCACAATGAGCTATCACCTCAACACAGTAAAAATTGGTATTATTGAAAAGACAAAAGAGAGCAAGTGCTTGTGGGTATGTGGAGAAAAGAGAGCCCTTGCATGTTGTTGGTGGGAATATAAATTAGCATAGCTATTGTGGAAAACAGTATGAGGATTGACAAAAAATTAAAAATAGAACTACCCTATGATCCAGCAATCCCATTCCTGGGTATACAGCCAAAGGAAATGAAATCAATATGTCTAAGAGACAGCTGTTCTTTCATGTTCACTGCACCACTGTTCACAGTAATCAAGATATGGAATCAACCTAGAAGTCCAACTGATGAATGGATAAAGAAAATATGTATACTGGTAGTCAGCTTCTCTTTTTCTGTGACAAACTAACTGAGAAACACAGCCTAAAACACATTGCTTTTAGGCCTGTGATGAGAAAGAAACATCATGGCAGAAGGGCATGGTGGAAGAAGGCGGTTCACCTAACAGTGGTTGGGAAACAGAGAGTGAGAATGAGGAAAGAGTGAAGGCAAGATATATTCTTCCAGAGCATGCCTCCAACTTCTAATATTTTCCACCATGTCTCACTAATGCTATCAAATTATTAATCCACCAATGGATTACTCCATCAGTGAGGTTAGAGACCTCATGATCCAACCAATTGCCCAAATCCTCACCTCTGGACATTGTTACATGGGAGAACAAGTCTTCAACCATAAATCTTTAAGGTACACTTCATAACAAACCCATAACATACATAATGGAATACTATTCAACCATAAAAAGAATGAAATCCCATCATTTCAATAACATAGTTGGAAATACAGATCATTATGTTAAATGAAATAATCCAGACACGGAAAGACAAGTGACACACATTCTCACTCATATGTGGAATCTAAAACAGTTGATCTCATAAAAACAGTGATTACCAGAAGCTGGAGTGGAGCAGAGAAGATTGAGAAAGGATGACAGAAGAATGAAGAAAGGTTGATCAATGGGTACTAAGTTATAGTTAAATAGGAACAAGAAATTCTGTGTGCTATTGCACAGTAGGATGAATATAAAGAGCAATAATGTACTGTATGTGTCATAAACCTAAAGGAAAGTTTTTTGAGAGTTCTCATCTAAAAATGATAAGTGTTTGAGGAAATAAATATGTTTAACCTGATTTAATATTTCACTCAGTATACATGTATGGAAACACAACATAGTTCTCCATTAATATGTACAACTTTTAATGTGTTGTTGTTGCTGTTCCAGTACTGAGGATTGAAACCAGGGCCTTTCACATGTTAGGCAAACGTGCTACCAATGAGCTACATCCTCAGCCCATTTAAAAATTTTTCATTTTGAGCCAAAGTCTTGCTACATTGCCCAGGCTGGACTCAAACTTGCCATCCACCTGCCTCAGCCTCCTTAGTAGCTGGAATTACAGGCACACACCACCATGCCAGGCTTATTTATTTATTTAATTACTGGAGATTTAATCTAGGGATGCTTTACCATTGAACTACATTCTCAACCCTTTCTCTTATTTTAAATTTTGAGACAGGGTCTCTCTGAATATCTAAGGCTGGCCTCAAACTTTCAACCGCCCTGCCCCAATCTCCCAAATCACTGGGATTAAAGATATGTACCACTGGACCCAGCTTTAAAAAAAAAAAAAGGATACATAAAAACATAAAAGTTGTAGCCAGGTACAGTGGTGAATGCCTGAAATACACATCACAACAATCACAATGAGATACTACTTCACACCTACTAAACTAGCTATAGTTTAAAAAAAAAGTACAATAGCTAGGTGTAGTGGTGCACACACCTGCAATCCTACCAATTTAAGAGGCTGAGTGATGCAGGAGGATTACAAGTTCAAGGCCAGCCTCAGCAACTTAGTGAGGCCCTAAGCAACTTATTGAGACCCTGTCTCAAAATAAAAAATAAATAGGGCTGGGGATGTAGCTCAGTGTTAAAATTCCCCTGGTTTCCATCCCCATTACAAAAACAAAATAAAATAAATGTTGGAAAAGATATTGAGAACTGGGAAACTTCATGCATTATGGTGGGATTGTAAAATGGTAGAGTTGCTTTGGAAACACTTTAAACTCAGCCATTCCACTCTAGATGTATACCTTAGAGAATGGAGAACATATGTCCATATAATAATTTATACCCAGGAGCATTATTTATGTTCACTTCAAAATGGAAAAAGAAATACCAATTGAATTAATCTATTTCTTATTAATAATAAAAAGGTATGAAGTATCATTTTGTGCTACTACATGGATGAACCTTGAAAACATGATAATTAAAAGAAGCCAGACACACAAGACTACATATTATATGCTCCCATTTGTATGAAATGTCCAAAATAGATATAACTTTATAGACACCAACTCTCATGGAAGTTGTTTGTGACTAGGAAAGAAAAGGAGGTTAGCAAGTTACTATCTAATGGGCATGAGTTTTCTTTTCTGCATAGTGAAAATGTTCTGGCACTGGATTGGTAATAGTTGCACAATATTTTGAATACATTAAGAAGCAATTAATTGTATACTTTACAAGTGTTAATTGTATGGTACATGAATTTTGGATCTCAATTAATAATATGTTTCCCATAAACAAAAAACACAGAATACAATAAAAAATATATTTCATATTTAATCCTACCAACAGTAGGGAATTTTTTATACTTTCTTATACCTCTAATCTAGATATGCTCATATGCCTATATAATGTATATTTCAACATAAAAAATAAGAACTTATTCTAAGTACAATTTTACAGCCTAATTATATTTTATGAAAAGTAATACCTTTTTAAAAATATTCTTTTTTTTTAGTTGTAGGTGATATAACCTTTATTTTATTTTTAAGTGGTGCTGAGGATTGATCTCTGTTCCTCCCACCTGCTAGGTGAGCGCTTTACCACAAACCCACAACCCCAGCCCAAATAATACCTTTTTAATGTGAATACAACAGTATTATTAGCTCTTATGTATTTACCATCTAGATGAACAAATATTCATCTCATGGCCAATTTTAGTTCATCCTTAATTTTTGATTAGTTTAAATCAAACAAATTTGTAAAGATCCAGCATACATATCTAAAAAATAAGGATACTTCTAAAAATGTAATAATAATAGCTTTACTATACCTGTAATTTTTATAATGAAATTTTAAAATTTTATTAATGCATTATAGTTATACATAATACTGGGGTTCACTTTGACATAATTATATAAGCATGGAATATAATTTACTCTAATTTAGTCCCCAGTACTTCCACATTCCTTCCCTCCCTCCTTCCCCCTGTTCCCTTTCCTCTATTCTGCTAGTTTTTCTTCTGTTTATTTACAGTTTTTTAATTAGTGCATTATAGGTATAATAAGGGTGAAATTCACTGTGATATGTTCATATATGTACACAGGATAGTTTGGTCAGTTTCATTCCATCATTCCTCCCTTTTCCTGTCCCTCCTCCCTTCCCCTAAATCCCCTTCCTCTACTCCACTGATCTCTCTTCTATTTTCATGGGGTCCTCCCCTCTTTTATTTCCTCATTTTGGTCTAGCTTCAGTGGTAAAGCGCTTGCTTAACATGCTCAAGGCTTTGGATTCAATCCCCACTACCACAAAACAAGTTATAATAAATTTTAATAGCAACAATAGTCAGTGTTCAAACCCTCCCCAATTGTGTCATGAATGTTTTTGTTACAGTTAGATTACTCAGACTGAGATCCAAATACATTTCATATTCCACGCTTGTTTGATAGGTCTTAACTGTCTTTTAATCTAGAGTGCCTCTTCCCTCTTTCAATTTCTTGACAATACTGGGTTGTCTGTCCTATGCAGCTTTCCATAGTCTGTGTTTTTTGATTGTGTCACTTATTCTCTGCATTTTTTGTAAGTCATTCTATAGACTTAGAGGCTTGGTGGGATTTTAGTTTGATTTTTTTTATAAGAACTCTTTATATGTGGTACAATACACAAGGCATCAGGGCAATGTTTTCATGAAGTTAACAACCTTGTGGATTCTGTCTGAGCTGCACTGTTTCATTAGGGATAATAAAATGATGACATTCTATCATTTGTTCCTCATTTATTAGCTGGAATGTTTCTGTAAAGAGAAATGTCCCTTTTTAAACTATGTGTTTACCCTGAGGTAAAACATGTAAATGAAAAGTGGAGTAAATACTTGCTATATTCTTTTATTTTTGTTTCCAAAACCATAGTATTGATTTAGATTATCAATCTGAAGAATTTCTTGAATTCAATTTGATATATTTAAATCCATTTTCATTATTATTCCAACTGATGCTCTAATTGCCCCCCTTTTGAAGCAGCAGGAAAATCTTCAAGTTGGCTCCTGAGTTTTTGACCTGACTCAGTGACCTTTGATATTTAACTTCTGGTACAAGATGTTCCAGGATTATCTTGTAATTTCTTGCTGCAATCATATTTAATATTTAACAAAAATCTACTCAGTTGGCTCCTTTATGGCTTGACCCAAAAAATAAACTAGGGTGGATCATTCGCCCATTAGGAGTACGTGCCTGTAAAGTGAGGCTTGTAAGCATTGAATTAAAAGGTGGCTGGACAGCTGGGTGCAGAGGCGCATGCCTGTAATCCCAGTTTCTCAGGAGGCTGAGGCAGAAGGAATATGAATTCAAAGCCACCTCAGCAAAAGCAAGGCACTAAGCAACTAAGTGAGACCCTTTCTCTAAATAAAATACAAAATACGCTGGGGATGTGGCTCAGTGCTCAAGTACCCCTGAGTTCACTCCCCAGTACCCCCCCACCATCAAAAAAAGGTGGCAGGACACATGAAAATAAAACCTCTGTGAAGAAAAGTGTGTTTACTTAGTCCCTGATTCTCATTAGTCCTTCATTATATTCTGCTTCTTGGAAACATAATCCCTCTGACAGTTCCTGGACATTTCATCATCAGTCAAGAACAAAAGACTTGGTGGGAGTATCATATAATAAATGAACAGTTTTATTGGTAAGCTTCTTTGGAGGTGGCTCACTTCTTGTTCATCCATGCAAGAAGTTTTTATTTAGAAAACTACTCCTATAAACAGAAAGCACTGAAAATTCACTGTGTGGTTGCTTGACGATAATTATACTGGCTAAAATGTTGAGGTGAATTAGGCAATCTTACACATAAAGGCAATTGGTATATATCTTTGGTTCCTAAAAATTTTCTTTAATTTTTGAACATGATGCTTCTAATTATGATTGATATATCATTCAATATGCCTCCTAGATAGAACTTTTTTATTATTAGTTGTTCAAACATTACAAAGCTCTTGACATATCATATTTCATACATTTGATTCAAGTGGATTATGAACTCCCATTTTTACCCCGTATACAGATTGCAGAATCATATCGGTTATACATCCACGCTTTTACAGTTTGCCATACTAGTGTCTGATGTATTCTGCTGTCTTTCCTATCCTCTACTATCCCCCTCCCCTCCCCTCCCCTTCCATCTTCTCTCTCTACCCCATCTACTGTAATTCATTTCTCTCCCTTGTTTTTTTCCCTTTCTCCTCACATCCTCTTATTTGTAATTTTGTATAACGATGAAGGTCTCCTTCCATTTCCATGCAATTTCCCTTCTCTCTCCCTTTCCCTCCCACCTCTCATCCCTGTTTAATGTTAATCTTCTTCTCATGCTCTTCCTCCCTGCTCTGTTCTTAGTTGCTCTCCTTATATCAAAGAAGACATTTGGCATTTGTTTTTTAGGGATTGGCTAGCTTCACTTAGCATAATCTGCTCTAATGTCATCCATTTTCCCTGCAAATGCCATGATTTTGTCATTTTTTTAGTGCAGAGTAATACTCCATTGTGTATA
The DNA here is from genome assembly GCF_052094955.1 of Ictidomys tridecemlineatus. Classification (NCBI taxonomy): domain Eukaryota; kingdom Metazoa; phylum Chordata; class Mammalia; order Rodentia; family Sciuridae; genus Ictidomys; species Ictidomys tridecemlineatus. The sequence continues at coordinate 21,255,474 of NC_135493.1, forward strand.
AATGCCACATTTTTTAATCCATTCATCTATTGAAGGGCATCTAGGTTGGTTCCACAGTCTAGCTATTGTGAATTGCGCTGCTATGAACATCGATGTAGCAGTATCCCTATAGTATGCTCTTTTAAGGTCTTTAGGGAATAGTCCGAGAAGGGCAATAGCTGGGTCAAATGGTGGTTCCATTCCCACCTTTCCAAGGAATCTCCATACTGCTTTCCAAATTGGCCGCACCAATTTGCAGTCCCACCAGCAATGTACAAGTGTACCCTTTTCCCCACATCCTTGCCAGCACTTGTTGTTGTTTGACTTCATAATGGCTGCCAATCTCACTGGAGTGAGATGGTATCTTAGGGTGGTTTTGATTTGCATTTCTCTGACTGCTAGAGATGGTGAGCATTTTTTCATGTACTTATTGATTGATTGTATATCCTCCTCTGAGAAGTGTCTGTTCAGGTCCTTGGCCCATTTGTTGATTGGGTTATTTGTTATCTTATTGTTTAATTTTTTGAGTTCTTTGTATACTCTGGATATTAGGGCTCTATCTGAAGTGTGAGGAGTAAAAATTTGTTCCCAGGATGTAGGCTCCCTATTTACCTCTATTAATGTTTCTCTTTAGATAGAACTTTTGAAATCTATTTTTTTCTAAGACTCCTAGAGAGAAGGGCAAAAACTCTTTATCTTTAGAAGAAAAATGAAGTTGTTTCCAGAGGGTGACCAGCATGTATTTTCATATATTACTTATCACACATTTTTATGATTATTTTTATTTGTTCTAATTAGTTATATATGACAATATAATCTATTTGTATATGTTTATGTAAACATGAAGCGTATCTTATTCTAATTAGAATCCCCGTCTTGTGAATATACACAATGATGAGATTGACTGTGGTGTATTCATATACGTACATAAGAAAGTTTTGTCAGCTTTATTACACTGTCTTTCCTAATCTTATCCCCCCCCACCTTCCCTTCATTCGCCTTTGTCTCATCTACTGACCTTCTATTCTTTCCTCCCCCCTTTATTGTAGGTTAGCATCCACATATCAGAGAAAATGTTTGAACTTTGGTTTGGGGGGATTGGCTTATTTCACTTAGCATGATAGTTTCCAGATTCATCCATTTATTGGCAAATGTCATAAAATCAGTCTTCTTTATGGCTGAGAAATAGTTCATTGTTCATACATACCACAATTTATTTATCTATTCATCTGTTGATGGGCATCTAGGTTGATTACGGAGCTTATCTATAAGACTCAGTTCACAACAATAAATAATATGGAAAATAAATAAACAAAAAAGGAGACTCGGTTCATCCATAATTTGAAAAGATTGAAAGTAAGGTTCTGTGGGATACAAGTATTGTAGCTCAGCTGGAGAGCACTCTCCCAGCACACATAGGCCCTGGGTTCCATCTCCAGCAAAAAGAAAAAAAAATGTACTGTTGGTCAAAATTAAGTAAAAGTAATTGAAATTCATAAGTATACTTTTAAAACAAAACCTTATTCAACCTTATTCAATGGAACAATCAATAGAGGAAGCCATACATCCTTCATATTATAGGGACCTCAGGTATGCTTATGCAGAACTCAGAGTGTGTTTGAAATTGTAGTCTACATGTTCTGCTCTCATGCTGGTTATAATCTCCAGTACTCCAATAAAAAGTTGGTGTGCATGCATTCCTATAGGCTATCATATCCATTTCTCCTGGATTGGTTCATTTTGCTAATTGTGGGGCCAGGGCTATGTGGATGAGTTGGGTTGCTAAAAAAAAATACATCACATAATTATACTAAAAATGATTCACTGTTTATCTTGAAATTCAAATCTAAGTGGGAGTCTCATTTTTTAATTTGCTAACTCTAGCAACTCTGTGGATGAGTGGAGAATAATTGTGACTATTCTTTGAAAATTAAAAGGGACTGCATATTATATAATGTATAGTAGCACTTCTTTTGGGGGGGGATGGGTACCAGGAATTGAACTCAGGGGTACTCGACCACTGAGTCACATCCCCAGCCCTATTTTGTATTTTATTTAGAGACAGGGTCTCACTGAGTTGCTTAATACCTCGTTTTTGCTGAGGCTGTCTTTGAACTCATTATCCCCCTGCCTCAGCCTCCTGAGCTGCTGGGATTACAAGCATGTGCCACTGTGCCCAGCGTAAAGCAGTACTTCTAAACTTTAATGGACACACAAATTGTCTGAAGTGTTTTTTTTTATAATAATCTAATTCTGATTCTGGAGACATAGAGCAGGACTAGAGGTTCTGCAGATACTGGTGTGTGGATTTCAGTTTGAGCAAGGCTAGAATAAAAAGCATGGTGGGTGGAAGGGGGGAGCAGTGTGAGCACGCATGTGCATATATTCCACCAACCCCTGCATTCACTTTCTGCACTAAGGAAATTCATCAACATATGAGTCTTGGAAGAAAGTGAACATGGTTTCGAATATGGAAGCTAACAGAGGTGTCAAATTCTCACTTCACCTTTCTTGAAGTGTAGATTTAGTTGCATGAACTAAACACCACCAATCACAATTCCCACATAGGAATTTTCATCAGGAATTAGCAACCCAGAAAAGCAAAGATAGCAGTGAACTATTTCTATTTCAATAGCAACAGCTGTGGGCAAATTGAATGCCCAGGGCAGTGGTGGTGCTGGAGAAAGGGGGAGAGTTCAGCATATACTCAGCACTATCTGTTAAAGCAGTCTTCTCACTGGGCTGAATCTGCATCATGCTTTAGGGTGTGGACCATTTTGAGAGAGGAATAACTTCTACTGTGGAAGATCTATTTCCAGGTATACACCTCTATGTCTCTTTTATCACTACCTTGGTTGATGACTGATCTTCACATAGTAACACTAGATTCATATGCTAACTCTATCATAAATATTCATGTGACTTTCGGCAAATTCCTTAGACTCCATTTCCTTGGTTGTTAAAGGAGGATACTCTCCATAATACTGTTGTTGCATATATTCACATTGTACCATATCATTTGTTTTTTCAACTTTTATTGATGTGCAAACTGCCCTTTTCAAGTTATAATTCAGTGACTTCTAGTAAATTTATCAAGTTACACAACCATCACTGTAATCCAGTTTTAGAATATTTCTATCACTTCATCCAAATCTTTCAGGCACATTTATAATTAATAATTTTTTGAGAATTTTTTAATATTTACTTTTTAGTTTTCGGCAGACACAACATCTTTATTTGTATGTGGTGCTGAGGATCGAACCCAGCGACACGCATGCCAGGCGAGAGCGCTACCGCTTGAGCCACATCCCCAGCCCCTACAATTAATAATTAATCCCCATATCCACCTCAGCCCCAGGTGACCCCTAATCTAATTTCTGTGTCCATAGATTTTCTTTTTCTAGCTATTTCAAATAAATTGGCTCATACAATCACAATTATTATTACACTTTTTTTTTCTGCTAAATAGTGAGTTTCCAAGAGGCCTATGTCTATGAGCAGAAATCAATGCAATTGAAAAGAAAAACAATAATAAAACCAATTTAAAAAAAACTCGGGCTGAATGTAGTTCAGTGGCAAAGCATCTGCCTTGAATTTGAAAAGCCCTGGGTTTGACCCCCAGTTCCAAAAAGGCACATACACATCCCCCACACACACACATACACAAAGAGATGGATCTTTTTAAATATCAATACAATTGGCAAACCTCCAGCAAGTCTGACCAAAAAAAAAAAAAAAAAGACACAGATTACAGATATCAAGCATGAAATGACAGGGCACAGTAGCGCATGCTTGTAATCCCAGTGGCTCTCAGCAAAAGCAAGGTGCTATGCAACTCATTGAGACCCTGTCTCTAAATAAATTACAAAATAGGGCTGGGAATGTGGCTCAGTGGTCAAGTGCCCCTGAGTTCAATCCCCAGTTTCCCCCTCTCCAAAAAAAAAGAATGAATCAGTTCAGGCATAGTGGTGCATGCCTGTAATTCCAGTGGTTTGAGAGGCTGAGGCAGGAGGATTGAGAGTTCAAAGTCAGCCTCAGCAACTTAGTGAGGCCCTAAGCAATTTAGAGATACCCTATCTCTAAATAAATATTTAAAAATGGCTGGGGATGTTGCTCAGTGATTAAGCACCTCTGAGTTCAATCCATAGTTAAAAAAAAAAAGAATGCAGTAGGGAGTATCACTACCAATCCTGCAGCCATCAAAAAGATAGCAAGGGGGGAGGGGAGGGGGGATAGTAGAGGATAGGAAAGGCAGCAGAATACAACAGACACTAGTATGGCAATATGTAAATCAATGGAAGTGTAACTGATGTGATTCTGCAATCTGTATACGGGGTAAAAATGGGAGTTCATAACCCACTTGAATCAAAGTGTGAAATATGATATATCAAGACCTATGTAATGTTTTGAACAACCAACAATAAAAAAATAAAAAAGAAAGAAATGAAAAAAAAGGATAGCAAGGGAATAATACAAAGGATTCTACATGAATATGTTTTAGACCTTATATGAAGCAGAACAACTGCTTGAAAATCACAAAATAATAACATGGATTGAAGACAAAATAGAACATCTGAGTATTCATATAATTATTAAAGAATGTGAATTCATAATTTTTAATTGTTGTTTTTAGGTATTCATGACAGTAGAGTGTATTTTGGTATATTATACATACTTGGAGTATAACTTATTCTAATTAGGATCCCACTCTTGTGGTTGTACATGATGTGGTTTCACTTATCGTGTATTCATATATGACATAGGAAAGTATGTCCTATTAATTCTACTGTGAATTCGTGCTTTAAAACCTTCTCAAAAGCAATCTCCAGGTTCATATGATTTTAGATGAATAATTTAATAACATTTTCAGAGAAATCACAGTAATTCTCAAAATCTCCTCCAGAAAGCAGAATGGGAGATAACATTTCCCAACTAGTTTATGAGCTCAGTGTCACCCTGATACCAAAGCCAGACAGATGGTGCAAAATAAATAAATAAATAAAATTATAGACGAATATCTCCCCTGAACTTCAATGCAAAATCCTCAGCAAAATCCTACCAAACTTAATCCAACAATGTGTAAAAAGAATTATACACCACGAGCTAGTGGGATTTATCCCATGCATGAAAGGCTTAGTCAACATTTAAAAATTATTATACATAACCAATCATATTAATAGCCTAAAAAGGGAAAATCCTATGATTCTAGCAATTGAAGCTGAAAAATCATTTGGCAAAATCCAATTCCCCATTCATGAGAATCACTCTGAGTAATCTAGGAATAGAGGAGAACTTCCTCAAGTTGATAAAGAACAGCTACAAAAGCCTTCAGCTAACACCATGCTTAAGGATAAAAAAAAATCCTACTTAACCATAGAAGGCTGTTTTCTCAGAGGTGCAAAATCCCACTCCAGAGAGGAGCAGAGTCTAGCCCACTCACATTCCTCTGTCCTAGCTTCTGGTCGGTGCCCAAAACCCTGTAGGAGTGACTATTTGTCCTTCCAGCAAGAAGTTGTGGCCCCAGCATCTTTGTCTGCAAGGATGTATAGCAGTACATTAGGTTAGTGCTAATCCACAATCACCTCATTCAAAGCCTCAATCTTCACACATGCTCCCTTTCTACCCTGCACACTTTTCTTCCAAGACTTTTCTGCCTTGCACCTCCTCAAAGACCAGATCCCTTGATTTCTCTCTCTAAAGTGAAAATAAATGAGAAAATAAGTCAAATTGTTGGTTAGGTAAACAGTACTTAGCATTTCTGTTAAGGTTTAGAACTAAATCTTCCACCAGCGTCCAGGCTTTTTTCACAGACTGCTTGCAGAGTGAAGCCCTTGAGACTCTTCTGTGAGGAGGAAGCAAAGGTATTCCTTCTGATTTCTTAGACACTATGGAGAATTCTTCCAACACTCTTGAGTGTCCTATGGAAAGAATGCTAAATTGGCCAATTTCTCAGCTAATTTACGGCTGTGTTCCAATCAGAGCACTTGTTACATGTTTCTTTTCACATCTGGAGAAAACAAAAAGCACACAACTAAAACACCACCACATTCTCCTGAACACGTTTTCAGACTTATGAGGCCACAATTGATATATCTGTGAAGGTAAATTCAACAGAAGTGAAATGAGGACATTTAAATGAAATATGACTCAATCTAGGCTGAGTCAGGAGGCCACATGGAACACATCTCTATCATGGTGTATTTGTGTTTCTGAACCTGTTTCTACCACATGAATATATGAAAATTGGAGGCATTTATCTCAGTATTCCCAACACATGACATAGTGCTCAACAGCATTTGCTACATGAGTGAATACATAAAAGAATAAATTAATGTTCACTTATTTCCCTTAAAACTAATATACAACTCCTCTAATCAGATGGATCACTTATTGTCTTACAGAACCATACTTTTCATTTATGTCTCATTACCTTCCTTCATGTCCCTACTGTTATCTGAAATGCCTCTTCTTTGCTTTATCAAGTTGTATTCATCCTTCAAGAACCTGCTTAGTCAAAACTCAGCTTAACACAGGACTTGCATGTCTACTTCCCTTTGCTTTAACTTCCCATTTCTCTAAATTCTCTCTACACTTGACAGTGTAAACCACATAAAGTTAATACTTTATTATCCGTGTTCTTGCATTGCTCACTAATCATTTCTGGGGTGTCAATCCTAGATTGCACAGGTTCACCAATTGTGATAAGTGTAACACTCTGGCAAGGGCTATCGATAATGGGGAAGGCAATGCATGTGGGAGATAAAGAGTATACAGGAATTGCTGCACATTTTGCTCAATATGCTGTAAACTTAATAATCCTCTTTACAAAAGGTCTAATTTGAAAATTAGCAAAAGGATTTGGATATATATCCAAAGAATATGTAACAAATGGCCAATAAATATATGAAAAGATGTTCAACAATATCAGTCTATCAGTCATCAGAGGAACGCAAATCAAAACCATAAGGAAATTCCCCTTTACACCCACTAGGATGGCTATAACCAAAAAATCAAAACAAAAATGAAAAAAGACCAAGTGTTGAGGCTAGGGCTGTGACTCAGTGGCAGAGTTCAGTCCTCAGCACCACATAAATAAATAAAGGTATTTTAAAATAGCTCTACCTTTTTAAAAAAGGGAAAGTTTTGGTGAGGTTGTGGAGAAATTACAAACTTAATAAATCCTAGTGGAAGTGAAAAATGGCACAGACATTGTGGAAAAGCTTGGCAGTCCATTAAATAGTTAATCATAATTATTAATTTTACATATTCTAATATTTACACTTCTAGTTATATAACAGAGAATAATTTAAGCATATCTGCATACAAAAATGTACACACAAATATCCATAATATCCAAAAGATGGAAACAACACAAATGTCCATTAATTGACAAATGGGTAAACAAAATGTGCTAAATCCACACAATGGAATATTATACAGTCACAAAAAGGAAAGAAGTATATGTTGAAACATGGAAGAATCCTGGAAACATGCCAAGGGAATGAAGCCAGTCACAAAATATGGCATATTATATACTTCCATTTATATGAAATATCCCTAACAGGGAAATCTACACAAAAAGCAGACTAGTGGCTATATATGTCTGGAAGATAACTGGGGAATGAGGGTGTGTAAGTAGAGTATGATAGCTAATGTATAGGAGTTTCTCTTGGGGTGATGAAGGTGTTCTAAAATAGACTGTGATGATAGTCACCATACTGATGAATATACTAAAAGTCATTACATTATACACTTTAAATGTGTGAATTATAGTACGTGAACTATACCTCAATAAAACTGCTTTTTGAAATGTTGTATACCAATGTTCATAGTGACTTTTTTAAAAATCATAGTTGAAAAGTGTAAGCAACCCAATGTCCATCAACTAAAGTATGGATAAACAAAAACTGATATATTTCTGCAATGAAATATTATGCAGCCATATAAAGAAAGGAGGCACTGGTAAATGCTACACCATGGGAGAATCTATCTTAGAACCAGGCTAAGTGCGCTGGGTGTGGTGGTGTGCACCTATAATCCCAGCGGCACAGGAGGCTGAGGCAGGAAGATCATTAATTCAAAGCCAACCTCAGCAAAAGCAAGATGCTAAGCAATTCAGTGAGACCCTGTCTGTAAATAAAATACAAAATAGGGCTGGGGATGTGGCTCAGTGGTCGAGTGTCCCTGCCTTCATTTCCTGGTACCAAAAAACAAAACAAAACAAAACAAAAACAAGCTGAGTGAAATAAACCAGACACTAAAACTACATATTGTGTGATTGATTCCATTTATGTGATATCCAGAATAAGCAAATCCATAGATATACAAAGTTAATTAATCACTGCTAGGGAATAGAGGAAGGAAGGAATTGAGAGTGGCTACTAATAGGGTGTGGTTTTCTTTGGAGGGGATAATGAAAATTTTCTGGAATTAGATAGTAATGATGAATATGCAGTATTTTGAATATATGCAATAAATGAATTTTTATGTGAATTTATGATTATTTTAAAAATTATCACCACAACAGGCTATTTAGAAGCAAATCTTTATTTAATGGTAATTGTGAAAAAAAGAGAATACATGGCCAGTTAGTAAAGAGAACCAAAGATCAGTTTTCTACAAGCACAGAAAGGAGTTTTAAGGATAGAAAAGTTGAAATCACCCAGTTTCCCCATGTGTCAATTCCATTTTCATCAGATATCCTTTCCATTATGATTTGGCTTCTCATGTAGACTTCCTTTTCTTTTTCTCCTTTGTTGACAGAAAGTTTGCTAACTAGAGTTTTCTGGTCTTCTTGGCAGTTACATTTTTCATGAAACAATAATGAATTAAATTGGAATTTTGGTGTATAAATGTTTTCTAGTTATTCTGTTACGGGGGCCCTCCCGCTTCCTAATTTTAATCAGATGTGGAGGCTCCTGACACTATTATTCACCAAGGATTCTGAGAGAAATTTTATTACCCAGGGAACTCCAGGTAGTGAGATGGACATGCAAACAGGTCTGGGCTGACTTGAGAGAGGCAGAAGTAGTCAGTTGGGCCTTTATAGTGTCTAGGGGGTGGGGATGGAGATTAATATGTTTAAAATTTCTGCCTATTATAAAGGAAATGGCTGGCAGATTGGAAACTTGCCAGTTTAAATTTCCCACCTGCCTAAAATATGGGTAGGTGAGTTGGAGACTTGAAGCTTTACATTTTCCACCTGCACAGAAGAAAATGTCAGGCATGTTGGACATCTGCCAGTTGTTGTTTGTTTTTTGTTTTTGGTACCAGGAATTGAACCCACTTAACTATCAAGCCACATCCCCAGCCCTTTTGATTGATTGATTGATTTTTTTTTATCTTGCTAAGTTGTTTAGGCCTCACAAAGTTGCTGAGGCTGGCTTTGAACTTGAAATCATCCTGCCTCTGCTGGGGAGACATCTGCCAGTTTTAAACTTTCTGCTGGAGGTGCCAAAGGAGAACGCTCATGAGCTTTCTTATTAGCCTGCCTGGTTTTGAAACTTTTTCATGTTTGTAATTCTGGTTATTCTCTGTCAGTTCCTGCAAAGCTTATTTTTAGGGCCAAAAGCAAATGGCTGTAAGGATGAGAAAAAAAAAACACAAATAGGAAACATTAGGATTCAGTGAATTTCTGGACTTTTGTATGTGTTAAAGAATAAGCCTGCGCTGGGATTGTGGCTCAGCAGTAGAGCTCGCCTAGCACGGGCAGGACCTGAGTTCCATCCTCAGCACCACATAAAATATAAAGGCATTGTGTTGTGTCCATGTACACCTAAAAATATACATATTAAAAAAGAATAAGACAGTTATATCTGAGTAACTCTTGAAAAGTGAAGCACTAGTGCCACAGGCCTCATGAGGAAAATTGGGAGGGGAAATATTCTTTACAGCTCAAAACCTGATGCTTTGAAAATGTGCCAGGGCATGGTGGCACACTACTGTAATACCAGCAACTTGGGAGTCTGAAGCAGGAGGAGCACAAACTCAAGGCTAGTCTCAGCAACTTAGCTAGACCATGTCTCAAACTAAAAAATAAAAATAAATAAAAAGGGCTAGGGATGCATTTCAGTGATAAAGTGCTCCTGTGTTCAATCCCTGCTGCCCAAAACAACCAACCAAAAAGATGAAAAAACAAACAAAAAAGGGGGTGGGGGAGGGATAAAAACAACAAGCAAAAAAGAAAAAAAAAGAGGAGGGAAAATGTGCAAGCAGTATTTTAGCAAGTGTTTATCTGGTAAATATATTTTTTTTTTCTTAACCTTCTTGTAATCATTATAGGCACCTTTATGACAGAATTAAGAATAACAGGGGCTGGGGATGTGGCTCAGTGGTAGAGCACTTCTCTCTAATGAGTAAGGCACTGGGTTCAATTCTCAGCACCACATGTAAATAAAAAAATAAAGGTCCATCAACAACTAAAATGAATAAAATAGATAAGAATTTTTAAAAATAACAGAGTCAAGCAAAAACATATTTAAAACAAACTTGGTGAAATTTACCAATTAAATGACTTACATTTCTTTGGTAAAAGATGAGGGATGCGTCAAGTACAGATTTTAAAACTGGTTTCCTCTAGCATTCACAACACAAGGAGGAATCAGAATTTGCATTTCCCTGTGATTAGAGACAATATGCAGCCCTAATTTTAGACTGCAATCGGAGGCTGAAGGGCAGGGCAGGTTCATTGGGGAGATTGACATCCCTGTTAGTTCCTCCCCTTGCCCAAGGTCCACAACCTACAGCTCTTGGCTCCTGCACAGTTGCCTTCGAGGGTGTGTAAAGCTGTGCACATGTTTGCACCCGCCATCCAGGGACCGTTAGAAGAGGTACCCGGATGTGCAGAGGCGGAGCGGGTTCTACCCATGAGGCAGCGCGCTTCGTTATATGCTCTGCACTCGCTGGGGCGCTCATTGCGCGCTGAAAATCTCAGGGGCATCCGTTGTTGCTGTGGCGGTCGCCTAGTATTTTCGCGCTCCTCCCTTTCCTCCTCCTCTTTCTCCTCCTCCTCTGAGCCCCAGTCAGGCCGATCTGCACTGCTCTAGGTAAGCGGCCCCCGCCCCCGCCTGTGCCCTGAGGCAGCGGCTCTCTGGTGTGTCTTTGAGGGCAGCCGTGGCTGGCCAGCTCTGAGGGCAGCGGGCTGAGGGTCGTGGTGCGGTGCGGGTATCCGGTATTGATTAGGTGGCGGGGGAGGGGATGGGCTTGGCGGCGCGACGGCGGGTGGGCCACCATTTTGCGTCGGCCTTAGAGGGGGAGGGATCTTGGAAAGATAGCTGCTCCGCGGCGGGGTTTGGCCGCCCAAAGCGGGTCGCGGTCTCGCGGGCAGCTGTCTACTGGAACAGGGCCGCGCGGGCTACAGTCGCCACCCCCTCACCACCAGAGGCCTGTGAGTTTCTCCATCCCCAGCTTGCTTTTGGCTTTTCTTACTGGAGACAACTCCCTTTGGTCTTTTGTACGATTGATGCCAAGGTTTGGCGGAGACCCGCCCACCCCCCAGTCTGTTCAATGGTGGGAAATACTAGGGGGGCATCTGAACTTTCAGGCATCAGGGCTCCTTCGTATTGCCTAGGATCTCCCTCCTCTCGACCCAGGTTACCAGTAATTCCAGGCTCACACCCTTGTTCTTGCCGGAGGGGCTGCCTTTCCTCTGTCATAGAAATCGTGCTCCATCCCGTTATTGTCTAGAGGATACGAGCCCGGAGGAGAAACGTGGAGTTACACGGTTTTCTAACAGTGAGCTGTGCAGGTTTTTCATAATGAGATGGAAAAAATTATCTCATTCCGAGGTTTTCTTCACAAACCTATAAAGAGGAGGGAGTTCCTATTAACTTAACTAAACTTTTTATGCTTTTTTAAGGAGAAATTTGAGGACATTGTCAAGTGAAGCAGTTTCTACAAGCATGGGAGACCTTCATCCATGGAATTTTCTTTGTTTGAAAATATTTGTTTTGTACATAGATTTTAATCTGTGAAAATAAATTCTTGGCTTTATTGTTTCAGGGTTTAGACTATGAGTTTTTAAATCTTTTAGTGTCATTAAACATAAATTTAAAGCCTAGAAATGGGATTTTAAATTACAAAAATATCCTCTTAGCATTTGTGAGATGTCCTGCTTTGGGGCTGCAGTGCAAACTGTGACTCAAGCAGAAACTACACTGAGCCTATGAAGGCAGGGTTTGCTTTATTTTTTATTTTATTTTTTTTTATGTTTTGTGGTGCTGGGGATTGAACCCAGGGCCTTATGCTTGCAAGGCAGACCTACCAAGCTGTATCCCCAGCCTAGCAAGGTTTGCTTATCAGTACAAATTCTATTATACTTATATCATATTTATATATTTCATTGAATCCCTTTTTGAGGTGGAGTGTTGATGGAACTGTTGTTTTTTAGTTGGTTGGTTCTGGGTGTTTTGTTTTTGTTTTTGTGATACTGGGGGTTCAGCCCAAGGACACTACCACTGAGCTTCATCCCTGGCCCCCTTTTTTTTTTGAGACAAGGTCTTTCTAAGTTGCCCAGGCTGTTCTTGAAATTGAGATACTTCTGCCTCAGCCTTCTGAGTCACTAGGATTACAGGTGTGTGGTCACCACACCTGGCAATAGAACTATTTAAAAAAATTTTTTTTTAGTTATACATGGATATAGTATCTTTATTTTGTTTATTTTTTTATGTGGTGCTGAGGATCAAACCAGTGCCTCCAGCGGGCTCTGCCACTGAGCCACACCCCAGCCCCAATAGAACTATTTTGAAGGTGAGAAAATAGTCTCAAGGAGAGGAATTGAGCAGGGTTATGTGGTTTGGAAGCAGAACTAATTCTTGAGCAGTGGTCTCTGACCCTCATCTAATGCTCAGTTCACTAAATTATGCCCTGCTCTATGGGATTGGGGGGCAGGGTGGAGAGTAAGCGAGGAGGTTCCCCTTAAAAATTCTACAAAATATTATTCAATTTCAATTCCCTTCTCCTTTATATTTATATTTCTAAGATGCCATGTTTTCAGCCTTTTAGTATTTCAATATTATTTCCAAACATGTTGAAAAATAACCTATTGAAAAAGTACTGATATTGAAGAACTCCAAATCTCAGCTTTTTCTGTTTAATTTATTTCTTCCAGTTAAATTTTCTAGTCCAGTCTTGATTTTTCAGTCCAGCGTTTTACTCTGCACCGTTGTCTTTTTTAGAAGGAAAGAGAAAGGTAAGACCAAGGGCTTTATAATTCCATACCCTCCTTCCCTCCCACTTGTTTTGTTTTCTTTTTTTCAGGAGGACATTTAGAACCATTCCAAGATTTTGTGTGTGTGTGTGTGGTGCTGAGAAACCAGAGCCTGTGCATGCTAGGCAAGCGCTATACCACTGAGCTACGACCCCAGCCCACCAAGAATTTTTTGTTGCTGTTATACTAATTGGGAAGAGGAAATCCTAAATCGAATAACATTTTTGTAAATAGATAGTATTCTATAGCTTTAAAAAGTGATAGATAGGATATTGAAAATTTATATTGAATATATTTCATTACTCAAAAGTAACTTTTCAAAGACCAGAAATATTTATTGTTTATATTCACTAATTAGACATATAGCCCTGAATACTTTTTCTGTCTTCCTACTTTGGAGAGGAACTTAATATTTGGTTTTTAGTCAGGTTGTTTTAAGTAATGATTCATAAAGACTTGATTTTCTCAGTAATTTGAATAAAATGTGTCCAGACTTTTAAAAATTCATTCTCTGCAAAGTTGTTTTCTTTTAAAGAGTGTTTCACCTTCAGTATATCCATACAAATAGTCATCACTATGTACCAACTGGGTCCAATGGACCATTATAATTTTATTTTTTATGTTTTTAGGTCATTTACCAATAATTTACATTTAAAAATGAAGGAATAATGAAAACAACTTTTTAGATACTTAATAAGAATTTAGAGCCTGGTGCAGTGGTGGTGCATGCCTCGAATACCAGCTGCTCAGGAGGCTGAGGCAGGAGGATTGCAAGTTGAAAGCCAGCCTCAGCAACTTAGTGAGGCCCTAAGTAACTCAATGAGACCCTAATATTTTGTCTCTAAAATAAAATATTAAAAAGGGCTGGGGATGTGACTCAATGGTTAAATGCCCCTGGGTTCAATCCCCAGTACCAAAGAAAAAAGAATTTAGAAATACTTCTAGTTTTCTTTTAAGACAAGTGTTAAAGACATTGGCAAAAATGTAAATGCCATTTTTCTAAGTATATTTTTTGTTTTAAAAATATTTTCATTAGGGGCTGGGTTGTGGCTCAGCAGTAGAGCACTAGCCTCACACATGTGAGACACTGGGTTTGATCCTCAACATCACATAAAATAAATAAACAAAGGTATTTGTCCATCTACAACTAAAATTTAAAAAGAAATATTTCAATAAAAGTATTTATATAAACTTACAGAAGACTTTTTATTAAATATCAGATATAATCTACATAAACATAATTATCTGTGATGGTATTTTCTTTCTTTTTTCTTTTGATAACTGGGAATTGAACCCAGAGAGCATTTTTAAATTCTTTTTATTTTTTATTTTGAAACAAGGTCTTGCTAAATTGCTGAGGATCTTGTTAAGTTGCTTAGGCTATCCTCCAACTTGTGATTCTCCTGCCTCAGCCTTGAAAGAAGTGCTGGGATTATAAGCATGTACCACGTTGCCCAGCTGAATTTTAATATTTAGTGCTTATACTCCACTTGTGCTATAACTTCAGATAAAGAATTATGAAGCAAAATAATTCAAAGTACTTTGCAAGAATTATCTCGTATGCTTTAAATTATTCATAGTTGTACTGCAAGGAAGGTACTCCTGTTTTTATTTTACAGATAGAGAAACTAGGTCTCAAAAAGTTAATTAAGCTTCCTAGTTTTGGCAGCCATAAAGTGGTAGACCCAAAATTCCCATTGAGGTTTTTAAGCCCTGTGCTCAGGGCACTTAATTTACACTTTCCCTGAAATTTTTACTCCTATAAAATGTGAATTAATAATACATGCTTCATGTATTATTTTAGGAATTAGTGATTATAGAGTATGTTATTAAATATGTAAAATATTTATTATATAGATTGCTTTTGAGAGGCCAATAATAGTGCATCAGTCTTTTCCCTAGGTTATGTCTTTTACATGTGAATTGCTCCAAAATTACATTCCTGTAGCTAGACCTTAGCTAGAATATAATATAAACATTATTTTGCAGAAAGTAAATTTTATTATAGTGCTCTATCCCAAAAACTAATATAAAAGAAAATGTTTTAAAATATAGGCCAACTTCACAAAATATTATGCTAATGAATTTTAAATTCTAATTTAAACTAGCTATTTTCTTAAATAGACAAAGTATGAAAAATCAAGACAAAATTGAAAACACAAATAAATTAGGAAAAAGCAGCAAAATTATTAAAGAAATACCTTCTCAAAATGTATCTGGAATATTTTGCTCAATATAAAAACTTCTTGAGAATATTTCCTTCTTGAATTGTATGTGATTTGTTCCCAAAACCTGGTTTGGAAGTTTGAATTGTTTAGATGCCAGTGAAATTCTCCAAGGAACCAAGGAATAAACCAATATGTCTTGGTTTTGAGTAATGTACTAGTTAATTACTATTGTAAGAACATTTTTACAGGCATCCCATACTGAAAATGTTTAAAATATTCCCAGAGTTCTTACACAACGATAAAACAAAATAAGCACTTGAAACTACAAAATCAATGATATTTGAATCAGTTTTAATGTATTGAATGAATAATATATTTTGCTAGAATAAAGTTACTGCCTATTTATATTGATTTTTTTCATATCTATATCATGAAGAGCAAGATTTTCCTATTTCAACCATTTCAATACCTTCATTTCTGTAGCTAAAGATAACTGTAATTTGCTCTTTTAGTGAAGATACAACATTTAGATATTCTGTCCCTTTGTTATTTTATTATTGCCATACCAATAAAAGTAATAGTACTTAGTGCCAATGCAGTAGTAAATACAGATAAAAACATCAGTACTAATATTCTGTGGTCAGGCTTAGTTATAAGGTGGTCATCTGGATGATCCCAGGGGACGTTTATGTTATTTTTTTAGATATACAGCAAAACAAAAACAATTATATTGTTAGTAGAGTTCTTTTGTACCATCTGGAGTATATCTTTTCTCCAGCGATCTTGACCTTGGTTTAAAAAATGTTGGGATAAACAGTTGGTGAATGTATTTTTTACTCTTGAATAAAAATGCTGAAATCTAGTTTGAAGTGAAATAAACTGAAAATGATTAGTTTTTTTCCTCTCTTAACTGAAACCCCTTAGTTGATAATTTGCTTCCAATATGACTAGCTTCAGGCGATTAAATGTTATTAGGACTTAAATCTCTCCATATCTTACGTCTTTGCTTTCTCTACCCCAAAATCTTACAGCTTTACTATTCTCTTTGTTGGCTTCTTAAGTACTCTTTCTGTGCAGAGTGACTCCAATACTCCTAGTCTTAACTGCTACTATCTTATTATTTGTAATACCCTTATTTAAATATAATTTATATGACATACAATTTGCCCATTTAAAGTATACAACTCAGTGGTTTTCATACAAAGTTCTATAAGCATCACCACAATCAACTTTAGAACATTTTCATCACTCCAGAAAGAAACCCTGTACCAATTAGACCTTGGTAGCCACTACTCTGTCTCTGTGGATTTAACATTTCTGGACATTTCATTATAAATGAAATCATATAATATCTGGTTTGTTTGACTGGCTTTGTTCAGCTAGTCTAATGTTCTCAACATTCATACATATTGTACATGTGTCAATGTGTCATTCCTTTTTATTCCTAAATATTATTCCATTGTGTAGGTGTATCACATTTTATCTATTTGTCAACCTAAGAGTGGTATTGTTTGGTCTTATATCTATGTGTTTAACTGTCTGTTTCCCATAGTAGCTGTACCAGTTCACATTTCTGCCAGCAGTGTATGAGAGTTCCAATTTTATTACATTCTTTTCAATGCTTGTCATTATCTGTCTTTTGATTACAGCCATCCCAGTGAGTATGAGGTGATACCTCTTAATTTTTAAAATTTTTAAATTATGTTAATCCATAATTTAAAAAAATTAAAAATATGGTTACATTTTACATGTATAAAAAGCAAAGCAGCCTGTAATCCAAGTGACTCAGGAAGCTTAGGCAGGAGGACCACAAGCTCAAAGCCAGCCTCAGCACAGTAGTGAGGCCCTGTCTCTAAATAAAACATAAAACGGGCTGGGGATGTAGCTCAGTAGTAAAGAGCCCCTGGGTTCAATCTCCAGTACAAAAAAAAAAAAAAAAAAAACCTGAAGCAAAAACCAAAAGCTAAATATTATAATTATACAGAATACCCCCCAAAAATGAATGGGTTGTGTTCAAGAGGTATGTCATTACTTGGAATTCATTTTCTCTCCATAAGAAAAATATATTAAACATGGGTATATTTACCTGAATCAGTAGCTGAAATGGAACGTTCTTTCCTTCTTTTTGAGAACTCTTAGTTGCAAATGTAGAGACCCTCTGGAGTTGCTATTATTGGAGCTGTAAGATCCCCACTGCATATTTTTGCTGAAAATTCCATTTCTATAACAGCTGACTTAATCCCCCATATTGTTTTTTGCCTTGCCACTACAACTCTAAAGTGATTACTTGAGAGGTTTTTATGGCCTCCAATTCTTCCCCAAAGGAATCTATGAAATTTTTTTGTTTATTTTTTTAAACTGGAACTAAATATGGCAGTGATCCTTTAGACTTGTGTTGTCTGATGGAAATGTTCTGTGGCTGCACTATCCAATACAGTAGCCACTAGTTAGCTGCTTGTGGCTTTTGAGCAATTGAAATGCGGCTAGAGTAATTAAAGAGCTGAATTTTTTATTTTAATTAATTTAAATTTAAGTAACCACGTGTGCCTAGTGGCTACCTCATTGGATAACACAACTTTAAAGTGAAGTTATGGTTCAAAGAGCATCTGAGGATTTCTGACTTTTTAAAGTATTTATGAATGTACCAATTGAGGCTCCCTGGTGGCTGCTATGGGCCTTAAGACATCTCTGTAGCCACATGCAGTGCATATGACTTATTCATAAACACTATTTACACATTTAGTATTAATTTTAGGGTATTTATACTAATACATATTTATGATAATTTAATAAAAATGTTATTTGAGTCTTGCAGATTGTGTACATATGACCCTTAAAATACATGCTGTGTCCTTCTTTAATGTTAAGCAAGAATTGTCATATATTTATCTAATTGACAGGTATTATTTTAATTCTAGTTTAGAGACAAGAACTAATGAAATAGTTGAGTTAGAGACTAAATAGGCCTCGGAAGTAAGAAAATTTATTAAAGGACAAAATTCACTCTTAGAGTAGAAATTCAGATATTTATGCCAGTAACTTTTTCTGGAGTTAGAGTAATATCTTTTTCTTGGGATTTAGGCCAAGTAATTTGGAATTAGGGAAAGTATACTTTTGCAAATCTGAGGATAAAGACAAGTGTAAAGACTGAATTAGCTCTGTTTATCTTGCTATTTTAGATTTCTGATGCCTAGTTTTGGTGTTTTCCGTTTTGTAAATGAAAGCTTTTTTTTTAAAAAAAAGAATATTTTGTATGTAGAATATATGATATGTGTATGAGAATTCAGAATACAACTCAAAATAAAATTCTTACTTTAAATAAACCAATTCAAATGTTTTTGGTGTTTAATGTAATAGCTGTTTTAAAAATCCATATAAGACTACGGGTGTAGCTTTGTGGCAGAGTGCTTGCCTGGCATGTGTACGGGCCTAGGTTTGATCCTCGGCACTGAAGACAAAAAAGCCCAAATAATTCTAGACAGATTGTAAACTTCTGAAAAAAAGGACTGTGACTTATTCATCTGTTTTTTTCCCTAGAACTATGACTCATCCTTCTTGGTTGTTTTCCTGGAACTTAACACATTACACTGAGCACAGAAGGCAATGAGTAGTTTTATTAAATGAATTAATCTATGGTGAAATGTAGCCAACTAATTTTCTGTTATTTTCAGTAAGAATTAACAAGAAGTAATAAAATTATATAAAATGAAAACTTATTTAAATATGTGGGGTTTTTTTAGTAACAATAGCATTTTCCCTGAAATGTGAAGAAGAGATAGCAGTTAAATATAAATGTCACTTAGCATTTCAAAATTCAGATTTACAAAACATATATTACAGCATAATTATTCATTTTTATATAAAGTTGTCTAAAATTTATTTGTAATTTAATAAAACATTCAGCATTTTATTCAATAAATTTGCATTCATTCATGAATGAATCAATTATACAAAGTGAGTTACATGTGTATATTAAACATGACCAAATTCTAAAGGTAAGCTTTTATGGGAGAAAAAGATTAGGTACGTGTACATTTAATTAAGCAAAATCCACTCTAATAGTAGGTCTCTATTTTTTAGGGTGGAAAACTGAGACCTAACTTGCTACCTTGCATGGTGTCACATGAGTTTGCTGGAGATTGAAATTAGACCCAAAGATTTCTGAATCAAGTTTCATATTTCAGTATTTAGTGTTACTTAAAGTGACTCATAAAATTGATTGATGTCATGTGTTTGTTCTTAGGTGACTCTGCAACTTGATGGATGACGACAACTCTTTTCAACAAAAAAGTAAGTATTGCTGCTGCAGTTGATACTAGTATGCATGACTTTTGTATTGATAACCTTTCTTAAGGAGTAAAGTTGAGAGATAAGTGGGCATATTTTGTTAAAAATAAAAATAGTTAAATGTATTAAAGTAATACATATTAATAGTCAAAATGAATACTATGCAATAAAAATGAAAGTAAAGTAGAAATGAAATGTTTCCTCCTTATCCCCAGAGATAACTTACAGGTTTGGTGTACATAAACCACAAAAAAATAAATTTCTAAATAAGATCATACTGTACTTGCTATTATGTAACTTCTAAACTTCTTAATGGTACATTTTGACTATATTGACAAGGGCAGCACCTAATTTAAAAGAATGAGGAAAAACCTTTGTGTCCACATGGTATCACTATAATATCAATGAGTATAAATGATTTTTTAAAATTATCAGTATATTATATGAGTCTCCCTCATTTCTTCACATTTGGTTTTGCCTGAGTTTACCAAGTTTCTTAGCCTGTAGATAAAGGGCTTGGTGCATATCCAATAGACTACTGAATATTGGAGAAAGTGCAAAGGAACAAAATGTGTTCTTTACTCTGAAGGAGCTTATTTTAGTTGAACATGTACATTTACAACACATTTAAAAACAGTGAGAAATTTGAAATCATACATACTAAACCTTGAATTGCATGACATAGATCGTCGGTGTAGTAAGAGGTGGAAGAAAAATAGGTCTAATGGGTTTTTTGAGCAAATTATAATTGAACTGAAATGGCAGGGGATTAATATTTTTTTAGTATCTTAGGTATTTCATGTGACATTTTCCTGAATCTCTCTTACCATTTCTTTTAGATATTGTAGGCATATTAGAAGTAAGGAGAAAGAGGCTCAAGCAGTTTCTCCAGATTCACATGACTAGAAGTAGTACAGTGAAGATTTATGTTATAGTGGTCACCTATTTTCTGGGGGATATGTTCCAAGACCCCCAGCTGATGCCTGATGCCAAGTTGTACCAAACCCTATAACTTAGTGCCTTTTCCATCTTTAAGCACTTACAATGCACTGTGGCTATAACTTTTGCATTTTGAGTTGCAACAGTGAAATTAGCACACATTTCTTTTTTCTTGTTCATAATTTCACAGATTGAAAATTTGTTCTTACCATAGATCTTTGCAACTTTGGTGTACCAATTTTTCTTTCATTGTTAAATCAATAAATTTCACTTGGAGCAATTTCCAGGTTATTTTTGGCATATCCAAATCACCAGCATTATTACTCTTGTGCTTGGGGGCCATTA
The DNA here is from genome assembly GCF_052094955.1 of Ictidomys tridecemlineatus. Lineage (NCBI taxonomy): Eukaryota > Metazoa > Chordata > Mammalia > Rodentia > Sciuridae > Ictidomys > Ictidomys tridecemlineatus. The sequence goes on from NC_135493.1 coordinate 21,276,399, forward strand.
TTAAGTAAAATAAGAGTTACTTGAACACAACTATTGTGTTACCACTGATAACCAAGGTGGCTACTAAGTAAGTATAGGCAGATAGTATATATAGTTGTAAATAAATTAAAGGGATGGATTCACATTCTAGAAAGAACAGAAAAGTGCAAGAATTTATTATATTCCTTAGAACAGATTGCAATTTAAAACTTACAAATTGTTTATTTCTGGAATTTTCCATTAGTGTTTTCACACCATGGTTGACTGCAGGTAACTGAAACTACAGAAAGTAAAATTGTGGATAAGAGGGAACTACTATGTTCAGTTTTATGTCAAGTACATGTTCTTTCCACTGTACTTGAATGATGTGGACAGTATAATGTGAGGAGAAAGGATATTCTAGGTAGATGAAATAGGAATGAGAGCTCCAAGGAACATAATGAGGGTGGTATTTTCAAATATTCAGAGTATGTAAGTGCTAAACCATTAATTATGCTTTTAATTATTTAACTTAGAACATTGTATATAATGTTTTGAGGTATCATTTGGAAAAGTAGGGGTCAGTTCATAATATTGATTATATTTGAGAAGATAGGATGGTGATTTTCTTTTAAGGGGGTAGATGAAATACTAAGCATTATACAACTTTATGTTAAGAAATGATTTGTGGATTAAGACCAAGCACAGTGGTGCATGCCTGTAATTTCAGCTATGCAAGAGGCTGAGGCAAGAGGATTACAAGTTTGAGACCAGCCTCACCAATTAGCCGAGACCTTGTCTCAAAAAAGTAAAAGGGACAGAGGATATAGCTTAGTGCTGAAGCACCCCTGGGTTCAATCCCTAGTACCACACACACACACAAAAAGATTTGTGGGCTGGTGGTATAACCCAATGGTAAGAGCAATTGCTTTTTAACGTCTTTAAAGCCCAGGGTTCTAGCCCACTGACCACAGGAGAGAGAGGGAGAGAGCATGTGTGAAAGCACATGCACACAAGTACTTTGTGAAATACCTGAATTGAAGGGGAAATTAAAATAAAACAAAATTAAATTTAAAAAAAGATAGCACCAGTTTGTTAAGATTTTTTTTTTTGTGTGTGTGTGTGTGTGTGTGTGTGTTGCTATTCCCAAATCATTGCTTATAAATGACTTTAAAAGCATGACCTTAAAAGTCTTAATTTTTGGAACAAAAGTTAAAATGACATCATTTTAATGTTATTTATTAACTTTACAAATTATGACATTTAAAAGATAAATATATCCTTGTATAAGCCAGACTCCTGAAGTTGTTTTATTTTATTAGTTGTTTCCCCCATCCATGTCTCACTAAATCACATATATACATGCCCATTGTTATTATTTTAGTTTAGGTTTCCTTCAATACTTTTTAAGCCATAACAGTATGCACCATTTTTTGTAAGTCATACAATATGAAAAGGCTTTAAGTTGTGTCACTACAGTTTGTGTGTGTGTGTGTGTGTGTGTTTGTGTGTATATGTGTGTATTTGTGTGCACATGCACTGTATCTCCACCCCTTTTTACTTTTTGAGATAGGGTCTCAGCTAGTTGCTGAGGCTGGACTCAAACTTGCAATCCTCCTGCCTCATCTTCCTGAGTAGGTGGGATTATAGGTCTGTGCCACTGTGCCTGGCCATTACCACAATTTCTTGAAGAAAGTATGGGTAGAGATAGGTATGTGTATTCATGTGTGTACTCCCACACACACCACCCTTTTCCTCCTTAAGGCATCTACTTTCAATTGTTTAGCTAGTCTTCCAATAGTCATTTCCATATTCCTCAGTTTTTAAATCACATACACATATAAAACTGTCTTTTTAAATCACACATTTGCCATTATCTAGTGATTTTCTGTAAAGGAAGGTGAGAATTTCATGTTTCTTACACTTTAGCCTTCTCTCCAACCATTTCTCAGTTATATCTAAATTTTTAGTTAAATCATATTCAGTGTTTTTATTATGATGACCATAATAAATATTGGTCACTGATAAGCATAGTACCATGGTATCAATATGTTTTGGATACATTTTCTTTTCTTTTTTTTCATATCCTGCAATTAAATATTTTTAGCCTTTAAATTTTTGTTAAACTCTATAGCAAAGTCTTTTTCTACACCCTTCCATAGCCTTTTAACTAGATTTTCTACATGGTAAAACTTGTCAGATAATCTAACAATTTAATATTTAATCTTTTTGCACGAAAGATTATCAAACCTTCTTGAAATAATGTTCTGCTTTATTTACTGTGAGTGGTTGCTCAGTACTGAACAACTATTGTCCTGATTGTACCAGGATATGGCTCAATGGCAGAGCACTTGCCTAACCTGCTTAAGGCCCTGAGTTCTACCTCTAGCACTGAAAAACAAACAAACCAACTATTTTCCCAGGACTTTCCTTTATTTTTTTATTGTGTTGAATGTAATTTTTTTGCATACTTCATTTTCCTTCTTCTTAAATCTCATATATTGGTGGATTCTTCCTGAAGAGGAGAGAATGGTAAATAATTTTTTTGATGTTGCTGGTCTTTATTCTTGATAAATGAATATCTATCTCATGCTTGATGAAAAGATTAAGTTTAGAAAAGTATTTTGCCATGATATTTAAAACCATTATTTTAACTTTATTCTCCTTCCACCCCAGTTTTAGGATATGCCTTTATTTCCATCATTCTGAAATTTCATACGTCCCTCAGAGTATTTTTTTCTTGATCTTTTTGCTGCTTGATGGTGGGCCCTTTATTCTTTAGAACTGGGAATTTTTCTTGTATTTTTCTTTGATTCCTTCCCCTCTCCTTTCTCTTGTTCTTTTGGTGAAATTTTTATTAGATGAATGTTGTACATTTGAAATTAATTTTATAACAATCTTGGCTTTTCTATTTAATGTATTTGTATGTTTTGTTTTCAGTTCCATATTTACTCAACTTTGGCATTTGGGTTTTTTGTAATGGATTTTGCTGTGTTATTTTTAATCTTTTCCTGGATTTAATTGCTTATTATATTTTTTCTAAAGATGCTAATTATATTCTCTTTACTGTTTTCTCCATTGTATTATCTCTATTTTCTTTAAGATCTTTTCATGTGGTTTGTTGCTTGGGTCTTTCACATAGTAGGTTTTCTTCACATTTCTGGTGCTCATTGGCAGTGTGTGTATGTGTGTGTGTGTATTATTTGGTACTAGGGAGTGAATCCAGGGGTGTTTAACCACTGAGACACATCCACAGCCCTTTACTGTATTTTATTTAGAAACAGGGTCTCACTTAGTTACTTAGGGCCTTGATAAGTTGCTGAGGCTGGCCTTCAACTTGTGATCCTCCTGCCTCAGCCTCCTGATCATGCACCACCACTCCCAGCCCATAACCATATTTATGAGTGAACACTAAAATTCTTCCTAAGACCTCTGTGTGCTTAGTCAGAACTTACAGCCTGATGGTATTCACAGTATGTTATTTGCTTAATTTCTTCCAGTGAGAAATGTCTAATGTGTCTTAGTATGGAATAGACTTCATTTAATGTCCTTATTTTCAGTCTAGGGTCTTATCCCTGCTTTGCTCTGTGCTTAGTATTCATGAATCTGTATCAGTGTATTTCCTACCTATTGCTTCATATTTTTAGTTTATCTCCCTTTAGTTAATATAGGTGGATTTTTTTTCAGATAATTATTAGGTACAATCCTTTTTGTAGATATTATCATATCCTAGTCATATAACAAACTCACTTTGGATTTGATTTTAAAATTTATTGGCTACTCTTCTCTATCATCTATTGACCTAGCCAAGTTTTTTTTTTTTACTAATTTAGATCTTACATATTGAGTTCTGAGTTTTATTTTTGCTACCATGTACTAATTACAAATATCAATCTAGTAATTGCTTTATATATATATATATATATATATATATATAATCTTACATAGTATGTTTTGTATTGCAAAACCAAGTATTTTTCTTTTTGAAAATAAGAGTTGTTTCTCTCTGCTTGAAAATTAGATAATTCAAAAATGGCAGAACTCTTCATGGAATGTGAAGAAGAAGAGCTGGAACCATGGCAGAAGAAAGTAGAAGAAGCTCGGAATGAAGATGATGATGATGAGCTGATCTTTGTTGGAGAGATATCAAGTTCAAAACCAGCCATTTCAAGTAAGTATTTACTTCAGTGAAATTTCATAAAAAATGTCTGTTGTTTCAAGTGGAAAAAACCTTTGGTTGCGTTAATGTACTTGATTTACATGTTCTTTTATTGGAACTGGAGATGAGAAGAAGGGTAAAGGTTAGTTAGAACTTGTGATAATCCTGATGGGGATGTGGTTGGGATGGGCGTAAGGAGGTGAGAGGTTAAAATATCTTATGTGAGAAAAAAAATAATTAACTAAGGATTAAAATCACTTGACAACATTATAGGCCTTTTAAGATTAGAATTCCTACTATTTATGGATACATTATAATTATTATAGTGGGATTCATTATTCACTAATATAATTTAGTCAGTTTTATTCACCAGCACACACCCCCACAGTACTCCTGGTACCCTTCCTCTACTTTGCTTGTCTCCCTCTATTTTCATGAGATTCCTATCTTCCACCCTTGTTTTTTTTTCCTTTTTTTCTCTCTAGCTTCCACATATGAGAAGATATTTGACCCTTGGCTTTGAGTGTGGCTTATGTTGCTTAGCATAGTGCTGTCAAGCTTGGAGTGGGACTGTAGCTCAGTGACAGAGCACTTGCCTAGCATGTGTGAGGCACTGGGTTTGATCCTCAGCACTACATAAAAAATAAATAAAGGCATGATGGCCATCTACAACTATTAAAATTTTTTTTAAAGCTCTATCCATTTTCCTGAAAATGACATAATGTTCTTTAATGGCCGAAAAAAATTCTATAGTATATCCACTGTATCCATTTGATTGTTATTGGATATCTAGATTGGTTTTGTAACTTGGCTTTTGTGAATTGTGCTGCTGTTGTAAATATGAGTATGAATGTATTACTATAGCATGCTGACTTTAATTTTTTGGATAAATATGAAGAGATATAGCTGGGTCATTCCTATCACTAGGTGATTCCATTTCTTATCTTTTTAGGAACCTCTGTACTGATTTTCGTAATGGCTATACTAATTTACAATCACACAAGTGTCTTAAGTATTCTTTCTCCCACATCATTGCCAGCATTTGTTATTATTTGTATTCTTGGTGACTGCCATTCTGACTGGAGTGAGATAAAATTTTAGTGTAGTTTTGATTTGCATTCCCCTGATTGCTAGTGATATTGAACACTTTTTAATATATTTCTTGGCCATTTATGTTTATTCTTTTGAGAAGTGTCTGTTTAGTTTATTTGCCCCATTTATTGATTCGGTTATTTGTGGACTCTTTTTGGTGGTAATTTTTTGAGTTATTTATATATTCTGGATATTAATTCTATGTCAGAAGAGTAGCTGGCAAAGATTTTCTCCCATTCTATAGGCTGTCTCTTCATTCTCTTTAAGTGGGAAATGCTAATTATTAATGGAGCCAAGTACTCTGGATTTTTTCTTTTTCTCCCTTCAGCCCAGATGTACAGAAAATGAAGTATTTGGAATGCTTTGCTTAAAATATCAAATTATACGTAATAAGTTTGTGTTAGTGTGTTATAATGATTCTCACATATAGGCAACTGACTCATCAAAGTATCATCTTGATTCATGGCTATAAAATGTATAGGCACTGCAAGATTATACAGTCTCTGTTCTGTGTGCTTACATGTGCTATATGTACCTTCTGGCTACACTCATCTTACAGCAAGTCAATTGTAGACGACTATTAATAGCACTGAACTAGAATAGTGTCTATTCATTTTAAATGATTCTAACAAAAAAGGAATTGGACAACAGTGGAATTTTTTTCTTAATTATTAACTCAGAATTTAAATGTAAATAAGTTTATTGGTGTTTTATGTATAAATCATAAAATACTTTTAGCAAATGGAGTATGAACTAAATGTTTATGTAGAAGTACCATAAAGTGCAGGAGGGAAGGTACTAAAAGTTTGTGTTCAGTAGACTCCCAACCACAGAAAAAGTAGAGATAACTCTTTTGAGGAAGTGGATACTAGGAATTTACCCCATGGACAGTTTGCCACTAAGCTGCATACCCAGCCCCTTTTATTTTTTATTTTGAGGCAGAATCTCACTGAGTTGCTGAGACTGGCCTTAAACTTGCAATACTCCTGTCTTAGCCCCCCAAGCCTCTGGGATTACAGGCATGTGCTACTGGGCCAGCAGGAATAACTCTTTAATGATTTGAGTACATACTTATCTTGAAATTTCTGAATGAAAACAATACCAAGTTTTTTGAATCAACAAAGAAATCTATTTTCCTGGAAAAGTTCTGTAGTGATCAGAAAATAACCCTTTGTGTGACCCTTTAATCTGTATAATTATTTTGTGATATTAAGTTATTTTCTTTTTTGAATGAATATTTTTACTATTCTATTGAACATAGTCTTTAATCCTTATAACAAGGGCCTGCAGTTTACAGCCTGCCAGCCAAATCTAACCTGCCTCCTACATTTTTTTTTGTTCTTTTTAGTTATAGATTTGCTTCTTTTCTACTAGGAGATGAAAAAGGAAAATTTCCTATTCACATGGGTGCAGTGGCACATGCCTGTAATCCCACTGACTATAGGCTTTGGCAGGAGGATTGCAAATTCAAGGCTAGACTCAACAGTTTAGCAAGTGTTTAGCAAGGCCCTAAGCAACTTATTGAGATACTGTCTCAAAAAGTTAAAAAAAAAAATTAAAAGGGCTGGGGCAGTAGCTCACTGGTCAAACACTCTTGGGTTCAATCCCTAGTACCAAAAAGAATTCTTATTTAGAACTCAAGAATAATGGTACTGTATATACCTAATAATATCAGTGACTCAGGAGGCTGATGCTGGAGTATCACAAATTCTGGGTCAGCTTAAGCAATAGCGAGGTCCTAAGCAACTTAGTGAGACCCTTCTCAAAATAAGAAATAAAAAGGGATGAGGATGTGGCTCATTGGTTAAGCAGCCCTAGGTTCAATCCCTGGTACCAAAACAAAAAAGAGTAATTGTACTGAGTAATCAAGAGTAGTCCAATCAGCTTACCGCTAATGAAACTTCTAGGCATTTAGCAAAGTAAATGTGGCATAGAGATTGAGGAAGGTCTTGTATTTAGTCACAATCTTGTCACCATTAAGGGAAAGAAATATATTTCTGTTATTGGTTATATATGGATATACTGTTGGAAAAATTTTATTACTTTAATTTATTTCATTAAAATAATGAATTTTAAAATAAATATTATTTTTATAGATATTTTGAACAGAGGTAATTCCAGCTCATCTTCAAAGGGAATGAAAAATGACTCACTCAGTTCAGGTACAGTATTAATGTACTATTTTAACATTAAAGTAAAGTAATTTGACAGAATTGATTATGTAGAAATATATTCAATCTATGGTATAATATTACATATAGGTATTCCTGGTTTATTCAAGTCTACAAGTCAACACTACAAAGACCCAGCATCAAATCCAGTGACTGCCTTGCCTAGATTTCATCCTGAATCTAAGTCTTCACAGAGCTCTGCTGTTGTTCAGAATACATCTAAACCTGTAAGTATTTCTGAAAATGCACAATTGGTTCAGAGACATACTAGATACCAAGTAAAAATTATGAACTCTCATAGCTAGTTACCATTCCATTATAAGTATAATTGCCTCAGAAAATGTCACCACTTTTATGATATACTTCAACCAATACCCAGAATAATAACTACAAAACTAATTATCTACCATGTTAATAAATCAGGTAGCTTAAATAGATATAGTATTGAAAACTATGCAATCGAAATATGCATTAAAAAGAATAATTAGTAATGAATATTGTATTGTGGCAATTTTACTTAATTTTTTATTGTAGTTGGAGACAATACCTTTATTTTATTGATTTATTTTTATGTGGTGCTGAGGATTGAACCCAGTGCCTCCAGTATGCTACATCTGAGCCACAACCCCAACCCCTTTATTTTAATTTTTAAAAAAATATTATTTCGCTGGACACAGTGGCACATGCCTGTGATCCCAGTGGCTGAGGAGGCTGAGACAGAAGAATCACGAGTTCAAAGCCAGCCTCAGCAACTTCGAGGTGCTAAGTAACTTAGTGTGACCCTGTCTCTAAATAAAATACAAAATAGGGCTGAGAATGTGGCTTAGGAGTCAAGTACCCCTGAGTTCAATCCTCAGTACCAAAAAATATATTATTTCATTGATACATAGTTGTACATATTTGGTAGATATGTGATATTTCAGTACATGCATACAACATGAAGTGATCAAATAAGAACAATTAACATCCATCTCCTTAAACATTAATCTTTTCTCTGTGTAAGAAGCATTTAAATTCTTTCTTCTAGCTATTTTAAAATGTATAGTGAAATATTTAATAGTCATTTTACTGTGCTATAAACACCAGAACTTATTCCTGTTAACTAATTATGTTTTTTTAAAGACACGTATATGTCTTTTTGTTAGAGAGAGAGAGAGAGAATGAATCTTTTTTGTAGATGGACACAACCCAATGCCTTTATTTTTTTTTTTATGTGGTGCTGAGAATCGAACCCAGGTCCTGCCCTTGCTAGGCAAGCGCTCTAGTGCTGAGCCACAATCCCAGCCCCTAATTGTGTTTTTATACCAATCTCTGACTATTCCCTCTCCCCACTACCCTTCCCTGCCTCTAATGATCTTATTCTTCTACTTCTGTGAAATCAACTTAAGATTGTAAACAGATATTCTTAACTGAGAAAATTATTCCAAAGATTTTTATTCTGAACATACTTTCATTTTTTAGTTTTTTAAACTTAACATAATAGGTAAAGTAATACCATTTAGGGGGTCTGTTAATATGTACAGTTCTTTGTGATATTGCCATATATATAATATATATGTATCATATATATATCTTTTATATATATATATATATATATATATATATATATATATATCTTTCTTAGAACATTCCTATGAGGTAGGCACTATTGTCCCCATTTTATGGTTGAGGAAAGAGGCACAGAGAGGCTAAATGATCCACTCAAGGCCACAGAACTAGATATGGGATTTTGATCCAAGTTAACCCTGAGTTTTAAAAATGTGCCTATTCACAAATCTATATGTATATTTAAGTATATTCTTTTAAAAATGAAAGCATTGCTTAAGGCAATGGTGTTGTGCACAGAACCTTGAGGTTTCTGAGACTCTTTAAAGTGTCCAGGAGGTTAAAGCTATTGTCATGACTCTAAGAAACCTGCCTTTTTTACTGTGTTGACATTGTAAAATTCTCCAGGTGATTATATTGTACTGCCAGGGTTAAGAATGATAGATTCTGCTGGGCATGGTAGTACACACCATAAGCCCAGTGATTCAGGAGGCTGAGACAAAAGGAATGTGAGTTGAAGACCAGCCTCAGCAACTTGGTGAGCCCATAAGCAACTTAGTAGATCATTTTCTCAAAATAATAATAAAAAAAATGTGGCTGGGGACATGGCTCAATGGTTAAGTACCCTGGGGTTCAATCCCTGGTGCAGAGAGAGAAAGAAAGAAAATGATAGATATTCTCAAATAAAATGAAAATCCTATTAAGAGTTTTATTTAATTTTTTGAACTATTTAATTCTCTCTTCCCCAACAATGAGGCAGGGAGAGAGATTAGAATCACTTTTAAAGTCTGTGCACTATAGCTTATGGGCAAAGTCTTTGCATTTTGGCAGACTTGGGTTCTAATTCCACCTACTGCATCAGCAATAAGCTGAGTTGCACTGAGAACCTTATTTAACTGCACTAAGCTTGAGCTTACCTATTTATAAAATAGGAGATTATATAAGGTCTTTATTAGTATTATTGTAACAACTACTTAGTATAATACATGTACTATGAGTAAAGCAAGTACTATGAGTAAAGCAAGTATAACTGGGCATGGTGATGCATACCTGTAATCCCAGCAATTTGGGAGGTTTAGGCATGACTGTAATCCCTGCAAAATTAATGGGATTCTGTCTCAAAATAAAAAGGGCTGGGGGATGTAGCAAAATAGTACAGTGCCTCTGGGTTCAAACCCCAGTACTGCCAAAAATGAAAAATAAAAATAAGAAAGAAAAGGAAAAAAAGGCAAATGCATTTTAAATTATCGGTGGCTATTATTTCTGTTGAAAAGATAAATGACTTGAAACTCAGAAGTGAACTTTCCAAAGTTATATAGTTTAAGTAAATAGACAGGTCTTCTAAATCCCAGTATATCCCCTCTTCTGGTACCTTTTTGAATCATTATGAGACATAAGAAATTTCTAATTGGAGAATTATTTTAACAAGTTATTTGTCAAATAATGTGTCTGTACTCTGAAATTATGGTACTTAATTGATCATATTTGTCATTTCAGAAACAGTTTAAAATATTAACTTTATTTTGAGAACTTCAGTTAGATAACTATTTTTGGAAATTGAAATGAATATTTTCCATTTTTAAGTGCAACTATTTAGAGAAAATACCTTTCAGTAAGATTGTGCTTGATTACAATTAAGTATAACCATTATTGTTTTTCTACAATAAATATAAAGGCTTATGCAGAAATCTGCCTGTTATGCCTCAAATTCTAGAAATGGTATGGTTTGGGTCACTTAATATTTATCTTCTTAACAAACTAACATCATTAGAAAACAGTAGCAAAGTAAAATTCTTATAATCTACTGATCTCAACTTCTAAGCACAAAACAAGCAAGCGAAATCTTTATATTCCCATTATAAAAGTAATGTATATTGGAGGGGTTAGAAAACAAAGAAGACATACTGTTGTGTGACTTTTGTTCTGGTACATGGTTAGTGTGGTATATAGAGTATAATAACCAGGGCCATATTAATATTGGTTTGATAACCTATTCCTCATTTTTCATTGAACACTGTATTGAGAACATATTTCTTTGTCAAAAGAAAAAGATTTCTTAAAAGCATGATGGTGAATGATAGTCTATCATTTAATTTATTTAACCATTCTCCATTACCAGATATGAGCTTTTATTTCTTACTCTTCTAAATAATTCTCCATTAAACATTTCATTTGCATATCACAAATTCTTAGAAGTGGAATAATTGGATTAAAGGATATGAACTTATGAAAGCCCTTGAAAGATACTGCTAAAATTTTCTTAGAGAAAAGTTGTACCAATCCGGGTGTGGTGGCACATGCCTGTAATCCCAGCAGCTTGGGAGGCAGAGGCAGGAGGATTGTGAGTTCAAAGCCAGCCTTAGCAAAAGCAAGGCACTAAACAACTCAGTGAGACCCTGTCTCTAAATAAAAATACCAAATAGGGCTGGGGATGTTGCTCAGTGGTTGAGTGTCCCTGAGTTCAATCCCCAGTACCAAAAAGAAAATTTATTTATTGTCTCTTAGAATAATTTAAAAACAAACATAGAATATAAGGGAAAGAAAGAAAAGTTGTACCAAAATATAACCTCCATTTTGGGCTGAGGTCATGGTTTAGCAGTAGAGTGCTCGCCTAGCACATGGAAGGCTCTGGGTTAGATCCTTAACACCACGTAAATAAATCAAATAAAGGTATTGTATCCAACTACAACTAAAAATATAACCTCCACTTTGCCAATAATAATATTATTTTTAAATTTCAACTTTTAGTTTCAAGCTAATTTTTAAATTTCCAGAAAAATTACAAAAATAATGCAAGGAGTTCCCATATATCCTTACCCAATAGGGGTTAATTTTGGCAGAAACTAGTAATTACCTTTTTGTTTTATAGTTTATAGTAATTTAATCAATAAGGTTTTCTTCATTATGTTGGCACACATTTAAAATTGCCATTATAAAAACTTATGAAACAAAATTTTAACTATAACTTTTTACAGGATTTTTCAAAGAATTCGTCACAAGTTGAATCAGATGATTCTTCAGTCTTATTGTTTGGCTCGACCCAGGATACAACACCACTGTCCCCAGGTATACTGAAAAAATTTTGGAAGGTTTGGTTTAGCACTTTTTAATAAAAATTACAGAAGGAGGCATGATGAATATACATAGGGAATTAAATTCTATCTTGAAGTCCATACATTTTGTTAATTTCTTGTGTGTATTATAAGAATAGAGCTAATCATTTCTTATTTTTTCTTTTTTTTTTTGGGGGGGGGGGGTTGTACTGGGGATCAAACCCAGGAAGACTTAACCATTAATCCACATTTCCAGTCCTTTTTTTATTTTGAGACACAGTCTCAAGTAAGTTGCTTAAGGCCTCATTAAATTGTGTGAGGCTGGTCTTGAATTTGTGATCTTCCTGCCTCAGCCTGTTGAGTCACTGAGATTACAAATGTTTGCTACCACATCTGGCTAGAGCTGATAATTTCTGAATTCCTTTCTTGGGTGATTTTATGTAAAACCATATTTAATAATGGAAGTTTTTTCTATTAAGTTTGCTAGCATGTATTCTTTGAACATATTCTCACATGGAACCAGCAACGGGTTTAAAAACCTTAGTACAATTTCTGTGAGTTCAAGAAGTCCTCTGATGCTCTAAATATTTTTAAAAATAAAGTATTAATTATTTGCAAGTCCATTAGTATGAGAACAAATGTGTGGTTATAGTTGATTCCTTATTAGACTAGTATCTTTCTGTTCAAATGAATGATGTGTAGATATTGTAGTTAAATATCATTATAGAGTAGTATTATAAAGTGACAGAACTAAAGAAGTAGTGATTTGCACATGATACATACTCAGTACATATCCATTGAAGGAACAGTAAAATTTTCTAATTGAATAATAATTACAGTTCTTTGTCTGCCATAATGAAGTTCTTCATTAACCAAAATAAATTATTGTGCCAGTGAAGGAATTTTATCTAGCTGAAAAATTCTTTATAATCAAAGAAATTACTATTTCTGTATTAGCTAAATTGATATATTTCATTAAATGGAGAAAGTGACAATTTTTTTTCAGTACTGGTGATTAAATTCACGGGCATTCTACTACTGAGCTATATCCCCAGCCCTTTTATTTTTTATTTTGAGACAGTTTCATTAAAATGCTTAGCCTGGCCTCCAACTTGGGATATTCAGCCTAAGCCTCCTACTGAGTAGCTGGGATTATAGGCCTGAGCCACCCTACCCAGCTCACAAAATTTTTTTTACGTTAAAATTTTTTACTAACAAATTAGTATACAACATTTATCAAACCCAAACTAAAAATTTATAGTAATATTAGTGCCCAAAGTATTTTCCCATTTTTTAATACTTGTTTGATGTTCACCTGTCTAGGTATCTAGTTAAATACCCATGAACCAAAATAAATAGGGAGATAAAATAGTTGTCTTAAATCTGAATTTACAAAGCCCATTGTTTATTTATAGAATAAGTCTAAATTTCTAAAATTTCTAGTGGTTAAAGACAGTGACTTCTAGCTGGGTATAGTGACTCATGCCTGTAATCCCAGCAGCTCAGGAGGCTGAGGCAGGAAGATAGCAAATTCAAGACCAGCCTCAGAAATTAAAAAAAAAAAAAAAAATGACCAGCCTCAGCAACTTTATCAAAGCCCTAAGAAACTTAGCAAGACCTTGTCTCAAATAAGAAATAAAAAGGGCTGGGGATGTGGCTCAGTGCTTAAGTGTCCCTGGGATCAATCTCCAGTATCCCCCGCCCCCCCCCCACAAAAAGATAGTGACTCCTATTCTTACTTTAAAAGTTATTATATTGCAGAGAATGGAACTTTGCCCTGAATGATAAACACTGTTATAGTTGGCTAGGAAGATATATATATATTTAAGCCTCTTTTCTAACGATATTTGTTGCCTTTATCAGGTCACCTAAGCTCTTTACATTTCAGTTTTCTCATGTTACTTTTCTCACACAATGCATTCATTCTCTAGATCTGAAATGAGCCATTTGGAGAGAAAATTGCTTATCTCATGGCTTTTTTTGAGGCCCACATAAGTGATAAGTGAAAACTGCATCATAAGTTTTTAAATACTTAAACTGGTTTTTATAGTGATAATTATGAATGGTTGTATGTGGCATTTGTTTGGAAGCATGATTATTGAACTTGTGTCTAGTATGATCATAGAAGGTTCTTAGAGAAAATTGAATATGAACTTGATTTTGTTTTGTTTTGTTTTTGTGGTACTGGGTGGAGATTCTCTGTGCTTTTATTTTTCTTTCTTTTGGCTTGGAATTTTGGGGCCTGACTCCTTTCATGATAACCTGTTTAAATATTTCTTTTGAAAGTAACTTTAGAATTTTCCTGCATAAAGTTTATTTCATGAATTTGCTACATATATATAGTCCATAAAAGCTATTTATACAGGGCTGGAACTGTTGTTCAGTTGGTAGAGTGCTTGCCTTGCATGCACAAGGCCCTGGATTCAATCCCCAGCACCAAAAAAAAAAAAAAAAAAAAGCTGTTTGTACAGTTTCTACCTTTTGTTTATATAAATTATCAGCATGGTTTTTTTTTTTTTTTGGTCATTTGTATAACACGGTAATTCAATTATATTACCTTTAGCCCCAAGGTAATTTTTATGTGATTTTAAATATAAGGCTATTTTAGTAGTAATGTTATGTAATAGTCTATACTAAAGTATTTATAAATATCTTTCCCACTATTTAAATCTTTGTAGACATGGATCAAACTTCCTTTGGATTAAAACGTCCTTCTACTTCTAAAGTAAACAGTGTTAATCCAAAAAAGCCAAAAGCCATCGAAAGTGTTTCTGAAATAAATCCCTCATCTTCATTGTCTTTAAATAATTCCCCTTCAGAGGCATCTTCCCAGGTTATGGTATCAACAACAACAGGTAAGTATTAAATCTGGCATATGAAAAAGAAATTGTATTATTTACAGAATTTTAGAAATTGGAATGAATTTTACAATGTTAGTGGTTATTTAAGGTTTAAAAAAAAGATGAATTTGAGTCATTAAAGTCCTTAATGTATTTTAGGTTCAAATACCTCAACTCAAAATAAAACTGGAGTACCTTTCCTAAGATCTTGTCCAAAGTGCAATATTCAATTCAGTCTTTTGGATCCTTTGAAATACCACATGAAGGTAAAGCTTTTTTCAAAATTTGATTTTTTAAAATATGTACAAATCCATGAAAATATTCAGGATTAATCCATAGTAAAGCTGGTTTTGTTCATATATTTAGATAATAAATCATCTCATATTGGTATTTCAGTATAACTCAAGTAAAAATTGATATTTGTAATGATTGTCTTTATAGAAGATTTTAAAATCTTCCCATTCCTAAAATTTAAATTTTTTTTGAAAATTTAGTTCATATACATGCCACAGTGCATTCATAGTGCATTTTAATTTTAAATGAAAATAGTGTTAATTAGAATGCTCTATTGACTATATCATGCCATTCTTCAAACTTTTTGTAAAGCAGGCATTTTATTAGGCACTTGATTCTACATAAAACTTAAAATTCCTTTTATGTATTTTTAAAAGTATTTTTTGTTGTTGATGGATCTTTATTTTATTTATTTGTATGTGGTGCTGAGAATCGAACCCAGTACCTCACGCATGCTAGGCAAGTGTGCTACCACTGAGCCACAACCCCAACCTTCTTTTTTTATGTATTTTTTATCCATTGTGACAAATGCATGCCACATGACTTGTTGAAAATCTTAGTTTCCCCATTTAATTTTCAACAGACTTCTAATGATAGGACATTGTATATGAAATGATAGTTTTAACTCAATCTGGAATATACTTTATATAGTTTCAAATGAGTTCTAGCTTTTCAGGAAACTCCTGAAATTAGGATTTAGGTGATTTTCAAAGTACTAATGAAGGTGTGGGATTTAGGAGAAACTCCACTTAAAATATTTTAGAAGATATTATAGTATTCTGTTTTGTCTGTATAAAGATAGTCTGTATTCTCTTTGCATGCCCAGTGTAAATGGCACGAAGTGGGGAAGGAAGCAAGAAAAAAGGTAATGTAGATGATATATGGGAAAGAAGGGATGAGAAGAGTGCAAAGCAAAGAAGCAACTTAGGAAAAGGTACTGCTCACTATTCTGAAGATTGGCATATTTTTATTGAAATTAAGCATTTTACAAAAAAATAGGGGGAAAAGACGTATTTTAAAATTCCAAATACAAATCTCTTTGGGGGCAAAACTATTGAATAGATTACTACACTTACTTCCCAGAGTGTATTTGAGAAAGGTGAATTCAAGTCTCACATTATCAATATTTTCTTTGGTATTTTCCTGTTCTAGTTTGTGGTGCTGCTCTTTAGGATATAGGTGGATATCTCTTTTATAATGTCATTGTGAATGTACCATTGACATTTTTTTTAAATACCCTTTTTGTCTGATTGTTTCATGATTTTCATCTAAATTCCATTTTATGTGAATTTTATGTGATAGCAAGCTTACAACCCTTGCTTTTTTATTTTTTGCATTTACCTGTTATTTTCTTATTTAGCCTTTTATTTTCAACCTTTCCAAATCACTTTATTTTTTGTAGATTTCTTATTTTCACTAGTTTCTTTTGTAATCCTACATGAAAATCTTTGTTTTCATTCATTTAAGCCCATTTATATTCATTGATAGGAGAGATTTAATTGGTAAGATACATTTAATTGGTCTTGGTTCTGTTTTATTTTATTATATTTTATTTTTTGAGCCTTTTATGTTGTACTTATTTTATGTATACATAGCTTAGACTTTAGGAAAGTTACTGTTTTCCACCCTAACTTGTTTTGTTATATAGGCTTGTCCCTTTTTTAAACCACTTTACTGAGGTATGACAAGAAGCTGTACATACTTTGTACATACAATTCAGTGAGTTTGGAAATTAGTTTACAGCTGTGAAACCATCTACAGTCTATGCCACAAATATATTCATTACCTTAAAAGTTTGCAGCTGCCCATTGTATTATTTTTGTGATAAGAACACAACATAAAATCTACCCTCTTGGCAAAATTTTTAAGTATGCAATACAGTATTGTTAACTGTAGGCACTATGCTAGTGTAGTAGGCCATTAGGGTTTAGTCATGCTGAATAACTGAACTTTCATACTCTTTGACTAATACTAAACTTCCCCATTTGCTCCTTCTCCCAGATCATGGCAACTACCAGTCTATCCTCTGTATTAGTAGTTCGACTATTTTAGATTTCTCTTAAAAGAGGAATCGTGGTATTGTCCTTGCTGATTTATTTCACTTAATATAATATCTTGCAAGTCTATCCATTGTTCAAATGGTAGAATTTCTTTCTTTTTTAAGGCTGAATAATATTCATAGTGTGTGTGTGTGTGTGTGTGTGTGTGTGTGTGTGCGCGCACACACACACCACGTTCTCTTTATCCATTTGTATTTAGATTGCTTTTAGTTCTTAGCTATTGTGAATAATGATACAATGAACACAAGATTGCAGATTTGCCTTTGAAATCCTAATTGCAATTTCTTTGGATATGTACCCAGAAATAACACTGTTGGATTTTTTGGTACTTGTTTTTAATTTTTGAGGAATTTCCATATGTTTTCCACTGTGGCTGCACCAGTTTATATTCCCATTATGGGTATACATTTTCTCCACATTGTCACCAACACTTATCTTTTGTCTTTTTGGTAAAGTTTGAGGTGATAATTTGTCGTGGTTTGATTTGTATTTCCCTGATAATTAATGTTGTTGAGTGCCTTTTCACCTACCTGTTAGCTATTTCTATATCTGCTTTGAGAAATGTCTTATTCAGTTCCTGTATCCATTTTTAAATCAGTTTGTTTTTTTTCTGTTGACTTATAAGAGTTCTTGTATGTTTTAGATATTAACCTTTTATCAGATCTGTGGTTTGTGAATATTTTCTCCTATTTTTGTTTTTAAATGATTCTAAGTGACAATAAATAAATTTTCTTTCTTTTTTTTTTTTTTTTTTTGGTACTGTGGATTGAATGCAGGGGCACTCACCCACTGAGCCTCATTCCCAACCCTGTTTTGTATATTATTTAAAGACAGGGTCTCACTGAGTTGCTTAGTGCCTTGCTTTTGTTGAGGCTGGCTTTGAACATCTCTCCTCCTGCCTTAGCCTCCCAAGCTGCTGGAATTACAGGAGTATGCCACCACACCTGACCCTGAATACATTTTCTTATTGAGAAAAAAGGCTTACGTATGAAAGTATTCCACAATAGGATCAGTTTATGTGAGGTTTTGATTTTATTCATGAGATAGACTTCCCTGTCTAATATTTAAGCATTCTAGATAGAATGTGTTGAGGTTTGCAAGATATAATTGATGCTTCTTTCTTTGTGAGAGACATATCTTCTAGCACCTTAACTCTGGAGAATGGCAGGTTAGCAATGCTTAGAGTCTGCTTCCAACCAAGCTTACTAAAGTACTACTTTGTTATTTAATAATTAAGCTTATACATAGTCATTTCAAACAACCTTTTCTTTAAGCTATATCTTGCTGCAAATATGAAATATATTATTTTTG
The DNA here is from genome assembly GCF_052094955.1 of Ictidomys tridecemlineatus. Lineage (NCBI taxonomy): Eukaryota > Metazoa > Chordata > Mammalia > Rodentia > Sciuridae > Ictidomys > Ictidomys tridecemlineatus. The sequence goes on from NC_135493.1 coordinate 21,294,882, forward strand.
GCCAAGAAGCAAATTATTAAGTATTTACATTTATAAATATATAAGTCAAATATATAGATATCCCTGACCTTAAGGATTTCAATTTGTTTTTGAAGCTATTTCTTTATCAATATAGTAAGTATATATTATTAGAATTGTTCAAAATTTATAAAAGAAAGCCAACATTTTGGTGAATGTCCTTCCAGATATATTGCCATGCACAGTTTTATATGATCTAGCCCTAGATGTAAACACAGAATTCATTTTTATTTATTTGAATATTATTTTAATTGTAGATGGGCCCAATATTTTTATTTATTTATTTTTATGTGGTGCTGAGGATTGAACCCAGTGCCTCACACATGTGAGGCAAGTGCTCTACCACTGAGCCACAACCCCAGCCCAAACACAGAATTCATTTTTGACCTTTCACTTTTAAAAGAGATATAAAGAAGGCTTTTTTTCCCCTTCTTTTTAGCGTTGTTGCCCGGACATGATAAATAACTTAATGGAAAGTGTTAAAACAGAACTTTCATGTGCCGAAGACAAAACTAATACTGGTTCAGAGAAAGGAAAATTGATCATGTTAGTTAGTGACTTTTATTATGGAAGACATGAAGGAGCCATGGAAGAAGAACCGAAGACTTACACAACCTTTAAATGCTTCAGTTGCTTGAAAGTTCTTAAAAATAATATTAGGTATGTAAATACTTACTTACAATTGTTTCACAATTAGGTACTACAATGTATAAAATCCTGAATTTTGGAATATGAATATTATATTATTTTTCTTTCCCACTCTAGGTAAAACAGTATGTTGAAAATATTTTGCCCTCTCTTTATTTTTTCTTTTTTAATATTTTTTTTATTTGTAGATGGACATAATACCTTTATTTTATTTATTTTCGTGTAGTGCTGAGGATCAAACCCAGTGCCTCACATGTTCTAGGCAAGCCTCTACCACTGAGCTATAATCCTAGCCCTTTTGCTCTCTTATATTTTAGTAGTAATACTACTATTATTAGTAATACTTGTATTACTCCTGGATCTCCATAATTATATTTTTTCAGTGTTTAAGAAAGGACAAAATATATTATAACTTAAGGAAAATTACTTCTTTGCTATCTATATAACAGTGAACTAAGAGTTTTGTAACATGTTTTTATTTTCTAGTTGCTTGTGAATCTTACATACCTTTTTTTTTACTTTTTTTTTTGTTGTTGTATATGGACACAATACCTTTATTTTATTTATTTGTTTTTATGTGGCTCTGAGGATTGAACCCAGTGTCTCACAGATGCTAGGCAAGTGCACTACCACTGAGCTACAGCGACAGCCCCTTAACATTTCTTTATATCACAAGAAAAAATACATTATCTAATCTAACCTCCATGCTGGTCTTATTTAATGCTCAAATTTTTCTGTTTGTACTTAAATTTTTTAACAAATTACCTATAGAGATAGTGATTTTTTTGGTGGTCATCTTTTAGAGACATTCAAGTTCTTTGAAACATGTTTGCTTTGATTTTATGATTTAATACATTTTAAAACAGATTGAATTTCCAGTGGAATTTTTAAAAAATTATTTATTTATTCTAATTTGTTATACATGCCAGCAGAATGCATTTCAGTTCATAGTATACATATAGAGCACAATTTTCATGTCTCTGGTTGTACACAAAGTAGAGTTACACCCTCCAGTGGAATTTTAAAGATTTTATACATGTATGCTTTAAATTTTAAGAACTTGTACTTTGTAGTCTTTGAGTTATGTGTTACATTACATATCTTAACATTTCAAATGAGGTAGTAGCAAAACAAAGTAACAAGACATCTCAATAGTTATTTTTCATTGCTTGTGTAGCCTGATATTTATATTAAGTGAGGTTGTTTTTCTAACATTTTATAATAAAAATTTTTGAATATTCAACAAAATTAAAAAATTTTACAGTGACCATCTGTATATTACCTCAATTCTTTTTTTAAAGAGAATTTTTTAATATTTATTTTTTTAGTTTTCAGTGGACACATTTTATTTTATTTTTATGTGGTGCTGAGGATCGAACCCAGCACCCCGGGCGCGCATGCCAGGCGAGCGCGTTACCGCTTGAGCCACATCCCCAGCCCTTATCAACACAATTCTACCATTAACATTTTACTATACAGGTTGAGTATCCCTTATCCAAAATTCTTGGCACAAGAAATGCTTCAGATTTGGGATATTTTATCAGATTTTGGAATATTTGCATATATCTATAATGAGATGTCTTGAATTCAAGACCCAAGTCTAAACACAAATTTTTTGTTTGTTTCTCATGTCCCTTATACACATAGCCTAAAGGTGATTTTATATAGTATTTATGGTATACTTGGCATTTTGCCTGTGACTCATTATATGAAGTAAGGTGTAGAATTTTCACCTTATGGTATCGTGGTACGCAAAAGTTTTAGATTTTGGAGCATTTCAAATTTGAGATTTTCAGATTAGGGATGCTAAGCTTGTACTTGTTTTACCACATATGTATTTATTCATAGAACCATTTGATTTTTTGGATAGTTTTCAAAGTAAATTGCAGACATTTTCCAAAACCAAAGGAATAAAGAAGATATTGCAAGGTGTTTCATAATCAACTCTAAAAAGAAGCAGTGTTTTGAAGGTGTAAAAAAGAGATAAATGTTAAACTTTCACAATGATTGCTATCTAGTCCACCCTGTTTCAAGATTTTTTTTAGGAACTTATAGTGAGTTATTATAAGTAGTTGACCCATTCTTAAAATTGTTGCTTTGATTGAAACTTTACTTTGGAATTCAGCCAAAAGCTTCAGTACACTCTTCAAAGTAGGTATGCCCATTTATTGTATACTCTGTGCCTTAAATGACATTCTGTAAGAAAAAATGAACAATTTGGTTTTTTTTAAAGAGAGAGGGGAGAGAGAGAGAGAGAGAAAGAGTTTTTAAATATTTATTTTCTTTTTGGCGGACACAACCTCTTTGTTTTTATGTGGTGCTGAGGATCGAACCCGGGCCGCACGCATGCCAGGCGAGTGCGCTACCGCTTGAGCCACATCCCCAGCCCAACAATTTGTAACAACAGTAAGCCAGTATCACTAAATAAATCAAAAGGTTCTTTTAATTATTATTATTATTATTTTTACATGCATTTTGAAACCAAGATACAAATACATACATATATATCTTCAAAATCTTCAAAAGATTTCTTTCATGATTCCATAGCTACTGTTGGTGGTAGTTTTCTTTCTATAAGTGTCTTATTTTGAAATATAAATAGTATTTCATGTGTTGAAAAGAAGCCTGCTAGTTTTCTTTACCCAGAACGTTTTGAAACAAGATGAAAAGAAAAAATGTTTAGTGAGCCACTTAATGAATAAAGTACACACTTTTTTGTGTGTTATGGGGTCCTGCTGTTTTGCCCAGGTGTTTATTTTTTAGAGGACTTTAAGGCCTAGGAGATATTATTTTGATTTAGTCAGACAACTGTATTTTTAAAATTTAAGATCAGACATTTATTTGTGAGGTTTTTCTCTAGTTATAAATCTGAATCTTTGTACCTATTGACAATGATTTATAGGTTCATGAACCATATGAAGCACCATTTGGAACTCGAGAAGCAGAACAGTGAGAGCTGGGAAAACCACACCACCTGCCAGCACTGCTACAGGCAGTATCCCACGCCCTTCCAGTTGCAGTGCCACATTGAGAGTACTCACACTCCCCATGAGTTTTCTAGTAAGTGACAATCCTTGAAATTATGAATATTACTGATTTTGATCATCTGAACTATGAAAGAACCTTAAGAATCCTAATGGTAAAATAGACCTTGAGGGTAAAATTTAAAAAACAGTTTTTAACTCTTATACTTAAATAAAATTTGTTACTAAAATTGAAATGACTCTTGTAAACAATTCATTAATATTTCTATATTTTTGGTTCATCTGAAAAATGTGGCTAAAACTAGTAGTACACTTCCCTCAATGATGTTATGAGAATTAAATAAGCTAAATAATGCCCTTAGAACAACGTTAATAGTGATAGAATTATTAGAACACCCTCACTGTTATTTCTACCACTATTACTGTTACTTCTTGTTGTCATTGTTACAGATGTACAAAATGCATCCTTTTTAAATATACATCCTTAAAATTGTGTGATTTTTTTCCCCACTTGCAGCCATTTGCAAAATCTGTGAATTGTCATTTGAAACAGAGCATATTCTTTTACAACATATGAAGGATACTCATAAACCCGGTGAAATGCCATATATTTGCCAGGTACACAGATTTTTTTGTATACTTAGGTGTCTATTTAATTTTCAGGTGCCGTGAAATAATGTTGTTCTTTGGATTTTTGACCATTTAAGGTAGTTATCGTACTAAAATTGAAGAGCCTCTTCATTAGTGAAAACTCCCTTGGGGGTGGTAGGCTAGATTTGCCTTGTGGGCCATAGTTTGTTGACCCTCCTGGGCAAAGAGATATCCTGCTGGAGAAAGAAACCTAAAGGCTTATCGTATTAGAAGAGAATGTAGACATGACAGGAAAACAGAAAATGCTTCTATTTATAGAGAACCCAATTACATGTTTTGGGACCATTGTTTTTCCAGAATTTAAAGTGACTGTCAGTAATAAGAAAGCAAGGTAAGGATAAATTGCCACTGTTTCATAGCCTTTAAAAATCTAAAGAAGAAAATACTTTTTTGTATAGCAGGAAAAACTTTACAGAACAAGAGGCATCAAAGTTTGAAAATTCAAGTCAAGATGAGGATGGTGAAAAGAAGGGAGTCTATGTTTTGGAATATACACCTAACTTTGAAAGATAACTCTTCAGTTTCAGAGTTATCTTTATTACTTTTACTAATAGGACTCTTGGTTGCATAGACAGTAAAGCTAAACTAGTAGTTCAGAATATTCTTAACAAGTACCTCACCATGGCTAATTTGATGTCATTTTATGCAAGTTATAAATCTTCAGGTTAAACTAAAACTTCTTTATATTTTTAGGTTTGCCAGTTTAGATCTTCAACATTTTCTGATGTAGAAACTCATTTTAGAGCATCCCATGAAAACACGAAGAACTTGCTGTGTCCATTCTGCCTCAAAGTTAGTAGAATGGCAACCCCCTATATGAATCATTACATGAAACATCAGGTGAGATTTAGTAGTTCGTATTTGTTTGCATTGTTTTGTTGAAATGTTAGACATACTTAGAACATTGGTTAAATTTCTTCTGAACAGGAAGCAAAGTTGCTCTGAAAGACATAATTAATTTACAGTTTATGCTTGTGAAACTTTCATTTCTTTTCCTTGCCTGCTTTCTGATGATGTTGAGGCTTATATACAATAAACGTTCTGAAAGGTAGTTAGAAAAGGAACCTCAGAATAGAGGGAAAGAGGAAGATGAGTGGAATATTCAGGTTGGATATTTTAGGGTCCAAGAGTGGTAGACATAGGAATGATTTTGAAGGTGGTTATCAAGAGTAGGGAAAAGAATATGTGAACCAAGGAAGCTTAAGACTGAGGACTCATAACCTTCTATTTTCCTTTTTACCTCCAACCTTACTTCTACTTCCCAACTTTCTGTTACTGGAAGACCTGTGGTTGTCATCAGTGACCCAGAATGGTCTCTTGTAGCAGCTGATAGCAAAAGAAACAGCAGTGACCTTTAATACCAGATATGTGAATTATGCTGGAGAACTATATTTAGGTTGCAATTCTTTCCTGTATGACTTTGTACAGTTCTGCTATGTAATTTCTATGATACTAGTATTAGTGCTTGTACCTTTCCCTTGAATTCTCATTTCCCCCCCCCCCCACTGGTTCTTTTCCTGAAACAATTAGACTGTCACTTGGGCTGAAAATTTTCATGAAGCAGTGAGCCTGTTCTTGGATGCTTAAAAGAGTAACAGTGCTTCTGTCAAAATCAGAAGTCAGTGGATTTACTGAATCTGATTATGTAATCAAGCTTTGCCTCCTTACTGATCAGCTTATTATATTTTCTTATTATTGACTACATTGTCATGGCCAGTTTATTAAGTACTGATGCTAATATGGGTTTTGGTTATAGTCATTAGATAATCATAAAATCAACTTGTAGTTGTTAATTGGAAAAAATTATTAAAGAATTTTTAGACACATTCAGGATTGTCAGTGTTACCATTGCCATGGTACCAATGTATTTATTTTTTTATCCTGGTCAGCTACCATGTTCTTAAGAAACTCTGGCAAAATCTTTCCATTCAAGGATTTCCCCAACAGTGTTCCATCAGGTATTAATAGGTATTCTCACAAATTGTTCATAATAAATTTCACAAATGGCTGGGTTTACAAAATTGGTAGGATTTTTTGCTGTGTTTAAAATCCAGACTTTTTAGAGCTTTTAATATCCTAACAGAAATTATAAATCTTGGGCTAGGGTTGTAGCTCCGTTGTAGAGCACTCACCTAGCATGTGTAAGGCAGTGGGTTTGATCCTCAGTACCACTTAAAAAATAAATAAATAAAATAAAAGTATTATGTCCACCTACAACTAAAAAGAAGAAGCAAATATAAATTTGAGGTGCAATGGCGCATGCTTGTTACTCTAGCATCTTGACAAGCTGAAGTAGGAGGATTCCAAGTTCTAGACAAGCCTCAGCAATTTAGCAATGCCCTGTCTCAAAATAAAAAGGTCTGGGGATGTGGCTCAGTGGTAAAGCAACCCTGAGTTCAATCCTCAGTACCAAAAAAAAAAATATATATATATATATATATATATATATATATATATATATATATAAATCTTCAAGTAGGACACAGTACATAATATTCCTTAAACTTGTTTGACCATTCTACCTTTTTTATTGTTGTTGTTGATTGTTTGTTTTGGTACCAGGGATTGAACTCAGGGGCACTTGGCCACTGAGCCACATCCTCAGCCCTATTTTGTATTTTATTTAGAGACAGAGTCTCACTGAGTGGCTTAGTGCCTTGCTTTTGCTGAGACTGGCTTTGAACTCATGATCCTCCTGCCTTAGCCTCCCGAGCCACTGGGATTACAGGTGTGTGCCACTGTGACCGGCTTCTACCCTTTATTTGTATGATACCTATTAACATTTCTTAAGGAATAGAATTTGAGAAACACTATTCTTTGTCCTCTGTATTTCAACTTTTGGCTTTTGAATTTGAAAAGAATTAAATAAAAAGAAGTACTCTCCCTGCTTCATAATGAGGCTTTTAGCATAATTCTTTCCTTTGCTTTACTAGGCTCCAGAGTATGTGGATATAGACATGGAGTGAGTGATACATGCTTAGAAAGGTAGAAATTGATAGGTAGGTTATGTGGTCTGTGTCTCTTTAAGTTCTTTACCTGATCTGTAGTCACTCTAAATGCCCTAGTTCATATGTCCTAACTTACCAGGTGTGTTGGAAAGAGTTATCCCAGCACGTCTGAGTTGTCTGATGAGGGCCTGCTTCTTGATTTATATTTAGTCATCTTATCACTGTGTCCTTACCTGGCAAAGGGGTCCCAAGAGAGCTTTCCAGGGTCCCTTTTATGAGGACACTAACCCCATTTATGAGGGCCTCAGCTTCATGACCTAATTACCTTCCAAAAACCTCACCTCCCATGCTATCGAATTAGAGGCTAGGATTTCAGCATATGAATTGGGGTGAGACTTAAAACATTTGACCCATCACGGGAGTTCAATTTTCTTTCCTTTTTTTAAATACATAGACACAATATCTTTATTTTGTTTTTTATTTTTATGTGGTGCTGAGAATCAAACCCAGTGCCTCCTGTGTGAGGCAAGTGCTCTGCCACTGAGCTGTGGTGAGCCGTTTCTGTGAACTGTGGCCGCCATTACAAGATGGCGCTGATAAGCGCCGTGGCCTGTGATAAACAACTCCTTATTTTGGGAGAGATGGCACGTAGCTGTAAAACACCCTATGAGAAAGGTCCACGTGGCAGTTGTGCATTGGGGCTTGATGTGCTTTATCAAGGCTGGGGCGCTCGGCAGAAGCAGTGATAGAAGTAGCTGTAGGAGTAGTAGCAGTAGAAGTAGTGGTAGTAATAGCAGAAGTAGAAGTAGAAGTAGTAGTAGTAGTAGTAGTAGTAGTAGTAGTAGTAAGAGAAGCTTCCAGAGACACATAAGTAAAGGCCGGAATAAACTGCTGAAAGAAGAATCCTGTGTTGTGTCCTCCTTGCTGGCAAGGGGTCGCGGCACTGAGCCACAACCCCAGCCTTTTTTTTTTTTTTTGATAAGTTTCATGTATCTAAGAGGTAGGCAGTCACCAATAAAAAAGAAAGGAATCTATTGATCAAAGGATCATCAGGCATCCTTCAAGTTATTTTCATTTTGTGTGTTGTTCACTAAGTACTCAAAAGCTAGAACTGAGCAGGATTATAATCTTATAATAGAAATGACATTATTAGTGCAATTTTAGAGAATAAGAATCATTAAACCTGTAGTTTATTCTATAGGTTTTTGAAGACTTCGATTGTAACTTTTTTCTAAAAAAATAAATACATTATCGTGTCTTGAGTGATTTTAGTGCTAGCAATTCAGTTTGTATAACTTTTATGAAAGGATGAAAGAATTCAGATGTGTTAAATATCTTCATTAACTCCTTAGTAATAAGAATATGCAGTTACCATATACTAATCATTTGCCATATGACAGCCACTGGCGCTTTTATGTGCACTATTTTGTTTAATATTTATAGTAACACTATTAAGCAGGTATGTAATTGCTTCTATTTTATAGGTGAGGAAATAAAGCTTTATAGAGAGTAACTTGGATAATATCACATTCTCCAATAAATGGCAAAGCCAAAGATTGACTTAAGAGTCCAAGTTTTTACTACAGACCCATATTCCACACATTGATATGAGGCCTAAAGAGAGATATTACTCATTACCCATGAAAAATCACTCAAATCACCCAAACATTATAATATGCTTGTCAAAAAGTTCAAGTCAGACAACTTTCTTCTTTACTCTTGGAACTTCACATTACTGTTTCTTTGGTTGAATATCATGTTATTTTTAAAAGGTACTGTATCATCATCATCATGATCATCCTTAGCATCTTTAATGTATACATGCATAAGAGGGAATAGTAGATTAATGTCTCCAACCTCAGGGCTCTGTGCAAATGCTCACTGAGTGGAATGGTAGACATTTTGAACTAGCTAAATTGTGCCTGCTGCTTGTGTATGGTCTCTCAGTCTCTTGCTGTCTGCCTCATTAATTAACAAATATTTATTGAACCTAATAAATGCCAGGGACTGTTTTAGGTTTTGGGAATACAGAAGTGAGAAAAGCAAAGTTTGTGCCCTCTGGAATTTACATTGTTGAGGAAAAGCAACATGTTTGCATATGTTTGTGTGTGCATGCACAGGCGTGCAAGTAAGGAGGAAGATCTGAATGTATGTGTATGCTAGCTGGTGGCAAGTACAATGGGAAAAATACAAATGGATAGGAAGTTGCCTTCTTAGGTGAAGGAGTGGTTTCTGTTTTTTGTATGAGGTAAAAAACAGGGGGCCTCTTCAAAGGAGATAAGGGAGTAAGTCTTGTAGCTATCTGGGACAGACTATTCCAGGCAAAGGATAATGAAGTGAGCATATACCTAGGATGTTCAAGAAACAGCAAGGAGGTCAGTGTAGCTGGAACACAGTAAACAAGTAAAAAGAGATGAGGTTGCAGCAATAGAAAATAAGCCAGATTATACAGGACCTTATAAGCTGGAAAGCCACTTTCAGAAGTTTACATATATGAAACATATGCATTGTTTTTAACATCGCTCTGGCAGCCATAAGAAGAATTGACTGTAATGGGATTGAAGGGTGGAAACAGGGAGAAAAATAGAAGCCTATTGCAAGAGTTTACGTGAGTGGTTGGTTTTATACTAGTGTGAGTGGTAGAAGTGGTTAGAGGTGATGAGTGATGAGTTTTTTTGTTTGTTTGGTACTAGGGATTGAATGCAACCCAGGGATGCTTTGCCTTTAAGTGACATCCCCAACCCTTTTTTAAAAAATATTTTTCTTTAGTTGTAGATGAACACAATGACTTTATTTTATTTATTTTTATGGTGCTGAGGATCGAACCTAGTGCCTCACATATGCTAGCGAGCACTCTATCACTGAGCCACAACCCAGCCCCCAACCCTTTTTAATTTTTATTTTGAGACAGGATCTCCCTATGTTGCTTAGGACCTCACTATGTTTTGAGGCTGGCCTTGAATTTGCAGTCCTCCTGAGTTACTTCAATTACTGGCACACACCAGTGTGCCTAACTTGATGGAGATAATGAGAAGTGAAAAGATTATAAATGTCTTTTGAAGATATTGCTAATACATTTTATTAATGGGTTGAATGTAAGGTATAAGAAAAAGGAGTTAAGAATAACCAGGCTTTCTCCTTTTTTCCTTTTGTCCTACACAGCTGTGGAAATAGAGTTCCCATATACCGAGACATTGGCAAAACTAGGGAGGAACACATTCTCTCGCCATCACATCCACATACACACAAACACATACACACACACATACACAGTGAAACAAAGATGTCAAGTAGGTATTTGGATTGTGGCTATTTAAAGCCATGAAACTGACCCTTGCTGACAACACACCTGTGGTCCCAGGGACTTGGGAGGCAGACGCGGGAGGATTTTAAGTTCAAGGCCAGCCTCAGCAATTTAGCAAGACCCTGTCACAAAATAAATAAATAAAAGGACTGGAAATGTAGCTCCATGATACCCTGGGGTTCAATCCCCACTAACAAGTAAATAAATAAAGCCATGAAACTAGATGAGGTATAGGTAGAGAAAAGATTTCTGGGAATTATACTCTGTAGGATTTTCTTTCTGGTTATCTTGATTTCTGTTTCTTGGCTGAGTTTTCCCCTTCCACCTCTCTCTTAGGCATATATAGGTGAGTTTATTTATGTTGACTGTACTTTTGATATAAGACACCACACCTCCAAAACAGTCTGAAGATAAAACTAACATAGTAAAATACATTTTATATAATATGTAGTGTGAGCTTTTTATAGATATTTTATTCACCACATGCCTGCTGTGCATCAGTAACTCCTGGTATTTTCATATGTCAGCTCATTTTGATTACTCTGAAAGATTGGGTCTTATATAGTGATATGAGCTGGGGTTGTGGCTCAGTGGTAGAGTGCTTGCCTAACACATATGAGGCTGGGTTCACTTCTCAGTACCGCATGCAAATAAATAAAATAAAGGTCCATCAACAACTAATAAAAATATTTTTAAAAAAAGAGTGCTGTGCTTATGAAGCTAGAGCTTTAGAGAAAACAATATGTTCTGAATTTACATATAATAGAAAAAATTTTAATTAATGCAAGCATATACATAAAGATTACAATTAATAATATATAGTGGAAAGAACACTAACCAGCTCTGTGCAAGTGACAAATTTTTCTTGTGGCATAGTTTTCCTTTTTTTTCTTTGTGGTTCTGGGGATTCAACCCAGGGCCTTGTGAATTCTAGGCAAGCACTCTACCATCTGAGCTATATCCCCAGCCCCCCACTGGGCTATATCCCCCAGCCCCATATTTCTTATTAATAATAGGACTTTACTTGAGGAAGAACTCAGTCAAGTGGTTCTGAAACAGTGCTCATTTAAAACCCTAACCCTAACCCTAACCCTCCATACTCATGCTAACAATATTATAGCCTCTAGCCACAGGTGTCTGTTTAAATTTAAACTTATTAAAATTAAATAAAATTAGAAAATCAGCTTTTCAGTTGCAATTGTCCACATTTAAAGTGCTCAGTAACCACATATGAGTAGTGAAAATAATGGATAGTACAGCTGTAGAACATCATCATTGCAAAAGGCTCTATTGGATAGGTTTGCTTTTTATACTATTTCTGTAGCATAACCTTCTTGGGAGTTTCTGGTTAGATTTGTTTGATTTTAGAAAGTTCAATTTATATTACTAACTTGGAAGACAAATGGAAATAGCTAAAATTGTACTTTACTTTTTCTAAGGATAAAAATGTAGTATAATTCATTTTCACAGTATAATGTGTTTGAATAGTATATTCTTCAAATTTATAATTAAAAGCACCTTCCCACTACAATTGGTATAGGACTTTCCCAATTAGATCCTAATTGATATAATTTTTATATTGGATATTTTTATGGTAACAAAAACTTTTGAAACTCAAATTCCAGTGTAAGGATTGATTTTAAAAGAAATAAAGCACTTTGCTAGTATGCACAATGCCCTGGGTCTCATCCCTAGCACCAAAAAGAAAAAAAAAAACATAAAGAGGGTATTATGACATTATTTATAGTGAGAGATGGTAAGATACTGGTTTTAAATGGTTTAGTTATTAGAATTAAGATGAATTTCAGGCCCCAGAATTTATGGTGGTAAAAGTTATTGTTCCTACTATTATTTCTACTATTTTATGTAAACAGAAAAAAGGAATTCATCGTTGTACAAAATGCAGGCTACAATTTTTGACCTGCAAGGAGAAAACAGATCATAAGACCCAGCATCGTACATTTATAAAGCCTAAAGAACTGGAAGGATTGCCTCCTGGAACAAAAGTGAGTATCAAATATGTTGTATTTTAACATTTTGTATAAGAGAAATAAACTCCTGCCTAGTTTCATCTGTTATCTATAAAATACAAAATAACATATGATTATAATTAAGACCTTAATTTTAGGTTTTATTGTTCTTATCTTGGAAAGGAAAACTTCAAAACTGTAATTTTGAGTTGATTGACATGTGCTTTGTTGAAGCAATATTACTTTGTAGAGAGTGCAACTAGATTAACTGTAGGCTGAGACAGCTGTTGTTTCAGTATTCTGTAGGCTGTTTTTGAGCTATTCCAGTTATTAGAATATGTCTGTTTCAGGGGCTAGACTATAAAATGTTTTAGTTCAGGACTCTTGTTTAATTTATCTTTGTGTCCCAAGCATCTGTCCTAATGCCTTGAATGCCATAGGTTTGTTGAAACAAGTTCTGTTCCTGGATAGCATTGCTGTTTTTAGTAAGAAGCACACATATAACTACAAACTTTCCTTTTCCTGTTTGCCTTATATATATGTTTTCTCTGACTTCTTTATATGAAGTTATTACTTGAATATTTGATCCAGAGAAGGGATGGATAATCCAAACTGAAATAATCCCCAGACATTGATATTTAACTTTGAGTACATACTTTTGAATGTGAATATTTTAGTTAATTCAAATAGAAGATATAATGTGAAGCAATGATCTGAGATTTTGAAAAACTATCTGGTGTCCTTCTCTGCAGTCATTCATTCCATGCAGAATACTAATGTAAGAAGTACACACTTCTCATATCTTCCCTTGCAAGTAACAAAGTGCCCCAATATTAATATTAATATCTTAGAGCATTTGGAATATGCTTAATTCCAAATTTAAAAAGTTTATCAGTGTGCCTTTTCATACATTCTTTTTATTTAATCTATGCAGTACTCTAATGAGATAGGCAAGGTACATATTCTCCCCGTATTACAGATAAGAAGGCTTAGATGGGATAAATTCCTTACCCACAGTCACATGGCTAGAAACAAGTAGTATGGAAATTTAATTTCAGGTCCTTTGACTCCTTGTCTAGGCTTTTATATAATACCAAAGTCGCGTGTATTTCACAGAACATCACATAGACTATTCCTCAAGTACATAGAGGGAATTATAGTCACATGATTAAAGAGAGTGTTAATAAGTGACTGTTTTCCATCATTAACTATTGGGTATAATTGAATATTTCCTTTTTCCAAATGTTAGGTGATAACTTTTATATTAGCTACCATTAAGGAACTTCTGAGCATTTTTTAAATCTCCATGCTGTACGATAAATTGATTTAACCTCCATTGTGATATCTGAAAGCAAAAATCATGCCCAATGAGTCCCCAGAAAGAAAGAGAAGGTCACATTTACTGACTATCTGATAATGCAGGCCTTTACAGAGTGATTTTAGGCTGTGGGATTTATTTGTGTACATATGTAGGTAGGAGGTAGTTAGGTAGTTCGAAGGTGCTAAGGTTTGAACTTGGGGCCTTCTACATGCTAAGTGCTATACCACTGAGCTATATCCTCAGCTTTTAATTTTGATCTCTATTTGTGAAAACATTTTACTTATACTGAAGTATAAAAATAGCCAGGGAACATGCTTTTTTAATATTGCTAAAATTGCACTAACACTCCTAATTATCCATTAATATCTATGTTAACATATAACTGCTACCAATAGAAAAAATATATATAATAGCAGGAAATTAATACCAAGCTAAATTTCATTTAATTGGTATGACCATCTAGAATAAATGAGAGAATTGATTGTTGTTTATATTTACTATTTTCGAAATAATTATATTTAACTTTTTGTATTACAGTGATTTTTTTTGTAACAACTTTGTTGAAAATGCAATTCATATACCATGTAATTCATCTAGTTAAATTGTGCAATCCAATGATTTTATTTTAGAACATTCTCAGAGTTTTTAAAACATCACCAACAGTCAATTTTAGAACATTTTTATCACCCCCAAAAGAATCCCCATGCCCATTAGCGGTCACTCTGTTTCTCCTCCACCATCCCATGCAAACTTACATCTACCTTCAGTCCCTGTGGATTTTCCTATTATAAATAAAATCACACAGTATGTAATCTTTGGGGACTTATTTCTTTAGGCTGCCATAATGTTTCCTAGGTTCGTCCATATTATAACATGTTTCAATATCTCATTCCTTTTTATGACTAAATAATATTTCATGTTATGGATAGTCCACCTTTTATTTATCCATTCATCATTTGGTGGGCATTTGAGTTGTTTCTCCTTTTGGCTATTATCAATAATGCTGCTACAAAAACTCATGTACAAGTTTTTGTATCGTTGAAGAAATGCCTATTTATCTATTTTTTTGTCTGCTGTTTTTGCTTATGCTTTGGGCGACATATTTCAGAAACCATTGCCTAACTTATAGCCACGAGGACTTACTATCATATTTTCTTATAAAAGTTTTACCTTTTGAGGTCATAAAATTTGGTCTTTGATACATTTGGAGTTAAATTTTATATTTACTATGAAGTATGATTTGTGTATAGATATTAGTTTTTAACAGCACCATCTGTTGGTAAGAGTATTCTTTCCCCATGGAATTGTTTTGGCAACTTGTCTAAAATACATTGATAATAAATGTGAGAACTTACAGATGATATTTTTAACACTACTGTGAAATTAATTTTCTAGGAAAAAAAAATATATATATATGTTGTTGTTGTTGTTTTAGGTTACTATTCGAGCTTCATTTGGACCTCTTCAGCCAAGACCATCAAGTACACCATCCAATTGTGCTCCAAGTACTTCTTCTCTTCAGGTCTTACCTCCAAAGTCTAAAAGCACAACTGCTAAAAATCTCACAAAATCTAATGCAAGTAAATCTAAGACAAGTAAGCCTAATGCAGCTGCCTCTGCTGCAAGTAAACCCAACACAAGTAAACAGAGTGGAGGTGGAGTTACAACTAAAAGCAAAGCCAAACACTCTTACAAGCAGAAAAGACAACGCAACCGAAAAAATAAAATCAGCATAGCTTTGAAAAACTTAAGGTACTTTTTATCTTGATTAGTCCTGTTAAAAATACTAATTTAATTTTAAATATTAAAAGTTCATTTTAATATAATTTACTATATCACAGAACCCTCTTGCACATTTACATGATAATCACTTATCTGGCATAAAGGCAAGTGAATGTAAAAAGTATACCTTTTTATTACCATTTACATGATAAAAGACTTTTTACATTTGCTGATCAAAATTCAAATTACTGTGTTTATTCCATATTTTTAATCCTTTACATCAAGCTTATGTTTTGTGCTTTTATCTTGTGATAGTTGAATCAGCTAATTTGATCCATTTCATTCCATGGAAATATTAACTGGTGTTTGACTTTTTTTTTTATAGAGAGAGAATTTTAATATTTATGTTTTTTTAGTTTTGGGCAGACACAACATCTTTGTATGTGGTGCTGAGGATCGAACCCAGGCCACATGCATGCCAGGCGAGCAAGCTACCGCTTGAGCCACATCCCCAGCCCGGTGTTTGACTTTTTTTAAAAAAAAATTTGTTAGTTATTGATGGACCTTTAGTTATTTGTTTGTTTGTTTATGTGTGGTGCTGAGAATCAAACCCAGTGCCTCACCCATGCTAGGCAAGCTCTCTACCACTAAGCCACAACCCCAGCCCCTGGTGTTTGACTTTTTGCGCTTGTTCTAACTTATTGTTTCAAAGTATATTTTCAAATTTTAAGTTTCTATTTAAGGATATTAATTTAAACACCTTGTCTTTAATTAATGAATTCTTTATATACAAATATATTTTAGTTGTTGATGGATCTTTTTTTAATGGGGTTCTGAGAGTTGAACCTAGTGCCTTAATCATGGTAAGCAAGCACACTCTACCATTGAGCTACAACCCCAGCCCCTCAATTAATGAATTCTTTTTTAAGATTTTTTATTTGTTCTAATTAGCTATACATGACAGTAGAAGACATTTTGACACATCATACATAAATGGAATATAACCTCATTTTTCAATTAATGAATTCTTAATAAGACATTGCATTATTGTTTTTGTTTTATAATATGTTTTTATCATTTTTTTCCCTTTGCCTTCATAAGGTGTCGTCGGGGAATTCACAAGTGCATTGAATGTCATTCCAAAATAAAGGACTTTGCAAGCCACTTTTCTATATATATCCACTGTAATTTTTGCAAATACAACACTAACTGTAACAAAGCCTTTATAAATCATATGATGAGGTAAGTTAAATATGTAAATTGTTGATCAAAATTGTCATTCAGGCATGGGGGTTTAGTTCAGCAGTAGAACCCTTGCCTAGCACGTTGCCAGGCCCTGAGTTCATCCCAAGCACCTAAATAATAATAATAATTAAAATATCCATTCAAGAAATTTATTTTTTAAAAACAAAGTTCCCATATTAGAAGCAAGTTTGTCTTATCAAGGAGCTAAAAGTCTAACATAAGGGAACTTCAAGGATGTTCCTTGTACTGTTTCAGTATAGTAACTGATCAAAATACTAGGAAAGAAATTGTAAGAACAGTTAGACTAATGAAATTAGAATGGTTTTATTAGGGAAATGTGTTTTGCTATGGGAATTTTTTTTCTTCTCAGTAAAAAGTGGTTATTTTCAAATAAAAAATTTTGATTTAATTTAGTTAAACTTGATACTGGGTATTGAACCCTAGGCAACTTTACTATTTAGCTTCATCCTCAGCCCTTTTTACTTTTGAGTCAGGGTCTCGTTGACTTATTCAGGCTGGCCTCAAATCAGGAATTCTCCTGCCTCAGCCTCTTTAGACACTGGGATTATAGGTGTGAGCCACTACACCCAGCTTAGATATAAAATTTTAAATGTCTTCAATATATTTATCAAATAAACACATGTAACTACATGAATTACCCTCTTCAAATGATCACTTTGAGAGGCTCCAGGTTTTTCAGTAATGCTAAGAATATTATTTACTTTTTCTTTTGGCCTGCTACTCTACCTGCCTCACTCGCTCTCCCTCTCTTTTTCTCTCTTCTTTTCCCTCTTCCACTCTTCCCTTATCCATTTATCCATTCCTTTCTCTAGCCATCCATCTATGTTTAAATTCATTCAGTGAAATATGAAATAAGAAGCTATAAGAATACTCCATTCATACTATTGCTATTAGAATTCTGTCTTAAACATTTATTTTTTAATTTTAGATGGACACAGTACCTTTATTTTATTTTTATTTGGTGCTGAGGATCGAATCCAGTGCCTCACGCATGGTAGGCGAGCACTCTATCTTTAAATCACAACCCCAGCCTTGGAATTCTTTTTCATATATTGATTCAGCTGCCATAATTTGTGTACCTACTGTGTACTCCATGCTAGAAGAAAGACTTCAGAGTTCATTTTACTTTCATTTGGACTTATTTTGTAGGGACTTATTCCTTCAGGATGGACTTTTTTAAATAGCAAAAAAAATTCAGATATAAATATTGAGGTAGTTCTATTTCAGTTAGTAAAAAGATATAACCAATAAAAGTAGTTATATCGAAGATTATAACAAGATCTCTTTGTTGCTTTCTGGTTCTAGTAGGCTACCCCAGGTATGAAGGGTTTTCCCTCACTTTTTGATGACTTCAGCACTTCCCACCCCACCTCCCATAACGTTCAGCCTGACCTCAGGATACTTTGACTTCTTGGTGCTAGCATTTCATGTCCACTTCTAACTTCTTTCACGTCCCCTTCCCTTTCTTACCACAGTCTCATTTTATCTTATTGTACACAATATTGATTTCAAATTCTCATTACATTACTTTCAGGGTCTTGATCACTATTTCTATTCCAGCAGCATCAATCCAATTTTTTAGTCAACCTCACCAAGCCTCAAGGGTCATCTGTTTTAAATGGTGCTTTGTTTTTTGTCCTAGAATCCTTTTACATCTTCAGTCATGCTTAGTCTTGCTGTTCTTGAATCTTTTATCCTTTTTGAAGTATCTGTGCTTGCTTCTAGTCTATCAAACCACTTGTTTCAGCTGTGAATTGATGATCTTTAATTTGGTCTTTTAAAAATATCTATTTTATCAGCATCAGTTGTCTAAATACTTTTCATGACCTTAAGAATTTTATTCTATTTTCTCAGTTATTAATCTTGCCTACAGATTACTCAGAGGTGATTGCTTTTGATTTTCCCAAGATTAACTTTTTCCTACCTCAAAGTTTTTCCTTCATCCATAGTTTAATCTCAGAAAATAGAAATGATCCACTTTTATAGTCATCTATGTTTCCTCCACAACTTTATTCAGCTGTTTTGGGCATTCATTTAATTTCTTTCTACACATATCTTCTGCCTATAAGAGTTCTTGGATTTTGGGGTTTGTTTGTTTGCTTTGTAGGATGAGGGTGATTTGTTTTTATTTTGTGTATTTGCTTATCTTTCTTTTATCATCAGCATTTACAAAGAATATTTTTTACTAGCTTATTTGTCATTTTTTACTCTTTGTAATTTGAGTATTATCCCTACCTATAGCTAAAGTTACTCCTTTAAAAGGTAGTTTAAACTAGGTGGCCAGGTGTTGTGGCACATGCCTATAATCTCAGTGGTCGGGGAGGCTGAGGCAGGCAGTGTGAGTTCAAAGCCAACCTCACAACTTACCAAGGCCCTAAGCAACTCAGTGATACCTTATCTTTAAATAAAATATTAAAAAGGGCTGGAGATGTGGCTCAGTAGTTAAATGCCCCTGGATTTAATCTCCAGTATAAAAAATTATCAGTCATGTCCCAATACTAAATATGCTCACTAGTTTTCTTTCTTACCCCTCTGTGACTTCAAACTTTAGAGTATTTGATAATTTTGACTAATCACTTTGATTTTGGGACCATGGATGAAACCCAGGGCCTTGAACACGCTAGTCAAGTGCTGTACCACTGAGTTACACCCTTTGTCCCTAATCACTCACGTTTGAAACTCAATTTCTGTTAAACTGCCACTACTTTAACCACTCTGTGTTTTCTCTTTTACCTTTCAACTGTAAATTCTCCCAATTTCAATGATGAGTTTACTGAGACCTAGTTCTTCATTTCTGTTTGATATTAAGTAAAACATTATTGTATGTCTAAGATTCAAACCACCTTCATCCCAATACCCTTTATACTCATTCTGCTTTAGGGTATTATTTGCATAAATGTGAAGCAACAGCTGGAAATAATTCACTGTCCCAAGTTTCTGAAGCTGGTGAGGATTTCTTGCTCTGCCACCATATATTGTGGCTTCCTGAGAATCTACCTTCTGCAGTTTATCACTCTACCTTCCCACTACCTCAGTGGTTTTACACCCTTACCCCAGTTGTTCTAAATAGAGCCTCAGCCAGCCTTTTCCTCAGTTTGCTGCTGGGAACAATGTTGGTCTCACTCTGTGCCAAACACATGACTGCCCTAATGGTGCATTAACTCTGCCCCTCATTTATAAAGGATTAAATTGGAAAATATTTTTGATGTTTCTTAAACCTATGTGTGTTAGAATTCTGTGACTATGACAGAATACCTGAGATAAACAACTTATAAGGAAGAAAATTTTATTTTGGCCCAGGGTTTCAGAGGTTTCAGACGATGGTCAGCTGGCTTTGTTTTTAGGACTGGGGCAAGGCAGTGCATTATGGTGGGGAGCACATACTGGGGCAAAGCCCCTCACTATGTGGTGGCATGGAAATGAAAAGAAAGAGTCTGATGTCCCATAGACTTCTAGAGCACATAAAGACTTCACCACTTCACAGTAGTACCACAGGCTGATGATCAATTTTCTTTTTTTTTTTTTATTGGTTGTTCAAAACATTACAAAGATTGCAGAATCACATCGGTTACACATCCACATTTTTACATAATGCCCTATTAGTAACTGTTGTATTCTGCTACCTTTCCTATCCTCTACTATCCCCCCTCCTCTCCCCTCCCATCTTCTCTCTCTACCCCATCTACTGTAATTCATTTCTCTCCTTGTTTTTTTTCCCATTCCCCTCACAACCTCTTATATGTAATTTTGTATAACAATGAGGGTCTCCCTTCATTTCCATGCAATTTCCCTTTTCTCTCTCTTTCCCTCCCACCTCATGTCTCTGTTTAATGTTAATCTTTTCTTCCTGCTCTTCCTCCCTGCTCTGTTCTTAGTTGCTCTCCTTATATCAAAGAAAACATTTGGCATTTGTTTTTTAGGGATTGGCTAGCTTCACTTAGCATAATCTGCTCTAACGCCATCCATTTCCCTGCAAATTCCATGATTTTGTCATTTTTTAGTGCTGCGTAGTACTTCATTGTGTATAAATGCCACACTTTTTTTATCCATTCATCTATTGAAGGACATCTGGGTTGGTTCCACAGTCTAGCTATTGTGAATTGTGCTGCTATGAACATCCATGTGGCAGTATCCCTGTAGTATAGTACGCTCTTTTAAGGTCTTCAGGGAATAGTCCGAGAAGGGCAATAGCTGGGTCAAATGATGGTTCCGTTCCCACCTTTCCAAAGAATCTCCATACTGCTTTCCAAATTGGCCTTACCAATTTGCAGTCCCACCAGCAATGTACAAGAGTACCCTTTTCCCCGCATCCTCGCCAGCACTTGTTGTTGTTTGACTTCATAATGGCTGCCAATCTTACTGGAGTGAGATGATATTTTAGGGTGGTTTTGATTTGCATTTCTCTGACTGCTAGAGATGGTGAGCATTTTTTTCATGTACTTGTTGATTGATTGTATGTCCTCCTCTGAGAAGTGTCTGTTCAGGTCTTTGGCCCATTTATTGATTGGGTTATTTGTTATCTTATTGTTTAATTTTTTGAGTTCTTTGTATACTCTGGATATTAGGGATCTATCTGAAGTGTGAGGAGTAAAAATTTGTTCCCATGATGTAGGCTCCCTGTTTTCCTCTCTTATTGTTTCTCTTGCTGAGAAGAAACTTTTTAGTTTAAGTAAGTCCCATTTGTTGATTCTTGTTATTAACTCTTGTGCTATGGGTGTCCTATTAAGGAATTTGGAGCCCGACCCCACAATTTGTAGATCAAAGCCAACCTTTTCTTCTGTCATAGTCTGATTTGATATCAAGGTCCTTGATCCATTTTGAGTTAACTTTTGTGCATGGCGAGAGAAGGGGATTCAGTTTCATTTTGTTGCATATGGATTTCCAGTTTTCCCAGCACCATTTGTTGAAGATGCTATCCTTCCTCCATTGCATGCTTTTAGCCCCTTTATCAAATATAAGATAGTTGTAATTTTGTGGATTAGTTTCTGTGTCCTCTATTCTATACCATTGGTCCACCCACCTGTTTTGGTACCAGTACCATGCTGTTTTTGTTACTATTGCTCTGTAGTACAGTTTGAAATCTGGTATTGCTACACCTCCTGATTCACACTTCCTGCTTAGAATTGCTTTTGCTATTCTGGGTCTTTTATTTTTCCATATGAATTTCATTATTGCTTTATCTATTTCTACAAGAAATGCACAGGCTGATGATCAATGCTTTAGCATGTGGGCTTTGGAGGACATTTAAGTTCTAAACCCTGACACCATGTGTCATTTCATTCTTCTTTTCCCATTTTCCATAGAAGCCCCAAAATATCTCATAGGACCTCTAGTCCCATCTGTCCCTTATCATTCTCAATAGGCCACAGACTCCCGAATTCCAGTGAGCCCCAAACCTGCACTGTCACTCCACACATTAAACTCTTATTTATCACTAGCCTTATATAGAACTGAAAGATTCCAGTTCTCTCTAAAGGCCTTATGGGTCCCTTTCATTTTTCCTACTTTAGTAGCACTATGCTTTCTTGCCTCATACCTTACTGTAAGTGGCATACCCTTACTCCTACCTGGTATAAACTTTTTTCTCATAGGACTGAGTTCTCTATAAGGTCAAGTACCTTTATTCCCAAACCATAACCAAGTATATTCTCAGAAGAAAGGCCCCCAGATTATTGATCTTTTTCACAAGATAGTTTCTCCATATTCAACATCTAAAGTGAATTTCCTATTCTTAGTTATTTCCTGGAATGCCCCTCTCCTTCCCTCAGTTCACCTTCTCTGAAGTATCTGATCATTGACACTCAACAGGGATAATTTCTCTTGAGTTCTGTAATATTTCATTATTCTGTTTCATATGTGTCTATATTATCTTGTGAGAGAAGCTCTTTATATTTACCATGGTACCTATTCTGAGAGTATTTTCTTGAGATTGTAGTTAGTCAGATTCTTTCCCCATGCATGCATAGTTTGCTGGTGGTGGTTACCTTGTGTTTGAGGGTTGCTATTGCCATGGCATGTTTACTCATTTGTATCTGTTAGTGCAAAATACAGTTAGTGTCTCAAACTTTAACTTGCATAGGAATCAGCTAGAAAATGCATTAAAATCAATTTCTGGGCTCCACTGCCAGAGATTCATTTTTAGATTTATGGTGAGGGAGAGCTGAGATAACTGCATTTCTCATAAGATCTCAGGTGATGCTGATGCTGCTGGTCCATGGACCACACTTTTAGTGTTGCTGCACTAGGCTAGTCTCTAACAGGAAAGCTTTCCTTGTGAGTTAAAAGGTGGGGAGTATAAAAACTATTACCATTGTCTACAAAGTTTAGATTATTGGTTTTTTTGGTTCTTTGCATAGGAGAAGCATTCTTTTAACTCACAAGTTCCACTTCCTTAAATTTGCTTTCTTTAAAAGTTCTCCTAGTAATCCAGGCATGGTGGCAGCACATGCTTGTAATCCCAGGACTCAGGAGGCTAAAGCAGGAGGATCTCAAGTTCAAGGCCAACCTGGGCAACTAAGTGAGATCCTGTCTCAAAATATTTAAAAAAATTTAAAACAAACTGGGGATGTAGCTCAGTGGTAATGTACCCCTTTCTTCAATCCCCAGTACTGCAAAAAATAAAAATTAAAAATTAAAGTTCTCCCAGTCATTGCAAAAGTCTCTTTAAATATTTTTATCAATATTAAGCAATATCATCTAGCTCAGGTAGCATTTACTTCTAGTATCATTAGGACTATTTGCCCTCCCCCAATGTTTTAAGATTAGAAAATAATTATTATTCATAGCAATTTCTATTATAGCAAAATACATTAGTAGCAAATAACTTTTTAATTGTTTTTACTCTTAATAATTGAAAGAATTAATTTGATGCTGTTTGCATTTTTAACTCTTTGAGTATTTTTTTTATAGTGGTGAAGTACTGAACATCTTAAGAATGTTCTCAGGGAAATATGTCATTAGAAAATATACTACAGGTAAAATGGAATGTAAGATAAAAATATTGAATTAAACAGAAATGACTGTCTTAGTCCATTTGGGCCAAATACTATAGACGGGGTGGCTTTTTTAAACAACAGAAATTTATTTCTCATAGTTCTGGAGGCTGGGAAGCCCACAATCAAGGTGCCAGCAGATAACAGGTTTCTGGTGAGGGCCCATTCCTGATAGCACTTTCTTACTGCATCATCACCTGGTGAAAGGGGCAAGCCAGAGTCTTTCTAAGGTCTCTCTTACAAGGGCATTAGTCTCATTCATAAGAATTCTGCTCTCCACTCAAAGGCTCTACCTCCTAATAGCATCACAATGGGGGTTAGGTTTTAACATGAATTTGGGGGGAGGGACAGTAATTCAGATCATAGCAGTGATCAACAGAATCTTATCATTTAATAATGATCTTTTATTCAAAATTGAAAAATTAAGAAAAGAATTGAAATGTGGTCATGTAATTAATAAAACTTTTTATATAATAAAAGTTTTTTAAAATCTTGTTTGTGTTTTATCTCTCCAGTTCTCATAGCAACCACCCAAGTAAACGGTTTTATATTTTCAAGAAGCATTCAGGAATTCTCAGGTAACTGGTTGATCCTTTTCCATTCTTTTACTGAAAAATTATAGTAACTTTTAAAAACATAATAGTTGGGTACCTGATTTGAAACTCTCAGTGATTGTTACTGGACATGATACAATTCTGTTCACTATATTCTTTGATCATAGTGAGGGATGGCCTGTCATCTCTGACTGAACTTTGGTTCAGTGGTGCCAGGCATTGAGATCAAATCTTCATGCATTTGCATTGTAAAACAAAAAATAAGGCTAATAATATTTGAATAGAAATAAGTTCATTAAAACATTGTAATAGTTAAAATTAATATATAGCTTTCAAATTCTTAATTTTTCTTTATGAAATAAAAGTACATAGCTTGCTTACTGTACAGAAAGAATTACTGATTAATATTTCTAAATGATAATTAACTTTGGTTATATCGAAAAGACTTAGAAGCTGCTAAGCATTGTGGGTTTTTCAGTTTTCTAATTCCTTTTACATCCATCTTTCCTTGTTTAATTGTTTTGCTCATATTGAATAGTGCATGGCATGTAATAGGCATTCAGAAAATATTTGTTAAAGAAGTTAATGTACATATTGAAAACAACATGTGGATGATTTTGAACCAACAACTCATAAATGGAGGGAAATTTGATTCAATTTTTAAAACATAGTCATGCTATTTTAAATCATTACTCAATTCAGTGACTTGGGGGGGAAAAGTAAAATAAGTATTACCTTTACTGAATATTTTTAAAGAATTAAAATAGGTTTAATGTTGAAGATGAGATTTTAATTTGATTTTCACTTTGTTGACAAGTTCACTTGTGTGCTTGGTTTCTAAATTAACTGTATGATTTTAAAGATCTGAGATGCTTTTTTCCTAACTTGGGTGGTTCTCAATTTTAAAAAGAAAATTAGTCAATTTTTTATATATGGTACTTAGTATGTTTATAGTTCTATAGAATAATATTTTTGTAATTACTATTTTATTAAAATGAATTCTTTATTTTTTTAATTATTTGTTGTACATCCGCCACATATACAACAGAATATATCAGATCCTATACAAATTATGGTGATAAAGAAGGCAGCCAGCTTGGTACCTTCCTTCAAGGAATGTACAATTTATTGGAGGGATATAAATGTATGAACAAAAATAACTACAGTAATACAACGAGGTTTGTAATAAGTACAATCAAAGCAACTGATTTCAAAGGACAGAGATGTTTTCTGCTTCTAAGAGGCACAGGGGCATTCTAGTTGGAAGAAATATCACGAATAAAAGTTTGCATAATGGGAAACAGCATACAGTACACATTCAGACATTCACAGTGGATAATTTGTAGTGTATTTTGGGAAAAACACAAAGTTTACATAATGTGGTATTAAAATCAATGTCTGCAGGAATAGTTTTAATTTTATTTATCTTTATTTTTATTTATTTATTTTTATGTGGTGCTGAAGATCAAACTCAGTGCCTCACACGTGGCAAGCAAGTGCTCTGCCACTGAGCCACAACTTCAGCCCATGGGAGAATGGTTTTGAGCTTAGATCCATAGTTTAGAATTCTTTAAAACGATTCCAAGTCATTTATACTTAATTTTAATTTGGAGAACATTGGGGAAACCATTGTTTTTTTGAGTAGAATCAAGGGTTCCAAAGGAAGACTGTGATTGGGTATATAAGATAAGTTGTAGTTGCATGAGGCATAGACTGATAAAGGTTATTGTGGTAGTTAAAACTGATTTAATGATGACCTAGGTAGTGAAGTGTTATCACATCATATTTAATATCATGACCTCTGGAATCAAAGGGTTCAGTTTCAAACCTCATGCTGGCCTTGGTAGTTAAGTAAACTTGATCCTGTCCTCTATAGAAAAGTGCTAATGATAGCACCTGCTTCTCTGGGTTGTTAGAAAATATAAATCAGCTGGTATGTCTAAAACCCTCAACCTGACACAGCATAAATGCCCAATAAATTGTTACTGTTCTAGATGTTTGAAATATTGGATGTTTTAAGGAAAAGATAACTACTGGTTTGTATCAATGTCAGGGAAGTGGCACCATAAGAGAGAACAAACAGGAAGGATGATTTGGGGGAGGAAGCCCACAATTTCAGTTTTACAAAGATAATATGTGATTCATCTGAGTAAGAGCTAGGTATAAAAACAGACTATTAAGACTAGAACTTCAGGGGAGAATGAATCTAAGGTATATTACTGGGTTTTTTTTTTCACAATATATTTTTTTTATTTTTATGTGGTGCTGAGAATCGAACCCAGTGCCTCACACATGCTAGGCGAGCGTGCTACCACTTGAGCCACATCCGCAGCTCTGTTACCATTTTTTTTTAATTTATTTATTTTTATGTGGTTCTGAGAATTGAACCCAGTGCTTCACATGTGCTAGGCTAGCACTCTAGCACTCAGCCACAACCCCAGCCCATATGTTACTGTTTTTTATTCCTGTACAGGAAGGATATTCCAATTTAAAGTATCTGATGAACTTGAAAAATATATTTATGCTTTGTTAATAAACTGACAATAATTACATTAAGGAATTTATTTTTAAATCCTCACATTTTATTTTTTTTAGTTGTCAATGGATGTTTATTTTACTTATTTACCCATGGTGCTGAGAATTGAACCC
The DNA here is from genome assembly GCF_052094955.1 of Ictidomys tridecemlineatus. Lineage (NCBI taxonomy): Eukaryota > Metazoa > Chordata > Mammalia > Rodentia > Sciuridae > Ictidomys > Ictidomys tridecemlineatus. The sequence continues at coordinate 21,321,909 of NC_135493.1, forward strand.
AGTGCCTCACATATGCCAGGCAAGCAGTCTACCACTGAGCTACAATCCTAGCCCATCTCACATTTCCTTTCTAATTTTGTCTTAAATTAGACACAAGATTATAGGCTGCATAGACTGTACCCTATTTCTTCACTAATTGTGTCTGTGATACCTAGTAGTACAATGTGCAAAGGAAGTCCTCGGCAAATGTATATTTCATATTACAAAATTTGAAAATGATAATCTTGGTACATAAAATAAATGAGCAGTAATCATTGAACTTGAGTATTGATTTCTATACAAGATAAGAGTCTCTCTTACCATCTAATTCTTTTTTCCATAGGGGCATTACTCTTGTGTGCCTTAAGTGTGATTTCCTAACTGATTCTTCTGGCTTAGACCGTATGGCTAAACACTTAAGTCAACGTAAAACTCATACTTGCCAAGTTGTAATAGAGAATGGTATGTATATATAATAGTGTTACTTTGAATTTTAAATATTTAATCTAGTACTTTTGATCAGCCACAGTTTGGGCTTTCAGGTATTACAAATTAATTTATTCTTCATATATGCTATTTTAAATGTAAAACTCTTCTTCTGGTTACAGTTTCCGAAAGTACCTCAACTTCTGAACCCACTTCTGAGTAAGTTTAATTTTAATTCAGTGCATTTTACTTTGATGGATTTTAGCACTGTTGCAATTTTGAAATGTATAATTAATAGAAATGAAAAATATTAAAGTATTTTGTTTTTGTTTTTGTTTTTAAAGCGGCTTGTTGAAATAGATTCCTGCTCTATGGAGCTCGTGCAACCTGGTGCAAGACAAGTTGGAATTTCCTAAGTTCAAAGTTCTGAAGTGTTTTCTTACACAAAGGCAGTTTCCTAAGTTCAAAGTTCTGAAGTGTTTTCTCACATGAAGGTGGTTAAACAAAGTTCATGACATTCAGCTCTTTTCAGCTTTCAGATGGCACTAGATTCTTATTCCACCTTATCTTTGTGTCAGGTTAACATGTCCTAACGTGTGTTTTTTTTTTCCTCTAGTTGACTTTCTCCAAAAATAACTTTTGTTGTTATGATCTTTTCTTGCTTTGCTTAAAATAATTTGTGTTTTTTTCTCCTGTACTTGCCTTCTGAGTATTACATTCCAAATGACATGGCTGTTCATCTTTTTTGTCTGTTTTGTTCTTATAAGTCTTACATTTTTAGGTCAGATAGATGTTTTTTCCCTCATTCTTTTGTCTGTCATTGTTCTATTTTTTTCCTATTTTTCAGATGCAGAAGCAACACAGAAATTTCAAAAAATGTCCAGTGTACTCCTGGACAGTGTCCCCCTTCGACGGACACAACTGATGCCTGTTCTGTCTTTCCAAGGAATGTGAATTATTTGACTGTGAGACTTCTTCTAGTTTGTGGCCTTAAGGAATCAGATCTTGGGGAGAGTCCCTTCCTACCTGACTGGCCTCCCATAATGCTGATGCTGATTTGGCCAGAGATGACCTCAAGGCCCACCAAATTGAGCACAACTCCCCACTGGGGGCTTTCGTTCTTGATCTTAAGCTTATGGGTTGATTCTAACCAAGAAAAGCCCATCAAATCAGTGCTTCAACATCCAAGTTGAAGTTGAATCATTTTGGCTGCTGCCCTTTAATCTTCCTATAGCATGCATGCAGTCTAAAGAAAATGAAATTTCTGTTGTATAGAGAACCAAGATTACTTTTATGTTTTTGGAAAAGTGAACTTTAAATTTACAGTTCCAAAGTAACAACTATTCACATTGTCATTTAAAGTTTTATCCAGTATTAATCCTAGGAGTTTTCAGCAATACTAATATTTAGATTTTTTAATTTAATTTTTTTCATTAAATTTTAGTAGCTTGGTGTTATGTTGTTCTTCATCAAGTTTATTGATGTCCGTTTTGTTATGTCTATTTTTGTACTCTTCTCTTTAAAGCTTTTGTTTTGTGTTTGTTTTGTTTTTGTTAAGAACTCCAATAATTTTCTTTGTAATTCTCCACAGATTTCATGTGGCTACCAACTGGTAGCTTCTTAATTTTGATACTTGTTCAGCTCATTAGACATTATTACATGCTCTATCTTGGGACTTTCATTAACATCTTGGGGATTGTGAGTTCAAAGACATAAAGAATTGGCAAAAACTCCTCTTTCAGACCTTAAAACAAATTTTAAAGTTACATTTCTGATTATCTAATACATAATATCTTCTTAGCCATTAATGTAATTCCTTTGGATAAAGATAATATATTCAAAAATATTGGGACCAAAAAATGCACTTGTTTCTTGCCCATATATATATATAGATGTATATTTTTTTTAATTTGGTGTTTGTTTATTTTGGTTACATTGAATATAGATTTGCTGAACAGTTTTGATGTTACTTATTTTTTTAATAAAATTTGTATTGTTAAAGGGCCTTGAGAATTGTTTTCTAATAAATAACTTCATATAAAACTGTAGAATGTATCATATAAGTAACTAGAAAGATTGCTTTGCTTCTCACATGGAAGCCTGATTGCTTGGCCTACAGATCAAGAACATTATCTATTGAATGCATCTTGCACTTTTTCTCCCAGCATATTTAGAAGGTCACTGTTTATATTTTATTAAGTAATTTCTTGAACATTTTTCCTGCATTATTGGGAATTAAACTCAAAGGCACTCTGCCACTGAGCCACATCCCCAGCCCTTTTTATTTTTTACAATGAGACTGGGTCTTGCTGAGTTGTCAAGGCTGGCCTTGAACTTGTGATCTTTCTGCCTTAACCTCCCAAGTATCTGGGATTACTGGGGTGCATTACTACACCAGGCTACTTTCTTGAACTTTAAAACCTAGCAAAAGCCCGCTTTGTGATCTTAATAAACATAAAGGTGGACAAGCTCTGAAGTCATTTGACTCAATCATGAGTGTTTTTTTCCTTAAACTCCAAAATCAGAACTTCATGAATGTATTTTGAATGAATCATTTTCCAAAATTTTTAGAAGTGGTTTGTTTCATAGTAGTGAACTTCATGATACTCTGGTCTTTTATTTTCATACCTATCTCTAGGATATTTTGTCAATTTCCACTTTTCTACTCAATTTTTTAAAACCTTTAAATTGTGATAAAATATATGTGATATAAAGTTTGCCACTTTAACGATTCATAAGTATACAAGTTTAGTGGAATTAATGATGCTCATTTTTTAAAAACTTTAAACGTTCACCCAGAAATAATTTATTTGTATTTTAAAGATAGCTTCTCTTTTTATTTATGTGTAGGTTCTCTGCCAATAGTTCAGAAACATGAAACACCACATGCTATAAGCGGTATATTAGGTAGGGGAATACAGCTTTGTGTTCTTCCATAGAATTCTATTTCTTATATAACAGGGTATTTTCTTAAAAATATAATACTGTTAATAAAGATTCAAAATACACATATAATACTCTTAAAGTTCTGTGCCATGTAACAGCATTTTAATTTGTTTAAAACATTTCAATCAATATTAACCTTACTTATTATAGGCAGTTACAATTGTGTTTTAATTGGTACTAATGAATTTTATCTTGTCACCCTGATCCCTCTTTTTAAAAAAAAAAATTTTTTTTTAAAGAGAGAGTGAGAGAGGAGAGAGAGAGAGAGAGAATTTTTTAATATTTACTTTTTAGTTCCCAGCGGACACAACATCTTTGTTGGTATGTGGTGCAGAGGATCGAACCCGGGCTGCACGCATGCCAGGCGAGTGCGCTACCGCTTGAGCCACATCCTCAGCCCCAAAAAATATTTTTATTAGTTGATGAATTTTTAAATTTTATTTATTTATTGGTATGTGGTCTGAGAATAGAACCCAGTGCCTCACACATGCTAAGCAAGTGCTCTACCACTGAGCTACAACCCCAGCCTCTGATCCCTCTTTATCTTCAGGCTATCCTAAATAGTTTTTTCATCTTGATTCAGAAATACCCATGTCTTGCATACCTGCCTACTGGCTTTTTGTTTTAGCTGACTAAAGGTTATATGTTTAGTTTCAGTTCATCATCATTGTTAGAAAAGTAACCACTTATACACAGATTTAGATTCTTGCCCTTTGTGACACATTGACAAAACAACTTCTTCAGTCTTTCTTTGTTCATCAAATAATTATCTACTATATACCTACCACTGTTCTAGGTGTTGGAAATACAGGATGAAATCATCTCTCATGGGGCTTACATTTTAGTGGTGGGGAGAAATACAATAGAATGTAAATAATGTGCAAATATATGGCATCAAGTCCTACTATTAATGAATAATTATAGTGTATCAATAAAAATTTTAAAAATAGAAAACATCCTTCATAACTAAAAAAAGAAAACTTTATAGTATTCTGAATGGTGATCTATAGAGGAAAAATTAAGTAGGGAACAATAGTGTGTGTGTGTGTGTGTATATATATATATATATATATGTATATATATATGGGTTGAGGGTTGGGTGAGTGGTTGCCATTAAGGCAGACCTCCTTGAGAAGACATTTGAGTAAATTTGAAGGAAATGAGCAAGTAGTATCAGAAGTACTGCCTAGAAAAATGGCACAAGAACAAAATCCCTGAAGTGGAAATTGGAAACCTCATATACTACTGGTACAAATGTAAAATGGTTCTGCCACTATAGAAAATAATTTAGCAGTTGCTCAAAAAATTAAGCATAGAATTACCATGGGAGGGGCTGGGGTTGTGGCTCAGTGGTAAAGCGCTCGTCTAGCATGTGCAGGGCCCTGGGTTCGATCCTCAGCATCATATAAAAATAAATAAATAAAGTATTTTTAAGAGAGAATTTTTTAATATTTATTTTTTAGTTTTCGGTGGACACAACATCTTTATTTTTTTATTTTTATGTGGTGCTGAGGATCAAACCCAGCACCCCGCACATGCCAGGTGAGTGCACTACCGCTTGAGCCACATCCCCAGCCCAAATAAAGGTATTTTTTTATTTTATATTTCCAAATTGGTGCAGCCAATTTGGAAAGCAGTATGGAGATTTCTTGGAAAGCTGGGAATGGAACCACCATTTGACCCAGCTATTCCCCTTCTCGGTCTATTCCCTAAAGACCTAATAAGAGCATGCTACAGGGACACTGCTACATAGATGTTCATAGCAGCACAATTCACGATAGCAAGATGGTGGAATCAGCCTAGATGCCCTTCAATAGATGAATGGATAAAAAAAATGTGGCATTTATACACAATGGAGTATTACTCTGCATTAAAAATGACAAAATCATAGAATTTGGAGGGAAATGGATGGCATTAGAGCAGATTATGCTAAGTGAAGCTAGTCAATCTTTAAAAAACAAATACCAAATGACCCCTTTGATATAAGGGGAGTAAACAAGGACAGGGTAGGGACGAAGAGCTTGAGAAGAAGATTAACATTAAACAGGGATGAGAGGTGGGAGGGAAAGGGAGTGAGAAGGGAAATCGCATGGAAATGGAAGGCGATCCTCAGGGTTATACAAAATGATATACAAGAGGAAAGGAGGGGTAAGACAAGATAATACAAATGGAAGAAATGATTTACAGTAGAAGGAGTAGAGAGAGAAAAGGGGAGGGGAGGGGAGGGGGGATAGTAGAGAATAGGACTGACAGCAGAATACATCAGACACTAGAAAGGCAATATGTCAATCAATGGAAGGGTAACTGATGTGATACAGCAATCTGTATACAGGTAAAGTTGGGAGTTCATAACCTGCTTGAATCAAACTGTGAAATATGATGTATTAAGAACTATGTAATGTTTTGAACGACCAACAATAAAAAAAAAAAAGAATTACCATGGGACCCAGCAGTTCCATTCCTGGGTATATAGCCAGAATAATTCAGCCAAGTCTGGTGGCACACACCTGTAATCCCAGTGACTCTGGAGGCTGAGGCAGGTGGATCACCAAATTCAAGGCCAGCCTCAGCAATTTAGTGAGACTTGTTTCAAAAAAATACTGAAGATATAGTTAAGTGGGAAATGTATCCCTGGGGCCAATCTCTAGTACCAAAAAAAAAAAAAAATTAAAGAAGAGACTAACATACCAGCACATGTGTGTTTATAGCACTACTGTTCACAATGGCCAGAAGATGGAAGCAGTCTAAATGTCATGAACAAATAAAGGGATAAATTGTGGAATATCAAATAGAATATTATTAAGCATAAAAAGGAATGAAGTACTGTTACATCCTGCAACATATGTGACCCTTTTAAACATGTTAAGTGAAAGAAAGTCACTAACAGTCACGTTTTATGATACAACTTATGTGAAATATATAGAATCTGCATATTCATACTGACAAAGGCAGATTAGTTGTTTCCAGAGCTGGAGGAGCAGGGTATGGAAAGCAGTTGCCTAATGGGTGTGGAACTTTATTTGGGGATGATGAAAATGTTTTAGAACTAAATAGAGATGTTTGCATGATAGTGTGAATGTACTGCCGCTAAATCGTTCACTTTAAAATGGCTAATTTTATGATATATGAATCTAACATCACTGTTTAAATTAAACTGGGAATATAAAGGAAGCCTCCTTAACCTAACCTAATAAAAATCTACAGCTAACATGATTATAATGGGAGAAAGGGCTGGGGAGAAGGCCCTGAAGCAGGCTCGTGCCTGGTTAAAAAACACAAGATTGGGGCTGGGGATGTGGCTCAAGCGGTAGCGCACTCGCCTATCGTGCGTGCGGCCCGTGTTCGATCCTCAGCACCACATACAAACAAAGATGTTGTGTCTGCCGAGAACTAAGAAAAAATAAATAAATGTTAAAATTCTAAAAAAAAAAACAAAACACAAGATTGATGGCACTGCAGAAGATCTGTAGGCTAAGCGGTAGCATAGGACATGGCTTGGGAGATCATGTGGACCACGTAGAATAGAGCCTTATAGGGAGTTTAAAGGTGTTAACTTTTATTCTGTGTTGGGAAGCCATTAGTAGATATTTTAAATTTTTATTAGTTATTGATGAACATTTATATATTTGTTTACATGTGGTGCTGAGAATCGAACCCAGTGCTTTACACATGCTAGGCAAGCACTTTACCACTGAGCCACAACACCAGCCCCCGTTAGTAGATTTTGAATGGGGTATTATAAATTATACCTTGATAAACAATGAAAATGAAAGTCCTCTTGTGGGGCTGAAGCAGGAGGATCCCAAGTTCAAAGTCAGTCTGGGTGACTTGGACCCTGTCTCAAAAAAATTAAAAGTGCTGGAGGTGTAACTCAGAGCTGGATGTTTTCCTTGGTAATCAAAAGGCAGGATCAGATAGAGAAGTTATGAATGTTCCTCAAATTTCTAGTTATTTTGAGAACAAGCCTGCCATACTTTCAAACAAGGAATAACGATGAATAGGTAAAAGAATCATTTTAGCAAGGTATGGCAGTACACCCCTGTCATTCCCACTAGTCTGGAGACTCAGGCAGGCAAAATCACAAGTCTGAGGACTGAGGACAACCTGGCAAATTTAGTGAGACCCTGTCTCAAAATTTAAGGAGAGTTGTAGTAGAGCATTTGTCAAGCATGAGCAAGATGGTTCAATCCTTTGGACCTCAAAAGAAAGTTTCTCAAGTACAGTCTTAATGGGATCCCTCCAGCTGCTGTCTTGAGAACAAGCTGCTTGCAATCCAAGGGAATAATCAGGGTTATAATAATCCAGATGGTAGATGATGGGGGCTTAGACTAGGATGGAACGAGCACAGGGGATAAGTGACTCAATTTGGGGTATATATTGAAGGTTAGGCCAACAGAATTTGTTGATGATTTCAGTGTAAAATGTGAAAAAAAAATGTGTGGGACAGCATGGTCATTAGCCTGGGCAACTGGTGTTGATATTAATTTACACATAGAAGACTTTAAAAGAGCAGATTAGGGAGAGAAGATTAGGACTTTGGTTTGGAACATGTTTAAGTTTGAGATAACTATTAGGTATCCAAGTGGGGAATGTCATAAACATTTGGATATATGAGTTTAGAGCTTAAGGGAGAGGTCCAAGCTGTCAATAATATTGATTTTATTTTTAAAAAATACAAGACCACCAAGGGATAGAGAAAATAAAGTCTGCAGACTGAGTTCTGGAGCATTAAGACAATAAGAGTTTAGGAAGATGAAAGGGAATAAAAAAATAGAAACTGAGTGGTCAGTTATGTGAGAGGAACACCAGAAAAGTGATTTTGTCTGGAAAACTTTAAGTACTCTGTAAAACATGGATGCTAACTTGTTCTAGAGTTTGGGGATTCTGTGATTCTATTTTGGTCAGACCTACACATCACTTATAATTTGTTAGGAGAAAATGAATTCTGAATGGTAATCATTTGACATATGTCAAAATATCACATTGTACATGTTAAACTTACAATTTTATTTGTTAAGTATACCTCAATAAAGTTGGAGGAAAGAAAGAATGCCAAATGCTACTGTTTCCGACAACAGAAACAAGGACTTAACACTGAGAAATGAATTGTCCCAATTACACCCAAGCACAGTTAACTCTCATAAAAGTAACACTTTGATTTCTGTAAAAGAAGGTACCTAGGTCTAGAAATAATGTCCATACTTTGTAAATAGTGTGCATAGCTCAATGGTAGAGTGAGTGTTTAGCATGTGCAAGTCTCTAGATTCAGTTTCAAGCACACACACATATCCACTTACAGAAATTCACATCCAAAAATCTTGAGTACTTATCCAATACTATTTACTTGTTTTTGAGATTCAAACTATTAATTTTATGAAAACATTTAATAGCAATAATAAAGTGTTTCCTTTTGTAGGACTTTGAAATGATTAAAAATATGTATATATCTTGTGCCAGGCACCGTGGCATATGCCTATAATCCCAGCAACTCAGGGGGCTGAGGCAGGAGGATCACAAGATCAAGGCCAGCCTGAGCAATCCTTTTTATTTTGAGATCCTGTCTCAAAATAAAAAGGACTGGAGATGTAGCTCAGTGGTAGAGTGTGTGTCTAGCATGTGTGAGGCCCTAAATTCAATCTCCAGCACCACATACACACACTGTAAGATTAATTTCAGAGAGTCACACTACTTACTTTTTTGCTGGGGAAGAGATCAAGTACAAATAGCTGAATTGGATCCAGACTTGGCATGAAGTTCCTTTCTTTTTCTTTTTCTTTTCTTTTTTTTTTTTTTTTTTTTTGTACTGGTGATTGAACACACAGGTACTTTACCACTGAGTAATATCTCCAGCCCTTTTGCTTTTTTGATTTTGAGACTAGGTCTCGCTAAATTGCTGAGGATGACCTCAAACTTTTGATCTTCCTGCCTCAGCCTCCTGAGTCACTTGGATTATAGGTGTGCACCACTGCACCCCTGGCAAAGTCCATTTTTCATCTAATTCAACTGCATCATGGCCTAGGGGAAGCTCTCTGTGTTCCCAGTGTATCAGGCCTAATTCTTTGGCTCCAAAATACATCTCCCTGTGCAGGTGAGGTGCTTTCTCAATGTCTCCCCTCCCTCCATCCCTCCTACTGGGCTAGTAGTTCCTAACAGTTCTCAGGCTCCCCTTAGGAGAATTCAGCTCTCATGATTTGGCAGAGGTAGTTTTAGGACACTCTTGGCCCATTTCCTTATTTATTATTAATTTTGGTACCAGGGGTGCTTAATCACTGAGCCACATCCCCAGCCCTTTTTGTTTTATTTTGAGATAAGGCTTCACTAAGTTTCTGAGGCTGGCTTTGAACTTGTTATCCTCACCCTCTCAAGTCACTGAGATTACAGACATGTGCCACCACACCTGGCCCATTTCCTTTTATAAAAGTAATATTCAAGTTCCAGGTGTCTCAGTGTCCAAATAGGGACCAGGATTATTTCCTTCAGAAAATGCTCAGTACTAGTCAGAAAAATGTCTGGTAAATACTCTGTTGCCTTTACTAATCTTACCAGCAGGAGGCGCTTGGCAGACGTGCAAAATCTCTTCATTGTATTATTCTGTCTCTTGCCTTTCATCCAGAGTGGTACTTAGTGTGAAAGTGTTTACACTCAGGATTGGTCTTCAGTTGTCTCTTGTAGTTAAGAGGCTCTTACCTACTAGTTTCAGGCAAACAGCCCAAGGACAATGGGTGTAACAGGAACAGTTTAATTTATTCTTTTTAGGGCCTGAAAGAATCTATTTCACTAGATTGAGTTCCCTAGTTACCAAGCTTACTGTAGGGTTCACACATCTGGTTTTGAATCTCTGGCTCAGGAAACAGTTTCTGATTTTAGAGCTCATCAGGAAGCTGAGGGATAACAACACACACACACACACACACACACACACACACACACACACACACACACCTAGAGGTACATCAGAACCACTTGTGGACATTTATAAAGTGCAAATTTGCTGTCCCCATACCCAGAGTTAATAGATCAGAGTGGCTGGGGCTAGTGCCTCAGGAATCTGTTCATTAACAAGTGCCCCATAGATTTCCTGAAGTAGGTTATGAACCATCATTAGGGAATCACTAGTCCAGGAGTATCTCTGGGATCTCCATCTCAGTCCTGATGCCCCAGCACCAACCTTTAGGAACATATACAGTCAACAGGGCTTAGAGACAGAACAAGATTTTCATGTAGGAGACTGCTGCCTTTGAATGGTGCTGACATCTTCAGGGGAATTTAGGTGGTTCAGGACAGTAGGTCAGCTCTTCCAGAGGGAGCAAGGCCCCTTCCAGTGAAGTGATGAGGTACAACCAGTAGAAAGGAGCCTCTATGAAGCAAGATAGCAACTCTGTCCCCCAGTGTCATGAGAGAATAAATGCTGGCCTCTGTCTACATCTGTGGGTCAGGGTTTCAGAAGAAGCTGAACCTTGCTTTCCATGGAGCTCTCAGCACATGCTCAGACCCTCCCCCACTCCCGGCATACACTCAGGTGGGCTGCAGTCTCCCCTGCAGGTGGAGCTTCAGGTGTTTACTGGGGATCCTTCCTGGCCCTGCTCTAGGCAGTGGTGCTCAGAGCAGCTTCTGGCCCTGGGCTCTGATTGCAGGACCCAGCAGAGATCATGTTAAGCCTCACTGAGCTCAGCCAGAACAAATCCTCAGGCTGAATCTGGGGGCCTGAGCAAATGAGCAGATACTGAAGGGAGGGACAGCTCTGGAGAGCCTAGTGGCGAGATCCTTCAGCCCCAAAGCCTGAACAGCAAGTCTTGCTGGCTGTGTGGTCCCCAGCTATTGTCCAATGCAAGGACATTTTAGGGACTCCTTTGGCTCAGAGACTGACACTTCAGTCAGACAATCAGGCTTCTTGGAGGTATCTGGTCAGTGTATCATGTTCTTGTTTATAAAACAGAAATCATCCCTACCTCATAGATTAATAAAAGAGCATTAAAAGAGATAATGAGAGAATGTCAAGAGTTTTACCACAGTGCCAGCACATAATAAGCATTTAAGTGTAGTTATTTCTCCTAATTCTGTTCTGTAGCACTAGAAAAGATCCCAAGGTGACAGGTCTAGATAGTGAAGAACTATAGAGGAGAGGCAGTGGCCATCATAATTAATTCCAGAAACTCGGTGATATCAAATGCGGAACCTGGAAACACCAACTTCCTTTGAATGCGTCCATTCCTCTCCATCCTCACAGCAACAAGGTTCTCTAGCCTTCTGGGTTTCTGTTAGATATGATTTGGGTTCAGCCTGTTTCCAAATCCTTTCTCTCAACACAAGGGATGCCTGAGCACCATCATGCCACCTTCTGTTACCATGAGTCAGTGCTGGGACCTGGAAAGGGACCTTACTAGAACTAGGGTCCCATCTTCCCCTGCATCTTACCCTGTGGAAAGGGACCTAGGGACCCTGCCAATGGACTGGAAGAAGGTCTGGGTGGATTCTGGAGGTTCTCAGGTTTCCTGGAAACACATGGTGAGCCCCAGAACTTTTTGAGTGTTGCCAGGTGACTGGGGGAGAACAATCTCATACTGTGGGGAGGGGTAAGATCAGGTAGGTGAGGCACAGAAGATATAATAGGCAGGTCAGTGAATGTCTGCTGTTCACAGCACAATGACAAGAGCCTTGACAGTCTAGGGGAAGTTTTCAGAGCCTGGTTTTTAGGGTGGGACCCAGGCATGGAAGTGGCATCCTTGAGGCACACAGGAATCACCCAGAAAGGGGTGTCTATCAATCTCAGAGGAGCCGAAAGAGAAGACTTTTCCTTCTTGCATTCAGCCAGCCTGTTGAATCTTTCTGAAGGTTACTGAGTCTAGATGGTGCTAAAATCCACTGGCTCCTTATTGCACTTAAAAAGCCCAAATCCTGCTGGGCATGGTGATGCATGCCTGTAATCCCAGTGGCTCAGGAGGCTGAGGCAGGAGAATCACAGGTTCAAAGCCAGCCTCGGCAATTTAATGGGGCCCTGAGAAACTTGGTAAGACCCTGTCTCAAAATAAAAAATGATAAAAAGGGGGCTGGGGATGTGGCTCAAGCAGTAGCGCGCTCGCCTGGCATGCGTGCGGCTCGGGTTCGATCCTCAGCACCACATACCAACAAAGATGTTGTGTCCGCCGAGAACTAAAAAATAAATATTAAAAAAAATTCTCCCCCTCTCTCTCTCTCTCTCTCTCTCTCTCTCTCTCTCTCTCTCTCTCTCTCTCTCTCTCTCTCTCTCCTCTCTCACTCTCTCTTTAAAAAAATGATAAAAAGGACTGGGGATGTGGCACAGTGGTTAAATGCCTGTGGGTTCATTCCCTGGCACCAAAAATAAAATTAAAATAACATCAGGGGCTGGGGTTGTGGCTCAGTGGTAGAGTGCTTGTCTAGCATGTGTGAGGCACTGGGTTTGATCCTCAGCACCACATAAAAATAAATTAAATTAAACAAAGGTCCATTGACAACTATATATATATATATATATATATATATATATATATATATATATATATATATATATATACACATACACACACATACACACAAATCCCAGTCAAAGCCTACAAAGCCCCTACTTCTCTAATTCATCTCCCACTACTATCTCCCTTGCTTGCTCTATTCCAGCCATACTGGTCCCCTTTCTGTCCCTCAAACATATCAGCTTCATTCCTGTCTTAGGGTCTTGATATTTGCTATTTCCCCTGATTGGGGTTCTTGTCCCCATGATCTCACAGATGTTTGTTTTTTCCTCATTCAATTCTCAGCTCAAATGTTCTCTCTTCAAAGAAGCCTTTTGTGACCTTGCTATCTAATATGTTTCTCTCTCTGAGTTTACCCTGTCTTATGGCCTTGAGTCCTTGTCACTCTCTCAAATGATCTTTCTTATATATCTCATTCTTGTTTAGTGTCTGTCTCTCTGACAACAGGATTTCATTTTGTATGTATATTTTACTCATTTGTATCTCTGGGGCTTAGAATAGTCACACATAGGTGCTTGGTAAATTTTTGTTAGCTTCCTGGAAGGTGTTGGAGTTAATCAAGGTCGAAGAAGAGGCAGTCCTGGTTAGAGGACTTGGAATGTTGTCAACCTGACCCTGCTACAGCAGAAAGAGGTCCTGACCAAGTGGAACCAGGAACCAGATCAAAATGTGCCCATTAGAGAAGTCACTCAGAGGTGTCTCACCTCTGCAGCTGGGCCAAAAAGTGCCAAAACAGCAGGTTGTGTCCTGGGCTTGGAGCATCTAGAGTATGAGACAAGGTCATGAGGTTTCCCCTCCAGAAGAAGCATAGTAACTAGAGTTTAACCTATCAGCATATCAACAGTCAACAGGACCCCTCCTCCTGTTTGGGTGACATTCAGGGGCAATGAATTGTGTGGGGACAACTGATAAGTCCAGCTCTAATCCAGATATTAAGTAGGTTCCAAAGACGAATCCAGGCGGAAGTCAGAACCAGGCAGAGATGAGAACCAGACCAGGGACTTAGCTGAGCCTGAGGCTAAATGAGCATGGGAGAGTGCTGCAGGGATGAGCCAGGCAGGACCAGACAGGCTCTTTGTTTGGGTGGGAAGCACATCTGGTGTGCATTACCCTTTGCTGTCTGGGAGCAGAACTGCATACTCCTAACAGGAAACAGCTCAGGAGCTGTCATCCCAGGACCTGCTCACAGTGGGATTCCAAGAAGAGGGGCCCCAAAGGAGCCCCCCTCCCCATCTTCTTGGGGCTGTTGCAGATATGCCTTTACTAGCCAGTTTTTATAAGGACCACCCAGAGCTCCCATTGTCTCAAAAACCAGGTGCAAATAGTTCTCCCTGATGCACAGATCCTTTCCAAACTCAGCTCTCCACCAGGGTTCTTCTTGGGCCAGACTCCCAGGTGTCCTCCCATCCAACCCCAAAGACATTCCTACCTCCTTACTTTTGCCCAGTACCCTCCTCTTTACCAATCAAAAATTATACTATATTCAATAGACACAATAACTCCATTTGGTTTTCTGCAAGCCTGCCCTGATGTTGAGTACATAGTATTTTCTCTTTTTTAGTATTTATTTTTTAGTGGTAGTTGGACATAATACCTTCATTTTATTTATTTATTCATTTTATGTGGTGCTGAGGATGGAACCCAGAGCCTCACACAGGCTAGGTAAGCACTCTACCACTGAGCCACAATCCCAGCCCCAAGTACATAGTATTTTCAATCCCCATAGTATAACCTTGGACTTGATGTTGTCTAATTCTTCTTCTCAGGTAGTTAGTGTTGTACATTGTCCCTGTGACTAGATTATAGGGCCTTTGAACATAGGGGACATGTCTCTTGTAACATATATTCCATACCATCCAACAAAGTTCTGGGGGCAGCCAGGTGCAGTGGTGCACACCTGTAATCTCAGCAGCTTGAGAGCCTAAGGCAGGAGGATCATGATTTCAAAGTCCATCTCAGCAACTTAGTGAGGCCCTAAGCAACTCAGCAAGACCCAATCTCTACATAAAATATAAAAAAAAAAAAACTGGGGATATCCCTTGTGTCTCAGTGATTAGTGCCCCTGGATTCAATCCATAGTACCAAAAAAAAAAATCTGGGAGCATAATAGCTATTTGCTAGCTTCAGCCCTGTCCCATCCAAGAAAGGAAAAGGGAGGACAGGGTGACACCTTTGGTGTCCAAGCCATCTTGGTAAAAAAACGGGAAACAGGATCTAACTACTGTATACTTTTTATTTTTAAACTTTAGGAAATAAGAAGAGAACAGTCTATCTGTACATCCAAAGGCACACTCCTAGGAAACACTGTGTCCACATCTCGTTTCAAAACTTTTCTACCTGACCACCTGCATTGTCTTTCTAGAAAAACATCTGGCCTATGTGTCATCCCCTCTGGGTTTTTCTTCTACCCACTGATGACACTGAGCAAGAGAATTAATTAGTCCCAATGAAATGATTCAATGGGTATTTCAGGTAGCATGAAAGTCTGGTAGGGAGTGTGCATTTGCATGAGTATTTCACTATAGTGGGGCAAGCTCATTACAATCTGGAATGTCTTCTTGGGGCTGAAGGTGTAGCTTAGTGGTAGAGCATTTACTTAGCATGCACCAGGGCTCCAAATTCAAACCACAGTAGTGCAAAAAGAAAAAAAAATGTCTTCTAGGAGGAAAGCAAAACATAAAGCCATGTGATAATCTATACAAATTTTATTTTGATATCAATTTGTATGGAAACAAGCAGGTGTCAGCATTATGCAGGCACAGAAAAAGGGAAAGAAAAAACTCCAGTGACAATTTGTATTTACAACATTTGGTTTCAACAAGGACAGGAAGCTTTACTGTTAGCTTCCTGTGGGAACTCCAGTTTCTGCACCTTCCCCTGCTGCCTCTCAGCATCTCGATACAACAGAGATTTCTGGGCCTTCAATCGGCAAGCCAGGCACATGAAAATTGACTCCACATTCTGGCTCTCTTTGGGGTCCTTGGCTGATGTCTCAAACAAGAGCATGTTGTGGGCATCAGCAAATTTCAGGGCTAGGTTGGAGGGCACCTGAATCTGTTCCCTCAAGTCACACTTGTTGCCCACAAGCACCTTCGGAACTAGTGGGGGCACAGCATGCCCATTGCATTCTTGGATCCACATTTTGAGGTTGGTGAAGGAGGTCATCTTGGTGACATCATAGACAAAGACTACTGCATGCACATTGCGGTAGTAATGCTCAACCATGCTTTTACGAAAGCGTTCCTGACCTGCTGTGTCCCACACCTGAACCTGGAAGATACAAAAATCCATATGTGGAGTCAGAAAAGGAAACATAAACAGACAAAAGAAAATATGGTCTTGTAGCATAAGAAAATGAGGTTACAGGGGCTGGCATTGTGGCTCAGTGGTAGAGCACTTGCCTAATGTGAGAGGCACTGGATTCAATCCTCAGCACCACATAAAATTAATTAATTAATTAAAGGTATTGTGTCCATCTACAATTAAAAAACAAAAAGAAAAAAAAAAGAAAATGTGGTTACAAGCTCCGACATAGGAAGTGGTTCTTGACAGATAAGCAGAATGGAATTATCAAAGTACAGACAGAAATTTTAGGGTTTGTCAAGTTTTTCTTAAGATTATTAGTTGCAAATAGAGTTGAAAATCTGAAGGCTTTTAGTTTAAACACTGGGGCATAAATTGGTCAAATTTTCTGGAGGGTACTTTGGCAATATTATCCAAGAAATACTCACAAATTTTGGAATTTGTAATCCCACTTCCAGAAATCTATACAAAAGACGTAATAGAGATGTGCTCAAAATTCTGCACAAAGATCTTAACCATGGTATTATTTATACTCTTCTAAAAACAGGAAACAATCTAAATGCTTACTAGGAAGCAAAAGTGTATAGCTATTCAATGGGCTATTATGCAGCCATTAAAAATAATGTTTCCAAAGAATAAATGATAAGAGAAATGCTCACAAAGTACAAGGAAGTGAAAAACAAAAGAATAGATACAAGATTTTTTCAGGATTGGAGGTATAACTCAGTGGTAGAAAACCTGGGTTCAATCCCCAACACCACCAAAAAAATTCATATGTTATTGTCTTGATTTTTAATAAAACACTAAACATAAACATGTGTATAGGAAAGAATGGAAGTGTATATAGAACATTAATGGTTATATATATTTATGGGCAGCAGGACTATAGGTGACTTTTTTTGTATTTTCCAAGTTTTCTACCATAAATATGCATTGCTTTATTTGGAAATTTTTTTCTTTTTCTTTTCCTTTTTTCAGTGCTGGGGATTGAACCCTGTGCCTTTTTTCATGCTAGGCTGGCACAGAACTACATCCCCAGCCATATTACATTACTTTTTAAAGAAAGAAAAGTTAGTGTTAAAATCTCACCTTTCAGCTGAATTTATTTAAGTCACTGGAATTTTCTTCTGCACTTTGACCTTTTTTTATTTTTTTATACTGGGGATTGAATCCAGGGGTGCTTAACCACTGAGCCACGTCCCCAGCCCTTTTTATTTTTGAGACAGAGTCTCAATAAGTTTCTTGGGGCCTAAGTGGCTGAGGCTGGCCTCAAACTTGTGATCCTCCTGTCTCAGCCTTCCAAGTCACTGGGATTATAGGCATGTGCCACTGTGCCCGGCTGGCTTTTTTTGATAAGACCAATTTATAAAGGAAAAAAAGCTGGTATCACTAACATGCACAAAGAGAACACCCAGGGAACACACACACTCAAGCCCAATCCTTTTGCCCTTTATACATCCAACATCTTGGACAAGAGACATGCATGCTCAGAGTGATGGTCCCAATGCCCTATACAATTCTCGGCTATCAAATAAAATTTGATTATGGCCACTAATTGATTACTATGGCTTTTAAAACGATGTACAGCCTTTGTTTGGAGTTAGTGGTCCATAAATATAATCTAGTAAATATAATTGAATCACTCTGCTGAGTGAAGATCTTACAGGGCCCCAGAGTCATCATTCTGAACATCAGTTTTCATTGTCCTGGCTCTCCTTCATCATCCTCTACTGACATGGCTTCAAATGTCTCCAGCATAACCCCCTCTTCTATTTCAGTTTTCATGTCCCTTGGTCAGACCTTCGCCTCCTTGCTCCTGGACTACAGTATTCTTTTGATTTCTGGATATATCCACTCCACTGTCTTCTGAATGCTACTTTCAAACTAGCCTTCCCAAATCCCCACTTGTATCTGAATGTCTTCTTATACTTCAGGAAATTATAGTGGCCCTCTACTGTGTGTGACTTCAAATGGAAAATTTTCTGTCTGCCATAAGTTGACTCTCCCAACCTGGATTCAAACTATTCAGGTAGCTACACCTGGTTCATTTGATCCTGCTAGTCCACCCTTCTACTGTAGATTTGCTTGCCCCCTCTTTGCCCTATCCAAATCCCACTAATTCTTGAAGGCTAAGCTCATATCTCCATCTTCTTTCTTCTTCCTCAAACTTTCTAAATCTCTCTCTCTCTCTCTCTCTCTCTCTCTCTCTCTCTCTCTCTCTCTCTCTCTCTCTCTCCCTCCCCCCCCTCCTTCCCCCCTCTAGTACCAGGGATTGAACCTAGGGGCACTTAACAACTGAGTCACATCTCCAGCCCTTTTTATGTTTTATCTTGAGACAGGGTCTTGCTAAGTTGCTTAGAGTCTTGCTGAGTTGCTGAGGATGGCCTTGAACTTGTGATCCACTTGCCTCCTGAGCCACTGGGATTATAGGCATGTGCTACTGCACCTGGCTACTTTCCCCACTTTCTATACAATTTTTTTTCCTTAGGAATTTCTTTTTGCATTTTGAGTCTGTATCATACCATTTAGAATATATTTGTGTTCTCTGATTGTCTCCTCAGTGCTCTTGGCACCTCTCCAGCTAGACTGTAAGCAGTCTTTTTCTACATCAGATCACTTACCATCAAGGTTTTCATTATCATCAAAAGCACTATTGGCCTGAGCCACCAAAACTACAAACAGTCTGGCAGTCTAGGTATCTGCCAGGGCCATTTCAGAGAGAATATATGACTTTTGTTACATAGAAAAACCTATGTCCTTGAAGATGGATTTGCTTCTGCAAAGACAAAAGATTTTCATTTCTTCCACCTCTCTGATGCTCTGAACAGGATGAAAGGGGAAGTAGGCTGAGAGAGGACTGGAGGTCATGGGGAAGGGATCAGGTCTAGCCCAGGAATATCATTACCACTTGGCTCCTGATCTCCACTTCCCACCCTGCCCCCCAGTAGTCTTAACTCTCCCTCCTGCCTCTGAGTAAGGCTGAATCCCTATCAGCCCTCAGGCATGTGGCAGATGCTTTAACACCATGAGCTCAGGATTCTAAAAATACCTGCCACTAGCAGGAACACGGGTGGGAGTGTGTGAGGTGTTTGAGGCTGAGTAAGGTTGGCTGTTTGGCTTTTCATTGGCTTCCTAATTGTGTATACCACCCAAGTTGCCGGAACTGCAGGGGGGGCCCTCTCTGCTGGAGACCTCCTCTGCCTTTCCAAGGGTATTGCTATCAAGAGCCTCCTTCTGGAAGCTTTTATTTGGAGGCTCAGAATTTCAACAGTAGGCATTGCTCCCAATCCAGCTCTTTAAAAACCTAATCTAAGTTATTTGCACCCCTGTCTGTGGTGAGAGGTAAGCCTGGAAGCAGGCTGCTCTCAGCATTGCAGTCTCAGAGCCCTCAGAAAAGGAGCAATAGCTGTTAGGTTCACCAGATATGGGAAATGATCTCTTTGTGTTTTGAGGTTCAGTGTTCTGTTCTTCTCGCCGTTTTTATAACCCCTGGCCCATGTCCTTTCCATAAATATCACCTCTACCCTGTGTGCAGGGATGACCACAACCTCTTAGACACACACACACCCCAGATCCTCATTTCTCTCAGATGGCCAGTGGGGCATAGTGGAATCAAATCAACATGTCTGCATTTCATGGCCCAAATTATGTAATTGTTGGGTGTCCTTAGGAAAGTTAATTTCCCTATCTTCAGTGTCCTTATCTGCATAAATGAAGATAGCAGTAGCTATCATGTGAGTTAACATTCCTTGTAAGTACATGACATTATGACTAAATATAGTCAGCCCTCAGTATCCCCAGCAGCTTGGTTCTAGAATCCTTGGAGGATGCCCAAATCATGGAAGTTCAAGTCCACTATGCAAAATGCTGTTATATTTGTATATAACCTATACTCATCCTCCCATATTCATTAAATCATGTTTAGATTATTTATAATACCTAA
The DNA here is from genome assembly GCF_052094955.1 of Ictidomys tridecemlineatus. Classification (NCBI taxonomy): domain Eukaryota; kingdom Metazoa; phylum Chordata; class Mammalia; order Rodentia; family Sciuridae; genus Ictidomys; species Ictidomys tridecemlineatus. The sequence goes on from NC_135493.1 coordinate 21,341,994, forward strand.
TACAAAGTAAATGCTAAAAAATGGTTGTTATAATGTATTATTTAGGGGAGAATGATAAAAATGTTTGCACATGTTCAGTACAGATGCATGTTTGTTTTTTTTTTTAATGCCAAGGGGGTTCATGCCATGGATTGAACTCAGAAGCACTCAACCACTGAGCCACATTCCCAGCCCTATTTCGTATTTTATTTAGAGACAGGGTCTCACTCAGTTGCTTAGTGCCTCACAGTTGCTGAGACTGGCTTTGAACTTGTGATCTTCCTGCCTCAGCCTCCCAAGCTGCTGGGATTACAGGCATGCACCACCACACCCAGCTGAAAAAAAAAAGATTTTTTTTTGTAGTTGTAGATAGGCAAAATACCTTTATTTTACTTATTTATTTTATGTGGTGTTAAGGATCGAACTCAATGCCTCACACATGCTAGGCAAGCACTCCACCACTGAGTTACAGCCCCAGCTGCAGATGCACTTTTTTCAAATAATTTTGCCCCTTGGTTAGTTGGATCCTTACATGTGGAACCCATGGATATAGAGGACCAACTGTCTGAGAAGCCCAGAAACCCCACCACTGAATCTGGATGGACAACTGATTGTATGCTATTGGAAAGGCATCATTCCAGCTCTTCTCCTTAGTATCTGAGTAAAAGACTAAGAAAGTAATTTAACCACCCTCAACTGAGCCACACTTTCTTCCTCTGCACATTGGGAACTCATTCTCTCATGGTGGCTGGGATGAGCCAGTGAAATAATATGAGAAAGAGCTTCTGCAAAATGTAAAGTTCTCTGTAAATATTAGTTGTTATTCTCCGAAAGCTCAGCAGCCCTCCCCATTAGTCTTGCTCCTTGGATCTTTTGGGTTTCATCCTGGAAAGCACAGAAAGCTTGGCTTCTCCAAACTGAAATATAGCCAAGGCAAGGGCAATCCTGTGGGGAGACAGAGAGGAATGTGGTCAACATGCCATGGGGGGCTGGAGGCAGGTGGGTGCCAGAAGGTTGCAGGGCACAGCATGGGGAACTGCCAAAGATCAATTGAACAGTTTTAACCATTTTCCTGGGGCTATCCCTGCCTATGCAAGATTTAGCAAGCCTTGCATCCCCTGCACGTGCTCCTAGCTGACATGGGTATTTCTTTTCTCTAGGGAATATATCTTTCTACAGATGAGGCATGAATGTCCTTTTGTTGGAGGCTGATGGGGGAGGGTAAAAGTGCAAAAAATGGAGACAAATACATTTCTAACCTTTGGGGGACACCCCAGTGGGTGATGGGAAAAGTTTAAAAGAAATCCTTTTTCAACTAGCTGGATTGTCCATCTGCATCTAAGATACACACACAAAGCTGATACAGAATGGCAAAGGAGGACAGAGACAAAGAGAAACACACAGAGAAAAAGCAGCAGCCAGGGAGACAGACACACACACACACTGATGGATAATTAACCATTAAGCTAACTGGCAGAGGATGGGAGGAAGCTCAGAAGCCCTAAGGAAGACATGATGTCATTCTGACTGCAGGCAGCTTCTGAGGAACACTGAGCTCAGCCTCCATCCATTCGGTATAGTAACCCAAGACAGTGTTTTGTTCTCAGTGATCAGCAGAGGAAGAGAAATCCACAGTCCTAGGCTGCACCTGCCACAGCCACAATTGACCTGCAGTTTGACTGGCTCTGAGGGCTGGGACAGAAAGGGTACCCAGCCTGGTGAAGGAAACAAACTAAACAGGAGGGCTTCTTCCATGAGAATTTATCAATAATGGCTGAAAAAATAGTTTCTGAGTTTCCCTTCTACTTCTTACCCCCCAAACTCTATTCATTGTTTTCTGAGGCTTTTCCTCATTTTCCTTTCTTTCTTTCTTTTCTTCTTTCTTCTTTTGTGGTGCTGTGGATGGAATCCAGGGGTTTAAGTAAGTGATCTACCACTACATCCCCAGCCCTTTCCAGTGCTTTTAGACTGAGGCAGACTCAATATGGTTTAGTTAAACCTGTGACAGACACATAGGGAAGTTCCATCCTACCTTTCAGGGTTAGGCAATGCCTCCACCCTTCTTAGACTGATATCAGGAAAAACTGTCAGCTTTCCCATATGATGTCCCTCTGTGTGTTGTTACAGGTAACCTTGTAGGTTGGATGGACTAGTGGTGATTTATATGCTCTTCAAAGCATGATGCATGAAAATAGCACAAGAAAGGGAATTAGACTTGAGTTGCAGGCCTGCTCCTGTCTGATCTTGGGCATGTTTCTCTCTCTCTCTCTCTGAGCCTCAGTTTTCTATCTATAAAATTATTACATTGGATTAGAGAATCTCTAAGTTCTCTTCTATCTCGGAATATGTTCTAATTCTTATGCCCAAGGTGCAAAAAGCAAAACCCATGGACTCTAAGTGCTCTGAGTTATTTTTCTCCAGTGCTGAAGATGGAAACCAGAGCCTCATCCTTGCTAGGCAAGCACTCTTTAACTGAGCTACAAGCCCATCCCTGAAGGAGACATCTTGAAGGCTCCTGGGTCCTTGGGATACATCTTTGGGATGGCAAGACTGGCTGCCTCCCCCTGAGCACACTTCCCAATCTAGAGACTGGATATTTCCACCTAGAGCATAGCACAGAGGTAAAGAGCATGGGTTCTGAATCTGGGTTGAAATCCTGACCCTTGTTAAAAGGAAAGCAAGATAGAAAGAGGGGAAAAGTGCTTGAGAGTGAGAGTCAAAGACAGAAGCTCAGATCCATGTGTCATTGGGCAAGTTATTTCTTTTCCAACTTTAATCTCCTTATCTGTACAATGGGGATGATAACAGTCCTAATTTCCTAGGGTTGCTGTGAGTATCAAATAAGACAATGTATGTAAAGTGCCTAGCCTGGGCTCCTTGTTAATTCAGTAAACCAAAGTTGTTTACTAGTGTTGCTCTTCTTGAGGTCATTTTCACCAGGAAACACTGGATTGTAAATGTTGTGATGATGTGGGGGTGGGGGTCATAGTGAGAGGAGAGACCAAATGGGGCTTCAATTCCCTAGGGATGGCCCTGGTGATTAAGAGTGTAGCTTCAACTACAGCAAATCAGTCATTTCCCAGTAGGCACTGTCTTATGTCCTATTCTGGGACACAGGGAGGCAGTCCATGAGAGACCACACCCTACCCTTGGGCACAGGACAAGAGCTCCCTAAGACTTCTCTAGCATTCTCCTGCCAGGGCTGGGATTTTATGTCCTGACAGCCTTGTATTGCTGCTGGCTGTGGTCTAGGGCTATCTCAACTTGTCACACTGGACTTTTCTCCTTCCCCTGAAGGGGGAAGCCCTTTGGCAGCCATCTCCTAGCATGGTTTTGGCACTTGTTCTTTGAGAAACTCCAGGTCAGCCAGCTGATGAAGCAAAATCTTCTCCTATATAGATCATGTGCCAGCTGCCACAGACATACTGGTCTCTTGACTGCTGGCTCTGGCCTTGATGTTGAAGCAGCTTTACAAGAAGCAGGTTCCCATCTCCCCATTCCTATATTCCACTTAGAGTTCCTACAGAATCTGCCCTCAGAGGGGCTCCTCCTTGAGCAGTGTCACAAGGCTTTGTCCTCTTGAAAATATCATCTTCCCAAAAAAGCCCGTATTAAGCACTTATCTGCACGTGGTGGTGTGCTGAGCTCTGTTTCTAGTGAGTCACACTGTCACAGGCTCTGCCCTCTGGGAAAAAGTCTAGAATCTTTGGCAGAGGCTGTGAAACCTAGTTGGGCTAAGCACAAGGGTATTGGAAGGGAAGAACATTTTCAAAAAGTCTCCCCGAGGCCATTGGGTAGCAAGCAGGGTCCATTCTTCACCTCCCATTCCTCACTTTCATACTTCTTTCTCTCCTCTCCTCTTTTCCCCTTCCCTAGACTCCCCAATACTTCCTTTATCCTTCACCCAAATTTCAAATGAATTTAATTCCCCACTTTTAAATCCAGGGTATCAACATTTAAGGATTTTTGAGAGTTTAAGAGCCCATCCATATATTTCCACTTTGGGGGAAAAAGCATATTTTAGACATTACAGAATCTTACAGCCTTACATTAAAGAAGCTAGACATACTAGAGGAACATCAAACATGATGCAAACATCAAAATGAGAGTCCCAGGAAAATATAGGGATAATTAACTACCTTGACTTTAAAAGGGTGTGTAGCAATCCCCCCCCCCCGAAAAAAAATGCAAGAAGAAAAAAGATCAGAATTTTCAAAAGAATGCTCTATCTTCCTGGACTGGGGTTGTAGCTCAGTGGTAGAGTGCTTGCTTTGCACCTGTGAGGAACTGGGTTCTATCCTCAGCACCACATAAAGATAAATAAATAAAATAAAGGTACTGTGTCCATCTACAACTCAAAATATAGACCCTAGTACTCTGCCTTATCAATATTGAACTGCTCATCTTCCTGACATCTAGTGCCTTGGCCTGGTTTCTGAAGCCATTTTAAACACATTCATTTTAGCTGGGCATGGTGGCAAATACCTGTAATCCCAATGATTCTGGAAGCTATAGGATTGCAATTTGAGGTCACCCTCAGCAATTTCGGAAAGCATTAAGCAACTTAGCAAGACCTTGTCTTAAAATATAAAATAAAAAGGGCTGGGGATGTTGCTCAGTGGTTAAGCACCTATGGGTTTAATCCCTGGTACCAAAACAAACAAACAAACAAACAAACAAAACAACAACCCACATTTATTTTAATAATCAAGGAGTCTTGCATATTTGGGAGTGTTTCATCAGTCTCCCCAGTTGCTCAGTCTTTCTCTCCACTTCAAAGAACAGTGGCCTTGCAGTTTCTTTGGCTGTTTGACCATAGGCTCAGGGAAAGGCCAACTGTGAGTCCAGAGGGTCTCCAGTGTCCCTAGTGCCTCTTTCTTTCTTTCTTTCTTTCTTTTGGTGGGGATTGAACCCAGGGCCTTGTGCATGTGAAGCAAGCACTCTATCAAGTAAGCTATATCCCCAGCAACCCCTAGTGCTTTTCAGGAGCTTCTTTTCCCATCATCCTGCCCCGTTCTCCTCCCATGGCAAGTTGCCCTTGCCATGTCCTCCCTCCTGCCACCCTTTGCACATTGACGTATTTCTGTCCTATCGAGTTTCTGCCTTTTCTGAACTAAATGTGAGTACAAATGATCAGACAAGAATATTTTGTACTTAGCCTATTTGATAAACTAATGGGGAAACAAGGCACTTTCTTTGGCCCTCGGTTAAGGTGCTCAGCAGCTTTTACAAAGGCCTTCTGAACAATACCAACAGAATGAGTTATGGGCAGTTCATTCATTAGGTACCCCCAGACAAGTAAAGAAACTATCATTTGAGAAAGACTGTTCCCCAAGAACAAGTTTTGTCTATTAGAAAGGTCCACCAGGTGATCCAGTCTCAATCCTTAAAAGGGTTCATGGCTTTGTGCATAAACACCCTACTCCACCCCAATTCCAACTCAGTCCTAATCTTAACTAATAAAGTGCAATTTAAAATAAGCAGCTTTCATTCTCTGTGGATTTCCATGCTTTCCTTCCCTCTGATGCCACCTGGCTTAGCAAAAGTGGTTTTTTTTTTCAGCCTATTGGCACTCAAGAGGTATAAGAGACTTCAACATTGTGTAAAGTGCTTTGGGATCCATTCCATAGACTAGAACCAAGGGATGCCTCCCGCCTCCCTCTGCCCTCAGGTGCCGCTGCTCCTGCTCAGTAGGTCAGGGTCAAGGATGAAATCAAACATGCTTTTCCTGTCACAAACTGTCAGGCAGGGCAAAAGGTAAGAATGCAACCACTCCCACTTACACTAAAAAAATTGGGTGAAGTGGGGACCAGGTTCTGTGAGAGAGAAGAAAAGGGATGAGGAAGTGTGGAGGGTCTTGGGGCTCAGCAAGCTTCTATTCAGCCAATGCTGGGCATTTGCAACCACTAGAGCTATCCCTCAGACGAAGCCCCTTCCCAGCTCCCTCCCTTCCCAGATCTGACCAGCTGGATCACCTTGATCTTCTCGCCCTCGATTTCCACGGTTTTCTCCCTGAAATCCACACCGATGGTGGCTTCAGTCTTGTCCGGGAAGGTTCCCCCACAGAAACGGAAGGTCAGGCAGGTCTTGCCCACGTTGGAGTCCCCAATCACGATGATTTTGAAGATGCGAATCTGCACGTACTGGTCCAGCGATGAGTCGAGGTCCAAAGATGCTAGGCCAGCGGCTGAAGCAGGCTGCAGGTTCCCATGGCCCAGGATGGGCTGCGCCATCTCCCTGGGACCGGACTGGGGCCCCAACCCCCCTCGAGGGCTCCACACAAAGAAAGTGCCACGTTAGTGCGCTCGAGACGAGCGAGCTTTGTGCGTGTGTGTGCGTGTCTGTGTGTGTCCGCCCGTGTGTGCGTGCGCCGGCAACGTGTGTGTGTGTGCGCGCGCGCGCAGGGGGTGCCTCTCACCCTAGGCCCCCTCCTCCTCCAGCGCACCCTCCTTGCAGCTCCGAGGCACCAACACAAAAGCCAAGGAGAGGAGAGATGGAGGAGAGTGGACAAACCGCGAGCCGCCTTCTGCCTGTGTGTGCCCTAGGACCGGACGCTAGGGCATGTGATCCTGTTCCCGTGCCTTTGCCTAGACCCTCCCCTGTCTGGACCCCAGGGACTCACTGGAGGGAGGACGACTACCGAGGAAAGGAAGGGGGTGGGAGAGTACTTACACCACCCTGGGATAGTCTTCTTCTCTCCTTTTCCTATTTGTCTTATAGGTTTTAAGCTCCCCACCCTTCTCCCCCTCCCCCCTTGGCCGGAGCGCACAAAGTCAGTAGGCAGGGAGCACAGCTGGGGAGGACAAAGAGAGCTGCACACTAAGGCATCACTAGAGCACTTTGGCTTCAGTGCGATCAACTCAAAGGTAGGGGTGTGTGGGGGGGGTCAGAGATACCTCTTTTACCTCCGGAGCAGCAGGCAGCTGCACCGCTCCTTCTTGGTCCACTATCTCTCCCTCAACACCAACACCACCACCAAGTCTCGGAATGAAGGGATGCTCTGTCTTATTGAGTAAGCAGGTGCTCTGGCAGAGACCAAGGAGCCAGGGAGGGCGCTGCCAAGACACGCAGTGGGCTGTGTGTGGGGGGTGGCGGGGGGGGGGAGCGCAACTGAAAGAAGGGAGACAGGGGGCGCGGGTGTGCGTGTGTAGGGGGTGTTACAGTTTCTGTCACAGACTTGCCAAATGTAGGGGGGCGCGTACCAGGCGCCAACCTCCCCTCATCACACCACGAGCACCCATCCTCTGAATGTTCAGGAGAGCGTTTCCCATTGGCTGCTGCAGTCGGTTGTGTTTGGCTGGCCAATAGGGAAGGTCCGCCACGGGAGTGGGACACATGGAGGATAGGAGAAGGGGGAGTTGGTGGTGGCCGCTCCAGAAAAAGGGGATTTTGTTTCTGGAGTTAGCCATTACAGGCCCAGGTGAGGGATCTTAGGACATGGCATAAATTCCACAGTGCCTTGCATTTGTGAGCCTTCCATATAACCATTAAACTTCAGGATGGCAGAGTTTCAAGGAGAATTGCAAATCCCTAGGAGGGTTCACCACCCCCTCTGCAACTGAATGTAGAACAAAGTGGTTGGGTCTAATTTGCCAGAAGCCTAGATTATGCTTGGAAGATGATAAATGAACACAACTTTCTTACGGTATTAGAGGGCAGCTTCCCAAAGCTTATTAATCATCATACGTTTTGGTCAAGACTCATATTCCCTCTTCCGAAAGTGATCTGCTGGTTCAGAATTTGTTTGAAATCAACTTTACTGAGGAATAATTTACATACAATAAAGTGCACCCATTTTATATTTGCTTTAAAGAATACTCCTCCTTGTATTTCATAGGCTAAGATGACAGTGACATATGCCAATAGCACCAAGATATAAAATATTGATAATGCCATCAAAGTCAGGGATTCAAGCTGTACACATGAGCTGACATCTTATTTGTGAATCTGAGCTGCAGGAAGAGACAAATATGACTATATCCATTCCCACCAAGAGGAAAAACAATTCAGTATCAGTGATGTCTGTGAGCAAAGTGGAAGTGACTACTCAGTTATGTTCAAGTTACTCAAAATGGGGTCTTCTAGTTATTAAGTGTATTAACTGAGTTAGCAGATATATTTATAGCTAACCTCTATCATATATGTGGGTCACCCATTTCTAAAACCCTAGATCATATTATTCAACATTAAAACCATCCAGAGAAGGAATTAATCTTAGTTGGCTAATCCAAGGTCACCATCATGAATACCAATTACCATGCTATAGCATATCAATCATCATTGCATAGTATTTTGGTTTTTTTATTGCCTGATGTCCAGATAATAGTTTGTGGAACATTCTCATCTATATTAAAAGCTAATGTCCCTAGTGTTCTTTACCTATAAAAGAATAGCTGTAAACAGTAAGGGAGAGAGAACTATTAATTGGGAACATCATATACATATGGTGGAAAGAATCTTTGCCAACTCATACCTAGAGTTACTGCTAACTTCCTAAGAAATATAAAAATAAGCATTATAACCACATAAGATTATTTAGATATAGGCTTCTAACAAAAACTTGTCACTGAGTCTACCTCTGTAAGACAGAAATTTTGATTTCTGGGAATATGGTATTTCAAAATGGGTTCTATAGCCAGGCAAGGTGGCAATAATCCCAACAACTTGGAAGGCCAGCCTGGGAAACTTAGTGAGACCCTACATCAAAATAAAAAATAAAAAGGGATGGGTTGTGCTCACTGATAGAGTGCTCCTTGGTTCTGTCCCTAGTACTGCAAAAACAAAACAAAATGGGCTTCTTGTCCTAATAAAAAGTGTATGTTACTTGTGTGGGACAAGTCTTGGGGGGCTTTCACATAATATTTTTGGAATCAGTTTGATGGGCATTTTGCTATTTTATAACGTTAAATATAGTTTTTAATTAAAAAGATAAGAAAACTACCTCATTGCACCTATTACAAAAACAAATGTGCTTTACAAATGCTTTTGTTTTAGCTTTGGATCATTAAATTCTTTTAAATATATGTGGTTGTTTCATGAGACCCTGACTGTCATGATTTCACAGTGTTTCTACCTTTTTTACCAACAGATGTGATCAACTCAATCAATTTATTATCATTTTTATTATTATTTTGTTGCTGTTAAGAGATGGGGATCTTATTGTCCAGGCTGCCCCTAAATTCCTGGGCTCAAGCTATCTTCCTGCCTTAGCCTTCTAGGTATATTATAGGTATTAGAAATATCAATATACAACAATGTCTGTAAGGGTTTTTTTCTCTTTTTCTTTTTGGCAGCGCTGGGGATTGAACCCAAGGTCTTTCCAGCCCTCCTGTAAGCCCTTTAAAATATTAAATAACTATAAATAATTTCCTTATTCTCCAGTTGATGTTTTCAATATTTATTCCCTGAAGCATCTCTAGGTAAAATGTCACCCATTGACTGTACTTCTCAACAATGATCTACTCTTGCTGAATGGCTAAAGAAACTCTGGATCATTTCATCCAATAACGATTGCTTCCAGGGTTAAAAACTTCTTAAAACAATACCTGTAATTTTATTTCCTATTCTCATTCCACTAAAAATTTAACTTCATCACCTCCAAAATTCGGAAACTCTTTTGCCAGTTCAAATCTCACCCCACCATACTTACCTGTCTTTATCACAACTCCCTAATGCAGTATGTACTATCATTGTCTCACAAAGGTGTGCTGGGGGCTGGGGGTGTGGCTCGCTTGCCTAGCACATGGGAAGCACTGGGTTCCATCCTCAGCATCACATAAAAATAAATAAATGTCCAACTACAAAAATTCTCTCTCTCTCTCTCTCTATATATATATATACACACACACACACACACACACACACACACACACACACACATGCTGATTTTGTTTTTCATACCTCAAGGCCTGTTAATTTAACAAATAGCTTGGTGCTTGCTCTAAGACACTTTACAAATATTGGTTCATTTAGTATTCCTAACACCCTGGTGAGATTGGTATATGAGGAAAATGAAGTCATTAAGTGATTTGCCCAAGTGGACCAGCCAGGATTCAACCTGGGTCCCTATGGATCCAAAGTTAACATGCTTAGCCAATAAACAATGTTACCTTTGGTCCCCACATATTCACCACCTGAAATATCATTTCTCTCCCTCCACTATTTGAAAGTTGCTATTCTTCCTTAAAGATACAGTTCAAATAACACTTTCGCATGAGTTTTTTCCTTAGTGATTCCATCACAAGATCTTCTTCGTTGCTCTGGCACTGCACCAAATAGGATTATTACTTAAATGACCAGTATATGTCATTTCCCCAACTAGACAGTTACCATTTTCAATACTTTTTATTTCCACTTAAGAGTCACTTTCATAGTTCAGTCCAAGAGGCAAGTGCTCAAGGAACATGTTAAATTAATATGTAGCCCAAATCCTTGAAAAAGGTATATATTTTCTGGATACAGCCAAAAAAGTTATTTACGGTTTAGCTTACACTTAGCAGAGTCAAAATACCTGCTTACAATCAGCCCTTCACTACTCCTCCCACAACTCAAAACTCCTCCTTAGGATTTAGGAAAGCATCGACTCTTTTACCAGCATCCTGCTCTCAAGCGCAGAAGCCATCATAGCAAGAGACTATCCACTGCTCCTACTCAGTGCCTAGAACATAAAAATGCAGCGTATAAAAGTGGTAAGAGGACAGAGCGCGCAAAACGATTACTAGTCCCGGAAACAGGCTGGGTGGAAAAGTGCCAGAAACTTGTAAAAGACGGAAGTACGTTCCAGATCTGGGAAGTCAGGGGTCCAGATTCGGACCCATGGAAAGACTGGAAGTGGACCACAGCAAGAGAATCCGGAAGGCTTAAGTACCTAGTAGCTTGTGGCCTAAAACGGAAAAACAATGCGGTTCAAGGGTCACACTTTGTGGGGTACTGTTATCAGTTCCCATCACCGATAGAGCGGCAATACCAGCCACAGCCGCCAGTCAAATGGCTCCACCGGTAGCTCCTTAAACAGTTCTCCAAATTCGCTCACGCCAACTCATTGCCACCAACTCAAAGAAACTTACTAAGCCGAGCCAGAACCCGGGTCTTTGCAAAGCGTACGAGCACATAAACGCATGCGCAAATCCTATTACCTTGCGGACCAATCGCACTGCGATGCTGAGTGCTGCGCCTGCGCAGTAGGCCTCTGGTCGCAGTTCCCAGTTCCTGGCTCCGGCAGGCGGGCTTCACTGTCCAATGTCCACTAGCATCTGGGGGGAGGAGCCTGCGTAGTGTGCGTGTGAGAGGAGGGGGGAGGGGGCTCGGGCCCGTGGTGTTTGACCCGTTGGTCGGTGAGTGAGAGAAAAAGGAAGGAGGAGGTCTGGAGTAGCGGTTGCCGAAATGTTCCGGTGTGGAGGCCTTGCGGCGGGTGCTTTCAAGCAGAAATTGGTGCCCTTGGTGCGGACAGTGTGCGTCCGAAGCCCCAGACAGAGGAACCGGCTCCCAGGTGACTGACCCATCCCGGGCAAACCCCACCTCGACGTCCAAGGGCCTGGGTGTCATAGGCTTGGCTACCCATACCTCACAATGTTCCCCCACCCCTTGGAAATCTTACACTCACTGTCGCATGGACTCCGAATTCGAGGGATACAAACCCTGAGTTTGCAAGCAGAGGAGTCGGCATAGCCTTGCCGACCTGACCTTCAAGAGATTTGAACCCCAGTAGTTGGCTTGAGGCCTTTTCTGGGGAGGGTTTGCTGTTTAGGGATTACAGAAAAACTGGGCATCTCATTGTCCACCGCTGCCTTCCTGCCACCCTCTCCTCGCCTTTTTAAAGCAATGAGGTCAAGTATACTGTGTCATTTACTAATGGTGAGACTTTCAGCAGGACATTAAAGTCATATGCACAAGTTTTCTGTAAATGGGGTTAATACCTGCTCTACCTTCCAACCCAGATGAGATCTATAGATTTGAATACCCTGTGAAACAGAAATGGTCTAATGCAAGATGTCAATCTGTTGTGCACCAGACACCAAGAGAATTGGCTCAAAATTAATTTGAGATGCCTGGTCAGTGTAATTCTTGGTGGTCATTAATGCTTCAAAGAGAGTTTGCAGAACACATTGTGTTTGTCCTCCATGAAGTTGGATCATCAAACTTTTAGAGCTGGAAGGTTGTTTTTTTTATTTTTGTGGTAACGTTCAACCTACTCATTTTATGGATAATAAATTGAGGCACAGAGGTGAAATTACTTGCCCAAGGTCACATAATTAATAGGTAGAGCTAAGGATAGTTTGCCAGTCTCTAGGCCCCTAATCCTCTACAGTCCTACTCTTCTTCCCTTTCTGAGGTTACAAAAAGTTAAGAATGAATTTGATTCCTTTCGCATTAATTAGTCCATTGTGATTCCAATATCCATTAATTTTCCAGAGCATGGTTTACATCTGTCTGCTTATACAATCTCATGGAGACAATGAGGTGCATTTTTAATCAATAATATTTGAATGATAATCCCAGGGCATTTGCATTGACAAAATCAGAATTTATCATGGAGGCTTTTATATTGTGGAAACACCTTTTGGTTGATTTTTTTTTTTTTTTTTTTTTGGTGGTGGTGCTGGGGATTGCACATGCTATAAGGCTTCTACCATTGAGCTATATCCCCAGGCCCCTTCTGGATGATTTAAAATTTAAAACTTGGAAGCTATTTCCCTCAGATTTTTAAAGTCTTTACAAATCTGCATTTGAATAGTTTTTCCAGTTGCTGGGAGTCGGACATTTCCTGATAGGTGTATCAGGCATTATGTCCCAGGGCATATTGCTTTTGGAACCTGCCTTCCTTTTAAACTAATGCTCTGACCATGGGTGTCTTTTGCAGGAGTTTTGTGCATCAGAAATTCTATGTAAATTTCACACAGAAAGGTAAAGTTAAGGTAAAGATTTTCATCAACACTAGCCTTTCCAGTGTGAATTTATTTGGCCTTTCTAATGTGAATTTATTTTGCTAAAAACTCACAGCTTTAGCCATGCATATTGGGGCATGCCTGTAATCCCAATCCCTGGGAAGCCTGGGGTAAGAAAATCACAAGTTTGAGGCCAGCCTGAACAATTTAGGGAAACTTGCCACAAAAATAAATAAATAAATAAAATTAAAGGGGCTGAGGTAATAGCCCAGTTGTAGAGCATTTTCATGATGAAAGCCCTAGGTTCAATTCCCAGCATGACACACACACAAACAAAAGAATCTCAGCCTTTACGAGCATTCTGAAGTCTAACCAGAAAGATTTGCATTTGCAAAGTTCAATTGTTTTATTAAAGATATTTTAAGGGGTTGACAATATTTAGAACTGCTGATAAATATAGACTCAAATGTTTTTTCCATTTCATGGCTTCATTTGAAGGCAGTCTACTGTAGGAAAATTCTGAGTTCCTGACATATTCATCTATCTAATTGTACATACTTATTCTTTGTCCTTTGGCCATGCACCAGAGCATGATATAACTTGCCTTTAAAAAATGGATGGGGGTAAGGTTACAATTTCAAAAAGAAATTATGATATTCTCATTTTAGGAATTAAGTCTGTTTTGTGGCTTGATTACCAACTGTTTTTAATCTGATTTCTTTTTCACATAGTAGCATTTGCTGTATGTTTTTTCAGAGGTAGGCAAGGTTTATACACCACTTTCCCCACTTCTCTGCCCCTCACCTAGTTCTTTGCCAGGTTGTTAGCAAATTTTCTTCTTTTTCTTTTTGATTTTATGTTTCTTGTGTCAGCAAACTTTAAGCCTGCCTTGAAACTATCTCATCTACATATACCATTGTCGGGTTCATTTCCATATCCATTATATGTTGCCTTTCACCTTAAAACCACAGTAGTAGTGCCATGCACATGCCTGTAACTCCAGCAGTCTGGGAGGCTGAGGCAGGAGGATTGTGAGTTCATAGCCAACCTCAGCAATGGTGAGGCGCTAAGCAACTCAGTGAGACCTTGTCTCTAAATAAAATATAAAAATAGGACTTGTGGTAGTGGCTCATTGGTCGAGTGCCCCTGAGTTCAATCCCTGGTACCAAAAAAATAAATAAATGAATAAATAAACGAACAGTAGTAAGCTACTGTGTGCTATTTTTTGGATGTGCTGCCTCCTTCCAGAAATGATTAAAGGTAACTAATAGTCACAAGTCTATGTCTGCATTCATCCCTGAGAAGCAGATGGGTTAGATAACAGATTTTTTTTCTGTTCTGTAACATTTTATCTGATAATCAAACATTGTGCTGCCCATGTGATCAAACTGCTCACCGACTCCCTGACCCTAAGTTCAAATGTTTAATATTTTTCTCTATTTGGAATCCTTCTCACCTCTTTAAAGAGGAAACTTGAATTCTTTGTGGGCTAGGATCTTAGCATTATGGACATTGCCAAATGATACTTTTTAAAGCCTAGGAGATGAGTCTTCCTTCACTCTTTTTTGCTTCGACAGGACTTTTCAGAAGAAAATCTTTTGCAAGTAAGCCTTTTCTATAACCAGTTAATAAGTTAGATTTTCTAGAATGTTTGTAACTTTTTAAGGGAGTAGCTACATGTCTTAACATTCTTCTAGATCATGTTTCCAAAAGTTTCTGGGTCATATGAATTGATTGGAGGACAGAACCCAAACCTACTCCAGGAGAGACTCCTGGGAATGAGAATGAATGAATATCTCCAGGATAGAGTCCTCGATATAGTTCATATGATCAGAAAAGTTTGGGGAGTACTGTTTTGCATAAGCAGTGACTCTTTCCATTCTACTCCACCGCCCCAAGGTTTATAAAACCAAACTGAGCAACTCTGATGATTTGTGTCAAGCTCATTTTCTCAGATTCAGAGTCATTTTTCCTCCTAAACTAAACACTACCTGAAGAGAAGGATTATGTCCTATCTATTCTTGTGCCCTCAGTGTCTTATACAGTCTCTGGCACAGGGTAAATTCTCCATAGCTAAATGCTAGTTCTGTGGAAGACTTTGCAGAAGAGAGTTAAATGTCTTTCTTTGTCATTGAAATAATTTTTCCTTTTGTGCCTTTCATCAGAGTGGTTCATACTATACTATAGTTATTACCACTCTGATTTTTCTGAAATTCTAGCAAAGTCGATACTTTAACAGGCTGATAGTCACATGCCTCATCCCATAATCATAGTTACTTGGGAGTCTGAGGCAGTAGAAGTACAAGTTCAAGGCCAATCTTAGCAACTTAGCAAGATCATGTCTCAAAAAAATGAAAAGGGCTGGGGATGTAGCTCAGTGTAAGTTTAATTTCTGTACCAAAAAAAGGATCAATAAACAAATAGTTGTCATACTCCTTAAAAGAAGCATCTAGCTAAAATTGGCACTCATCCAGGCATGGTGGTGCATACCCGTAATTCTAGCAACTTGGGAGGCTGAGGCAGGAAGATGTCAAGTTTGAGGCCACTCTCAGCAATTTAGAAGGGCCCTAAGCAGTTTAGCGAGACCCTGTCTCAAAAAGTGCTGGGGATTTGGCTCATTGGTAAAGCACCCCTGGGGTCTATCCATGGTACCAACAAATAAATAAATAAATAGGCTCTCTCTGTAGGCTTGTCCTGCCCTCTGTTTTATTCATGTTAGAAAAATCAGTTTGACACTCAGGAATCAGGTCTCAAGAGCATATATAGACCTCTTAACTATTTGGGATTCCTAGGTGCCTCAGTGTGTAGATATGTTTCTGGAACAGGCCTTCAGGGAGTATGGAAAAATGGATTATGAAACCTACAGAAATGAGTTTGCTAGTTTAGTACTTTCTGATGCTAATCTGTGGTGTTTAAATTTTTTAAAATTTTTGCTAATTTATTAAACAACATGAAAGTAAATGGGATCTGGTTAAAAGAACATTGCAAATAATTTTTAAATGTTAAGTCAACATCAATTTCTATCTCCTTCCTTCATTTATTCATTCAACAAACATTTATTGAGGAAACACATGCTATGTATCATGCACTGTTACACAGAACAAATTGGCTTATTGGAAATCAAACACTAAGTGTGCAGAAGAAAGCTCAACCTGTATATGTGCAGTCTAACTGCAGTTTTTCTTCTTCTTTTTCTCTTTTTGATACTGAGGATTGATCCCAGGGATGCTTTACCACTGAGCTACATTCCCAGTCCTTTTATTTTTTATTTTGAGACAGGGTCTCATTAAGTTGCTGGAGGTCTTACTGAATTGCCACCTGCCTCAGCCTGGGGGCTATAGTCACTAGGATTACAGGTTTATGTAACCACACCTAGCTTGACTGCAGAAAATTCCAAACAGGCAAACTAGTGCAATAATGAGAAGTCAAGAAGTAACTCCACTTTTCCCACTTTGGTAAGATAAGTGAAAAAGCATCTTTCAGTCATGATGGAAATTTTTCTAAAGTTTTGAAACTCTGGGGAGAGTGGTATAGCAGTACTTTCATGGGTAAAAGAAAATCAGAGAAGAATATAAACATCCATATAATACTTACCTTGGTACCTTTTACAAAATTAAAGTAATTTTGTAGTTATGTAAAAAGTTCTTTTAATGATAGTAGTGTATTATATTTCTTTTCAAGAAGTAGCTTAAATGTTAGCTTTTTAAAGTCAATTTACTTTTTTTAGAGAGAGAGAGAGAATTTTAATATTTATTTTTTTAGTTATCAGCGGACCCAACATCTTTGTTTGTATGTGGTGCTGAGGATTGATCCCGGGCTGCATGCATGCCAGGCGAGTGCGCTACCACTTGAGCCACATCCCCAGCCCCAATTTACTTCTTTTTAAAATATTTTTTTAGTTGTAGATAGACATAATTTGCCAGGGATCGAACCCAGTACCTCACAAACGCTAGACAAGTACTCTACCACTGAGCCATAAACCTGGCCCCAAAGTCAATTTACTTTTACATATCTTCTTTTCAGGGTAGATTGAAGCAAAACTGGAACTTTCCTCAATTTATGCTTTGTTTTATCAGTCCATAAAAAGCAAGCAAAAAAACAGAATAAACACAGCAGTGTTAAATTCAAGTTGTTATAGTATTTGTATTTAGTATCTTCTAGAAGGATAAACAGAATTTTTTAAAAGAACATTTATGTTCTGGGCTAAAGATGGGAACCAAGCTTATTCACATGGAACTTTTTCTTGCCAGTTTCATTTTCTACCCAGTTATTCATTTCTACTTCTAAATCTTTATCATTTTTATGGGCATCTGAAAATCAAAAACTTGCCCAGATTAAGATAAGCTTCTCCCCCTTTCACATTTTTATTTTCATGATTTATTGTTATTTCCAAATATTAACCATTTATTTTATGTTGTGCTGAAAGTTTCTAAAGCAGGTAAGAAATAAGAAGAGTAAAGAAAAATACATTTCCTTTTCTAAGAGAATAGGTCCAGTGTCTCTATCTGTAATTCAGAAATCCCAATAGAACTGTTGGGGTTTTGTAACTCATTTGCAGGTCAGTATAAAACTTGACCTGAATTGGAGAGAGGCTACTATAATTGTATGTGTGTGTGTGTGTGTGTGTGTGTGTGTGTGTGTGTGTGTGTGTGTGTTTGCTGAGGATTGAACCCAAGGCCTTGTGCATATGAGGCAAGCACTTTACCAATTGAGCTATGTCTCCAGCCCTACTTATAATTTTTTAAATCCCCATGTAGTGTAGTTGGTCATAGAAATATTAATGTGCTTGACTCTAGTTAGCTGCCTCTTACTG
Organism: Ictidomys tridecemlineatus; assembly: GCF_052094955.1. Lineage (NCBI taxonomy): Eukaryota > Metazoa > Chordata > Mammalia > Rodentia > Sciuridae > Ictidomys > Ictidomys tridecemlineatus. The sequence goes on from NC_135493.1 coordinate 21,359,670, forward strand.
TGCCAGGTGTCACTACGTGGTAAGTGCGTTATATACTTAAGACAATTTTGAGTGCCCAAGTATTTTAGATGAGAGACTGCAAATCTGTATTGGACTGGTTTTTACACCACCACCTCCTCCCCATCCTGGCACTGTGAAAGTAAGAGGGAAAGTGCATTATGATGATGATGATGATGATGAAGAAGAACTGGGGATTGAACTCAGGGGCACTCAACTGAACCACTGAGCCCCAGCCCCAGCCCCAGCCCTATTTTGTATTTTATTTAGAGACAGGATCTCACTGAGTTGCTTAGCACCTAGCCATTGCTGATGCTGGCTTTGAACTCGTGATCCTCCTGTCTCAGCCTCCTGAGCCGCTGGGGGGAAAGCACCTTATTTTTAATCTCTGCAAGTACAGGTGAAATGCCACTACCAGGGCCCATTCTGTTTGTCTTTATGAATGTTTTCTCTGATATGTGGAAGCTAACCCACACTAAGCATAAGCAGGGAGAAATAGAAGTTTAGTGAAGTAGACAAAGGGGAATGAAGGAAAGGGATAGGGAATAGGAAAAAGAAAGACAGTGGAATAAAACTGACATAATTCTCCTGTGTTCATATATGGATACACCACAGTGACTCTACATTGTGTATATCCACAAGAAATTAATTTAAAAAAATATAAGTAAATGGCAAAAATATCATAGAGGGATGGGGAAAGAGAAGGAGGAAGAGAGGTGCCGGGGTCAGAATTAAAGAACCTAGTCAGGACTGGAGTGTATCCACCAGCATCTAGTAGTTTCAAGCCGTGGTGTCACCCACCCAGGGTCATCAGATATATTCATTTAGGAATTTGTAAGAAGGCAAATTCCTTTATTTTTAGGGTGTACTCTTCTGTTATTCCCAAATTATGCATGCAGTTAAACATAAATTCTTTCTCCTAGAATTCTAAATAAAATTTGTTTGCCTTTCTTTTTTATTTTTTTTTAGTTATACATGACAATAGAGTATATTTTGACATATCATACATACGTGGAGTATAACTCCCCATTCTTTTGGCCGTACATGATGTGGAGTTACACTGGTCCATTATTCATATATGAACATAGGAAAGTTATATCCAATACATTCCACTGTCTTTCCTAGCCCCCTCCCCATCCCTTCCCTTCATTCCCCTTTGTCTACTCCACTGAACTTCTATACTTCCCCTCCCTACCCTCTTTTATTATGGATTAGCATGTACATATCAGAGAACATTTCTACCTTTGGTTTTTTTGGGACTGGCTTATTTCACTTAGCATAATATTCTCCATTTCCAGCCTTAGAAATGCAAATTTTTTAGGCCCATCCCACACCTAGAATTAGAAATACTGGGAGTAGTGCCTGACCAGCTACTATTTTTGGCGGGGGTGGTGGGGGGATACCAGGAATTGAACTCAGGGGCACTTGACCAGTGAGCCACAACCCCAGCCCTGAGTTGCTTAGTGCTTTACTAAGTTGCTGAGGCTAGATTTGAACTCATGATCCTTCTGTCTCAGCCTCCTCCCAAGCCACTGGAATTACAGGTGTGTGCCACTGCACCCAGCTCCAACTACTTCTTAACAAACCTTCTAGGGGATTCTAACACACTTTAAAGTTTGAGAAGCATTATTCTAGATTAAAGTTTGCAAACTACAATTATAGACCAAACTTGGTCTATGGCCTCCTGCTTTTTGTATGCCTCACAAGCTAAAAATGGTTTTAACATTTTTAAAACGACCAAAAAATATGAAATACTATTTTGTGGCACATAAAATTATGTAAAATTCAACTTTTAATGTCCATAAATAAAATTTTATTGGAATACAGTCATGCCATTCATTTATGTGTTGTTCATGGCTGCTTTTATGCATCATCAGCAAAATTAAATAGTTATAGCAGAGACGAAACAGTCCACAAAGCTGAAAACATTTACTATTTGGTCCTTACAGAAAAAAAATGCTGCTCTAGGTCAATAGTCAGCAGCCATGAAGGATGGCACAAACAAAGAAGGTACTGAGACCTTCCTTCATCTGAAAATGTCAGCATCTCCCTGGAGAAAGAAATCTATGAAAGTCTTACATTTCCATGTGTGAGTGTTAGGATGATCATCAGATCATTACATAGCTCTATGTACTACATCAGAATAACTTTGTATTATTTTGGAGGAGCAGGAGCCAGATCATTGGTGGACATTTTAAATTTTGTCATTTGGGAAAATGTTTTGTAGTCTAAAATTCTTCAGTTCCTTTGGGGAGATAAATTCACTTATGAAAAATTTTTTTCTGATTTTGTTCTGAGTTTTAACATTTCTTTCTTCTAAGACACATTACCTTTCATGCCAGACTGAACTGTGTCCTAAGTTGTTTTGCAGTGTTTGATTTGTGTGGGGTTTGAGCTATTTAGATTACTCCTGAAATGTCCCAAGTAGCTTGTAGTTAACTTTGTGTGCAGTTGGTCATCTGTTTCCACAGGTTCCATATCCACAGATTCAACCAATCATAAATCAAAAATATTTTTTTTCAAAGTTGCTTCTGTGCTGAATATGTTTAGGCTGATTTCTCATCATTATTCCCTAAATAATTTAGTATAACAACTATTTACATTAAGTTTTATTAGTAATCTGGAGATGATTTAAAGTATAAAAGGGGATGTATATAGGTTATATGCAAACACCATGTCATTCTATATAAGGGACTTGAGCATCCACAGATTTTGGTATCTCCCAGGGGTCCTGGAACCAATCCTCTTCTCCTATAGATACCAAGAGATGACTATATCTACCCAATCAGTCATCTCTGTGTGTTTTCTTCATTTATGGTGAATATGTAAAGGGAGAAGTATTTGATGAACTGCTTATATGTTTTTAATGAACTTTTCTGGAAGCTATCAATTTCCTCATTGGGCAGCATTAAATTGTCTCTCAAAAACTCCAACAACTTGGGGGCTGGAGTTGTGGCTCAGTGGTAGAGCACTTGCCTAGCACATATGAGGCACTCAGTTCGATCCTTACTACCACATAAAAATAAATAAGTAATGGTATTAAAAAAACTTCAACAACTTAAGAATGTACATTTCAGATATCTGTAGTATTTATGTGTACATTTTTAATTGGTTTTTTTGGTCATTGAACATTAAACACCATGCAGTGCAATGTGTAGTAAGTCTTTACATCTACAATGCATTGACATTTAATCAAATCATAAACATGTATTAACTGTTTTATTTTTGTGTGTGTGTATGTGTGTCTTAATAAATTGTGTTCCTTTAGGCAACTTGATCCAGCGATGGCATGTTCCACTAGAACTCCAGATGACAAGACAAATGGCTAGCTCTGGTGCATCAGGGGGCAAAATCGATAATTCTGTGTTAGTCCTTATTGTGGGCTTATCAACAATAGGAGCTGGTGCATATGTAAGTAGAAAAGCAGCTTGTGTAGAGAAGCTGCCAAACAGCTCCCATTTATAGATTCAGTACTACTCTGCTTTAAAACTTTTGCAACTAATTCTCCTTTCTCCTTTTGGAAAATTTTTCAAAAAGCCTTCTTTAAAGTGCCTACTGTCTAATATCCTATTGAGCCAATGTGGAAATGACTGAAATTTTATTTCCTGTTGATTGATGATCTTCATTCTTTTCACTTGTCTTTTTACTCTTTATTTGAAAGCCACTGTTTTCTTAGGTTTGACTAACCTGAAAATTGTACCTGTTCTCTTGGATATAACATACTAACCTATGAATAAAGCAAAAATTCATTGCAGCTCCTTAGCACAATATTTGATTTTGATCCATTTATCAAATATTTTATTTTTACTCACTTTGCGATTGACACTTTAAAAAAAAACAGCAACAGCCTTCAATCAAAAATATGCATTACTAAAAAGAAAACTATCCCTGAATCTTCCCCAAAGATTAAATTTTAGAAGCAGGCCTAGTATCTTCAATTTTAGAGTGGAGTTTGTATGAGGTGAGAAATATGGTGTTTAATTGCTATGTAGTATTAGCACAATTATATCTCCTTAAGTGAACTCTAATCAGCTTAGTGGGTCACAAAGGAATTATTCTGTGGGTGTTTTTTTTCTTAAACTTGGCAGGGTTTACTGTGACTAAGCAGATCAGTCTAAAGTTGGATCCTGTAAGGTTGAGTGAACCAATTCAGGTATCACCCACTAACACACTTGATTGAAGAGAGCTGTTTGTTTTACTATGAGTGAATGGTTGGAAACCATTGCCATATTAGTTCTTTCTCATTGGCAAGACAGCAAACTTATCTTTGTTCCTTGGTCACTAATTTTAAAAAAAGGGACAGCTGGGTACAGTGGCACAATCTCAGCAACTTGGAAGGCTGAAGCGGGAGGATCACAAGTTCAAGGCCAGCCTCAGCAACTTAGTAAGGCCCTGTCTCAAAAATAAAAAGGAGAGGGACTGAGGATGTGACTCAGTGGTAAAGCACCTCTGGGTTCAATCCCGGGCACCAAAATAAAAAAGGAAGAGGACATGAAAATTATTTGAAGTTGCCTTTGTCCTCCTATCTGACCTGACTCCCAAATGCACAAGAAGAGTAGCCAGCCCTGCCAGTTGTGAGTCAAATCAGTAAGAAATAGGTGAGATCTGTCTGATAACATTTTGATGAAAGATAATATTCTCCTCCAATCCTGGTACAGCATTTTTAAATTTTTTCTTTTTTAGCACAGAATAATCAAAAAATGCTTCCCTGCCTTTGTACTGAATATTTCTTCATTAATACTTAGTGCCTTTTCTATTTCCTTTTGTTTCTTTCCTGGCCTTATCTTTACCTACAGTTGTGCAGTGTCATCACCTAGGATCCCCTTCTAGATCACTAGCGTCTGCAGGTGCTTCTGGGAAAGATGGCAGCAGCCTAGTATACTTCTTAATTGTAGGAGCAACAGTCACTGGGGCAGGAGTTTATTATGTAAGATGCTTACACTAAAATATATTTGGGGGTATGGTGGGTGAGACCATGGCACTAATGAAAACTTGATTCATTAGATTATAGTAAAATATTCACAGCATGTGCTTTCTCTAGGCATTTATTAAAGGGACATTGTCAGTCACTAGAGAGTCCTCAAATTACATTTTTTAAACTGTTGAAGTACTCCTATATAGATCTAAAACCATCAATTTAAAGCCAAATCCTCATCATCAACACTTTGTTTGAAACTTTTTCCAATTTCATACCTATTTTTATCACTAAATTATATTGTGCTTTAGTGCTGCATGTGTAACAAGAGTCATAAAGAGTAAATGTTAATAAGCAAATAAAGTTAACTTGAGAACCATCCTTTTTGGATTATTTTAGGTAAAATATAATTTTTGTGGTTTGTGGAAAATGATCAACTCGACTGAAAAGGCATTTTATTGAATGCTTCTGAGGAGGGCCAAAAAGCCAAAGAAATTGCAGTATTCTCCCCACCCATCCACAGCTTCTACTTCCAAGTAAATGCATTTGGCAGTGTCCCTTTTGTAATCTCTAATTTGGTCAAACTAGTGGCTAAAGTGATACACGCTAACATATTCATGTAGATTGCTTTCCTAAATGCCTCTTGTTCATCATTCAGATACTACCCTCTGTCTGAGCCTTTACTTTTCCATTTCACGTCTCTCTCAGCTTTTCCCATTGGTTCAACCCCATTCATTCAAAAATAGATTTGAAGTGTTTGCAACAGATGTGTGTGTTTATAATAATTTAAACCCATTAAACCTTTGGTTTGTTGCCTTACCAGAGTTGGATGCCTCCACAGAGTTGACCTTGCAAATTTTCTTGCTGTCAAGCCATGAGACAGGGTCATCACTGTTGCTTTTTCCTATCTTAGAAATAGCAAAGAAACATGAGTTCCTCTCAAGCCATTCAGTTAAATGCCTCATCTCCCTCTGTGTTTATCCAACACTGGTGGTAATAAAACTATGATATTATAGAAGATCCAGGTTAAATGATAAGCTCTTGTCTACCTACAGCTGTTATCAAACTACTTTGTACACTATTGTTTAATTTTTTTATCCAATACTGGGGATTTAACCCAGGGGTGCTATACCTCCAGCTCTTTTTATTTTATTTGGAGACAGGGTCTCACCAGTTGCTGAGGCTGGCCTCAAACTTGTGATTCTCCTGCTTCAGCTTCCTGAGTAATTGGTATTTTAGCTTTTTTTAAAAAAAATCTTCATTTTGTTAATTTATTTTTATGTGGTGCTGAGGATCGAACCCAGTGCCTCACATGTACGAGACAAGTGCTCTGCCACTGAGCCACAACCCCAGCCCCAGCATTTTAGCTTTTAAATGTGTTGAAACCTTGATGTGAGGTGACTTGGATTTTCTTCTCTGAAATTGTTATTAGTCTCAAGAGAAATGTTAACTTAAAATTAGAGCCTGGATTTGGTGAGATGTGGCTGTAAATTGTTTAGTGTTTGTATTAGATTCTCAGACTACCATAACAAAACACCACAGACTGCATGGCTTAAACAACAGAAGTTGTCTTCTTATAAAGGCACCAGCCCTAAAGGATTAGGGCCCACTCTTATGGCTTCATTTAACCTCCATCATTTCCCGAAAGCCCCATGTCTACATACTGTCACATTGGAGGTTAGGACTTCAGAGTGTGAATTGGGGAGAGGACGCAAACTTCCAGTACTTAACTATTCCTTCATAACTGTTTTTTCTCATTTGAGGAAATGTTCCTAATTTGAATATAATCACTACTTTAGCAATTCCTTTATCAAAAGCTCTTTACTATCTTTCCACTTTACCCACACACACACAAAGAAGGGAGCTTTTTAAAAACTTTCACCATGTTCCACAGTAAAAAATGCATTTTTGTCTTACAGCTCAACCTATATAGCTACAAATACATAAAACTGAAAGTTTCGAGCAATGATACTTTTACTAGATGTGATATGCTCTGATGTTTTCCCTAATGCTGGCTGGTGGTAACCTATAGACTGATTTAACAGCCCACTAATGGGTTGCAACCACACAATCTGAGAAACTTTGGTTTTGAACAGCATTTCTGCTGCCTAGATGTAAACATGAGCTTCTGATTGGCATCCACATGAGAGCATTTCTTCCTCTTGCTGGTGACTTTCTCTAGGACCACAGGTAGATCCCCTAGTCTCAGTCAGCTATAGCCAAAATGGCATTTAGAATATTTAATGAAATTGAGTATTTGGGCCTTTGCCATTATTCAACTGACAGGAGCACATTGCCTCATCCAAAAAATGACCTGTTTGGTTCCAAATCTGCTTAAGACAAACAGCACCATATTCATCTTTTTAGAAAGGTTTTCCCCACTAATACTTTTCACAAATTTATAGTATTTCTTAACCCAACATGTATTTATGTCACTAATTAGAAATCTGTGCAAAGTGGGACTATAGAAACCCTTGGGGGAAAGGTAAATTTTTATTTGGTATGCCTATAAGTTTATATTCTTATACGTTTAGCTTAAAAGCTGATATACGTACACATATAACCTCATTCTTGCCCTTTCCCTACTAAATCTCTGTTTCTTGCTCTGCTCTTCCCTTCATGTGTGAAGCCATTAGGAGGTATGAGCAAGGCTTAGGCCATTTTCTGCTGTCGTTCCCAGTATGAACATGGCCCTAGTTTATTTATCTATTCATTCATGTTGACTAGATTAAACCATCTTTTGGTAAAAGTCTTTTTTTTGATGCTATGAATTGAACTCTTGGCTTGTTCATACTAAGTATGTGTTCTACTTCTAAACTAAATCCCCGGCCCAAAAGCCTCTTTCCTAAATAGAAAAAAAAAATTAAATATGGATAAATAGTGGACTTGTATATACATAGTAACCTGATGCCAAGATTAAAAAAAAAAACTTCCGGGCTGGGGATGTGGCTCAAGCAGTAGCGCGCTCGCCTAGCATGCGTGTGGCCCGGGTTCGATCCTCAGCACCACATACCAACAAAGATGTTGTGTCCGCCGAGAACTAAGAAAAAATAAATAAATGTTAAAATTCTCTCTCTCTCTCTCTGTCCCCCTCTCTCACTCTCTCTTTAAAAAAAAAAAAAAAACTTCCTTCCTGAAATTAATGTTAATTGAATTCAGTTCACTTATTTGATGAATTTAGTGGTAAATTGAAAGAATACCCATTGTCTTTTAACATACAGTAGTTTCTACTCCATCTGTCTCATGTTAATTTGTTTCAGATTGATGAATGTTAAACTGAACTCTTAGGGTCCAGATTCCCCAGTTGTAATATGTCACTTAATGGGCTGCTCTGCTTACTCTAATTAATTACAGAAGTAATTAATTAATTAATTAATCTGGGGTTTCTTTTGACATGTGGTCATTTAAATTCCTGTTCTTGCCTACCACTTTTTAAAAAGTCACTATTAGAGCTGGGATATGTACTTTAGTCATAGAATGCTTACTTAGTGTGTGTAGGGCTCCAGGTTTAATCCTCAGTACCAATATATATATATTAAAATTTTAAAAATAAACAAAAAGTCACTAATAGGTGTTGTGTGTCATAAAATGAACAAACAATAATAACAAAACCTAATCATAATACCAAGATATTCTTCTTCAGTATGAAAGGGTAGAAAACATAGTATGTTTGATACAAGTATTTAGGCAAAGTGTTTGAACCTTCATAATATATGTGTGTAGTCTTGCCTCATCAGTTTAGGAAAAGGACAGGCTGTTGAGGGAAAGATGAGTTACTCTATAAGAATAGGACACAGGTAGCCACATATCCAAGCAATTATCTGAGTACCTTAGCAAAACCTGGAATAGGTCTACCAAGAAATTTTTATTTCCCAACTTCTGCTTGAGACCATGTAGATTGACTTCATAGCCAGTGTACAGCAATAGCCCGGAGCCCTATTCTATACTGATATAAACATTAGCCCTTTCTAGCACTAACTAGTATGAATTATTTTTTTCTTTATCTGTACCTTCAGAATTAAATATCATGAGAGTTTTTTACAGAGAGCCTCAGAAAATCTGAAACTGGTATATTTCCATTTGATTTTGAATAGTCTTGATTTAATTTTTGAATAGTCTTCATTTAATTTTGGATACACTAAGTGTGTGTATATCCATATTTTTAAAGAATTTTGCCTCAGTAATATTAATATAGAGGAACTAGCCTCATGTAGACAAAAGCTTCTCATTTAATTGAAAGATGATATTCCTGATATTCCTTGTGGTTTGAGTTAGCTGTATACTGAAATAATCTTTTTCTGTGTTTGGATCTGCAGGCCTACAAAACGATAAAAGATGACCAAAAAAGATATAATGAAAGAATATCAGAGTTAGGGATGACACCAGAAGAGAAACAGAGAAGGGCCACATCATCTGGTGAGTATACCCTGAGCTCTCACTATGTGTAATTTGAAACTCATGAAGAGAAAGTTTTAAGTGGTTTGGGTGCCATGGTTTGTAAATTATCTTATAGAAGTGATGATAGTGTAAGATTGTAAATCATGGTGTAACCCCCAAACCAGGAGCAATTTGTTAAAATGTTTGGCTAGCATTTGGGCTTGATGATAAAATGAGTGGTGATTATGACTCCTTTTTTCTTCATATTAGTTTGTTTTGGGGAAGGGTATTGAGGATTGAACCCAGGGGCACTATACCCTAAGCCACATCACCAGCTAATTTAATTTTTTTTAATTTTGAGGTAGGGTCTCACTAAGTGACCAAGGCTGGCCTCAAATTTGCAGTCCTCCTGTGTCAGCCTCCTGAATGGCTGGCATTATAGGCATATGCCACTGTGCTTGATATATTAGATTCTTAAAATACAAGGTTGGTGAGGAAAATTACTGGAAAAGAGATAAAAGCCATTTTTTCAATGAGCAAAAAAAATTTGTTATATTCCCCTTTTGAGACTTGGTTTTTCAGAGAGGAATTGTTTTAATCCTTTAATAAGCCCCTCAGATATGGGTGGGTGGTTTGCCTTGCTTTCTTCGATAGCCTTCTTATTCTTGATCCTTATATAATAATCCCCAATTGACTTCCTGGGTGTTCTCCCTTTATTGCTAACAAAAGGTGAAACTGAACTTGATATTATCTTGGTGGTCAGTAGGAAATGAATGGGCAGGGTACAAGCCTACTAATATATACTTTCTAATATATTTTAGAAATAACTCAATATTTAAGCTAGGACCTTATTCACTACAGAGCTAATGAATAAATGACATGGGCCAAATAATTCACCTTTTTTGGTATATTTTCACTTGTGAAGTGAAAGGAATATTTGCTTTACCTCTCCTACTAGGATATTGTGAAGGTTGTTATTTTTGTTTGTTTGTTTGTTTTTTAACATTGCTGGGGATTGAACCTAGGGGCTCAAGCATGCTAGGCAAGTGCTTCAGCCACACCCTAGCAAGGTTATTTAGTGTAGGTGCTATGTTTTGCTACTTTTTTTTTGTACTGAGGGTTGAACCCAGGGGTGCTTAACCACTGAGTCACATCCCCAGCCCTTTTTATATTTTATTTTGAGACAGGCCTTGCTAAGTTGCTGAAGCTGGCTTTGAACTTGTGATCCTCCTGCCTCAGCCTCCTGAGCTGCTAGGATTACAGGCATGTGCCACTGCACACATCTGTTTTACTACCTTTATGTAAAAGATTGAGACCATGTGCAAGTTGATTTTTTTAATAATAACAAAGAGTCATCTGAGTCTGTAAGATTCACTCTGGGTTGGCACAGTGGCAAATGCCTGGAATCTCAGTGGCTCAGGAGGCTGAGGCAGGAGGATTGCAAGTTTGAGGTCAGCATCAGTAACTTAGGCCCTAAGCAACTTGGAGAGACCCTGTTTTAAAAAAAAAAAAAGAAAAGAAAAAGAACAAAAGCACTGGGGAGGTGGCTCAGTTGTAAAGCACCCTTGGGTTCAATACCCAGTAACAATAACAACAAAAAGATTCACCCTGTTTGGTCTATTGCTTAAAGCTCCAGAAGGCGAGCCGGTTCCTCAGGTCAGAATACCAAGTCATGTTCCTTTCCTACTAATCGGTGGAGGCACTGCTGCTTTTGCTGCAGCCAGATCCATCCGGGCTCGGGATCCTGGGGCCAGGGTAAGTTGCATGTTATTTTGTTTGGCACAGAGGATATAGTCTGGTAGCACTCAGCCTATGTGAACACTTTGACATTTGCCTCTTTTTAAATGACTTGGCTCTGATACGTATTGCTATTTTTGTATCTAAAGGTACTGATCGTTTCTGAAGATCCTGAGCTGCCATACATGCGACCTCCTCTTTCAAAAGAACTGTGGTTTTCAGATGATCCAAATGTCACAAAGACACTGCGATTCAAGCAGTGGAATGGAAAGGAAAGGAGGTTTGTTTGCTTATGTAAAATGAGCCTATCTATCAACTTCAACTGAGTATAGGAGCAGGTTAGGATTTTGCCATGTGTGCAACAAATAGGAAGGATGACTTGGCTATACGCTGGAATACCCTCCAGTTTAGAAGCAACAGGCTACAAAGAACATTCTGGATTCTGTTACCAGATCTACCAACAATTGGTAGTAAATGTTAGCCTCTGAAATACTAAGGTTCCTATTTCTGGTAACTTTAGGATAGATTTCTCAGGTGACGATGCACTTGGCCACTCCTTCACACTTGCCTGGGAATGTTCCATAAAAGGAAAAGAAACTGTTTAATGGCCTTTTCTTTGACACCCTAGCCTGCATTCAGAATTTCAGTAATAGGGTGGGAAGACAGTAAAGAGGCCTTTATCGGAATGTTTGCTTAAGAGACTTGGAGCTACAGGTCCAGAAGCCTTTCCCCTTACAAAGGACTCCTTAGAAGATCTCTTGATTCCAGCACTATATTCTTTGGGTTTCAATTCTTTCTCATTAAGTGATCCCTTTGATACTGAACTAAGTTTTACAGATCTACCAGTTCCAGGTGCTTATAACATTTTTCTGTCTCTTTTCCATACAGCATATATTTCCAGCCACCTTCTTTCTATGTCTCTGCTCAGGACCTGCCTCATATTGAGAATGGTGGTGTGGCTGTCCTCACTGGGAAGAAGGTGAGCTGGTAGGCTGCTTCCTTTGTCAGGTTCTGTGTAGGTGCCAACCAGCAAGTATGGTGATGTGTATTTCCACTATCATTGATGTTTGCCCTGCCATTGTAGTTCATCAAAGAAGGACCAAGTCATTTCAGGATTAATATTACTTATGTATCTGTCTGAGGGTAAACTAGTTTTGAAGCCTAGGAAACTGGGCTGGCTAAACTTTCTTAAGGAAGTTCTATTTTTGAGAACCATATTTCTAAAAGTTGTTTCTGATCGTATTTGCTTTTCTGCCCTTCCTCCTCCCTATTTTTCATACTAACTTCTCTCTGGGATTATTGATGACAATATTTTACTGAAGGTACAAAGCTCAGTGGGTGGAATCCAGAGCATAAATGGGGGTTTGATCTTTGACAAGGACAGCCTGACTTCTCTTTAAGGGGCATAATGCAGAAAAGGTGGATATAGGTTTGTGGATAAACTGATAATGAGACATTATATGTTAAGTGTTCCCCATGTATAAATGACACACAGGCCCTGCCCACTAGGGGATAATGGTAATAGGCAGGAACAGATCATAACACATAGATGTGTATCAGAGTGATGCAGTATGTCATGGGAATCACAGGGAAGAGTATCCAGCACAGCAATGGGTCAGGAAAAGTTTCCTAGAAGAGGAACTCTTATAGAATGGGAAGTCTTAGGGAATGAAGGGATATAAAGTAGAGAAGAACAAAGAGCTTTCAAGTAAAAAAAACATTAAAATAAAAATGAATAGCATAGAGCTGGGGCTTTAGCTCAGTGGCAGAACACTTGCCTAGCATATGTGAAGCACTGGGTTCAATCCTCAGCACCACATAAAAATAAATAAATACATAAAGGCATGCTGTCCAGCTACAACTGTATAAAAATTTTTAAAAAAATGAATAACATAAACAAAGGGTGAAGAATATGGAAAAGCATATTTGCTGCAAGAAAAAACAAGTTACTAGGTACTAAAAGAGCAGAAAATTCAAGTTAGGGAGTTGTAAGAGATGAAACAGAAGTTATGTAGAGCCCTGGTTGTTAAGGGCTTTGTTTGCTGTGTGAAGGAGCTTGAGCTTTATCTGTGGTAGTGAGCTATCAAGTTTTAGGCAAGGATATAAAACACTTGCACTGGATTTTCAATGATCACTATTGGCTATGACAAGGATGGATTTCAGAGAAATAAGACTAGAGATAGATCATTTTGAAGATTATTACAATAATCCAGATAAGAGATGGTTCAGGCCCAAAGTAGGATAGTAATGATGATGATGATGATGAAGAAAAAGAAAATAAGAACATTTATTTATTTATTTATTTTCAGAATTTAACCTTTATTTTATTTATTTTTATGTGGTGCTGAGGATCGAACCCAGTGCCTCACATGTCCTAAGCAAGCACTCTACCACTGAGCCACAACCCCAGCCCCAGAACATTTATATAGTATTTATTGTGATCTTGTAAGCACAGCTTTTAAATGTGCATCATCTCCTCTTATTCTCACAATAATCTTATGATGTGTAGGTATTATTTCCTTTTATATAAAAAGCAATTGAGTGCATTACTAAATACATGTTAAACAATTTGCTTAAATTCACACAGCTAATAAGTGACAAACAGAATTTGAGCTGGGGGAAAGGGCTGGGGATATGGCTTAGTGGTTAAGCAACTCTGGATATAATTCCCAGAAACAAACAAACAAACAAACAAAACCCAGAATTTGGCCAGGTATGGTAGTGCATTCCTGTAATCCCGGCGGCTGGAAGGCTGAGATAGGAGAATTACAAGTTCAAAGCCCAGCCTCAACAAAAGCAAAGCATTAAGCAACTCAGTAAGACCCTGTCTAAAAATAAAATAGGAAATAGGACTAGGAATGCAGCTCGGTGGGCGAGTGTCCCTTAGTTAAATCCCAGGTACCCAAACAACAACTGAATTTGAAGCGGGATGCAGCATTTCATACATCTGCATACCTGTAATCCTAGTGATTTGAGGCTGAGGCAGGAGGATTGCAAGTTTAAGGCCAGCCTCAGTGACTTAGTGAGACCCTGTTGCAAAATAAAAAGTAAAAAAGTCTGGAAACTTAGCTTAGTACTAAAGTATCCATGGATTCGATTCTCAGTACCCCAAAGAAACAAAAACAGAATTGAAAGCAGGTGCAGTGGTCCACACCTGTAATCCCAGCAACTGGGAAAGTTGAGGCACGAGGATCACAAGTTTGAGGCCAGACACAGCTACTTAGTGAGACTCTGTCTCAAAAAGTAAAAAGGGCTGGGGATATAACTCAGTGGTAGAGCACCCTTGGTTTCAATCACCAGTACTGAAAAGAAAAGGGAAAAAAAGTGAATTTGAGAACAGGTCTGTCTGACTACAGAATTGGAACTCAGACTTCCTGATTCCAGAGATCAAGTTCTCAATGCTGTATTACTTCCTGATACAAAGCTGATGATCTGCAAGAACCTAGGTTCAATAGTACTAGGAATAAAAGAATGGTGACAAATATGGGGAACAGACTTGTAGCATGCCTAGGAGTTAAACTTAACAAAGCCTTGAGGTTGGTTGAAGGTGGACACTGAAGGGGGAGAAGTGACAAAAATGACTTTCTGAATTCTAGCTTGTGTGTCTGAATGGATGGTGGTGGACCCCCAACTGAGAAAGACATTACAAGAGGAAGAGTTAGCCAAGCATGGTGGCACATGTTTGAACTCACAGCAACTAAATAGGTTTAAGCAGGAAGATGGCAAGTTCAAGGCCAGCCTCAGCAACTTAGTGAGGCCCTAAGCAACTTAGTGAGGCCCTAAGCAACTTAGTGAGAACCTGTCTCAAAAAGATTTGGGGACTTATCTCAGTGGTAAAGTGTCCTTGGGTTCAAGCCCCAGTTCCAAAAAATTAAAAAAAAAAAGGAAGAGCTAGTTTAAGGGAAGAAGACAAATTTAAGTTTTGGATTACTAAGTATGAGCTGGAATATCGAAATGTGTCTTCTGGGCAGTTATGTGGGTATAACACTTGGGAAGGCCTGGGCTCAGAGGTTCAGAAATCAGCTGGGTGCAGTGGTACACACTAGTAACCTCAGGTCCCAGGGACTCTAGAGGCCAAGACAGGAGGTTTGCAAGTTCAAGGCCAGCCTTAACAATGTAGTGAGGCCCTAAGCAACTTAGTGAGACACTGTCTCAAAATAAAATATTAAAAAAGTGCTGGGGATGTAGCTCAGTGGTAAAGTGCCTCTGGGTTCAACCCCTAGTACAAAAAAAAAAAAAATCTCGAGATTTGGAAATCATCTGAGTTAGGTATAGGAGTTGAAACCTTGAGAGTTTGTGAGACCTCCCAAGAAGGAATTTACCTTTTGAGAAAGTGGGGCAAAAAAAGAAGGCCCTGGAGAATCTCATAGTTTAGAAGACAGGCTTAAGAAGGAGAATCCACAAAGGAGTCAAGGACAGAGTTCCAGAGGAGTATAGGGACAATCTAGGACCAGAACCAAGAATATAGGGAGTTGCAAGAAGGAAGATATGATCCAGTATGTTACATGACTAAGGAACTTAGTAAGAAAAGAATTGGTTCTGGGGATATAGCTCAGTGGTAGGGCTTAGTAGCTTAGTGTTCACAAGGCCCTGGATTCAATCCCCAGCACCAAAAAAGATAAGAATTCTAAAATGCCCCATTCAATTTGGCAGTTTAGATACCATTGTGAAGTTAGAAATGAGGCTAAACTACTATTTTAAAAAGATTAAATGAGGGGCTAGGGTTGTGACTCAGTGGTAGAGTGCTTGCCTTGTATGCATGGAGGCACTGGGTTTGATCCTCAGCACCACATAAATATAAAATAAAGATATTATGTCAACCTAAAACTACAAAAAAAAAAAAAGTTTAAATGAGCCAGGAGCTATGGCACACACCTGTACTCCCAGCAGCTCAGAAGGCTGAGGCAGGAGGATTGCAAGTTCAAAGCCAGCCTCAGCAAGTTATCGAGGCTGTGTCTCAAAATAAAATATAAAAAGGGCAAAAAGGGCTGGGAATGTGGCTCAGTGGTTATGCACCCCTGGGTTCATCCTTATAGAATGCTTTCTCCACTGAAACTCAGCTCTCCCTCAAGGATGAAGGGGAGTTGTTAACAAAGAAGTAAGACTTCCAGATAGCCAAGTAGAAAGGTTGTCCCTGTTCTCCACTTCCACAAATCAGGTTAGAATCTTGAGCACTCACTGGCCCTATTGTTGGCTGCTTAGGAACTTATGACCACTTGAGAAACTGGGCACTAGAAACTATGGTTCTATTAACTACTGAGATTTTTTTTTTTTTTTTTTTTTGG
Organism: Ictidomys tridecemlineatus; assembly: GCF_052094955.1. Lineage (NCBI taxonomy): Eukaryota > Metazoa > Chordata > Mammalia > Rodentia > Sciuridae > Ictidomys > Ictidomys tridecemlineatus. Next base: position 21,375,981 of record NC_135493.1, read on the forward strand.
TACTGGGGATTAAACCCAGGAGCACTTAACCGCTGAGTCACATCCCCAGTTCTTTTTTTTTTTTTTTGAGACAGAGTCTTGCTGAGTTGCTTAGGGCCTCACTAAGTTGCTGAGGCTAGCCTCAAAATTGTCAATCCTACTGCCTCTGCCTCCCAAGCTGCTGGGATTACAATAGGTGTGTGCCACTGTGCCTGGGCCTGAGAAATGTTTTTTAAGGATAATTTTAGGTTTAGAACTAATCCTCACTGGGCCAACTAGCTAAAAGGTCCAGGATTTTGGGGGAGACTTAGGGAATTAGATAGTGGTGATGATTGTCCAACCTTGTGAATATACTAAAAGCCACTGATTTGTATACTTTAAAATGATGGGGATGGGGGTAGTGGCTCAATGGTAGAGTGCTCACTTAGCATGTATGAGACTCAATCCTTAGCACCACATAAAAATGAATAAATAAATAATTTTTTAAAAAGATGAATTTAATGTTATGTGAATATCATCTCAATAAAATGCTTTTCAAAGCTAATTCCATCTCTACCTCTTTTCTGTGTATGACTATACCAGGTGGTACACCTAGACGTGAGAGGCAACATGGTGAAACTTAATGATGGCTCTCAGATAACCTATGAAAAGTGCTTGATTGCAACAGGTGAGTATTTTTGGAGATGTCTGTCTTCCCAGCTATAGTACCTCATTCAATTTTTAGAATTTGGCCTTCCCCATAGAAGGCATTTCCCCTTAATGTTAAGAAAACTAAAACCTAGCATCCCTAAAGTAGATGTCTTCTCTTGATGCCAAACCCGGCTAAGTCCCATGTATCCTAGATGGTTGGCCCTTCTAGATTGTCCTTGCCTTTCCTTCTGGTAAAGGCATGAAGAAGTTGCCCTTTCCTGCCTCCCTTCCTGGCATTCACCCCATACCCTGAAAGTAGTGTAGCCATATGGCATCATTGCCAGCTTTCTAATCAGAAATCAAAAGGAGACCAAAGCAGCAGCTGAGAGCATTGTAGCTTTGGCAGCAGGTAGGCATGCCTGAGAAGCTAGAAGAGGACGTTGAAGTAGAGGGAGGCTCTTGGGCCTCCTATGGCGGGGGTGGGGGGAGTGGCTAAAAAGACACTCAGATCTACTTCTCAAAAGAAATTGATCAAAAAGCCTGCTGTGAGGAGAGTTGAAAGAACACAAAGCCACCTTATCTTGTAGTGGCTGACATGGTACTAACAGGGAGCACACTCATGCCACAGTCCTAAAGGAAGAGAGCTGTACCTGGGGGGTTGTTTGGGCTAAGTCCTGCTAGTTGCACTAAAAAGGTTTTCCTCTTCTTATTTCCAGGAGGTACTCCAAGGAATCTATCTGCCATTGATAGGGCTGGAGCAGAAGTAAAGAGCAGAACGACACTTTTTAGAAAGGTAATTGTCTGCCTCACTTTTTCATTGTGTTATTTTGAAGAGGTAATACAATCTTGTAGTCCCCAAGTGCCCACCTTAGAATTGGGAGATCTGAGTTCTATGTGTCCCTCTTCTTCAGACTTGTTATCTTGCCTTGAGCAAGTCACTTCCTCTCTGAACCTCAAATACCTCACTCAAGGATTTTCAGATCCTAGAAAAAAATACAGTCAATGTTTTTATTGTTTGCTATAGTTCCTTTGTACTGCTTGTCCTTAGTTGGTTTTTCTGGATGGATTTGATTCATTGGAACTCCTTATATCCTCTTGGCATTTTTCATTGCAAGTGCTGTGTGGAGACTTTGAATAGAAATATGAAGACTACTCACATAGCCAGGCATGGCAGCACATGTCTGTAATCCCAGCAACTCAGGAGGCTGAGGCAGGAGGATTGAAAGTTCAAGGCCAGCCTGGGCAATTTAACAAGACCTTGTCTCAAAATTTAAAATAAATCTCCAGGTGCAGTGGTGCACACCTGTAGTCCAAGCGTCTTGAAAGGCTGAGATAGGAGGATCACCAAGTTCAAAGCCAGCCTCAGCAACTTAGCAAGGTCTTAAGCAACTTAGCAAGACCCTGTCACAAAATAAAACATAAAAAGGACTGGGATATGGCTCACTGCTTCAGTTCTCCTGGGTTCAATCCCAGGTACCAAAATTTTTTTTAAAAAAATTGAAGAACAGGGGCTGGAGATATAGCTAAGTGGTAAAGTACCCTGGGTTCAATCCCTAGTAACAACAAAAAAAAATCCACAAAAGGAATGCCCAAGTAAAGAGGAAGTGGGTGGTTTACTTTGGGATATTTAATAAAGTTTGTACTATCCTTTAAGTTCTTGAAAGAAAAAGATTTGTCAGCCTTAGCACTGTTGACACATTGTACTGGATAATTGTGTGGGGTGTGGGGGTGTCCTGTGCATTGTAGGATGTTGGCAGCATCCCTGTTTATCCAATAGATGCTGGGAGTACTTCCCTCTCCTGACAACCAAAAATATCTGCAGAAACTGCCAAATGTCCCCCTGGAGAAGAGAGGGCAAACCCCACCAGTTGAGAACCACTGTTACTAGAAGGCATGTTACAAAGGAAAAAAGGAATTTGCATTAATAACAGAGCTATAATTGAACCACTTTATACAAGGAGATTTTATGTGCAAATTATTGTTGTGAAAGATTTAGAGGAAAATATTTCCTTGGACTATTATTCTGGGCCCCTTTGGGAAATCAGTGGACTAAGCTGGTGTGATCCTGCAGATTGGAGACTTCAGAGCCTTGGAGAAGATCTCACGGGAAGTCAAGTCAATTACAATTATCGGTGGGGGTTTCCTTGGTAGCGAACTGGCCTGTGCTCTTGGCAGAAAGGGTGAGTACTGGGGAGTGACCTTGATTTTCTTTCTCTAGTTTTACATCCCATATGTCTTGGTAGACTGTCACAAATTTCAGAGATGTATTTACCAGGAGGAATAGAAAGCATTTGATTAAGGTTTGTAGAGTGAAAAATTAAGCACTGCGATTAGTCCCAGTGAAGATAAAGGGTGACCAAAAAGCTGTCATCTGAGCAACTCCCCAGCAGTGCTTCCTTTCCTTTCCTCAATTCTCTATACCACGATACCTGAAAAATAAAATATTAAGAGAAGTCAGTTATTATGATGACAAGGGCAGTGCAGACTATAGAACTGTGTATATTTGAAAGGCTTCCCCTGTAAAAAGCCACATACTTCCTTCATGCACATGATGGTTCCCAGTTTGACAGGTCTCTGAATTCCAGTTTGAATGTTTGTTTCATTGCACCTGTTTTTCTTAATATTATTTTTCAGCTATTTGAGCTCAGGTACTTCTCAGGAGGGTACTTCCTGTTCAGAGGTCGCAAAGCACTTGTGCAAACCTCAGGTGACTGCAGGGATGGAAATGTACTGAGTTTTCAGTTGGTAGCTTCATCCAGGGACAGCAGTTCTGGCACCTGTTGTTCTTGCTTTTTGGATGAACTGAAGCACCAAGGCCCTCATGGCACAGTGTCTCATAGGCAGGGGCTCTGGCCTGGTGGGCAGTTTTGCTCTGTATCTAGTAAGAGGTACCTGCTGCTCCTATACTTCCCTTCCTATTTTCTTGGGATTGGCTTTTGCCTCTTGCTATAACTACTCCCTTTCTTCTTCCCAGCTCGAGCCTTGGGCACAGAAGTGATTCAGCTCTTCCCTGAGAAAGGAAATATGGGAAAAGTCCTCCCTGAATACCTCAGCAACTGGACCATGGAAAAAGTCAGACGAGGTAGAGACTGTTTCCATATGCTGCCATTCCATTTCCTTTGAGAGTAGCCAAGCGGGAAGTTAGCTTTTTTGAGAACTCCTTGACATAAGGCCTATCACCTGGCACATGCAATGTTTTATCATTCCCCAGTCAACCAAGTTCACCCAGGATTCTGAATCTGATGCACAAGATACCCAGAAGTGCTAGAAACAGACTGTGGATAGAGGTTTTTATGGCTCTCCAAGGCTGCCTGCATACTTACAATGACTGATTTGATTACAGGAGAGACCTATAGTTAACTTCACCACTTTTCATGAAGGTGATAGGCCTTGGACTCAACCTTGTTTCATTTGCTTCTACAGAGGGGGTAAAGGTGATGCCCAATGCGATTGTGCAATCAGTTGGAGTCAGTGGTGGCAAGTTACTTATCAAGCTGAAAGATGGCAGGAAGGTAAGGAGGGGAAAACAGACCATTAGAAAGTCTTCCAACCCTTTCCTCCCCTTTCCTCATTCATTCTCTCTCCCTCATCCGCTCTTCTTTTGGTACTGGGGATTGAACCCAGGCATGCTTTACCACTGAGCCACATTCTCAGTCCTTTTCATTTTTTAGTTTGAGACAAGGTCTCTCTAAATTGCTGAGGGTCTCACTAAATTGCTGAGGCTGACCTTGAACTTGGGATCCTCGTACCACAGCCTCGTGGGTTGCCCTTTCCTCATTCTAACTCCTTCATTTGACACCACTAGATTTCGTTTTCTCGGCAGCCACCATTAACTGTCATAATTGTCCCCTCATTAAAACAGATGATGAAAACTGTATAGCTCAGCAGTAGAGAAATTTCCTAGCTTGCAGAAGGCCCTTGGTTCTATCCTCAGCAACACACACACACACACGCAATGAATGATGAAAGCCAGAATAGGCACTTGTGAAACACTTTCCCTTACCCACGTCCTATCTGTATCATTTGAGTCCTTGCTAGGGTGGCAGATTTCCATTCAGATGATGTATGGTATGTGTGTCAGGCTAAGGGGGGTGCTTATGAAATGAAACTTAAGATCTATGTACCAGAGGTAAGTTAACCCACGATTTTTAAAGTCCCTATTCTTAGATGCATGATTGTAGCTGTTATGTGAACAGGCGTAAGTGGCAACTGTGGTAAATGAATTTTCTTTTTTTTGCCTCAGGTGGAAACTGACCACATAGTGGCAGCTGTAGGCCTGGAGCCCAATGTTGAGTTGGCCAAAACCGGTGGCCTAGAAATAGACTCAGATTTTGGTGGCTTCCGGGTAAATGCAGAGCTACAAGCACGCTCTAACATCTGGGTGGTAAGTGTGCTATAGCATGACCAGGCACGAGTCATTGTCTCCAGTTTGTGGGCAAGTCTTCCAGGTGGTGTGCTAAAGCTCACTGACAGCTTAAACAAATAGGGTTGAAGAGTTTCAAGGCCAAGGGGATAGAATAGAAACTTGTGAACTGCTTGATTTAGAAGATCAAGAAATTTTAAAAAAAAAACAGAAGATGAACTATGGACTTACCTGCAAGTTAGTAAAAGATCAGAATAGTGTATGTACCTACTGGAATAGAATTCTTCGAGTTCTACTTGTTGGCAATAACCATGGCATAACCCCTGGCAAGCACATGCACAACACAGATGGATCTGCTGTTCCCATAGTTCAAACGTGAGTCTAGGGAATGGAAGATGAAGCAATTTTCTACATGTTCCCTGGAAAAAAAAATCACTCTGTTTTCATTTTCTTTGAGTACTATATTTAGCTGTTTTTAGAAACCTATTATGACACAAACAAGACTCTAGTGTGTGTAGGAGCCATGAGGTAATTTCCCCTTTGCTAAATCATTACAAGTGTATTGTGTTTGATTATGGACTCTACAACTGAGGACATGGGAGCCTTGAAAGGATTTTTCCCTTCAAAGACTGCTTTTTTTTTTTTTTAGATGAAATGTACTGGATTTTACCAGGGGTGGTGGCATACATCTATGTTCTGAGCAACTTGGGAGGCTGAGGGAAGAGGATTGCAAGTTCATGGCCAGCCTCAGCAACTCAGCAAGACCCTGTATCAAAATTGAAAAAAAAAAAGTGGCTAGGTGTTGTGGTACACGCCTGTAATCCCAGCAGCTTGGGAAACTGAGATAAGAGGATCTTGAGTTCAAAGCCAGCCTCAGCAATTTAGCGAGGTGCTGAGCAACTCAGTGAGACCCTGTCTCTAAATAAAATACAAAAAAGGGTTAGGGATGTGGTTCAGTAGTTAATGCCCCTGAGTTCAATCCCCAGTACCAAAAATAAAAAGGGCTGGGGAGGGGCCAGGGGACTGGGGTTGTGGCTCAGTGGTGGAGTGCTTGCCTTGCACTTGTGAGGTACTGGGTTTGATCTGCAGCACCACATAAAAATAAATAAAGAAAAAAAAAGGTATAGGGATCCAGGAACAGTAGCACATGCCTATAATCCCAACAACATAGGAGGCTGTAATAAGAGTTCAAGACCAGCCTCAGCAACTTAGGCCCTAAACCACTGAGCAAGACCCTGTCTCAAGATAAAAAAATTTTAAAAAGTACTGTGGATATGGCTCACTGGTAAAGTGCTCCTGGGTTCTGTGTTCAGTACTAAAAAATGGGGAGGGACTGAGAATGCAACTCAGAGGTAAAGTGCCCCAGGGTTCAGTCCCCAGAACTGCAAAAAATATACTGGGTTTTTTTAACCTGTAATAAATGTGATACATGTTCAGTGTAGAAGACACAGACAAGAAGAAAGGGGGATGGATAATCACCTGCAGCAACCATGAATGTTTTAGTGTGTTTCTTCCCTTTGTTTCTTTACACATAAGTTTTTTCTTTGTTTTACATAGTCATGGTGAGCATACTATATATAAAATTTGTATTGTGCTGTTTTTTTTACTTAATATCATAAATGTAAGCATTTTCCATGTTGCTTCAGACTCTGTAAACACTTTAATGACTATGTAATATTCCATTAAGTGGATTTCATAGTTTACTTTGCCATTGCTTACTTGTTGGATTTTTAGGTTGCTTTGGGGAAGGCTAAATAGCCATAAAGATGAACAAGGGTTAGAAGACGCAAATACCACATCCTGCATGAAGCTGGCCCTGTTCACCCCCAGCTGGGTCGTCTCTCCCTCTGACTGACACACTTAGCTCATTGAGTCTCTACCTGTTGGAGGAACTTTACTTGTTTACATTGCCCTGTAGTCATGAATAGTACTGCATTTTCTTGTACTAGGGTATATACTCCTCATAGGCAAAGTCCATGTCAGTTTCATCTCAGCAACCCAGACAGCATAATGCTTTTGTACATAATAAGCACTCCATAAATATTTGTTGAAGGAATAAATGAATACTGAATTATGAAAAAAAAATCCCTATCTTAGAAAGTATTTCTTGATGAGGCAGTCACATCTAAAAACTGGTTTCTGCATATTGAAAAGAATATTCTGCAAATTATGGTTATTAAAGAGCCTGTGTGCTAAAGACAGAATGAGAAGAAACAGACATACATAAACTGAAGCAAAGGAGATTTAGGTTAGCTTTTTGAAAGCATAGACTAGCTTTTCTTTAAAAAAAAAAAAATGGAATCTTGCTGGGCATGATGAGTTGTAATCCCAGTATGGAAGGCTGATGCAGGAGGCTCGAAAGTTTGAGGCTAGCCTAGGCAATTTAGCAGTACCCTTTCTCAAAATGAAAGGGGCTGGGGGTATAGCTCAGTGAGAGCGAGCCCCATGGGTTCAACCCCTAGTACTGCAGTGAATGAATGAATGAATGAGGATATAGCTTAGTGGTAGAGTGGCCCTGGGTTCAAGCCTTAGTACTGGGAGAAAATTAAATCTCTCAACTATTTTTAATAATTTAGGTAGGATTTTAACCTGAAGATGGAAAACATGAATCAGTTAATTTTGAAAGGGTCCTGCAAGCCCCTAAAGTTTATATTATACCTTTAATTTGATTTTTTTAAAGATCATGTGTCTGTGTTGTACATTTTTTCCAAAGGCAGGAGATGCTGCGTGCTTCTATGATATAAAGTTGGGTAGAAGGCGAGTAGAACACCACGATCATGCTGTTGTGAGTGGAAGATTGGCTGGAGAAAATATGACTGGAGCTGCTAAGCCGTACTGGCATCAGTCAATGTTCTGGTAAGCTCCATTGCTTAGAACTTGATATTAATAAGGTCATAACACAGAGTTATGGTTTAGTTTCCTTGTGGGCCAGTTAGCTTCATGTAGATGGCAGGAGGAGTCCATTTCATATCCATCCATTCTGTTAGCCTTCTGGTAAAAGAGACCTGTTTGGCATAAATTAGATGAGGTGAATGGATGCGGATGTCACCAGCACTTCTGGCAAAAGAGCTCAGAATTTGAACTATAGTTGGTGATACAAAAGTACAGTATTAGGAATAGACAACAGTATGTTTTATTTTTTCTTTACAGAACTCTAATCAGCCCAACATACAGGAAGGAAAAAGATAGCCCACTCATATGTAACCCTTACAATCAGCGATTTAAAGGCAGATAGGGCAGTTCTTTGGATAAAGTTTAGCTCTGGATAGTCCTGAATCCCAGAGCTAACCTTTTTTTTTAAGGATTTTTTTCTTTGTACTGGAAGTTGAACTAAGGGACAGTCAACCACTGAGCCACATCCCCAGCCCTATTCTGAATTTTTTTTAGAGAGAGAGAGAGAGAGAGAGAAAGTTTTAATATTTATTTTAGTTATCGGCGGGCACAACATCTTTGTTTGTATGTGGTGCTGAGGATCGAACCCGGGCTGCACGCATGCCGGGCAAGCACGCTACTGCTTGAGCCACATCCCCAACCCCCCCTTTTACTGCTTTAAAAGATGGAGTACATAGAAAACTTCAGGGTTTCAGAAGCCTCTCAGTGGTTGCTATTGGGGATATTCTCAGCTGATGGAAGCACATTTGAGGACAGTCACAGTTTTATGAGTGAGCAGCAAAAATTAACAGATGAATTTTAGGTTCAACACATATAAGATACTGCAGTTAAGAAAAATACAGTTATCGGTTAGGGCCTAAGAACAGATTCCAAGGAGGCATTGGAGACTCTTCCCTGAACATACTAGTCCAGTGAGCTACTGTGGCCAAGAAGATAAAATGTAGAGTGCAGAAACAAAACAGAGTATCCTAGATTATCACCCAAAACCATGGTGATGATGTGTCTGTGTCTCAAATATTCTGAGAAGTTCCTAGCATATTAAGGGCATGATGGTGATAGGAAAAGTTTTTAAGAAGAACAATTAAAATACAATGGCCAACTGGATAAACAGGGCCTCTTTACAGAAGGTATTCCAGTCTCTAAAAATGAAGGTGAAAGGTAAATAAAATACCTAATGAAAGCATAAAATATCTCAAATTCCAAGTTCCACAAAAATGAAATACTCTTCTAAGCTTTAAAAAGGCATTTTTACCAGGCACAGTGGAATATGCCTATAATCTCAGCGACTTGGGAAGCTAGGCAGGAGGATAGCAAGTGTGAGATCAGCCTCAGCAATATAGTGAGGCCCTAAAACAGCAAGACCCTGTCTCAAAAAATAAAAAGGACTGTGGATGTGGCTCAGTGGTTAAGTGCCTCTTTTGTTTGTTTTGGTACCATTCAATCCCTGGTACCAAAACAAACAAAAACAGATAATTTCAGGCCAGGTGCCATGGTACATCCTGTAATCCCAGTGATGCAGGAGGCTGAGGCAAAAGGGTTACAAGTTTGAGCCAGCTTCAGCAACTTAGCAAGACCCTGTCTGTAAAAGGGCCAGGGATGTAGCTGAGAGGTAGAGAGCCCCTGGGTTCAATCCCCAATACCCAAAAACAAACAAATAAAAAAACAGTTTAGGACAAGTTAAAGGAAGGGAGTGAATAGCGAAAGTATCCCTTCCCAAATGTGGCAAATGTTAAAAGCATAAATAAATTTCAGAAAAATCATTGTATGAGTATGTGACATGTATTTCCTTCTTAAGGAAAAATAAAGGCTGTTTGGGATAATCCTGATTTTTCATGGTTGTCCCCAGATGTACTAGTGGCAGTAGATAAGTTTGGCATTTCTCTTATTGTTACCCATCCTAAGTTCTTTTTGACATATGAGAGTGCAGCATTGTGAAACATATGTGCTATCATATCGTTCCTTACAGTCCCTTGACAGAACACCCTCTTCTATATCCTTCCATAGGAGTGACTTGGGCCCTGATGTTGGCTATGAAGCTATTGGACTTGTGGATAGTAGTTTGCCCACAGTTGGTGTTTTTGCAAAAGCAACTGCACAAGACAACCCAAAATCTGCCACTGAGCAGTCAGGTAAGGAAACCCAGCCCCTTCTCTTAGAAGAGTGTTCATAAGTAGTGGCCTGAGTTTTCTGAACAAGGGGATTCTGTATTGGTCAGAGGGAACTGGCAGCAAAAGTTTCTCTTCATGTTGTGCTTTAAAAGAAACCAAACCCAAAGTCCTTACTCTTCAGTGGTCTGGGTTCTGGCAAAGCATAGACTCAAATATTATATCTGTCCTAGACAGTGGCTAGCAACTGACTCAACACCTCTGTTGTTTAGTTTGTCTAGAGGGGATGAGAAGACCTCAATGATGAAACAAACCTGAAATTTTTAGGTTTGGAATTTTTTTCCCTTTTGTCTTTCAAAAAAAATTTCTTCATACTAATTTCAAGAACCAGGCCTGAGAACCCTAACTTAGGACTTTTTGTCTCCCATGGGCCCTAGGCAATGAGGCACTGGGGTGAGTAGTTCTTGAACTAGTTCCAGTTCCAGTTGTCAGATCTGAATGCCAGGTTTGCTTCAGGCAGGAGGCACCTCTCTTGGATTGGACTTCCCTCCCACACAGGTCTCATTCATTAACTCCTCGGCATTGTTCCGTGACCTTGGCTCTGTGTCTTTTTGCCAGAGGTGTTTCAAGGGCAACATGCTTTTGAAGAAGGAGAAAGTAAGACATTTTATGGATATGTAGGTCCTTTTCCTGAGTAATTCAAGTGTATTCCATACTCCTTAATTCTGATCTCTCCTGGTAAGTGGATACAGGAGAGAGACCCAGACACTTATCAACTCTAGGTCAGAGCTCCGTCCATTGAACAGTATTATCTGAAGCCTGGTGCTTCTCGGAAGACAAAGTAGCCCTTTCCTATGCTGTGATTCCATTTCATTCCCATACCTCCACTGTGGTTTTCCATATGGAAGTCACTTCTGCTTTGGCTAAACTGTTTCTCTAGCATCTCTTTTCAGTAGAACTTTTGCTGTGATGGCAGTGTTCCATCTCTGCTTTGTCCAGGCCATTCGCCACTAGCCACATGTGGCTGTTGAATACTTAAAAATATAGCACGAAAGGACTGGTATAGCTCAGTAGTAGTACACTTGCCTAGCTCGTGCAAGGCCCTTAGGTTTCATCCCAAGACCACAAAAAATTATTTTAAAGAAGAAATGTGGTATGTGCAAACAAGGAACAGAATTCTGCATTTTATCGGATTTGACATAATTTTCATTTAAATAGCTTCATGTGGCTAGTGGCCACTGAACTGGACCATGCAGCTCTAGAATATTTCTCACAGAACAAGAGCAAGTCTTCTGCAGATTGAAGGAATCCAGATACCAGGAAATATCCATAGCATAAATTTAAAATGAGATAGTGAGGGAAGTTCAGGGTCAGACTGACCAGTGTCTGGCAGCTGGCAAGGAAGAACTTCCCTTGATTTTGCCAATAGAGAGAGGCTAAAGAAGGCCAGAGTGCACTGAGGAACGTAGAAAAGCAAATCATCTAAAAACGGCTTGAAATAAGTCTCGAAAGACAGTTGCCTTCTAGAATTTCCCAAGCTCATAATAACTGAAGTGTGGATTTATTTGTGTGTGTGTTTGGGGGATTGATTGTCCGCAGGGACTGGTATCCGCTCAGAGAGTGAGACAGAGGCAGAGGCATCTGAAATCGCCGTTCCTCCCACCACCGCTGCGGTCCCACAGGCCCCTGTCCAAGGAGAGGACTACGGCAAAGGTGTCATCTTCTATCTCAGGGACAAAGTGGTAGTGGGGATCGTGTTGTGGAACATCTTTAACCGAATGCCAATAGCAAGAAAGGTACGTGTCTCTCAGAGTTCTTAAAGGAAGGTGGGAAGTGTGGGTCGTATTTTACTGACTTCATCCGGTGCCCTGAGATGCATTGTCTGCCCGGTTCACATTGTGCCTAAAGCAGAACAAAGGTATAGTTTTGGCTCAGGAACATTTCTTTTTCACTTGGGACTTGGCGGGGTAGCCTGGGAGTTAGTAAGCTGTTCATTTGGGGTTAGCAGATAGCTGTTCCCACAACTCCTGCCCAATGTTTGCTGGGGCCTAGCCCAGGAAGCCCTATTGTGTGGGCCAGGCCTGGATGCACATGGAGTGAGTTAGAGACCTATTGTTACTCTCTCTCTCTCTCAGATCATTAAGGATGGTGAGCAGCATGAAGATCTCAATGAAGTAGCCAAACTCTTCAATATTCACGAAGATTGAACCGCCACAGTGGAATAGGCAAGAACTTCTCAGTCCCTAACAATGGGTTGGATGGGTAAAGGAACATTTTTTATTCAGCAGACTTTGTGTATATGTGAGCGAATGATCGAGACCTTTGTGAATATTTTCAACCAGTAGGCAAATTCTTAAATGTTCACATCATGAAATAAAATCTGATTCTTCTAAATTAAATTCTGTTCTTTTAAAGGGGGTGGGTGGATGAGGGAGGGAGAAAAGCTGTGCATATCAGACAGCAGGCACTGCTGAAGTGTGGATTTATTTGTGTGTGTGCTTGCAGGATTGTCCACAGGGACTGGTATCCGCTCAGAGAGTGGATACCAGTATTCCCTACTCCACACTCAAAATCCTATCATTCCCTAAACTTCTCTCCTCCTTCCAGACCCCTCTGCCTACAGCACTTGACCTTGTCCTTTCCTCCAGGGAAATTTGCTATCTCAACGAAGACTTTCCTGACCCTTCCAAGGCTGATCCTTGTTTTTGTGTCTTATGTGCTCACTCATGGCTTCTTGGAACAGGAACCATGCAAGGCATTAACATCTTGCTTACAGTTATATCTCCAGAACATAGCACAGATTCTGGCTCATAGTAGGTGCTTTATAAATCACTGTTGGAGCTGAGGTTGTGGCTCAGTGGTAGAGCACTCAACTAGCATGTGTGAGGCCCTTGGTTCGATCCTCAGCACCACATAAAAATAAATGAATAAATAAATAAAGGTATTGTATCCAACTACAATTGAAAAATAAATATTTTTAAAAATAAATAAATTATTGTTGAATGAGTGAACAAACAATACACTTAGTTTTACCTGGAATAACTCCTGTTCTAGAGTTGAACTGCTCCTGAGTGGGCAGAAGGACCCATCTTACAGATACAAAGAAGTGTTCAAAAACCAGGTGCTTCATGGCTAAACTTAGAGATGGACTCCTTAGATAAGTTCATGATCTCTTGACTCATCTGCCTATTGTTCCCCAAACCAGAAACCCACCCTTCTCAACACCTTTTCTCTAGAATTTATAGATGATCAGGGAATACAAATCAAAGTTTCATAAGTCAACTCATTTTTGGCATTTTATTTATTCTTTTTTTTTAAATAGAGAGTGAGAGGAGAGAGGGGAGAGAGAGAGAGAGAGAGAATTTCCAAAATTTATTTTTTAGTTCTCGGCAGATACAACATCTTTGTTGGTATGTGGTGCTGAGGATCGAACCTGGGCCGCACGCATGCCAGGCGAGCACGCTACCACTTGAGCCACATCCCCAGCCCCTATTTTTGGCATTTTAAATTTACTTTTTGGAGGGCATACTGGGAATTTAACCCAGGGGTGCTTTACCACTGAGCTATATCCCCAGTTCTTTTAATGTTTTATTTTGAGACAAGTTCTCACTAAGTTGCTTAGGGCCTCACTAAATTGCTAAAGCTGGCCTTGAACTTGTGTTCCTCCTGCCTCAGCCTCCTGAGCATCTGGGATTATAGGCATGTGCCACCACACCTGGCTTAAATTACTTAACTTTTAAAAATTAAACCTGAACTGAGGGTACAGAGCTCAGTGTGATACAGCACATGCATAGCATGCACAAGACCCTGGATTCCATCCGCAGTACCAAAAAAACTAAAATTTAAAAAATAAAAGTCAGGGCTGGGGATGTGGCTCAAGCGGTAGTGCGTTCGCCTGGCATGCGTGCGGCCCGGGTTCGATCCTCAGCACCACAAACAAAGATGTTGTGTCCGCCGAAAACTAAAAAAATATTTTTTTTAAAAATAATAAATAAAAAATAAAAGTCAACTCATTTCAATTGAGAGTAAATGCTTACTACTTGTAAGAGTCTTATGAATCTTTCCGTAAAGAGAAAATTATTGCTGGCCTGAATTTAAAAAAAATACTTGCTTTAGAGAATTGAAGCTACAACCAAATCCCTTCTGAACACTAGGAAAACAGGCCAGAACTCCATTGTAACAATTAGCTGCACTAAAACAGGTTCTTACTCTGGTGGACACAGGTCAAGTGGTATATGATCTGACATATGATGTACCCAAACTCCTATGTAGAAAACTCATCTGGCATCAATAATTACTGCTTACAGGGGCTGGGCTGTGGCTCAGTGGTAGCATACTTGCCTAGTATGTGTGAGGCATTGTCGATTCTCAGCACCATGTATAGATAAATTTAAAAAAAATAAAAGATCTATCAACAAATAAAAAATATATTTAAAAATAATTACTGCTTACAAAGATCATAAAGAAAAGATCAAATTGTGATCTACCTTGTTTCAGTGATATGTACAATTCAGCCTAATTCTTTGAGTTATTATCCTTGTGTGGTATGTCATTGTAATTCAGTTAATTCAAATTAAATGATCTATTCATCTAATAAGTGTTCATTGCCTACTATAAGCCAGGTAAATGTCATAATTGGAAGATGGATAAAACGTTACCACTGCTGAACATAGTGGCACATACCTGAAACCCTAGCTACTCAGGTGGCTGAGGCAGGAGGATCTCAAGGTCAAGGCCAACTTGAACAACTTAATGAGACACTGTCTCAAAAAAAAATAGTAAGGGCTGGGGCTGCAGCTTAGTGGTAAAGCCCCCTGAGTTCACAAACTCCTGGTGTCAGTGAGTAATGCACAAGTACAATATAATGAGATGTGTCCATAGAAAGACAAAGTACTATGGACATGCCAAGAATAGAGCTCAATGAAAATATCCTTAGCCAACAACTGCTGCTAGGTTACTTACTAAAGTACTGCTTGATCTTTGTCCCCTCCCTGTTAAGAATGTACAGTGAATTCCTGTCACCAATACATCAAATCCAAAGTCTCCAGTAGCATACATCATGATCTTGGCCCACTCTGTGTGTCCAGCCACCTTTCCTATGACTCACACATAGATCTGGAATGCCATTCTTCTTCTCTTTTATCTATCGAAATCATGCTGGTCTTTCAAGGCCCAAACCAAGTCTTGCCTTGATGGTATGATGCCAAGTGGAGTAGTGTCCATGCATGATTTATCTGATCTCTGAAAGTCAAATTTAAGTTTTCTTTCATAACTGATACATAAAACAAAAGTTGGGGCTGGGATGTATATAGCTCAGTGGTAGGGCACTTGCCTAGCCTATGCAAGGCCCCAGGTTCAATCCCCAGCACAAAAATTGTACATAGTTGGGGAGTTACCATTGTGATGTTTTGATGCATGTATACATTGGGTAGTGTTAAGGTCAGAGATCCTTGGCGGTGCTGGAATGGAATCCAGAGCATGTGCTGCTCTACCATTGAGCTTTACTTCCAGCACATGTCTATTATTCTCTAAGTCATTCTAAAGGAATTGTAAGCTATCCCAGACTAGGGAATTTTTATTTCCTCAAGATGGGGACCACATGCCACACCCACAAAACCCTGACAAAGTGCTGAACAGTCCTTGATTGGTTGGTTGGATGATGCTAGATAACAGGGTTGACCGTAGAAAACAATCCTGTCTTGTAGCCTCTGATCTCTGTAATTCAGGTTGTTTATGGGAGAACATTCAGATCCTCATCATGTCACCCCCTGCCACAACTTGCCACTTACCCAGGATACATTTAATTTGCATAGGCCACCAAAGATCACAGGGTCTGAATTCTGACTCCACAGACTAGCAGTGGCAATTGAGGTTTGGCCCTTGATAGCAGCTCTGTGATTAGCTAGGCCACACCACAGTGCAGGACAGGGCAAGTCACGCCCTGGGAAGAAGAGTTGGGGCTTTGCCAAAATACCAAGCATTTTGAGCTCTCCCACTTGATTTCACCCTCCTTTCCTTTGCTATTTTACAAATGATCTCAGTTGGCACCTTGGTACCACTTAGGGATGATAGTAGCCTTTGCCTGGCCACCTATAAGGAACAGCAAGAGATGTCCTAATATTTTAAAGCTGAAGAGGTAGAACTTAGGGAAGAAAGTTTGTGTGATTGGAAAGGGGTCAGATTAAACCTCTGAGTGAACGATGAGGTCAACATATGTGATTTTTTGTTGTTTCTAATCAACGAGGCCTGTTTTGGAGACAAGAGGCTTAGAACAGAAAGGGATGGGGGTGGGAATACACAGTGACCTACTACAGGCTGCTTCCTTGAAGGAAAACCAGCAGCTTCTCTAGAGACCCATTTATACAAAGGAACTCTCCCCTCCCTTCCACTACTACCCCTTCCCTTCCCGTTCCTCTCAAGTTTGGCTGCTGCAATATCCCTTCTGTCCCTCCTTCCCTGACTCCACCTAAAACAGAGTACCCTTGCTGCCTAGAGATTGTTGGGACTCAATCCCAGTGCCTTGCTCTCTGGGCAAAGGGGAAGTCCTGCCGGGCCCAGAGGAGAAGTAGGACTGCCTCTGGCTTCTTTCCCATCTTATCAGGGAATTTCTGGCGGGCACAGACACACGTACACAAAACCACACACAGATACATGCAGCCCAAGCCAGTGATGACGTCCCCCTGCCTGGCTGGTTCTACATATGGGTGTGACTGGGTCAGAGTACAGGGAGGGCCTAAATATTTAGATACTGAACTGCCAAGCCCTGGTTGGAAGTGCGGGATCACCTCAAAATGGACATTTTGAGAAAGGAAAGCAGTCCTTGATATTCGGAAGCTGGCCTGGTATTGCTGGCAAGGCCTTGGTGTGGCTGCCAATTGGCTTGGCACTCATATCTGGGTCTGGGTGTTTTGTTGAACATGGATTCACAGGACATTGGCATCATACAAGGTCACTGTGTGACCGTGATGCACCAACACACAAAAAAAGAGACCACTCCACAATCGTGTGAATGCAAACAAAAACATCAATATTGCCCAGACCACAAAAATGATCCCCCCAGTTTGGCTAATCTGAGTGACTGCTGCTTTGTTATAGCTCTGGTGGTGGTCTAGCCTGCCCTCCTATCCAATTAGAGGATTATCCCTGCTTCTTTTTTTAATATTTATTTTCAGTTATAACATTATCTTTATTTTATTTTTATGTGGTTCTGAGGATCGAATCCAGTGCCTCATGCATGGTAGGCGAGCATTCTATCTCTGAGCCACAACCCCAGTCCTATCTCTGTTTCTTGACAGTATCCAATCCAGAGTGAGTCCAGCTTCCTTAAACCCTGCCCCCAAACCCCCCAACCTAACTGGAATCCTATAATAAGTCCATTCTAGGACCCGCTTCCTGAGACTCCCTGTGATCCCCTATGGTGAGCCTTCTCCCTTGCTGCAATGAACAATAAGTGCAACTTGCTCAACCACCAAGCATTCCTGGAGACCTTTGGCAGAAAGGCATTGACAGTTGGGAGACAAACAGCCAAAATCTGTTCTGGAGGCCCATTGCCAGATGGAGACCCTAGGAATTTTGCTAGTCCTATTCCTTCTTGAAGACCTCATCTAATCCCAGTGGGGCCTCCCAGGTCTGCAGTCTGTCGTCTCAGTTGGGAAAATCCCAGGAGTCCCTTCTCATTTTGGCAGACAGTGGCTGGCCTTCCAGGGAGGTTCCCACCTAGGATGTCTTGGCATTTGCAATACAACCCAGAGATGCTTCTTGGGAATCACCTAACATGTACTGGGCTTAGAAATACACACAAAAATGTATTCACTGATGTCACGTTGCTACCAAATAATTTTCTGACAACTACTGCATGCCATGGTACTATGCAAGGCCCTGGAGATAAAGAACTAAGTAATATATAGTCCCAACCTTCAATAGCTTTATAACCTAATGACAGACAAGCCAACGGGGACTATCAGTGCTGGGAGAATGATCAGTAAGTTCCAGTTAGAACTGTAGTGTCCCTCAAATTGTCTTATTGTCCTGCTTCTGTCTACTCCAGGCTTTTCTTTCACTGACCAAACCATGGTTCTTTCCCATTTTCTGGTTGTATGCCAATGGAACCTAAGAACAGAACATGGAGAGTCCAATGCTGGATAGAGGATGGAGTTGACAGTCTTTTTGCCCAAAGAGATTAGACATCTGACTTCACTTTTCCTCAAGCCTTTTATTCTCCCTCCTTCCTCTTAGAACCTTGGCAGCCCCCTTCCCCACCCCTGACTTCAATTTTCCTTCTCTCTTCTTCAGGTTCCAATAAGTGCTCCCTGCCCACATTTTTTCTCTGAAGTAGTAGACCTAATGGAAATAGCATTCTTGGGGGTTTGAGACTTGTTTCTGCCACCTACTACACACATGGCCTCCGGCAGCTACTTTCCTAGGCCTCAGTTTCCTCATCTGTACAAGGAGGAGAACAGACTAGATCATCTTTCTACCTTCAGCCCTAACCTGTGCATGGAAAAGTCTCTTGGTGCTTCATGAGTTCATGGCTTCAGTCATCTGACATCTCTAGATGCCAGTGGAACCTGAAGCCTTGGGCAAGTATCTCCCCACCATGGCTCTGCTGCCTCTTTGCCTCAACTAGTTTCACAAGTTTGTTGGTTTGTTTTTTTATTTTTCAGCTTGCAGCTTCTTTGAACTAGCAAGTTACATCTGGACCTAGGACTCCTAGAGATTTCACCTTGCCTTATTTCACCTCCATGGAGAGTCTGACAGCCTCAAAACTGGGTTCCATGAAACACAGCAGCCTTTAGCCCCTAAAGTTTGGCTTCAAACAGGATTTCTTCAGGAAGGGTTTATAGTGTGACTGTTCTCAGCAAAGATCCTACCACATGTATTCCTACCCAGCCATTTAATATTTCCCAATTCCCAGCAAACACACCTCAAAGAGCTGGTAGGTGGACAGGTACCATAATCCAGGGCAGTTCTCAAGTTGATGCCAAGATAGGAGCTCAGGTTTGATGCCCAGCATTGCAAAAACAACAGTAAGATCAACATCCCTCAGACCACATAAGCTCCAAGTTTAGCCTTATACCTCCCCCTCCTTGCTCTTTGTCCATGTCGGTGGTAGAACTGTGCCCTGAATTACACTGACAAGTGAGTCAGGAAGCTTGAAAACTTTAGCGCCATGCTGTTACCATTCAGACAAAGGAAATGACACTCACAGCAAGAATGACAATCCATTTCCATGATTTGCTGGGTGGGAAACGATGCTTAAGGACCATGCCCCTCCAGAAAGAAAAGGGAGCTTTAGGTATTTCTGAGGCCAGCAGAGCTCCAGTTTGAAGCCTTCTCTAGCCTGGGCCTGAGGCCCTCCACCACCATGTTGAAATTACTGTTCCAAGCAACTAGTGTGGGATTCTGGTCTCCCACTCCAGTGATGAGACACACCAATCCTATGATCCTTCCACTGTCTTCAAACTAGGGGCATGAAGGAATGGGGTTAAAACTGCCTCAAAGTCACCACCATCCCAATCTGAAATTGTTCTAGTGACAAGTTCCAGGAATAAAAGCCACAGTGACCTGTCAGGCCATAGCTGGATGCAATGCCAAGACAGTTCAAAGCTCATAGCACAGTTGTCATTCTGGTAGCACAAGCCCTTCTGAGCCCCTACCCGACCCCAACCAAACACTTGTGCTTGTCTATTCACTGGAATAGGTGGTGCTAAAGAAGAGAACTCAGCTTCAGGTGAACTCCCTAGTCTGCCCTCAGGCCTGTGGAAGGAAGGGGGTGCCCAGCTTCCTTCCCCTCGGCAGGCGCTTCCTGTATGAGGTGGCTAATTGCAAAAGGATACCTTAGTGGGAGCTTTGCCCAAAGTTGCAAACATGAATTCCCATCCCCTCCCGACAATTTCCATGCGCCCCAGAACAGTGTAGAGTGGCGGGCGAGGCTGGAACAGAAGCTTGGCGGTCTCCACGGGACCCGGCCGGATACTTCCCTCCCAGCTGCCTTGCCAAAGCCTTCCTTGGGAGCCCTGAGCCGTCCTTGTTCGCCTGCCGGGACGGGAGGAAGGGGGGGCGGGAGCAGGAAAGAAGAGATTGAGGGGAAGTTTCAAGGGGTGTGCCGGGCAGCGGGGAGGATTCTCATTCTCATGAGTCAGCGGATCGGGCCCAGTGTGACTTCACTGCTTCCCGAGAAGAGGCGCCCAGGGCAGGAGGCCGCTCAGAGTGCAGGAGCAGGAGTGAAAGGTCGGAGCACCGGCGGCCTGCGCTCTGCAGTGCACGGGGCTGAGCGACTGTGGCCAGGCCGTTTGGGGCTGGGGTGGAGAGGGGAGGCCTTGCACCAGCTGGGAACGCAGGGGGCAGAGAAGCCAACCTTCCTTCTGGGACGCCAGTTCCCGCCGCCTCCGCTACAGCCCGAGTCGCCGCGCCGCGCACGTCCCGCCTGTAGGTGGCGCTACAGAGGCGCCCTGCTCACGCTCATCGGGGAACCCGGGGTTGGGGGATGAGCACGGGGAGAAGGAGGGTGGCAAGGAAAAGACATAAGGGACCAGGAGAGCTCTTGCTGCTCCTCAGGTCTGACGCTGGGACTCAAGAGAAGGCTGCGCTGTCACCCAGGACTCAAGAGAGTCGCCCTGCGGCGCCAGCGCCCCAGGCGAAGGGCTGGCTCCTGCGACGCTTCTTCATAGTCCTTTGGGCCACCTCCCAGGCCCCGCAGAGCTCGGGGCGGCTCTTAACTTCAGCAAAGGGATTGTGGTTTCAGGGCCGTCTTTGCAACCCGGAGATGGTGCGCTTGATCCGCGGGCAGTAGAATGGAAACTTTGAGTCGCGTCTCCAGAGCTGGGGGTGGGTTTCCCTGAACAGCCACTCGCTAGCCTGGTTCCCTTGAGACTGAGAATGCATCTCCAGCACAGGGTTATAGACTGTGGCCAGGGCTGGGGCTCAGTCTGGGACCAGGACTGGGCCTACATGACAATTACGGGCTCAGCCTGAGACAGGATCTCTAGCGAGCTTTAGAGATCCATGCTTGTCGATCGGGTCTTCTGGAGCTACATAAGAAAAAAAAAATGCTAAGAGGCCCATCTGGGGCTCTAACTCGAAACCTCGGTCTCTGTAGTTAGAGTTTTGTGTCCTAACGAATCACAGGCCCCGAGCTCTGGAAGTCACTATGCTGTGCTGGACCTCCCATGGCTATGACCTATGGTTCATGGTTATGCGGTGACTGTTTAGTTAACAAATTGAGAATATCAGGACAAAAAAAAAAAACTCTGTGGCTAGACACCTCCCAGCTGAGGGGGAAAAACAGCTAGGGACTCTAACCCATCCTTCCTAGAGACTAGAGTGGCCATTTCCATGATACAACTTTACAACAAAATATATGGGTAGAGTGAGTCCCTCTTTTTTTCTGTGCCAAGAAATAAAAGATACACCCTGTCCTAGTGTTCTGGGTGACTCTTCTCCCCCTCAGTCCATCCAGCTCTCCTGCTTTCAGGGTGTCCAAACCCATCTGAGAAAGTTGTCTAAAGATTTTCCATAAGGAGGAAAGAGGGGAAAAACCCAAAGGATCCTAAACATTCCCAGGTTTCACTGTGTGCCAGGAGAAATACTGTCTGTCTCCCGCCCAGACCTCAGAGCCCGGGCCTCCTTCCTACAGGGCGGTGCCCAGCTATTCCTGGAAACCCCCTCCTTTCTATTAGCCCCCTCCCCAAGATGTCTCCTCCCAGAGCACAAGGAGGGAAAGGGTCAAATTGGCAAAATTCAATGCCTCATGTCCCCTCTTTTGCCCCTTCTCTCTGCCCCCATCATGATCCTCAGTCCTGAGCCTATGCCTTCCTCTGATGCCACCTTGCCAGCTTCACTCAGAGCAGGACCTGAGTTGAGAGCCCTCCCTCGAGCCTGGATCTGTGCCCTAAGAGGTGATTGGGATGAAGATCTGATTTACAAATTTGTGTTAATGTGATAATGGGCACTGACGGGGTCACATGCTAACCACCAGCCACGTTCTAGCCCAGCCTCACAGCCTCAACCCCAAGTCCAGGCTGCAGGGATGGGAATTTCAGGCTGACTAATCTCCTTTGCTGGCGGGAGGGGGTGGGGGAGGAACCAGAGCCCAGGGATGATCCCAGGGTGCTGGTGCTTTAGTTCGAGCTGCTACTCCAGTTTCAGTTTCATCCTTGGCTGACACTTTCCTCCAACTAGTGGAATAGCTTTGGTTTCTCTCCAGCCCCTCTCCCCTCCCCTGCTACCTCCCTTTTGGACTGCTAGCTTCCCTCAGTCAGCCCTTTGCTTCATGAGGGGAGAGATGGGAAGATAATTTGGCAGCAAAGAGGAAAAAAAATGTACACGTGGACACCCTCAGACACACAGGCTCACATACCATACTGCCTTGCAGATGCACACATGCACACGCCCCCCGCCAAACACACAAGCACACATGAGGGGACTGGACACTGATATCCAAAACTGGGCCCACAAACACACACACAATCTCCGAACACAATTACACCCTCAATCACATCTGTGAGACCCACACAGATACACGCATAGGCAGGCAAGGCCCTAGCAAAGACCCACAGGCAAACTCACGCACTCTCTCACACACAGAGTTGCAGCAGCAGCCCAGTTGGATGGCTTCCTCAAAAGAGGGCTGGAAAGTTTATTTGCTGCCAGCAAAGGGGCCTAGACATTCCGCGAAATGACTCACACTGCACCTTTATAGACATTAAATGTTGTATTTTTCTGCATTAAACAACAACAACAACCTCAACCCGTGACATGTGGGCAGGGTGGGGAAACTGATGTGTGGCTGCCTTCCCTTTGGGGCTGTGCTATCCTCTGTCTAGCAAATGTCTCTGGCTTGACCTTGCTTCCCTGTGGGATGGGGCAATCCTCAGAAAACAGGACCAACTAACTTCTGATACAACCATCAGCCTGATCCTGCCCTTTAGCAGGATGTAAAGTGGGGGTCTAATGAGCCCCTATCACAGCCTCTTATCCCACCCCCTCATCCCCAGAACCAGATGTTGGGGGTCAGGACCCTATGCCCTCAACTGGGCATCTCAGTCTGAGCTCTTCCCCATCCCCTTTCTCTCTTTCTCTCTCTCTCTCTCTCTCTCTCTCTCTCTCTCTCTCTCTCTCTCTCTCTACCTCCCTCCCTCCCTCCTTTCCTTCTCTGTCTCTCCTCCCCCCCCACTTTCCTGGGGATTAGAACCACAGGTGCTTTACCACTGAGCTACATTCACAGCCCTTTTTATTTATTTTTTATTTTGAGACGGGGTCTCACAGAGTTGTTTAGGGACTCACTAAATTGCTGAGGCTTGCCTTGAACTTGCAATCCTTCTGCCTCAGCCTCCCAAATGACTGGGATTACAAGTGTGCACCACCATAGCAAGTTAGTTTGAGCCCTTTCTGATCTCTCCTATTCAAGCACCCTCTCTGACTCTCCCAGATCTGTACTTACTGCCAACTCTTTCCACAATTCCAGGGGCACCATTCATTTTATAAAATATGTAGAGTCCCATATGGGACCAGAACCCCCTCCCTTCTCCCAGATCTCTTCTCCATCTTAGGAGGAACTATCAGCATGATGGCTGTTTAGTGTCCCTGTTCCTAAGACACTCAAGGGTCTGCAGAAATCACTCAGTGCCCCTGTGGCAACATTTCCATTTGTTGATATTCTGGCCCATCTGCACTGGGATGTGGGCAGTGAGCCAAGGCCAGGGCCTCCCCAGTTTCACTCTGAGGACACATCAGATATCAAAAAGATGACACAAGATAGGTATTGGGCTAGCAGATGTTGAGGGCCGAAGGACTAACTGTAGCTCCACTGGGCAGTGGCCCCAAACCCTTGAATGCTGTATTGTCTCTGGTATGTGCTCACAGCAGGTGCCTGCACCTCAGCCCTGGCCCCAGGAACTTTTCCAGACAGTCCTCTTGCTCCAAGATAGGGGCTGTGGACCCATGAGACTAGAGACTCCTGGGGGCTTGCAGTCATTTGCAGAACTCTGTGAGAGGTCACTTCTTCCTTGTTCTTTTCAAATGAACCACAGTCTTGGGTCCCTCCCCCTTCCCACCTCCCAAATATGCTGCCATCCCAGAGGGACAATGGAAGGGCACTAAATCTGTTTCCTAAACACCAGCCCTGCTACTGGCTGTGGGTACAGTGCTTACAAGCAGCCACCGTGCCCAGGGTTAACATGCCGAGTGCCAGATCTGGGGCACTGCACCTCCTGTTGGGAGTCATTTCAATTCAGGCAGTCCCCCGTACTGTTCTATAATCCCCCAAGAAGTGAGACCCACACTGTTATCTGATGTGTTTTAGGGGTTCTCATGGTGCCAGGGCCTGTTTAAAGGGCAAATGTAGAACTCTCTATTTTAATCACTGAAAACTGAGTGGGGCTGAGTGGTTTTCTGTGAGCTCCAGTCAGGCATTGTCCCTGACCAAGGAAGTTGGCAAGACAGATGAAAAATCATGATCTGGGAAGTTGCTACCAATTCCATCCCCTTATCTGCCTGCATTATAGCTTGGGCACAGCACCCCAACCCCTATCACAGGCCAGAACAGCAGGCAGTTATCCTGTTATCCCAGAAAAACTTTGGTATAATCTAGCCAGGGAAGGAACTCTATTTTGCAGCTACTCGACAAGCTTTATCTGTACTAGAGATTGAACCCAGGGTTGCTCTACCACTGAGCTACACCTCCAGTCCTTTAATATTTTAAAAAATTTTGGGGAGAGTGTCTCACTAAATTGCCAAGGCTGGCCTTGAACTTGCCATCCTCCTGCCTCAGCCTCCTGATCACAGGTGTGTGCCACTGCACCCAGTGAGGACCTTTTCATGTAAACACAATAAAAGCAAACCTGGGGTTACTGAACACAACACAAGTATGACAACTGGCTTTACAGAAAGAATTATAGAAGGATTCTCCAGGCTCCTTTGAAACCATAACTTCTCTCTAGTTTTTGAATATGTTTTTCCTTCAAAGATATGATGGACTGATTGACAACTTTCCTAGCATGTACCTGTGGTAGAAAGCAAGGGCTACAAAAGTGGTGGCATTGTGGTGTTTTGTTCTGGTCACAAGTTTGACTAAAATTTGTTGAGGCCAAGGGGTTAAATGAAGAAAGAAGCAACCAGGCATCTTGTCTCCAAAGAACCTGGGGAGGTGATGATTTGCAGAAAAACACGAGGCCATTGGGCACCACTTGAAAAAAGAGACACAAAGAGGGACTTGAAATGTTGTCAAGGTGGAGGGCAAGTGAATGAACAAGTGAGAAGTTTGCCCACAAGCTGTGGGCAGCTGGGAGGGCCCTCAGTTCCTGCCAGGATCCAGGTTCTGAGGCCCTGACAGCAATCAGTCATGGTTGGAGAGTGGGGGGAACAGGGAGGAAGGAGAGAGACTGCGCGTCCACTGCTAGATGGTACAGCCTAGGCATCCATGGGCAACTCAGACAACCCGAGAAGGGGAATTCCTGCCAACTCAGGGAATGAGCCATTGGCAGAGACAGTGTGGCTGTTGTCAGGAGAATGGTGATCTCAGCCTGGCTGGCCCCACCTGGCTGGGGCTCACCTAACACCTAAGTGGGGAGCCAGGTGGGGAAGCGCTGACAGGCTGTGGAACATGAAGGTCATGGAGAAGGGCATTTGGATGGCCCATGGATCCCCAAGGTGAGGCAGACACAAGATTTTTTTCAAGGTGGGAGGAGGGATTTGCTTTGGCTACAACCCCCATATCATGGGGCAGCCATTAGTTCCAAGTGACTGAGGAAGGTGGGAGTTTAAGGGATTCCTACAAGCCCTGGTCAGTAGGTCCCTGGCAGGCATTAGGGCCAGTCACCATGAGCTGCTCCACAATGCTGAACACTTTCCCTGCTCTTCCAAAAGGGAGACCTTGCCTTGTGCTCCACCTTGAGGCTTCTGCCCTGGTTGAATCCATATACACTCACAGGAGGGATCCACTATTACTCCCTAGCAGCATTTGCCCTGGTCCTGGCACATTTTCTCCCAAGACCTGGGTTGAGGAAGCAAAATGAGGATAAAGATGATGCTGAAGACAGTCAACATTTACTACACACCAGGCACTGCCAGAGATACAGATTATCTCATTCAGTCCTCATCAGACCTTGTGAGGTAGGCTTATGATTCCCAATTTTTAAATAAGGAAAGTGAAGACAAGTGCTGTGATGCATGCCTGCAATCCATCCCAGCAACTCCGGAGGCAGAGGCAGGAAGATGGCAAGTTTGAGGCCAGCCTCAGCAACTTAATGAGATCCTGTCTCACTAAAATAAAAATAAAAATGGCTGGGGATATAGTTCAGAAGTACTGTGTCCCTGAGTTCAGTCCCCAGTACCAAAAACAAAACAAAAAAAAAGTGAGGCTCAGAGAGTTTAAATGACTGGCCTTAATAGTGGTGCAGCTAGCTGGGCATAATGGCAATGTGTATAATCCCAGTGGCTTTGAAAGCTAAGGCAGGAAGATTGTAAGTTCAAGGCCAGCCTCAGCAACTTAGCACGACCCTAAGCAACTTAGTGAGACACTGTTTCAAAATAAAAAACATAAAGGACTGTGTCTCAGTGGTTAAGCACCCCTGGTTTCAATCCCCAGTACCAAAAAAGGAAAAAAGAAAAAAACTAACAACAAACTAATGGTGCAGCTGGAATAGACAGGGGTCTGTCTGATGTTACAAACCACTGAACTCAGACTGCAGATATAGCTCAGTGGTAGTGTGCTTGCCTGGCATGTGCAAGGTTCTGGGTTTGACCCCTGCCACCCAACACACAGAGACCACTAAACTCTTAGCAAAGGGTAAATATGTTTGTGTGTGTCCATTGGTGAATTTCAAGATCAAGGTAATAGGGTTTAGAGACAGTTGAGACCTACTGCAAACAAGTCTTACAAGCAAGAGCCAGCAGAGAACTGTGTGTCTCCAGAATCCCTTAAAAAATAAGTGGAAAGTTGTTCTTAGTCCTTGTTTAAGGGACTTGGCTATGGGTATCCAGGAGGTATTAGGGGCCATTGTCCCAGTCCAGTCACTACATCTTTCCTTGGCAACCTGTAATCTACAGCCACCTTTGCTACCATCATCTGCCACCACCACCCCTGTCCCTATCCCTGTGCCAGGGATCATCTTTTCCAAGGC
This sequence comes from Ictidomys tridecemlineatus, assembly GCF_052094955.1. Lineage (NCBI taxonomy): Eukaryota > Metazoa > Chordata > Mammalia > Rodentia > Sciuridae > Ictidomys > Ictidomys tridecemlineatus. The sequence goes on from NC_135493.1 coordinate 21,403,070, forward strand.
TGAGGAGCCAGACAGATGCTAGTGGCTGGGTAAGTCCTTGAACTGCAGGCCCTTTGGCCACCCTTATGCCTCCGAGGGCACTCCTCCTCTGAGGTCCCTTCAGCTGCTTTCTGCCAAGGTCAAGGCCTGGCTGGATCGCTCCTCCAGACCATGTAGAGCCATAAGGAGTGACAATTTCCAGCAAACTCCTTCCCAGAACTTCATTGCTGCTGAACCAGGTGGGAGCTGGCATGGGTGTGGAGGCGTTTCAGAGGAGGGGCAAAGGGGAGATAGAATGGGAGACCGGTTCACATGGGCACTTCAAGTAGAGCAGATTGGCTTTGGACTGGAGAAGAAGGGTGGGCAGGAGCTTTCTCCCAGCACCACGACTCTGGTTGCCTTTGCACCTGCCTTGTCAGCCACATTCCCTCAGGCCCCTTTCCTGATTCCTATCCTCCCTGCCTTCCTCCGCAGGAGCCTTGGGTTGGACTTCCTAGGAGTCTCGGAAACTCTCCTGTCACACAAACTTCAACATTCATTTGACCAGGGATTCCGCGGGGTTGTCTAAGTTTCCAACTTAGAGCCTTTGGGTATCACCTCCCGCTGGGCCCGTGCGGTTTGCACACAGCAGGCGCTTGTTAGTGTTCATTACAGGGCCAGAGGCAAAGGCGTCAAACGAGTGGAGTGCACAGGCCCAGGTGGTTGGACGCAGCCTTCGAGTCCATTGGGAATAGGTTACTCCGCGGAACTTTGCGGGGGGGGGGGGGGTTCCCGCCCCGCAAGGGCCCTGATTAGGGTTGAGGGCCCCGGGGCTCGCCCACAGTGAGCGGAATGAAGAGGGGGGGCTGACCAGGGCAGCGTCACGCGACGTGGACTCTGCGGGAGCCCTGCCCCAGCTGTTCCCCGGGGCGAGCTAGCCGCGAGGGAAAGGAGAGGCCGCGCGGGCCCCTGGCATGGCTCCTCCTGCCGTGCTGGCGACCGCGGCGGGCCGGGGGTGGAGGGGCGCTGTTTCCACCAAGATGCCTCGTCCCTCCCTCGCTCCCTCCTCCACCCCGCCCGCCCGCGGTCCCTCCCGTCGGTCCCTCCCTCCGGCTCTTCCCTCCCTCTCGCCCAGCCTTCTTCGCGCCCGCCCCAGCCGCCGCCTGCGGGGACGTGTGTGTCTCTACTGCAATTTCCCCTTTCGTTCGGTTGTCTCAGTGCAGGTCTCCGCTGGCTGGCGCCCCCTCCCCGGGCGCCCCCTCCGCCCCCTCCCTCGCCCGGGCCGGCCCTCCCCTTCGTGTACCATTTCCCGCGGTGTTCCACTCCGCCCCCCGACTCGTTTTTATCAGGGGCGCCGCCGTCTCACCTGGTATTTGCATCTCGCCCTCCAACTTGCCATTGGTGGCGCGACGTGTGGGAGAGCCCTGCGCCTCGCCCGCCCGGACCAGCCTGCCCTGGCGCCGAGGTGAGTCACGGGCGCGGGGCGGCGGGGGCAGGCGGGCAGGGAAGAAAGAGGGAGGGAAGCAGGGAGGGGGACGGCGGCCCCGGCGGCCGCGGGGACGGAGCGGGCGCCGCGCTCGACTTCCACTTCTCCTTTCGCTGGCGCCGAGCCCCCGGCGCCTCTTGCCCGGCCCGGCTTCCGAGGGGTAAAGGCGCGCTGGCAGGGTTGGCGGGGCTGGAGACCCACGTCTCGGCCCCTGCAACGGGGAGGGGACCACGGCTTCCGACCCTGGCCCGGCGACCAAGCCTGGCCCATAAGCCACTCAGCTTCAGGTACGTCGATGGCGCCGGTTCTTTGAGCCTTCGGAGACCTCGAAAAGTTTGCTTGAGGGCGGTAGCGAGGGCCGCGGGGCCCCAGAGTGGGGTTGGGGGCCCTGGAAAGGGTGGGAGAGCCGTGGCGCGTGGAGTGCCGCGCTTGCCTCGCCCCGCCGCGTGCATGGTGGGGAACCCGGGCTCCTGATACCGGAGTAGAAATGGAATCGATTTCCTGAGTCGGGTCGGGGGCAAGTTTTCCTGTGGCCCGCTCCACCTAGTTCCGTGATAGGGCCGTTTGTGATAGCTGGGGGCCCCCAAAAGCCCAACGCCCGAGGGCAGGATGTTGGTGGACTGTGGCCAGGCTGCTAGATTGATTGAGACGGCCCTTAGAGGTCCTGGGGCCAGGTGCTTTAGGGTCACACACATGCACGTACAGAAACCTATGACTTGGAGTATTGAATCGCCAAAATAGAGACCTCTTGGCAGAGGCTGGAGTTTCCGTGTGAGCCAGACGCCAGCCTTCCCGCTCCTGCGTTCCCGCTCTCCCAGCTTCTCCCGCCTATCTGTTCCCTCCCCTGCTACCACCAAGGGAACTCTGCAGACGCAGGGCGAAGAATCCCCTGATGCCAGAGCCTTGCTTTGGAGGTTTGGGGGACTTCTGGGTTGGCAGCGACTTTGTGAATTCCTGGCCCCTCCATGGCACCTTAACCCTGTTATCCTTTCCTCGTGACTATGCCTGCCACATAGGCTTCCTGACCGGAGCCACCTCCTGACCCCTTGGCACCTTGGCTCAGAGAGGTTCTCCAGGGTGCCCCCAGCAACACCACACCCCAGCTGAGGGATTTGATGGCCTTTTGATTCCTGTCCCTCATCCCTCTGCCCGAGATAGAGGCCTGTCTGGTCCTGCAGCTTCTTCTGGTTAATGTTTGACAGTTCATTGTGGCTAATCATTTTAATTAGCTCTTAAAGTGGGGAGGAACAGTTAACCTTGGACTTCTCGATTTTGGCCTGGTGGGGCCTCAAATGGGAGGAGTGCTAGGGAGGTGGGGAGGTAGGAACGGAAGTGAGGTCACCATCCCAGGGCCTGAGCCACCACTGCTGGCCCCAACAGCTGGTGGGCACGCCCATTGGGGACTCAACCCCTGTGCACTGACCCCTGGCCTCAATGCCAGGTTGGGGAGAGGTGAAGGGAACCTATGCTCGCTCTCCCCTTTGGAGGGACAGGGCACTTTGGCACTGAAAATGCCCAGGGAATATGTATGCCCTGTAAGAATGCCAATCCCTCCTTGCAGTCGGTTACACAGGGTTTTCCTAGTTATAAAGTGCTTCCTCAACCATTAATTCAGTGCACCCAATGCAGAAACCGTCTAGCAGGAGTTATCTGAAGTAATGAGGATGATCAGGGAGATCCTGGAAGATGGTGTGGACAACTGCTGCCTTGCATGCGGTTGTCTCAGGGGCTGGGTTCAAAGCCTAGAACCTCTTGTTGCAGGGGACCATGAAACAGGCTCCACGTTGCCACCCTCACCCAGCCTCTTGCTGGGAGCCGAAGGAGTGGCTTGTTTGCAACTATGTCTGGCATTCCTCCCTCTGCTGCGCTGTGTTTGCTCGGTGGTTACTCAGGAACTGGCGCCCACCCCTGGACAAACTGGGGGCCCCAAATCCACCCACCTTCCCTCGCCTGGTCCTAAGTGGTGGCACAGTGGCTTCCATCTCCTCTGCCATTTACTGTTATCTAAAAATGAGGGTATTCTGGTCCTTCTGCCATGGACCTGATGGATAGCATGTTCAAAATGCCCCTAATTCTGCAAAATTCAGGGCTTTTGTCCCACGAAGGCCCAGTCAGCTACCAGCTGAGGGTATTGCTTTTCCAGGGAAACTGCTCCTGAGCCTGTCCTGGGTTTTCTCCCTCCCAGCACCACACCCAGTTTTCTCATTTTACCTCTAACCTCTAGAGCCAGCCTGTCTGGGTGGGTTGAAACCCCAGTTTTGTCACTTACTCCATGTGTGCTCCCAGTCAATCCTATGCCTCAGTTTCCTTATATGGCAAATGAGACCTATCTTGTAAGGTTGTGATAAGGACCAAATGTGTAAAAACATAGAAGTTACTTATTAGAACAGTGTGTGGCACACAGGAGGCATGAACTGGCATAATGATATTTTCTAATGTAGTGCCTAAAACTCAGATTCAACTCAGCAAATATTTGCCAGGAGTAGATCCCAGTACTGGGCAGTGAGGAAAATATGGAGACACTTCCTGCCTTCCAGGATTGTGTGTATCTTCTTATGTGGACCAGGGTAGTGGTGGGGGTGTGGGAAGGAGGGGGGCTGGGATATTAAATAAGCCAGGCTTGAACCCCTGAGCCAGGCACCCCAGACTTGGAAGCTTCTCCTTGTCTGGAGACCCTGGCTGGTCTGGATCCTTCCTGCTCCCCAAGCCTGCCTGAAAGTTTGGGTGAAGGAGTTCTGGTCCCTGGATGCACTGTAGGTGGTAAGCACTGAGGAAGTGATTTGCTGGGTGTCAGGGCAGGATGGCATCACTTGGGACCACTCTCAAACACCGACAAAATTTCCCCAAGTGGCAGGACTCGTGCCTGATATGCCTCCTGTGTCTTTCTGGTGTCCTCTGCTGAGTTAGGAAGGGCCTTGGGTAGCCTTCTCTCTTCAGCCTAGGCCTGACCCCAACCTGGCCTTGGTTATCACTCCTGGGTTTCTAAGCTGCAAAGAGGTTTCTGGCTTCACTGCCAATTTATTCCCTTTGTGGTTCACAAACTGAAAACTAGTTCTGCAGGGGAGAGAGGAAACTCATGCGAGGTACCCAGAATCCCATGGGCGCTTTCCTAGGGGTCAGGGGCTTTTCTCATCAACACCAACCTGCCTGCAAATCTCTGACCGCTGAGCCTTGTGTGCCCTGTAATAGCGGCCGAGCTGCTAATGCCCTGTAGCTCGGGCCCCAGTGCTGGTTGCCAAGAAACTGCTGGTCGGGGTGCTTATGAGGGTTCTGACCTCATAGGGGCTGCTGAGTTTCAATTCAACAGACCTTTATTAACACCTACTGTGTGCCCAACCTGTGCTAGGAGCTGTGGGGAGTGAAGGGAAGGAGGTGGCAGGGTAGAGATGACTAAGACATTGAAACAATCAGAGGCGAGGACAAGCAGCCAGGCCAGTGGCTGGTCAGGTGCTAATTGTGCTCCTTGGAGCAGAGGCCAGCACGGCCAGGACTCTGAGGTCAGCAGCAGCTGGAGGAGGGAGGGAAGGCTTTGTGAGGGATGCGGGCATGAGCTAGACCTTGAAGGGGGCGGGGCAGCGAGGGGGAGACTTGGCTCAGCAGAAAAGGGAGAAAAGACGCCTTTCTCTCTATTCCCTGGCCACCGACTGACCTTCAGAGCCTGGATAATTGTTTAGTAAATGCATGTCACATAAAAGACCAGGTCAGCGAGTGTGGGTGGCTTGGTGCAAACTCTGATCTCCACTTTAGGAGATACAAAGTGGTCTGCCCAGACAGTGAGCCCAGTGTGTATTGATACAACACAAAGGGTGGCCAGGCTTTCCTGCCACCCAAGCTGAGGGGATTTCAATCTGATCCTCACCACCCCCCAACACATACAGGCCCTGGGGGGTAGGGAGAGAGGAAAGAGGTAGGGGACACCGAAGTGACATGCCACAAGTGTTCACCACAGACAGGCTGGTCGGGTCTTACCTTTTGCCAGGGATTTGAGATTTCTCTGGAAGCCCAGAGGTTCAAGTGGAGGACAGAGATTTTCATAATTGCCCCTCTCCACATACAGCCAGCTGGGAACTGAAGGGTCCAGACCACCAAGGATTAGCTACATATTTGTTCTGCTGCTTTTGTGTCTTCCCTGGCTGGGTGTAAAGGGGGCCTTGGATCTTGTTGTGTTTAATTAGATAAAAACACCCGGACATACCCCCACACCCACATTCATTATTTTTCCTCTCAGTACCCTCTTGTTTTGCCCCCTCCCCGGCACATTTCAAACACTGAAGGGGCCCTGACTTCTGGGCTGGGAGATTGTGTCCTACAGTGAGTTTCTTGGCAAAGAGATCTCAGTCTGCTCCTGGGGCGAGGAGGAGGCTCAGGCAGCAGGGAAGGGTGTTTCACACAGGAGGGTCTGCAAGGGAAAGTGCTGGAATATGTTTCAAAGAAGCCAGCAAGAAACAAGAGGTTAAGCAGCTTGCCCAGGTTAAGCAAGCTTTGTGGTGGGTTACCACTTTCTAGATGGGCCATTTTGTCATCCCAGCACTGGCACTTCCCGCCTCTCTGTCCATCTGCCTTTCCTGAAGCAGCCTTCCCCTTCTAGTTTGACCCAATATTCTTCTCCAGAAGCATTATTGTCTAGAGGAGAAAGAACACAGGTATATCCCAGGTCTGCCACTTACTGGCTGTGTGTCTGTGAGCTAGTTACTTAACTTCTCTGCATCTCAGGGCCACCTTCACGGGGTCAGAGTGAGGATTAAAGGAGATAAATGCACGCGAAGCTCTCAGCATAGTGCCTGGCACATAGTAAACCACCCAGTAAATATTCTGTGCTGTTATTGTCATTTTCTGTGGCTAGTATTGTTGTTGTCGTTATCATTTCCCCTCTACACACACTTGACTTTGCCAGGCTCCTGGAATCAACCACCTCTCTGACAGTGCTGGCAGGGTGCACCACGCCCATTCCTGAAAGCAACAGGGAGATTTTCCACGTTTTTCTGCCTTTTTTTTTTCAGTTGTAGATGGACACAATATCTTTATTTATTTATTTTTATGTGGTGCTGAGGATCCAATTCAGTGCCTCACACTTGTGAGGCAAGTGCTTTACTATTCCGCCCCAGCCCCAGCCCCATTTTTCTGCTTTTTGTTAAGTCTGCCATCATACAGGATAAGGAAGGGATGTGAAAGCAGGTGTGTGTGTGTGTGTGTGTGTGTGTGTGTAATCTTTGTGAGTGGTAGGCAGTGCTATAGTGAAGAGTGAAACTCAAGTCTTCCATATTTGTGTTAACATTGCCATCTTTCTCCCTTCACCATTTTCATCTTGAGTATCATTTACTGCAGAAAATCAGGGGATGTTAGCTCCTTCAAGAGAAGGCCTAATGTTTTACCCCTGGGGACAATTTTGCAGTCATCAGTTTGTTGTAATTGTCCTCCTGAGTGTTGGATTCTGGGAGCCAGCTGGCTGACCCCTTTCCCTCACATGGATGATGGTTGCCTTCTATGCCAGTTCCCAGAGGCTTTGGGTTAGGGCTGGCACACTGCCTTTGCCCAGAAGCATCCTTGGGGGCTCGAGGCCATTCCCATTTTCTAAAGACCTTTCAGAAGGTAACTTGGAGGTTCCACCTACTATCAACCAGTTGTGTTTGCTTGAGGAGCCTGTGATTGCTTGCAGGGACAGGAGGCCAGGATCAACTAGACTGCACATGGACCACCCCTGAGCAGAGTATTCCTCTGAGTCCCTCCATCCCACCCATTAGGTTAGGACAGCTAGGCCTTGGGGAACAGACAGTGGGCAATTAGTCTTAACCTCCCCATTCCTGATGACCTGATAACAAGGAGGTACTTAGTACATGTAGACTGAAGAGATAATTTGTCTTTCTCTCATAATGTCCCCTGAGGATAACAGAGGCTAGTTCAGCTTTGCTGAATCTGTGAGAATCCATGCACAGAAAACACCTACCTGTCTCACGTGGTGATCACTTTGTCGACACCACACTGATTCTGAAAAAAATGCAACAGGCCCAATTCCCTGCTAGAAGGCTCTAAACCCCGTTCTAGAACAGTAGTGGCACACGCATACTTAGCCCCACAGCAGGTGGGAGCCAGTGTGCCAACCGGCCTGTGGCACATACTGTTTGTAGACTGAGTGATGATCCATCCTGAGGCTTGTCTAGCGAAAGATCAGTCGTCTTCCCCTGCTGCTTTGGGGAAGGCTTCCTGGAGGTCAGAGAGAAGACGACCTTTCAAAAGAGGAAAGGGGGACCATTGGCTGGGTTCTGCTGGCATTCCAGCCTCCATGAGACGATAACACTGGCATGGGAGTGAGCAAGAGATAAAATGCCATAAGCCCATGACAATCAGCACACTCGATAAGTCCCAAGGTTCAGAATCAGACTCTATTGGTTACACCAAGGAATGTGTTTTCTAAGAGAGCACAGGAATTCTTGCTTCTTTTGTCTTGTCTGCTGTTACAGAGTGATGATGTTACATTGTAAAGTTGGCATGGCAATGTCATATCATAAAATCATATAAGAAGGGTTGTCATGGTGGCTGTTATTTTGTCCAACCTGGGGTCCTTTTTCATTCATTTTATTTTATTTCATTTCATTCTATTCTGTTTATTTAGTGGTGCTAGGGATGGAACCCAGGGCCTCTTGCATGCTAGGCAAACACACTACCACTGGGCTACATCGCCAGCCTTCTTTCTTTTAATTGAACAGCTTTATTGAAGTCATATTGACATACAATAAACTGCACATATTTCCAAGTGTACAATTTGATAATATTTGACATGTGTATATACCCGTGAAACCATCACCACAATCAAGACAGCAAACACATGCATCAGTCCTGGAAAGTTTCCCTGTGCCCCTTGTGATTTCCCCCTTCCATCCTGAGGCAACCATGGCTCTGTTTTCTGTCACTATAGATTACTCTGCATTTTCTAAAGTTTTATATAATTGGAATCATATAGCATGTAGTCTTTTTTGTTCTGGCTTCTCTCACTCTGCATATTTATTTTAAGATTCATTCCTCTTGTGTATATCAGTATTTCATTCCTTTTTATTGCAAAGTAGCATTCCATTGTATGGCTAGAGCATACATTGTTTATCCATTCATCAGCTGATGGACAGTTGGTAGGTTTTTTTTTTCTTCCAGTTTTTAGCTCTTACAAACAAAGCTGCTATGAACATCTGTGTCCAAATCTTTCTTATGGCTGTATATATTTTTTTTTGCTCTTGGATAATTACCTAGGAGTAGAAAAACTAGATCATACATTAGTGAAGGTTTAACTTTCTAAGAAACTATCCAATTGTTCTCCTTGTTATCCAGCTGTACCACTCTACTTACCCAACAGCAGGAGATGGAAGTTCCAAAATTGTTCTGTTCTTCATTCTCACCAACACTGGGTATGGGTGGCCTTTTTATTTTTAGCCATTCTGATAAGTATGCAGTAGCTTTAATTTGCATTTCCCTAATGACTGTTGATGATGAACATTTTTTGGTTTTCTTTTTCTTTTGGTACTGGAGATTGAATCCAGGGGTACCTTACCACTGAACTACATCCCTAGCCATTTTTACTTAGAAACAAGGTCTTGCTAAGTTGCTCAGGGTCTTGTTAAGTTGCTGAGGCTGGCCTCAAACTTTCAAACTTCCTGCCTCAACCTCCTGAGTCACTAGGAATATAGGCGAACATTTTGTCATGTACTTATTTGTCATCCATTTATCTTCTATAGCAAAGCGTCTGTACAAATCTTTTGCATTTTTATTTATTTTTAAATTTTCAGACAGGGTTTTACTAAGTTTCTGAGCCTGGTCTTGAACTTGCAATCCTCCTGCTTCAGCTTCCCAAGTCACTGGGATTACAAGTGGCCACTTTTAAATTGAGTTGTTTGTTTTCTGGTAGTTAAGGTTTGAGAGTTCTTATAGATTCTGGATACAAGAACTTTATCAGATACATGCTTTAGCTTGTGTTTTCATTCTCTTAGTTCGACATAATATCTTTATTTTACTCATTTATTTATTTATGTGGTGCTGATGATCAAACCCACGGCCTCACACATTCTAGGCGAGCGCTCTACCTCTGAGCCATAACCCCAGCCCTTTCATTCTCTTTGTAAAAGTTTTTAATTTCAACAAAATGCAACTGATCATTTTTTCTTTTATGAATTGTGCTTTTAGTGTTCTATCTAAGCAACCCTCATCTAGGCTTAAGTCACAGATATTTTATCTTATGTTTTGTCATGTAAGTTTAGACTTTACATTTTGGTCTGTGTTTTTTTTTTTTTTTTTTTGAATAAGGATTGAACCCAGGGGTGCATAACTGCTGAACCATATCCCCAGCCCTTCTTAAGTTTTATTTTGAGACAGGGTCTCGCTAAGTTGCTCAGGCTGGCCTCCAACTTGCAATCCTCCTTCCTTGGCCTCCCAAATCACAGGGTTTAAAAGCATGTGGCACCACACCCAAGCTTTGGTGATGCATTTTGAGTTATTTTTTCTGTATGGTAAAAGATATGAATCCAAATTTAATTTTTTTCTCTTTTTTACATATAGATAACCATTTATTCTAGCACCATCATTGAAAAAGCTATTGTCAATCTATTTCTATTGTTTTTGTGTAGGTGGGCTTATTTCCGAAGTCCACATTCTGTTCTGCTGAGTGATCTATTTGGTTATGTTTATGCTAGTACCAACTACTTTGATTACTTTAGTTTTATAATCATTCTTGGAGTCAGGTAGTATTAGCCCTTCAACTTTGTTTTTTGTCTGTTTGTTTTTTGTACTGGGGTTTGAACCCAGGAGTGCTTAAACATTGAGCCACATCCCCAGCCCTTTTTATTTTTTATTTTAGAGAGACAGGGTCTCTCTAACTTGCTTAGGCCTTACTAAATTACTGAAACTGATCCTGGACTTGGGATCCCTCTGCCTTAGCCTCCTGAGTTGCTAGGATTACAGGTTGCTGGGATTACAGCTGTGTACCATTATACCCAGCACAACTTTGTTCTTTCTCAAAGTTAGTTTCAGCATTTTTTTTTTTTTGTACCAGGGATTGAACCCAGAGACACTCAATCACTGAGCCACATCCCCAGCCCTTTTTATTTTTTTTATTTTGAGACAGAGACTCACTAAATTGCTGAGGCTAGCCTTGAACTTGTGATCTTCTTGCCTCAGCCTCCTGTATCCCTACAGTTATAGGCGTGAACAAAAGTCCTCTTAAAACAATTTGTACTCATACAGTTCTCCTTACACCCTACTCTCTGGAATCATTTTAGCTTATAAACCTGATCCAGTATCATGAAGTCTTTTCCTGAGAGTTTAATGACTCAGACCAGCACCCAATATTCCCAGGGTAGAAGCACTATGGTTTACAAAAGGAAATCCTTTGATGATCATCAACTCCCTTCCAGTGCAACTTGGAATGAGTGATTCTAGCTCGGACACGTTGCCCCTAGCAGAGGCTTAGAGTAAGAGAGAAAAAGTAATGGAGCCCTGGAAACCTTTGTCCCCTGACTATACCATCCCCCCTGCTAAACTGTAGCCCTAAAATCGATTAATATCTGTGGGTTGATACTAAGGACTTAATTTATGAATACTTAGACCTGTGTTAGCATCAGAAGATGAAACAGGCCTTGACCCCATAGATTTGACCACCTGTTGGGGAAATGAGAGGTTCATATGAAATAAAGAACAATTCAAGACCATGTGGGCTTAAGAGAGCTTGCAATAGAACTTAAAGGTTATGGGAGTTCAAAGAAGAGGGCTCCATGGATGTGGGCTGTAGTCACCAGGGCATAACCTGCTCCGTGAATTTGATGGACTTGGGTCAGGACCTTGCTGGATGGGTACTATTTGATTAGCCAAAAGGAGCAGCAAGGGTATGACAGGCCTGAGAAACTCCGTGAAAGAGGCTGGAATGTTCCCCCAGGGGACCATGAGGAGACCACTGGGCTTGAAGCCCAGCTTGAGTTGGGAAATCATGGGAAACAGGGCTGAGTAGGTAGGGTGGAGTCACACTCTGAAGGACCTTTGGAAACTGAGCAGATGAGTTTGGACTCTACAGCTCTGCAGAGTCTGGCTGGTGTGGTCACAGCCACAGATCTGAATGCATGTCCTGGAGTAAAACTTGGAACCAGCTCCAAGACTGAGGGAGGAGTTAAGTGGAGGCAAGGCTAGGATTGGAACTTGATCTTTCTTGCTCCCAATCAAGTGGGCCTTGTGTTGCACCAGGCCTAGGTTTTATTTTTATTATTTATTTATTTTGGTACTGGGGATTTAACCCAGGGGCACTTTACCACTGAGCTACATTCCCAGCCCTTTTTAAAAACTTTTTTTGGTTTTGTTTTCAGACAGGGTCTCACTAAGTTGTTTAGGGCTTCACTAAGTTGCTGAGCCTGGCCTCAAATTAGAAATTCTGCCTCAGCCTCCCCAGTCACCGGGATTACAAGCATACGCCACTATGCCTGGTTTAGGCCTAGGTTTTATATTTCCAAAGGACATTAACATTCACTCCCTGTAGCTTTCTAACAGAGGCCACAGGCATAGTGAGCTTTACACATTCCCTCCTTGATGAAGGATGGCTTGTTCCATGGCATATTGTGTGACTGGTGACAGCACCACCAAGAAGTACCCTCTAGCTTTCCTACATACTGGTTGACCCCACTGCTTGCCCTGGAGCCCTTCCTTAGGTAAAAGCATGCTATATAGTCTTTCAAAATGAAAATGTGAGCTGAATGGGTGAGAGTTTGGGACCTATGAGGCTCTGAAATCTGGGTGTGTATTGGCCAAGATTGTGCCCGAGGATTTCTTAGCCTCACCTTGTCTGTCACATTCAGACTGTAGTTGTCCCAGCTACTTGGAGGCTGAGACCAAAGAATCACTCCATCACAGGAGTTCAGGAAATAGAGACTGGCCTGGGTAACAGAATGAAAACCCATCTCTTAAAAAGAAAGAAGAGGGCTGGGGATGTGGCTCAAGCGGTAGCGCGCTCGCCTGGCATGCGTGCATCCCGGGTTTGATCCTCAGCACCACATACCAACAAAGATGTTGTGTCTGCCGAGAACTAAAAAATAAATATTAAAATTCTCTCTCTCTCTCTCTCTCTCTCTCTCTCTCTCTCTCTCTCTCTCTCTCTCTCCCCCCTCTCTCTCAAAAAAAAAAAAGAGAAAGAAGAAAAATGTGTTAAGGAGAGAGATGACATTTTAACCCAATGTCAGCTATTAACACATTAACACTAAATGGCTTTTGATTTTTCTGAATGGTAGGAAATTCTATTCCTGGGGGGATGAGACAGTGACCTGAAAGTTTTGATAGAGTGAAGAACTGTGGAGCCGGATAGCCACTAGGGTCAGTAAAGCCTGTAAGAAGCTCTAGATAACATGAAATCTCCAGTGGTTGGGCCTGAGGCTGAGGCTATGAGAGCCATGTGACATGGCATGCCTGTGGTTTACATTGCCCATTAATGGCAAAGTTGCCTTAGCAGAGTTTTCCTAAACTTTCCCATCCAAGTGACCCAAACTATTGAATTATATTCTAGAGACCTAGAAGAACATAGTGTCATCACATTTCTTTGAAGTGTAGCATTTGATCTTAAGTGTGAATGTTGCAATCTACTGCCTCAGATATATTTTATTTTTTATTATGTACTTATTTATTTATTTTGGTACCAGGAATTGAACCCATGGGCACTTAACCACTGGGCCACATTCCAAGTCCTTTTAATTTTTTTATTTTAAGACAGGTCTTGCTAAGTTTTTTAGGGCCTCACTAAGTTGCTGAGGCTGACTTTCAACTTGCAATACTCCTGCCTCAGCCTCCTGAGTTGCTGGGTTTACAGACCTACACCACCATGCCTGGCCCCAAATATATTTTAAATGATTTATCAGTGAACATAATGGAAGTGCCTGGAGGATGAGTGGGGTTTGGACTGTAGCTTTGATCCCTCGTCTGGGGCTTGGTCAGATTTAGCAAGCAGGCCCTGTCCCTGTGGGTCTGCCTACGGGCACATCAGGTCTTGAACTTTCAGGATTTTTGCCCAAGTGCTAGAAGGGAAATCCACCACCTGCAGCATCTTCATTTGCCTGGCATTCCCAACCCTGTCTTCCTTGGTTCAAACATATTTGAGAGGAAAATCTAGGCCCTTACATTCTAGGACACACTTTTTAATTAGTTTTTTTTTCAATCTTTTATTTATTTATTTATTTATTTATTTATTTATATGTGGTGCTGAGGATCAAACCTAGTGCCTCATTTGTATGAGGTAAGTGCTCTACCACTAAGCTACAGCCCCAGCCCCTGAGAGAAAGTCTTTGGATTTTCTCGGTGGTTAGCTCTGCCCTCATCCCGGCATTTAGGCAGGTGAGCAGATTCCAGGGTTGGGATAGAGAGTTTGGGACCTATGAGGCTCTGAAATCTGGGTGTGTATTGACCAAGATTATGCCTGAGGATTTCTTAGCCTCACCTTGTCCATCACATTCAGCCTGCAGCCCCTCATTCAACCCTCCCTTTAGCCTAGAGTTTACTAGTGCTCTTCAGTTTGAAAAATCTGCTTGGACTGTCAGAACCGTCTAACCTAGTGCTGCTTTCCCTCATCTTTTGGGACTAAGGACAGAAGGACCAGCAAGGCACTCTGGGCCAAGATTAGCCTCACTAGCAATCCAGGCATCTCATTCTTCTCTCTAGCCTGCAGATAGAGAAGATGACAATTTAAAAAGATCTCATGCCCTCTCCAGCTTGGGCAGGCTGGGTAAAGCACTATGAATATTCCGGTTTCTCTCTGGCAGGCAGGGCCCCAGGCACTGAGGGATTGTGCCAAACAGCAGGCTTTGGTCCACACCCCTTGCCTGCCAGGGGGCTCCTGACTGTGGGTGCCTATAGTGACGAAAGTGCAGGTAGGGCACTGAGCAGGCTGTCTAGGCTGGGCGGGCGGGGCGCCTGCTGGGTGAGGCCCAGATTCCCCAGGCTGATAAGGCAGCCTGTAAACACCCAGCGAGGGGAGGGGGCAGAGGGCAGGCAACCAGATGGTAGGAGAGGGGGGAAACCGGAGCCCAGGCCTAGCTGCAGGAAGTGGGGCTTGATGTGGAAACATCCTGTCCAGCGGGGGCTAGACCAGTGGCCATAAGCAATCATTCCCTCCACCATGAAGGCAAGCTCAGCACAAGGTGGGGCTGCCTGCCTGGGCGCCAGGCCAAGAACCTGGTTCCTGACATCTCAAAAGGACATGATCAATGGGCCTCTGTTATGGGTTTGCTCTACCACCTAGCACTATCAGGGGGAAGGGGAAAATCAGAACCAAGCTACCCACCCCCCATGAAGAGACTTAGCAGAAGAACTGTCTGAGAGAATTTGACCATCACAAGAAAATCATTGTCATCTCTGTGAGTGAGGAACATTGATTGGAACACGGAATCGTGTCAATTGTGCCAAAGGACTCCTGCAGCCCTCGAAGAAGAGCCACAAGGCTGACGCTCCATTCTGCTCTGCTTGTGGGGCCTTCTAATTAGAATCTCAGAGGGTCAGAGCTGGCGGAGCCTTTAGCAAAGGATCACAAACTCATCTGCTGCACTTTATGGATAGGGAAACCAAGATCCAGAAAGAGGGAGGGACTCAGCCTGTGAACAGCAGACCTGAAATTCAAGCTGCTGCTCTGGAGTGTTTCCCACCACTCTCCCTGATGTAGGAGGTCTGCCCCCCCCATCCCTCCACTTCCCTTAGACACACTCACTGAACCTGCACTTAACCTTGCTAAGGGCCACAGAGGAGCTGGCAGAAGGAAGGAGCCTCAGGGTCATATATCAGAAGTCTTCCACTTGCCTGTGGCTTTATATGACCATTCTCTGGGCCTCGTTTTTTTTTTTTTTAATTATTATTTTTATTTATTTTTTGGTACCAGAGATTGAACCCAGGAGTGCTTAACTACTGAGCCACATCCCCAGCCCTTTTTATTTTTTATTTCGAGAGAAGGCTTCACTAAGTTGCTGAGGCTGGCTTTGAACTTGCAATCCTCCTGTGTCAGCCTCCTGAATGGCTGGAATTACAGGTGTGTACCACAGTGCCTGGTGGGCCTCAGTTTTAAAAAATATCTTTCAGGAGCATGTGAAATGGAGCTCTGGCCAGGCACAGTGGTGCATGCCTGTAATCCCAGCAACTCGAGAGGCCGAGGCTGGAGAGTGAAACTTGGAGCATAGTCTGGGTAACAGCGAGACCCTGTCTCAAAATAAAAAGACTGGAGGTGTAGCTCAATGCTTGCCTAGAATGTCCAAGGCCTTAGGTTTAATCCCCAGTACCAAGAGAAAGGAACCCCCCAAAACCCAAAATAAACCCACCCCAGCTTTATTAGAAGAATAGGGTGGACCTGTGATCAAGCCCCTGACCATGGGCCTGGCACATATGAGGTACTCAGGTCTGGCTTTCCATAAATATTTGAATAAACATGTGAACCAACACCCCAAGATAAGACCAAGACTTACATTATGTGTAAGTGGCAAGTAACTGTGTATTTATGGGGCAGGGACTATACCATGGTGACTCCAGATATAGAGCTTGGAACTTTCTGGAAATAGTAGTTCCCTGGGGTACAGGAGTAAAGTCAGCCTCCCTATCAGCAGAGCTAGAAGCTGTCCTCCACAGCTGACTGTGGAATCAAATCGTCACCATTTTGGTTCAGGAAGTTAGGATCCACTTATGAAGCTGAGCTCTGCTTGCGCTTGAGGCCTCAAGGGGCACAGAATCTGAGAAGCTTCTGTTGAAGAAGCCTCACAGGGGCCCTGACCCTTTGGATTTGAGTGTCCCGAGCAAGCCTTGTGCTAGTGATCGCAGCAGATGATCTCCAGCATAGGCAGAGGGAAAAGCAGGGACTTTGAGATCAAGGCCACCAAAGCCTGGGTTTGAGTTCTGCCTCCATTCCTGACAGGCTATGTGACCTTGGTCATGTTGCCTAATCTCTTCTGAGCTTTCCTTCTGCTGTTTTTAAAATGGAACTGTTAAAACAGAATTATTGCCAAAATAGATTTTGCTGGAAACATAGTTCACAGAGTATGTAGTCGTTGGAAATAAACCTGGGTTCAAATTCCAGTTCTGCCACTTGCTAGCTACTTTGTAAGAATGAAAGAAGACCAGGTGCTGTGGTGCATGTGTGTAATCCTAGCAACTCAGAAGGCTGAGACAGGAGGATTGAAAGTTGGAGGCAAGCCTCAGCAATTTAGCAAGACACTGTCTCAAAATGAAAAGTAAAAAGGGCTAGGAATGTGGCTCGGAGCACCTCTAGGTTCAATCTGTACTACTGGTTTCAAAAAAAAGAATGGAGAGCAGGGTGTAGTGATGCACACCTGTAATCCCAGCTACTTAGGAGGCTGAGGAAGAAGCATGGCAGGTTTGAAGCCAGCCTGGGCAACTTAGTAAAGCCTTGTCTGAAAAATGTGTTTGAAAGGGGGAACATGGCTCAGTGGTAGAGTTTCCCTGGGTTCAACCCCCAGTACTGTAAAAAAGAAAAAAGAAAAACAAAGAAAGGAAATAATATTCTATAGGGCATAATACCAACCCCACAGCCTATACCCCAGAACTTTAAACCCCTGCCACCTTCCCTGAGCTTCATCCTGTCACCCTCTACTATTTTCTGTTTGGCTCCCTTCCCCAGAAGCAGGGGGAGCAACTTGAAGTGCTATCAGATAGTGTAGGAGAAAATCCCATCCACATTTAAATAAGAACCCACGGCCCTCTGCCCCATAGTGGCCACACCCACTGCTCTGGGCCCAGCATTCGCTCTGGGCCCAGCATTTGCTCTGGTGCCAACCCTGCAAGTGCTCACCCTGTGCTGACACCAACCTCAAGTGTTTCCACCCCCTCCACCCAGGCTCAATGTGCTATACAAAC
This sequence comes from Ictidomys tridecemlineatus, assembly GCF_052094955.1. NCBI lineage: Eukaryota > Metazoa > Chordata > Mammalia > Rodentia > Sciuridae > Ictidomys > Ictidomys tridecemlineatus. The sequence continues at coordinate 21,420,366 of NC_135493.1, forward strand.
ACGTGCCAACAGCTTTGAGTCGGCTTGTAACCAAACCCCAGCCCTGGGCTTACACTGATGATGTAGGGAGGGGCTGGCAGGAACCCAGGTGCACATCCAGATGTTGTCTCTGAGGCTTCCTTGGTGTCCCCCAAACCAGCTGTGAAACAGTATTCACTCCACTTTGCTGGGGTGGAGAAGTAGGCCCTCCCCTCGGGGACAGTGAGGCCCCCTTCTTGGGGGAAGGCTGGTTTCTTTGGGGAGCTTGGAGAATAAAAAGTGGGACCTTGGTCTCCTGACAGAAAGCCTGCTGGGAAAGGCCCTTGGCCAAAGTTACAAGAAGACAACACCCCAAGAGCCAAGAGAGGTATCAGGATCATCTCCTCATCCATTTTTTGCTGGCTCATCTAGAACCAGCTCACTTAGGAGTCCCCTGTGTTTCTTTCACTGCAGTTTGAACCTGATGGAATACTTAATCACCATGGGGGGAATAAGGTGGGAATAAGGTGGCTGTGTTCATCTATTGTTAAGCTCTCATCTCAGGCATCAAGGCTTCTAGAACCATCATTATGCAGTTCTGGCCTGTCCCTGGGAGGATTGGCAACTGGGCAGAGGTCTGGGACATTGGGCTGCTATTGCTGTCCTGACCCATGGCCTTAAGAAGGTGTCACTGAACAGGTCATGTGTCTTCAAGATCTCTCTCAGGTACCCAGCCCTACTAGTAATAGCCCCACCTTGCAAGGATACCTGGGTGGTACTTAAGTATAACTCACCACGCCAAATCAGCAGCCATTACAGAATGTGAGAGTACTTTGCTTCTTTACCCAGAAAGGCCATGACCCTTGACCTACATGAGACTAGTATTTTGTTCTCCATTGTTGTCTCTGTCCATTGGTGCTAGGGGCAAATCCTCTGCAAAATAATGAAGTGACATTGGTTTCAGTATCACCTGCCCATCTGAATTAACTCCTCATTCAGGCCCTTCTTGCTTCAATCTGTCCATCTGAAGCCACTTTAGACTAGTCCCTAGCAGGCACTGGCCTTTATCCAGTTCTTTAAGGCCAAACCCACTGTGCTAATTCCCAGAGGCTATAGTGACAGGAGAAGGTGTGTGGAGATGACCCCTTTGTGCCTCCCTCCCAGGTAATAAATCCTGCTTCTTCCCAGATGCAGGTTGATGGAGTTGCTGCTGGGGCATCCCCTTGTGTAGACAGCTGTCTTTTCAGCCTTCCTGTGAGGGATCCTCCCCTCTGTGCACTCTCTGACCTGTGTGGGGCAGGGGTGGGGCTGGGAGGGCCAGCAGGTCCTGAAGGGGAAACTGCAGAAACCCCTGGGACAGGAAGTGGCAGAGAGGGGCTGCTTCCTCTGGCAGAGCAGGGGTGCGGTGAGAGCAGGCCCTATCTCCTGCCCCCTTGCCTATCTGCTGTGGGTCTTAGGAGGTTGAGAAGAGGTGAGAGTCCTTTTGCTGCCTCCCTCCTGTCCCCAAATGGAGGCTTTGGGAGGGCTCTTTCAGACGTGCCATAGTGAGAGGAATTCAGAAAGCAGGGGGACAGGTCAGCAGAAGGGAAGGACAGGGTGGGGCAAGTGAGTGTGGAGTGAAGGACGTCCCTGCAGGGGCAGTTTAAAAAAAAAAAAACACAGCTGGGCAAGGGAACCTTCTGTAAACTCCTGTTCCAGGAGTAGGGACTAAGTGATCAGGACAAGGCCTGCTCAAAACAAGACAGATGAGCAAGTCTAGATCATAGAGCAAGAAAGGGCCTTGGATCGTCCAGCCCAACCCCCTCTTTGTGCAAATGAAGAAAGCAAGACACACAAAGCAGAAGTGACTTGCTCAGTTCACGTCACAGGCAGAGCCAGGGTCAGAAGTCAGGACTCCTAATCCTGGACTGAGACTCTTTCTGATGAGAACCTGCTGAGTTTGTATTTAGTGTCCCACACCTCCCCCAGGCACCTCCATCTCCACGGCCCCTGTGGCATTCTTCTCAGAAATAAACTTGAATTTATTCTCATTGAAGGGGAACAAGGCCTTCAGTCCAGGGATGAACAAAAATTTTTAATTTATTTTGTACTAGGGATTGAACCCAGGGGTGCTTTGCCACTAAGCCACATCCACAGCCCTTTTATTTATTTATTTATTTTCATTTTGAGACAGGGCCTTACAAAGTTGCTGAGGGCCTCGCTAAGTTGTTGAGTCTGGCCTTGAAGTTGCGATTCTACTGCCTCAGTTTCCGGAGTCACTAGGATTACAGACATGCTACCACACCCCACAGCAAAATTTTTTGTAAAGGACCAGATAGTAAATATTTTAGGTGTTGTGGCTCATGCAAGTAGCTTGTCACAACTATAGATAAGGCAAAAGCAGCCATAGACATACCTGTGTGCCAATAAAACTTTATTGACCAGTACTGAATTTGAATTTCATATAATTTTTATGTGTCATGAAATATGCTTGTTTTGATTTTTCTCCTAATTATTTAAAAATGAAAAAAGAAACAAAAGCCATTCTTAGCCCATAGGCTATATAAAAATAAACAGTGAGCCATATTTAGCACCTGGACCACAATTTGTCAATCCCTCCTTGGGTCTAAGTCAAGCTAAGGTGTCAGGAGGAGGAGGAAAGAGTATATCAGGTGGGTAAGGCTTTGAAAAGGTAACATTTGCTTTAAGTCTTGAAGGATGTGTGGAAATTGGACCCACAGACGTTGGGGAGGGGCATACCAGGCCGAAGGGACAGTGTGAACAAAGGCATGCAGCGGGAGGAAGTCACTGTGAAAGTTAAATGTGTTCTGCACATGTGTGGCCTCATTGTTATTTGCCAGCCCTGAATCTTTGGCTGCTGTCCCTTCTTGCCAGAGGAAAGGGTTGGCTTTGTTGAGGATGCTGGGAGACAATGAAGAGGGGAAGAAAGAATGGTCGCCAGGGAGCCATGGTGACTAGCTGTGTGACCTTGAACAAGTCACTTCCCCTCCCTAGGGGACTCAGTATGGAAGTTGGATAAGAAGAGGGATGGATCTTTCAGGCCCTTTTTAACTTTGATATCCTGGGACTCTGGTCAAGGGGGGACTTCAATAGTGTGGTAGGAGAGAAGGAAGAACCAACTAGGGGAAGAGTGCATTTGGGAGGGGCACCCAGTGCCAGGCACACAGTGACGCCACCATGGCCCCTTCCCTTGGGTGTTCCAGAGCTGAGCAAGGACTTCTGCCTCACTTTCTAGGACACACTCTGGCAGAGGTCCTGACAAAGAACATGCTCCCTTCAACATAAAGTTATCTGACTTAAAGTCCTACTGGTACCTAGTCACAGATTATCCCAGCTTCTTTAAAAAAAAAAAAAAAGCCCACTAATGAATTTATTTAGTCTCTGGTCAGTGTTCCTGTTTTCTTCCTCCCCTAACAATGGAAGCAAGCAGGACTTCCTGGGGGCTGGGATGGGGTGTACCATTCTAAAGCACCATCCATTCAGCACATGTAACTCTCTGCCACTGTGTTATATTGTACTCTCTTTACCAGGCCAGGCTGGTTTGTGTGGCCACTGAATACTTGTCTAGATCCTTCCTTCCCTGAAGCCCCAACTCCAGACAAGATGGAAGCTGCCTGGGTCCTCTTTTTCCTCCACTAATCCTGGGTTTTTCAAGATAATCACAGCTAATCCCCACTTCACCATGTTCAAGATGAACTGCTTGTCCTGCCCTATATCCTGCTCCAGTCACTTCACATCTTTTACTATTTTTCTAGAAAGAATAAGCTACCCATCTTGGGAGTCTGTAGATACTATCTTACCTCATAGTCTACTACTTTTTTCCTTTGGGGATTCACCTCCTGGGTTCCAATTGCCCCACCTGGTGTCTTTCCATCTCCTATACTCATAGACCCACTCTCATACCCAGATCAAATTGCTTTTTCTAAAGAATTGGTTTTGGCCTGGCATGGTAACACATGCTTGTAATCCTAGCAGCTCAGGAGGCTGAAGCAGGAATAACACTAGTTCAAAGTCAGCCTCAGCAACTTAGCAAGGCCTATCTTACTTAGTGTAAGATACTGTCTTGAAATACAATAGAAGGGCTCGGGTTGTGGCTCAGTGGTAGAGCACTTGCCTTGCATGTGTGAGGCCCTGGGTTCAATCCTCAGCACCACATGAAAATAAATAAAATAAAGGTATTGTGTCCATCTACAACTAAATAAAAATAATTAAAAAAGAATTGCCCTTCCCTTGCTTAAGAATCAGCAGTAGGGCTGGGGATGTGGCTCAGGCGGTAGAGCACTCGCCTGGCATGCGTGTGGCCCATGTTCGATCCTCAGCACCACATACAAACAAAGATGTTGTGTCCACCGGGAACTAAAAAATAAATAAATATATATATATTTTTAAATTCTCTCTCTCTCTCTCTCTCTTTAAAAAAATAATTAAAAAAATCAGCAGTAATTTCTAGTTGCTCTCCAAATCAGGTACCATTTCTACTGTTTGATGGGTCTGGATCCTATTCACTTATTCAACTCCCCAACTAATCTTCTCTTCATATTCAAACTATTTTTCTTTCTCTACCATGCATTTTATTTCATTTCTCTCTCTCTCTCTCTCTCTCTCTCTCTCTCTCTCTCTCTCTCTCTCTCTCTCTCTCTCTTTGAAACAGCTTCTTCCATTGTTGTCCAGACTGGTTTTGAACTCTGGGCTCAAACAGTTCTCCTATCTCAGCCTCCCGAGTATTTACAGGCGCCTCACTGTACCATTCATTTTACAGCTATTGGTTCCTCAGCCTTAGTTTTATCCAACCATCTCCATTTGCTTTTCTTCCTCTTCATCTAAGTAAAGACCTGCTGAATACTAAATTAGCCGAGCAACCAAGGCCCCAAAGTCTCAAACCAGATCTGGAAATTGAAAAACATGTTCAGGATAAAACAGGGAGTTCTGTCTGCATTAACCCATCAGCTCTTCACAACAGCCCCTTGAGTTAGGTAGGTTATCCCCATTTTGCAAAGGAGAAAAGGACCTGACTGTCCCAAGGCAGAGCTGGCCCTTGTAGCCAGAAAGCCCATGCTCTTAGGGTCTGGTCTACAGGGACTTCCTGGGGCCCCTCCTAGGCTGTAGCTGGCAACCCATTGTACTGGGATTTAGTAGCTTGGCTTTGTCCCTTTTCTTGAAGTGCATTCTCCTATCATTGGCTCAGTGTCCCTCTGCTCTTCCTTGTCCCTGAAGCACAGAAGATGAGGATATGGTGGCTGGCAGGCACCTCCAGGGGGTGCTCATTTGGCTTTCTCAGGACTACTGAGGAAATAGTTTCCCTTTGTTAGTAACCCTCCCCCTCCCCTTCCTCTCCTATTAGGGCTTCTGTAGTGCTCTTCTTGCTACATAACCACAACCCAAAGGGCTGGGCGGGAGTGACATGGGTGGGGGAAGGGGGACAGGGGCAGAGCACTCTGTCCTGCATGGCCCCCAACCCACATGAGGAGTCAGCCCCTTCCCAGCTAACAACTATAACCCTCCAACTCCACCCTGTCTTTTTGGAGCCAAGGGGGACATGAGAGACTGTCATCACCCCAACACTCACCGTGTTTCTGGGAGGTCACCTAAAACCCCATCTTCGAATGAGCGCTTTTTAATTTTCAAAATTCTTTCCCACCATCCTCTCCATTCACTTGAGACTCTCTGGGGAGTACTGGCTAAGCCCTGATTACTCTCAGTTCTCGCTCCCCTGAGGGATGACAGAAGCCAGGGCCCAGAAAGGTGGCCACTTTTCCAGGGTCATAAAGCTTATAGGGATGCAGCCAGGAGAGTACTTGCCTCCTGTTCCCCTGTCTGAAGGTGCTACACACCCTGAGTGGCCATGGGTCTCCTGGAGAATGAGGAAAGAACATCATTTTGCCTGGGGCCTGCCATTTCCTCCTGGGCAGGTTGGGGCCTTGGAAGGCAAAACCAAGAGGAGAGCAGAGGAAGGGTGAAGGGGACAGGTGAGGATGAGCTCTGGGTCACCAGATGGTGAGGGCCCACCTCATTACTGGAGTTGTGACAAGCCTACGTTGGAATCAGTCAGTGGCAGAAGGGCAAAGAAGGAAACTGGGTTTTCTTGTAAATAAGCACAGAGAAACCCCAACCAACAGCGTTGCAAAACCTTTCTTTTTTTCCCTCCCTCTTCCTGATTTCATCTCAAATGGAGGGGGCAGTGAAAAGAAAGGAATCGAGGAGAAGGGACTGACAAAATAGCTGTGGCCCCCGCCCCTTAATTGGGCACTTGCTCAAGAAAGGAATTAGCTGGCTGGTTGGAGCCCAGTCCTAACTGGGCTAACATTGTGAGTTTGAGTCCTGTGGATAGCTTAATTCCACTCTGTGCAGGACTACAGACTGGATCTCTTGACTCTGGTCCTGTGGCTCTTAAATACACGCCACTGGTCACATGGTGCAGCAGGCACATTCACTGCTTGATGACTCTTAGCTGGAGGAGGGGCTGTTTTTAAGGAGAGGGTACAGCTGTTCCTGGGGTAGTTTCCATTTTGTTTGTGGTTGTGGGGGAGGGGTGTTGAGGGAGTGGGAAATGGCATGAAGGAAATTGTCACTTCCTTTCCAGAGAATTCCAGAAAGGTTTCATGGAGGACAAGGTATTTCAGGAGTGAGAGTTGGCTCAGAGGGGACAAGGGACTGGAGAGGAGAATTGTGCTCTGTGGCCCTGCTGACCATCTGGCCCCCATGTTTCCTGGCATGTGAGAAAATGCCACGGGTGTTACCAGCAATTCTGTGAGAGCCATTGGCTCAGCTCAACGGGTGTAGGTTTAAACTTACTCCATGGAGACTGTGGACGTGGCTTTCACATCAGGGCTGTTTCCTGTAGGGGAGGCCCAGATGGGTGGGCGCTGGACACTGCTTGATATGTTCCAGTGACAGCCCCAGGAAGGGTCTGTACCTCTGCAGGAGGCCCAGTTGTGGTGATGCAGAAGCAGCTCACACCACTTCTATTTTGCTTTGGTTTTGAAATGCAGTCAGAACCACAGAGAGCTAGAGGTGCATTTGCTGGCTGGGGACAGAGGGGTGCTCTGCCATTTGCTCTTTCCTGCACTGTACACTCAGCAGCCTCCAGGGGCCATATAGTCTCACAAAGACTTCACTTTCAGCCCCAATAGGTCAGACCATGGGGGTGGACTTTGAGTGGAGCCAGCTGTGAGCTGTGCAGTGGTGGGGCAGGGTGGCAGGGATTCACCACCAGTTACTAAGGGTTCCCTGGTACTTCAATTCCCTGTCTGTATATTCTCCGACCCCCACCCCCACCCCGCTGCTTGCCAGCAAAGCAGTGTCCAATGCTGTAGGTCACTGAAGCTCTATCCCAGGCACAGCGCTCTTGGAAGGACCCTGGAGAGAGGCGCCCCTGGTGTGGGCCTCTCCAGGCCTCCAGCAGGGCGGGCCTTCTGTGGTGGTGGCTTTTTTGGTTTCAGGTTCCTGGGAGAGGGAGGTTATTTTGAGGGACTGGGGGAGAGTAAGTGAACATGCAAATGTGCCTCTCTCCACCTCTCACTTTCAAATCCTCAAACATCTTTGAAGGGGGAGGGGGAAACATTCTGGACTGGAAGGTTCCATGGAGGGGGGCAGATTTCTTACCTTTGGCCAAGAGACTAGGACAGCTACTTTTCCCCCCTACACCCCTTGAACTTAGCCTCAGGCCCCGGGGCAGAATGAGACCCAAAGAATCCATCTCCCAAGACCTCACAACTGTGGGCTACTAGAACCTACACTAGTGAAACCCCAAATTTAGATACTTAAACATGGGCACACAAATAGTGCCACTGAAATCTCTTTTACTTCGAATCTCTCCTCTTTGTATTTGATGGCCAAGAGTTCCAGTCAATCTAGTGGCATGCCCTGGCTGTGCCACCCCCCCACCCCCTGACCCAGCAGAGTGGACCACTGTGGGGGACTTGCCCCAGGGATCCATGGGCCCCATACCTATTCTGAGGCTATTCTCTTGGGAAGCACAGAGTAACAGTGACCCTTCAGCCGGCAGAACCCCAGCCCTCCCCCGTCTTCACCACAACCTCTTTGAGCCAGCCATAGCCTGGGCTTCTCATTCTCACAAAGGTAGTTGAGGCCACTGGTCCCCAGAGGGGGAAGAACTGATGACTGAGCTTGCGGCTTTGCCGACCAGACCAGGGCAGCCCTTTGACTTACTGACAATCTCACGCACAAACCCCACACTTGGGACACACGCACACACCCTGCACATGTGTATACCTTCTGTGTGTTTGCACACCCACAGCAAGTACAGTAGTGCAGCCATGTAACAATGCAAACAAAATATACTAATATCACCTCGGGGTTTGCACATTTGTCCCATTCTCTTGTAAGACAAAAGTACATGGTACCTACAGGCCCTCCGTGTACACACAGTTATACACCACCCAGAAAACACCTCACAGATGCCAACTGGCCAGTCCCATTCATTCATCATTTCTTTCTTTTGTTCCCTCCCTCTTGTGTTCATTCCACAAACACGAACTGAGTGTCTACTCATTGCCAGGCACAGGGCAGGATGCTAAATTTTCCTCTATGACCAACAGGCAGCCACTGTCCAACGGGGGACGAAGGAAGGTGCATACGAGTTCCCTAGGCGATGAACACATGCAGTGAACTTGCAAAAGTGAAATTCTGGTCTGCGAAGAGAAGCCAGCAAGAAGCCAACCTGGAAGGAAGGGCCATAGCGGAATGACCTTGGGGGAGGGGCAGACAGGAGTTTCGTGTTTAGACAAAGTGGGATTAGGTGAAAGTGATCACCTTTCATTTGATTAGTATGAGAATGTTTCCTGGGGGCAGACAGACAGGCCTGTGGGAGGGTGGGGAGCTGCGGAATGCAGGCCTTGGGGCGCTTAGGCTAGGGGAGACAGACCTTCCAAGCATAAATGGCCCTGTGAGACCTTGCAGGATACTGGGAGACCTGGTCACATGCAAGGCCAGGTGGGAGTGGGGCAGGGTATGGGGGATGGAACCAAGACAAGACCCTTGTTTCCAGGTGCCTCCCCTGGGTCCTGCTGGGGATGGACCTCGAAGGCTCAATTTCTCATTCATCCAAAGGGAAACTCAGACTGACAGGTTGCAATGAGCTGAGTGACTTCTCGGGCTTTTTATTGGGGTGGGTGGAAAGGTGTGGGGGTGGGGAGAGGGCGGGGCCAGCCCTGTGGCCTAACAGAAAGGAAGTGGGAGAGGCCTGGGTGTCTCCTGTGAGGGAGAGCGGTCATCGGGGAGGTCACCCATGGTCCCCCTCCCTTTCCTCCCCCTTGCCCCTCTCTGAAGTTCCTCATTTCTTTCCAACACAGGACAAGGTTCTGCCACCCTGGTACTGCCCAGGGAGTGTCAAGGAGGTGGGATTAAGAGTGTCATTCTGACTATGGTGCACAGACACAATTCTTCAGGTGCTTATGGGTTAATCAGGCTGTTGGGGCACATCCACACAGTGAAAACATCACACACTCCAAATGAACCTGAAGGGCCAAAGACACAAAGACATACTCCTACCTGGACGGTACAGACGCCCCAGTGTTCTGGGGCAGAGAAGCAGCAGAGCAAGCTGTCAGGAGGGAGGTTGTAGGGGGTGGGGAGAGGGCTTTGGAAGGTGGCCATGGGTGTAACCCAGCGTGGAGGAGCTGCTAGGGTGCTGAAAGTGAGGAGTGGAGGCAGGGGAAGTGGCCCAGATGCCATGTGAGCATGGGGACATTCGGATGAGGAGAGATGTGTGTGGGCTGCAGCAGAGATTTCCTGGAAAAGGGGCCCTGAGCCGGCCCTGGAGGCTGGGGAAGGTTCTGCTGGCCCCTCCCCCCAGCCAGGACTCTCCTCACAAGTTCCCAGGGTGACAGTTCAGTCTTGAAACTGAAAGCAAAGCTGAACCAAGAACAAACCCACACACAGCACGGAGGCCACCCTCTCTGGCTGGTGGGGGAGGGGCAGAGATGCTGACAAGCACGCAAGGCATGTGGCCCACCTGTCCCTCTGTCTCCAGGCTCTGTAGACACAGCCAGGTCTGAGAGTCTTCTCCCTAAGAGCAGAGTCTGTCCACCCCTGGCCTTGACACCACAAAACCCCCGCACAGTGAGACATTTCTTCCTCTGTAGAATGCCTCTTGGAGCTAACTGGCCTGTACTCCCAAGGTAAACTGAGCCTCAGGAACACCCTGCAAGTTCCCATGTCCTGTCACACCCCCTCACAATTCTTTCCCAAACCAAGGGAGTTACAGGGATTCTTCACACTTCTGCCCCACTTAGAGGGACAGATGCTAGTGACCTTGACAGGCACTGAGGCTCAGCCGTTTCCTCTTCCCTCTTCTTTTCCCATTGCCTCCCCCTCTCTTTTAGCTGTCCCTCTCCTTGTGGCCTGTGCTGTGCTGGCACAGCAGGGACCCTCAGGTTGGCCAGCTGTCCCAACCACAGAGCTCAAGGCAGGTGACTTACTCAGAGTCTCCATCTCTCTCCCTTCTCCCTAGGTTGCCCCTGCAGTTGGCCCAGCCCAGCATGCAGCCTTGAGCTTGGCATAAGCCACCACTCACTCTGACTTTCTACGTGTCCTTCTTTGGCTCAGCGGAGACTCTCGCCTCAAGGTACCTGAACAGCATCTCTTTATCAAGAAAGTGCTGCAGCTACAGAGAGCCCGGGAAATCCCGCTGTCGGCTCTGCTCTGGGAGAAAACAGTATGGCTATTACCCTGCAACCCAGTGACCTGATCTTTGAGTTTGCAAGCAACGGGATGGATGATATCCACCAGGTATGACCCCAGAGAATAAAGCACAATCAGCCAAGGGAATGGACAGGAAGGCAGGCAGGTAGCCAGTGAGCCAGATCGAAAGTATCCATCAAGCACCTACTATGTTCGGGGCACTTGGCCTGCTTGCCAGTCAGCATGTGCACCAGATGTTCACTCACACAGCCAGTCAGTCATCCCTGGACAGTATTTAGGGATCTGGTTGCCCACATGGGGCTCATACAACCACCAAACCAGCCAAGCAGCTGCTAGGTCAATCAGCTGAGCTATCAGCCAGTCAGCAGCAGGGACTGAATGCATGAAGTGTATGCTGACAATCATGCGGGTTTGGGGCCACTACCTTTCACCTTCAGTGTCACAGCAAGGAAATAGCTAGGACAACCACAGAGTAAGAGGGGCCACTGCCAGCTGGAACTGCAGGGTGGAGTTCAAGTCCTGGCATCTCCAGACTCATGACTGCAACCCAGTTGATGGGCTCTCCATACCGTCTTCTCAGCCTCAACCTGAAGATTCAGAAAAACTGGAAATGTGTTCTTTTGGTGGAAGGAAGTTGGAAATAGGATAGGATAGGCACTCAGGTCCCTTGTGTTCCATACCTTGTGATGCACTGGGGCTAAGAGGGCACATTTTTCCATGCACTTGGATGTCCCCACTGGATGATATCCTGGAATTCTTATCAGTGCTCTCCCCATCTCCACCTTCCACACAGTGGAGAAAGAAGAGGTAGCCAGGGGGCTGGGGATGTGGCTCAAGCGGTAGCGCGCTCGCCTGGCATGCGTGCGGCCCGGGTTCGATCCTCAGCACCACATACCAACAAAGATGTTGTGTCTGCTGAGAACTAAAAAATAAATATTAAAAAAAAAAAGAAGAGGTAGCCAGGTATGGTAGTAGGAATGGAAGAGGGGGAATCAGGAACCCTAGGTTTTGATCCTAGTATGGTTACAGTGTCACCTGGCCAAGTCATGTCCCCTACCATGTCTGGCTGCCATCTCCCCTTCTTTGCCAAGAGGGTATCTAGCCGAATTATTTCTCAGGACACACCAGCTTAACTCTGATGCTCTATCCTAAATCCTTGCAAGGATGGAAAACCGTCCCATATCTGGCCGCCTACCAAAGGCTGCCCTCTAATGGGCATCGAGTGCATTGCACCTACAATCCCGTTCCTTCTTTTCCAAGGTTGTTCAATTTTATTGAACTCTGCTGTGCCTAGTCTTGTGGAAAGCATCAGATTAGAAAGGAAGAAATATCTGTCCTTAACTGGATTCTCCATGCTACTTCCCACCTTTCATCCCTTTCTAGTGTGCTTGGCAACTGTTTCTGTTCTTCACAGTGGTTATTCTGCCCTCCCAACCTCCACCCTCAGCAATCTCTCCAGTCCATAAAGAAGCCGAAAGCTAAGGATGCCTTTAAGTTCCCTCCCTTCTCACCTTTATCTAAAACTTTCCCATTCTTATTTCCTTCTCATTGACCTGGCAAAATGATGTATCCCTCTTCCTTCCCAGGGTAATGTCTACCCCTGTACCTTATCTGTACTTTCTTTATTCAAAACCTCAAACCATCAATCACTTTTCCTTTTCCTTATCCCCCACCCACTGTGCCCACCAGCCCTTCCTCTCCCACCTAGTCCCCACTTGTCTTTCCAACCTCCGAGATCCTCAGATCCTCTTCTTCAATTTGAACGTCTTCAGGTCTCCTCAACCCTAAAAGAAAACCTTTACTCCCTTCTAACCCCTTCCTTCAGAATACCACCGTCTTAGGTCCTTTCTCTCCCAGTCCCAAGATAGTCTCCACCCTCTGCTTTTACTTTCTTTATCACCCTTTCATTCTTCTTAGGAAACAATTTTGGTTGTGAAATGTATCATGAGTACAAAAGAGTGCATAAACCATAGATAGGCTATAAAATGAACACATATGTTCTCACTACCCAGGTTAAGAAATAAAGTATTACTCTTCTAGAAGCAGCTGATACCTAACACTTAGGAGAACTTACTCTGTACCAGGCCCTGTTCTGAGTGCTCTATGTATGCTGATCTATTTAAAAAACCCTAAGGTATCAATAACATGAGTATCCCAATTTTATAAATGAGGAAACTCACACACAGAAATGTTAGGCAACTTTCCCAAGGTCATACTGCCAGTAAGTACCAGAGCTGGTTTCAGACCTAAGTAGTCTGGATCTACATCAGCACAATCCAATACAATTTTCAAGAATGCTGAAATATTCTGTATTTGTGGTATCTAGTATAGGGTCACTAGTCACATGTGGCTATGGAACACTTGAAATGTGTCTAGAGCAGTTGAAGAAATGAATTTTTAATCTTTTCAAAATTTTCATTTACATTTAAAGTCCTCCTTGGCTAGTGGCTTTCATCTAGGACAGCAGAGCTCTAGACACTGTGGCCTTAGTCACTACACCTGATGCCTGCCTGAGTTCATCCTCATATCTTTTGTAACCTGTCCTGGGACACTCCCCTCCAGCACTGTTCTGAAACCACTCCAGCAAGGGAAACTGCCCAGAGGTCAAATCCAAAGATGGTTTATAAGTTTTCACTTTTCTGAATCTGCCAGAAATATTTGACAGAGGGAACCATTCCCATTCTTTTTTTAATGAAGCAAATTTTAATGTCTCATTGAAAGAAAATTTGAAAAATACAGAAAAGTAGAAATAAAAGGGAAAAACCACCCTAAGTCCCACAACCAAAATATAACTATTATTACCATTCTGGTGTATTTTCTCCATATAGAACTTTTTTTTTTAAAGAGAGAGAAGAGAGAGAGAGAATTTTTTAATGTTTATTTTTTTTAGTTCTCGGCGGACACAACATCTTTGTTTGTATATGGTGCTGAGGATCGAACCCGGGCCACACGCATGCCAGGCGAGCGTGCTACCGCTTGAGCCACATCCCCAGCCTGAGAACTTTTTTTTTTTTTTTGAGTGTGGTGCTGGGGATTGAACCCACATCCTGGGCCATGTGAGGCAAGTGCTTTACTCCTGAGCTAACTCCCCAGCCCACTATATAGATTTTTTTTTAAGAACAGGGCTCAGAATATAGCTCAGTGGTAGAGCTCTTGTCTAGCATGCCCAAGGCCCTGGCTTCCATCCCTAGCACCAAAAATAATGAACTAGACATAGTAGCACACACCTGAAATCCCAACAACTGGGGAAGCTGAGGCAGGAGCATCACAAGTTCAAGGCCAGCCTCAGCAACTTAGCAAGATGATGTCTTAAAATAAAAAAGTTAAAAGGGCTGGGAATATGGCTCAGTAGTTAGGCACCCCTTGGTTCTATCTCCAGTACCAAATTAAAAAAAAAAAAAAGGACTGGGAATGCATCTCAGTGGTAAAGTGCCCTGGGTTCAATCCCTATGGCAATAAATAAATAAATCCCAGTTGTTATCCTCCCTTTTTTCTTTGTCATACTGGGGATTGAACCCAGGATGCTTTACTGCCAAGCCACATCCCTGGCCCTTTTTAAAAAAATATTTTTTAGTTGCCAATGGACCTTTATTTTGTTTGTTTATATTGGTGCTGAGAATCAAACTCAGTGTCTCACACATGCTAGGCAAGCACTGTGCCACTGAGCCACGACCCCCAGCTCCCTTTTTATTATTATTTTTATTTTGAGACAGTGTCTCACTAAGTTGCTGAAGTTGACCTCAAACTTGCAATCCTCCAGCCTCAGCCTCCTGAGTCACTGAGATTACAGATGTAGGCCACTATGCCAGGCTCACCTGACTTTAGATTGAACCCCTCATCCCTGCTATCAACTAATCCTTTTCCACCAGCCTCAGAATGAGCCTAACCTTTTTTTTTTTCCTTTAGTACCAGGGATCAAACTCAGGGGTGCTTAACCACTAAGCAATATCCCCAGCCCTTTTTAAATATTTTATTTATAGAGACAGAGTCTCACTGAGTTGCTCAGGGCCTTACTAAGTTGCTGAGGCTGGCTTTTAACTTGCAATCTTCCTGCCTCAGCCTCCTGAGCTGCTGGGATTAAAGGCATTCAGCATAATGCCTGGTGAGCCTAACCCTTCTCATAGCCTGAACTCTAACTCCAGGCTGTGGATTAATCCAACCAGTTAAAACTGCTTTCTGGGACCAGGGCTATAGTTCAGTGGTAGAATCTGTGCTTAACATGAACAAGACCCTGGGTTTGGTCCTAGATACCAGGCACACACAAATACTTACCCTTGGTTGAATGTAGATGGTACCAAGCTAAGCCATCTGTATTAGTCAAGAACTCACAGCATCAACTAGGAGAATGGATCAAGAGCAATGTTATCCTCAGCCCCTGGTGGCTCCAAGAATTAGGAATTACACAGAAGGCCAAAATCTGATAGGGACGGCTTCCCAAAGAGGTAATTGGGCCTTGAAACAGATCCCTGTCTTCTTTACAGCTGGAAGACCCTTCAGTGTTCCCGGCTGTGATCGTGGAACAGGTACCCTACCCCGAATTACTGCACCTGTACTCAGGACTGGAGCTGGACGACGGTCACAATGGTGTCATAACAGATGGGACCTTGTGCATGACACAGGATCAGATCCTGGAGGGCAGTTTTTTGCTGGCAGGTCTGTTTCCTTTATGGGCAGGGAAGGTGTGGTGGAGAGAGGGGTTATCTCTTCAGGGAATAGCAGCCCACAAAGGCTGAACCCGAGAAGAATGGGCAAGGCCCCCAATGAAAGGGGGTGCCACTTCATAGAAAAGGAACCATCTTAATGCATTCACATACTGTAGATGAGATGGGACAAGGAGGAGTGGAGATTAGCTGAGGGGGTGGAGGATTAGGGCAGGAGGTAGACGGCTTCTTTCCCAGCTTTCCAGTAGGGTCCCTGTGACTCCTCTACTTACTACTCTGTTAACCTGGGCTGGCCCTGGTTCTAGCTGTATTGTGCCCTAAGAGAACTCTTCTCCCCCCTCCCATGGAACCTGGAATCAGATGACAATGAGGCCACTTCACATACCGTGTCAACCACTGAAGTCTTACTGAATGTGGAATCTCCTAATGATATCCTGGATGAGAAGCAGATCTGTAAGTTTGACCCCAGGGCCTTGACTCAAGGCAACACAGCTGCCTTTGAAAATGTTGCGTCCGCATAGTGGATTCCGAGGCACACGTGCAGGCAGGCCTAGGTGCCGACACCCCAACCCATGTGCATATGAACAGGCCTGAGCTGGGACTCGTAAGGCAGGGGTATGAGGGCACTGGAGACATGGAGAAAATGGCCAGGGTGACTTTTGAGTTTTTATCCAATATTTAAGTTGTGGTAAAATATGTATTAAATATACCATCTTACTCATTTTTAGTTTATAGTTCAGCAGTGTTAAATATATTCCCATTGTTGGGCAACCATCACTACCATCCATCTCCAGAACTCTTTGCATCTTGTAAACCTGAAACTCTATCCCCATTAAATGACTTCCATCCCCTAACCCCCATCCCCAACCCACAGCAACCACCGTTCTACTCTCTGGGTCTATGAATTTGACTACTCTCCATACCTCATTTAAGTAGAATCATACAGTATTGGTCTTTTTGACTCGTTTATTTCACTTAGCATAGTGTCCTCAAAGTCCATCCATGTTGCAGCCTTTTCAAGGCTGAACACTGTTGTCCAGGGGGTTTTGGGGCCCTTCTGTTCTCTTACTTGGCTCCCGGGAAGACTAAGAAACACAGGACCTAGCTTATTGAGAATTGTTGGAGGCTTGGTACATCTTCATCCCTCCCCTGTTAATGGAGGCTAGACCCTAAGAGGCCTCAGATGCTTGCTGATCCTCCCTGGCTCCCAGCCCTCCAGGAGGTTCCCAAGGCAGATTCCTCCCAGCACCTTCTCAGGCAAATGCCCTACTGCCACAGGAAGGTTCCCCCCTCAACTTCCCTTGCCCTAGGGGGTACTGTGATGCAGTGAGGGGAAGAAAAGCCCTGGATATGAAAGGTAAGAGATCTTATCTTGCCTCTTACTAATATTCAGCCAGGATACCAAGTGCCCACATGTACCATGCAGCAACTTGCTGTAACCTTGAGCACAATTTTGCCATCTTTGGATTGGTCTTCATTTCCTCATCAGGAAAGCAAAGGAATTGGGCTCACTGGTTTCTAAGGTCTCTTTGAGTTGTCAAATAAGTGAAAGATCAAATCAAGGGGGCCTGTTACCTTGGATGCTACCTGGAACTTTCCCACTGCTGGCAGTGGGCTATAAATGTTGCAGCTGTGATTGAGGCCAACTCATGCTCACAGCTCTGCAGATGTTTCTGCCCTTTGTGGTACAATACTCCCGAGGCATTTTCAGGTATGACCTATGTCTAGGGCTGTGGGGAACAGCACACCAACCCTCCCTCGGTGCCCTCAATTCTTGGTTCAGCAGTGCTGGGAGACCACTGTCCGGCCCTGCCTAGGCCCTGTCCACCTCAGGCCTTTCTTCTTGCAGTCAGCACCTCTGAAATGCTTACAGACTCAGACCCTGCTGCAGCCATCACTCTGCCCAACTACCTGTTTCCTGCCTCTGAGCCCGATGCCCTGAATGGGGCTGGTGACCAGGAAGATCATTCTCTGGAGGGAAGGGTCTCCAGAGAGGAAAGTTCTAAGAAGACTGGAAAATCAAAGAAAAGAAGTAAGGAGGGCTGGGGTTGTGGCTCAGCGGTAGAGCGCTTGCCTCACACGGGTGGGACCCTGGGTTCGATCCTCAGCGCCACATAAAAATAAATAAGTGAAATAAAGTTTTGTGTCCAACTACAACTAAAAAATAAATATTTTAAAAGAAGAAGAAGTAAGGATAGGAGGGGTGTATGTGTGTTCCCAGGGGGAGGGCAGTGGGGCCAGGGAAACTCTAAGGGCTGAATGAGCTGAGGCTCACAGATACATTAAGAGGACCTTTCTCTGGTCTGGCTGAGATGGATTAAAAGGCTTCCCTTCTGTAAACCTGGCCTCATTGGCGGGCCTACCTGAAGCCTGACAGTCCCCTGCTGCTTTTGTCTGCTGAGTATATGTGTAAACTCCCCAAATGCCATCAACCCCAGTGGGTTGAATCCTAGGCTGAGAGTTCAGACTCCAGGCCTGGACCCCTGGTCTGGCCTGGACCTCTGGGGCCTCTGCCTATAAAAAGTGAGTCATGCCATGTGCTTATCTCCCTTCTGCAGAGCTGATGAACCCCAGCCATATATGAGAGAGGACTTTGGGCTTTCCCAAGCCCTGGTGTTATTGATTTACTCAAGATGATGGCTGGCTTATACTGTCCGTCTTATATTGTCTTAGATTCACTGTCAACATGGCAACCAAAAAGCCTCAGCACCACACTGACCTGCATGACAGTGGCACTTGTGGGCTGTCTCTCCACTTCAAACATTAGGCCAGGCACACCCTGTTCTTATGAAGGTGCCTCATTTGCAAGCATTACATTTTCCTACATCCAGCCTTGTTACCAAGCTACCTTAGGGGACTGAAAATGAGGGTACAGATACTCACAGGCTATGGCTGTAGAGAATGATTGGCCTCCAGCCTCGGTGTCCTGGCTCCTCCTGGTTGGTCCTATCACACGCAACTTGGCCGGCTCACCATAGCCTTAGCCTCATCCTGTTCTTTCACCTTTCCTCTCACAGTCCGGAAGACAAAGGGCAACCGCAGTACCTCACCTGTCACTGACCCTAGCATCCCCATCCGGAAGAAATCAAAGGATGGCAAAGGTATGGCTGAGACTCAGGGGAGGTGGGAAGGGGGCCCCATAACCTGCTGCCAGAGAGCCTAAGCCGCCCCTCACTACCTACCCCTCTGCAGGCAGCACCATCTATCTGTGGGAGTTTCTCTTGGCACTTCTACAAGACCGAAACACCTGTCCCAAGTACATCAAGTGGACCCAGCGAGAGAAAGGCATCTTTAAGTTGGTGGACTCCAAAGCTGTGTCCAAGCTGTGGGGAAAGCAGAAAAACAAGCCTGACATGAACTATGAGACAATGGGGCGGGCCCTAAGGTAAAAGCTGCTGGGACACAGACTCCCTGCTCTAGAGGAGACACCAAGCTCTTCCCAAGGCATCTCTCCCACTTGAATGGAGGCCTGATCAATCCTTTAAGGAAACAGGTTTCATAAATCTCCCATTTGCTTGCCCCATGCCCCCTCTGGGAGGAAAAATCACCTTGTTGCATCTCTGTCCTGGAAGAATAGTGCTCCCACCCCTGCCAGCAATTCCAAGAAGGGATTTCTTCACATTCTGTAAGCCAGAGGCCCAGCGAGATGGCCTTGAGTTGCCCCAGAGTTAATGTCTCAGGCTAGGGGACTGCTGAGTCCCCTGCCCCCTATCTCCTCATTCATATTGCTATTCTTCATTCACTGCATGTTGTCAGCCATGAAACAGGCTGGGGTTGACACTGAAACATCCTTTTAGTACAACCTTTGAGTCCACAGAGGGAAACCTCAGAAATGTCATAAAAACCTTCTGTGTATCCCTTCCTGGCCCCTGAGTCCCCACCTGGCTCCCTGATCAACCTCAGCCTCATGCTTGCCCTGCCCTGGAGGGTGGTGTGTTGGAGACATGGAGAGCGAAGTTCTCCCCACTCAGTCCCTGCCTAACTCCCCACTCCCTGCCCATTGTCCCCCAGATATTACTACCAAAGAGGCATCCTGGCTAAAGTGGAAGGGCAGAGGCTGGTATACCAGTTTAAGGAGATGCCCAAGGATCTGGTGGTGATTGAAGACGAGGATGAGAAAAGTGAAGCTCCAGCAGCACCGCCACAGGCCTCCACTTCCTCGGCTTCCTCCACCAACACCACCCGGAGGGCCAGCTCCAGGGTCTCATCCAGAGCTGCCACCCAGGGCAAGGGCAGCCCTTCCTGGGAGAA
The DNA here is from genome assembly GCF_052094955.1 of Ictidomys tridecemlineatus. Lineage (NCBI taxonomy): Eukaryota > Metazoa > Chordata > Mammalia > Rodentia > Sciuridae > Ictidomys > Ictidomys tridecemlineatus. The sequence goes on from NC_135493.1 coordinate 21,439,898, forward strand.
GCCAAAGGTTCAGCATGTAGGTCTGCAGCCATCTGCGAGTCTGGAATTGGGACTGTCTCTAGACGAGGAGATCCCCACTACCTCCACCATGCTTGTCTCCTCACCAGAGAGCCAGACCAAGATCACCAAAGCCGTGAGGTGAGGGTGCCAAAGTAATTATGAGTCTTTCCATAGTCCCTTGTGTTGGGGGTCAGTTTTCAAATTCTTGCAAAGCTCTACGCTGTCTGTAGTCTTGTGGGATTCTCATAGAACCCCTGGGAAACCAGTGGAGCATGTCAAAAGGAAAGGTGACTTGCCCAAGGTCACGCACCACAAAAACCCCAAAGCAACACTTGACCTGGGGGACTTCTGCCAGTGGGGACTGTTCCTGTTATACCAGAGTGCACCCAAAAAAGCCATCAGGGGTTTCCACACCTGGGCCCATCCTGCCAAGCCTCTACTCATATGTAAGAAAACATTACAGACAGACCTGCTCTGCCTTCCAAGCCTCCCTAGAAAGCTCTCACTACTTCTTCTCCATGTCACTGGGACTCCAGTCTTCCCTGAAAAGGCTAGACTTTGAGTTATGTCTGCACCTCTTGCTACTTTGGTTTGGGTCCCTGGGATGCTCTTTCAAAAAAGGGAGGCAGGCCAGGAACCATGGTGCATGCCTGTAATCCCAGTGACTCAAGACGCTGAGACAGGATGATGCAAATTCAAAGCCAGCCTGGGCAACTTAGTGAGACCCTGTCTCAAATTTTTAAAAAGGGGGCTGGGTATGTAGCTCAGTGGTAGAGCACCCCTGTGTTCAATCCCCAGTACTGCAAAAAAAAGGGGGGGCACGGGGAGGGGCAGTAGAGTGGTCTATGGGGCTACAACTTCTAGATGCAAATCCCAGCTATGTGGTATTGGGGCAAGTTGCATGACCTGTCTGGGTCTCAGTTTCCTCAAGCTGTAAAATCAGATTCTTCTTAGTTCATGGGCTGTTTTGAGGCTTGAGAAAAATGTCACATGCCAATCATTTAGAAAGACTTCTGACCTGAACTAAGTATTCAATAAATGTTAGCTAGAACAACAACACATGTGCAAAATGCCTGCCACTCTGTCCCTCTTGTGCCCTCCTTCATAGCTGGTGGCAGGGTACCTCCTGCTTTAACAAACTTTATTTTCTGTCTCTTCTCAGTACTTCTTCAGTGCCCAGCAACATCCACCTAGGAGTGGCCCCTGTGGGGTCAGGCTCAGCCGTGACCCTGCAGACCATCCCGTTGACCACAGTGCTGACCAATGGGTCTCCTGCCAGTACTACTGCTTCCACTCAGCTCGTTCTCCAGAGTGTTCCTCCTGTGTCAACGTTCAAAGACACCTTCACTTTGCAGGCCTCCTTCCCCCTGAACACCAGTTTCCAAGAGAACCAGGTGGCAGCACCAGGGACCCCCCTGATTCTTAGTAGCCTCCCCCAACTGCTGGCTGGGGCCAATCGTTCAACCAACCCAGCACCACCCTCAGCCACAGGTGCTGGACCAGCGGGGCCCAGCTCTCAGCCCCCTGGGACTGTCATTGCTGCCTTCATCAGGACTTCTAGCACCACAGCAGCCCCTGGGGTCAAGGAGGGGCCACTGAGGTCCTCCTCATATGTGCAGGGCATGGTGACTGGGGCTCCCATGGAGGGGCTGCTGGTTCCTGAAGAGACCCTGAGGGAGCTTCTGAGAGATCAGGCTCATCTTCAGCCACTTCCAACCCAGGTGGTTTCAAGGGGTTCCCACAATTCGAGCCTTATGGGAAACCAGACTCTCTCTTCCCCCAGCCGCCCCACTGTTGGGCTCACCCCTGTGGCTGAACTTGAGCTCTCCTCAGGCTCAGGGTCCCTGTTTATGGCTGAGCCTAGTGTGACCACATCTGGGAACCTGCTGACTAGATCCCCAACCCCAGCCTCCTTCTCCCCATTCAACCCCACCTCCCTCATTAAGATGGAGCCCCATGACATGTAAAGGAAGGCATCACCAGTGTGACCCATCAGGTGAAGCTGAGCAGCATTTTCACACAGACTGACTTAAGTAGTGTCCTTGCCCTTACGTTTCAGTGGGATTCATTACACCTGATCCCCAGTCCCCCGGCCCTACCTGGCATCACCATGGCCAACCTATGCTCACTTTGAGCATCCCTGGCAGCAGACCATGGCCTTCAGGAGCACTAGGGGATATGCTCTTGGCAGGATATTGGGCTGACTTGGTGATAAAGGGAAAACCCCTGAGCCAGGGAGAAATTTGGGGCCAGAGCATGGGGGGGGGGTGTGAGAAGAGTCTGGCCTGACTGCATCTCACTGTCTACATTCCCTATGCAGGGAATTTACTATCCCGTATGTGAATATCTCTGTATGTATTTGTGTGTACTTGGGGTTCTGTATCTTCCGTTTTGGGGGGAAGATGGGGGTGTAGCTGTGAGGTCTTCAAGGGGTGGTGTGTTCCTCCATGGGTCAACCACAGAGAAGGGGATTTTTTTTTTAAAGGAAAAGCATTTTGTAATAACCTGTTCAAGCCAAGATTTGGTTGCTCTGAGACTATAGGGTACTGGTTGGGTCCCCCAAACCTGGAGAGATGTCACAGAGCTGGGATGGGTCCAGGTAGGAGAGCTTCAATGGGTCTATGTGTTGCAAAAGACACATGCCTAGGGGACAAGAAGGCTGAGTGGGATTGGACAACAAATGAAGAAAGAGAAGAGAACTCAGCACTGAATGTGACCCCCACAGGCTAGACCAAGACTCTTTTCCTAGAGTTTGCCACATTGCCTGCCAAAGTCATCGATGCTGGCAGGTCGCAAACTTGCCACTTCAAAGTGCTTTGCTGAAGGTTTAGTCAGGGAAAAGCACACCTCTAGAGTCAGACCCAGCTACAGGGTCCCCGGTCAGGACTGGGTTGGTTGAATGTTTGTGCCCAGGACTTGAGCTGTTGGTGTAACACCATCCTTCCACCAGACAACAGCCTCCTCTGGCACACTGCCCTAGGTGCCCCATCCTTGGCTCCTTCTATGTTACTTTTGACCCTGAGATTTTTCTAGCTGTCAGGCATTGCTGGGGCTAGTCAGTAGACAGCCCAGCCTGGGCCTGCCTCCATTCCTGCCTGTGGGCGTGTGCTGTGTAGTGCCTGCTCTACAGTCTCTGCTGCCCGTCCTGCCCTCTCACCTCAGAGGTGTGCCAGCCCACTCCCACAATGCCTACCACAGACCTTCTCCGGTGGGCTACTGCTCTTCATTTCCAACTTTTTGCACCTAATGCTGATTCCTTCTTCACCGAGAAGACAGGAGCCAGCAGGCATGAGTTATTTCATGGCTCCCTTTCTCTTTCTGAGGCTTGGGTGCCCTTCCCTTCTTTCTTCTTTGAATCTGCTCACCACTCCTGCCAAGTTTGGGGGCAAAACTAAGAAATGCCTGGAAGCAACTCTGGTGAATTTGGTTAATGTGAATCAGTGCCTCAGGACTTTTGCTCCGTCCTCGGCACAAAACCACCCACTTGATCTAACTACCTCCCCTGGCTGCTCTTTTCTCTCTTTCCCGTCCGTATTCTCTCCCACTCGCTTCTTCCCCAGGGAGGTGGCCCTGCAAGTGCATTTACTATGTTTCTAGCAGTTGGCATTGAAGTGCCTTTTTCTAATAAAATCAGCTTATTATGGACAATTTCCTGATGGTTGATAGTAAGCATTTTAAGAAAGGGTTATTGTTTAAGAAAAAATGGCACAAAGGCATAGCATGGATTAGGGGTGATCCTGCCCCTGACTGAAATGTGGCTTCTACCTGCCCACTCCTGCTCCACTCCATAGAAACATGTCACCTGGAGGTCTTCAGTACCCTATAGTGAAATCAAATATCTTCTCCACAGTTCTCGTCACAGTAGCTGGGCTCTCCTTCCCCCAACATTCTTTCTCCATGCCTGTGCTGGCTCCTTATCTGACACTTCAAATGTGGGTGTTCCCCAAGGGTCTCGTCATTCTCACGGCCTGGTTCTTCCGGGTGAGAATTAAATCTAGAACTCCAGTGCCTGCTTTTTCTCCTGAGATCCTGGCTCACATGTCTAGGGATATGCTGAATGTTTCTCCCCAAATATCTGTCAACTCCTCTATCAAATGTGGAACTTTAAATTCTTTCCACACACAAAATCAAGCAAAAGGCCATTGTGACTTGCCAATGTCATGACTTTCTAAGCTTCAAATTTCAGAGCTATCTGATGGCTGTCTTCACTTGACCCTGTCCCCATCCTGGCTCCTGAAGTCCAGAAGGTTTGCAATGCCTCTCAAATCTGGCCTGCCTTCCTTTCACATTCCCAGAGCCTCCAGTCTGGCTCATACTACCCAGAGTTCCCCCTACTCCAAACATCAACACCCTGCTCAGTGTGACCTGTCTAACCACCTCCCATCTATCAGGACACCAATCCTATCCTTCCCCCACTAAAAAACCTTCAGTGACTCCTCCTGGTTCACAGGTAGTGGTGATACTTAAAATATGTCCCCAATCCTTTCTAGATGCCCAGCATTAAACCTCTAGTTGCTAATTCATGAGGCAGTCCAGAGGTCCTGTGGGAAGAAAGTGGGAGTACTTGGAGAGCTCAGAGAAGGAACTCCAGAGGGTTTTTAAGTCTGGTGTCAGCCCCACCTTGGGGCAAAGCCCCAAGTCCTTGGCCTTCACCATCTGGTCCTATCTAACTTTCCCAGTCCACTTACACTGCTCCTTCCTCTGCCCCAGTGGATTGATCTGTTGGTCTTTGAACATCCCTCCATTCAAAATTTCCCAACTCCATGCTTTTCCTTTACTGGGTTCTGCTTAATCCAAATGCTCTTCCTATCCCCTAGTACCAACATGTCTGTCTTCAAGACTCAATTTCATGGAAGCCACCTCCCCAGACCAGCCTATCATTGAGTTCTTTTTTTTTTTTTTAACTCATTGCATTTGCCACTCTTTAGGCAACTGATCATGAACAGCCTGTGACAGCTCCTCTATTACAATCACAAACTGTTACTTAAAGCTTCAATGACCTGATTCTATTTAGTCTTCCCATTCAGTGTATTCCCTGATAGGCAAACTGTAGCACACATAGAACAGGGCACACTACAAAGCAGATAAGCATCAACAAATGGTTACTGATAGAGCTGGTGGGAGATGGGGACCAAAGTTTTGAGGTAGGTTACCTCTGACCTTCCCACTGCACAGGCACTCACCCCAGGTGCTCCACTGCCCAGGGCCTGCCCTCCCTGGCTCAGTGCCCTCATGGTACCCCCACCACACCCCCATCTAAACACCCAAGACTTGTTACTACTTTGAAAGTCCTTTTCCCCTAAAGAAACTTCCCTGTCCAGTTTCTTTCCTACTTAAAGTGTTAAAACAGCTAATCTGATAAACTAATCTGTGCTGGTATAGTTATGGGAAAGGGCTAGAGGAGAACCTCAGGAGAGAGGTTCTTTTTAAACAAATGACACTTAACCAGTCGTGGGACAACAACATCCCTGCCTTTGCAATGGTTTAAGGGAGTCAGGAGTCAAGCAATGATCCTCACCTCCCAGCAGCTGATGTGTCACCACTTAGTCCTCGCTCCCACAGCACTTTGTATATACCTCTTATTGTAGCACATAGCACAATGTAGTTCTTTAATTATGTGTTTATTATGTATGTTTCCCCTCCAATAGACTGTGAGCTCCTCAAGGACAGGGACTGTGTGTTAGTCACTGATGTATCCCCCAGCGCCTAGCACAGTGCCTGGCACACAGTAGGTGCTCAATAAATGTTTATTGAAAGGATGGATGAGTCCTGATTCCAATTATGGTGACTTCTGCCCTATACTATGGCAAGCAAGAGGAGACAGAAGGATAACCCATACTCAGGAGATATGGCAGCATGTTGACCCATCATATAACATTGCAGGCATCTATTTCATTTGTCAACATCTGTAGCTATCCCATGCACAACAAGGTCCACAGTAGTTCAGAGCTGTTCTCAGCTATGCCTTGCTGCCTATCACCCAGTGCCATAGGCTCTTGAACTGCCCTTTACCACTGTCTCTTTCCAGAGACCGCCTCACTATTATTTCCTCATGCCTTGGTGGGACTGAGTGGTGGAAATGCAGAGCCCCAGTGGACAAGACGGGACACTTATTCTAACGGCCACAAGCCTCCTGACCCCATCAAGTAGTCTGAAAGAGGCCTCTGGCACCAAAGCTCCCCTTGCCCAGGTCTATGGTGAGCCAACTTTTGCGTCCGGGGTCCCAGAGCCTAGGCCCTGGCGCCCGGACGTGGGGCCGATGTCCAGCAGGTGGCGCTGTCGAGCTGGCAACAGCGGGCGGGCTGCCCAGTGGCCCTCAGGAAGGAGGGGCGGTCAGGGCGGGGCCTACCGCTCTTCGAGGAGGCGGCCGCGGCCTGCGGCTTCCCGTACCTCGTCTGTGTCCCCGCGCCCCCAACTATCCCTGGGCAATTCCAGCCGAAGGCTCCATTGCTCCGGAGCTTCGAACTTTCCCTTCCGCCTCTGCCCCTTCTACTTTCCGAGGGGAATTTAGCAGTCCATTGACTGCCTTCCCCCTATTGGCCAGTCGTGCCCTGGTCCCGCCCCCCGCCCCCCAGCCCTCCCTCCCCCGGCTTTGCGGACCAGCAGGTGAGCACGCGGAGAGCCTGGCCTCCCGCGCTGCCCGCCGCAGGCTCTGGGACCACTGGAGCGAGCCCTCGGCCATCTCCACTGTCCCCTCTTCAGGGCCCCGCTTCTGTTCTACTCCCTGCCCCAGACTGCTTTTAACTACACTTTTCACGCATCACCGCTTTCTACCTTAAAATCTGAGAGAGATCGAGGCGCCCTTGACATCCATTTGCCCGCGGAGGGCCCTGACTGCCTTCGGCGCGAGTCCAGGCTCCGGAAGGGCCGGCGCCAAAATGAGGAGTCCGCACCCAGAGTCCCGACGCCGGGGTGACCAGCCCCCTCTGTGGTGGAAAGCCCACCTCTACGGGAATACGTGGAGTCCCAGGCGACCCTATTGCTGGGTTCCTTAGGCCCGTGCATTTTGCGTGCCCCACTAGCAGCGATGCAGGATGCCCTTGGGCAGATCCCACCCTTCCTAAAACATGTCAAGACTGGACACTAAATACCTAACAGATTTCCCGGTTATTAGAGTGTGGAAGAGGCAGGGATGTACTGCCCAATTCATCCCTCCACTACCCCACATCATATAGTGATCTGGATATTGTCCTCTAGGAATACAGACTTCAGGGCCTCTCAACCCTAAAGAGGAACATTCTGGTAAGATCATCATTAAACTGTAGGCTTGCGACCTTGACTCTGAGGAGGAACTAACTTCAGCTAAACAGCCCTGTTTTGTCTTCAGTATGATTCTCATTGGTCCGGAGGTCAGGAGAGTACCATTTGACAGATGGAGAAATGAAGGGCTGGGAAGATTAGGTACTCAGTCACAGTGGGCCTTGGTAGTAAGTAGTGGTACTCTTTCCCACACCACAGTGGAAGGATTAGGAGACCATTTAATAAGAAGTCGCCTATGGAGATGTGTATATCTCCTGCCTTGATCATTACAACCTGGCAGAGAAGGGCAGTAGAACTCTAGGTGGAAGGTAAAGTATGAAAACAAAACTGTTTAGTTCCACTTTAACTCCCTTCCTTTCTTAGTCTCCAAGTCTTTGTTCAGATTGTCCCCAGTTCAAACATTCTCCCCTGCCACTTCTAATGCCTACTTTTCTACTTGAATATTCAAGTGTCCATTAGGCATCACCTCTCCCAGAAAGTCTTTCCCAGCCACCCCCATCCCCTTAGCCCATCCCTTTGAGCTCCCATAGCATTCTGGGCCTAACTGAATCTTTACACTTAAGCACCGTGGCTTCTATCTACTGACATGTCTCACTGCTTAGCCACAAGTTCCAGAGGATGGACCTGAAATCAGAATCACTATGGGGTTGTTTGGGAAGATCATGGGATCAGAAAGCGGGTAGGGAAGGTCTATGAGGAAGATTAATGCTGTGGCTCAAAAAGGATGATGCCCCTCTATCTGAGCAGAATGACCCTGTCAAAGAAAGCTTCTGAGGCTTGAGCAAGGAGAGTAGCTCACAGTTCACTCCTGGTTATGGCTGAACCAGACCAGACACACAGATCTCCTTACCCGTTAACTGCAGCCACAGCCTACTGGAGCCACAGCAAGAGCTTAAAAGGGGGTGAGAGTGGCTGGGAAAGACTTCACGGGAGGGGTGATGCCTACAGGATACTTGAATAAAGTAGAAATGTAGCTTAAAAGGCTCAGCTCAGGCCTCTCCAACATCCCCCTCAAACTGTAACCACATATTCTAAAGCCTGCAGTGAACAAATCATATTTTTTACCCATTTTTCAGAAACAAGGAGAGTTGGGTGTGGTGGTGCACACCTGCAATACCAGCAACTTGGGAAGATTTCAAGTTTGAGGCCAGCCTAGGCAACTTAGCGAGACCGTGTCTCAAAATAAAATCCATGATGTAGCTCAGTGGTAGAGCGCCCATGGGTTCAATTTCCAGTATATCCCCCAACACACACACACACACACACACAAAAAAAAAAGTGGGAGGAGAAATTGTAAAATCAACCATGCCTTCAGAGTATCTGGGTAGCTAGAAACCAGAACTGTAAAAGGCCTACACTGCAGGGTGCAGGGGAGGCACTGACCAAAGGGCCAGGGCAGTGTAATCAGATGTGCAGCCAGGTGGGTGGTCCAGAGCTGGAAGGAGAGTCAGCAGGCAGGTGACTTTTTATAGGAGGATCATTCCCCACCACTACTAAAAAGATGGCTCTTCCCCTCCATCCTGATACTCCCGTAGCAAACACAATGCTCAGGCACAGCCTCCCAGACCAACGCAAGGTAAGCCAGATATTCTGTTTTCCCCACCAGCCCAGCCCCTGAGACTTGCTCCTGCCTTTTCTTTTCAGATCACGACCCAGTGACCCAAATGTTCATGAGCCAGTGCACGTTGCCTTCACCCTCTGCACCCCTGGGGACCACAATAAAGAGGATCCAGGATTTCCCCATTTACTGAATCTAGATGCCCATCTTAACCCCTGAAAAGCCTCAAAGGGAAGAAGAGTAAAGAGAGAAAGGAGACAGAGGCCCTGACACAGATTTTTCAGTATGCAAGTGTTTTTGACTCCATAGCCAGTTTTGTTTAAAATGAAACATAAAGAGCAGCCAGAATACACACCCAAATGCAAAAAAGTAAAGGCAAACATAAAACAAAATAAATCACACAATACCATGAATCCCAACAAACAAAAAATTAAAATCCAAAACCCCTCAACTTTATATATATATATATATTTATATATATATATTTTTGTGGTTTTTTTTTGTTTGTTTTTTAAAAAGGGAGAACAACTGTTCAAAACCAACTGGGCAGGGTGGTGGGGCTGGGGAGCAGTCCTACAGAAAGGGGGCCCAGAAATTCCCCCAGGAACAAAGAACAAACACAATACAAAGAAAATAACCACCAATGCTCCCGAATGGGTCAGGAGCCTCCAGAGAACAGATTGTCCCATCCTCAAACTGGCTTTTTTTTTCTTTTTCTTTTTTTTTCTTTTTTTTCTATTTTCTTCTTTTGTTGTTGTTGTTTAGCACCTGTACAATAAAACTGTACCATCTCCAACCAGAGCCAGCCATAGCAAGGCCCTTCTGCCTTTGGATGGTACATACTCTCTACAAGGATTGTTCGGAAAAATAGCAATTGGTAGAAAAATAAGAACAAGAGTGGGAAAGACAACACCACAGAGGAGGCGGGGACAGGGAAGCAACCCAAACTCTTCCCTCTTTCTCCCTGAACAGATCCAGCACTGGAGGCCCAGGGGCCTCAAGGCCAGACAGGAGGCCTGGTGGGGCCACATGTGCAGCCCAAGGCTCCAAATGGGAGTGGAGTCTGGGCTGGAGATTGGTCTCCTGCCCTTGCCTAGGGAGCAGCTGATGCCTGATTTCACATCTGGCAGTCAGTCCCACAGCCCTCTACAAAATCCAAAGGAGAATGGCAGAGGAGGGAGCAGAAAGGGGTGCTGCAAGTCTAGGAAGGGGTAGAGGTAGGGGGTGAGGGCTGGGAGATAAGAGGCTCAGTATCTTGAGAGGCGGAGGCCAGGATGGGGTGGTGTAGGTGGGGGTACAGGGGAAAAGATGCAAGAACAAACCCATATTGTGCACTCTGAGGGGAGCTGTGAAGAAAGCGGGAAGAGGGTATCCTCACCCCTCAGACCCCTTAACTCCCCTTTATTAGAGTAATTCAAATGAACCCCTCACCCTACAATTCTCTCCCCAGTAAACAGGAATCTCAAGATGGGAGGAGAAAAACTGGCAGGGGGAGGGGGAGCACCAAAGTCTCGGGATTTACCCCCAGCCCCCCAGCTCTGGGCAGCAGCAGCCAGCTTCCTTAATCACAAGTTGATGTCCCCCAACCCAGCCCCCTCCCCAGTGGGGAAAAGCAACCTGGGAATCACTCTTAGAGGGAGGGAGCAGCCCCAAAGCTTATCAAGAAAGAAAGAGAAAGGATATAAAGAAAGAGAAAGGAGGTAAAGAAAGTCCCTCAATACAACAAGTTGTCTCAAATCGTCACAGTGATACAGACTTATCAGAAACCAATGAAACAATACAAATTAAATACTAATAAAATAAATACTATGGAAGACAGAAGAACACAGGGGGACGGAGGGGGGTGCTCAGATTTGGGCTTTTCTGATTTCTCCTTTGGACAGGCCGCAGCCATCCAGGCCCACATTTGGTCTTGGTCATGCACAAGGAGGCCAGTCCAAGGCACCCTGGCACCACTTCCCACCACCCCCAGGGACCTCCCATCTTCAGACGTGGAGTTCAACTTTCCACCCTCATCACCAACCACAACAACAATGACGATGACAGGGAGATGAGAACTAATGTAACCAAAAAACAAAAAAATCCAGTCACTAATGCTGGCATTGATAAGGCGGCTTCTTGTTGGTCCGTATTATTGCCTCATTCTGCAGTCTGGTGCTCGGTGGGGGGAAGAAATAGGAGGTGAGGGAAGGGTGAACTTGAAGGAGAAAGAACAGGGAGGGGCTGTTTTCCCGTCAACTGTTCCAAGACTGGAATTCCACCTCAGACCCTAGGAGCCGAAGCAGCTCGGGCTCATAGGGCACTAGCTCCACAGTCTCAGATGAGCCTGGGGGAGATCTGTCGTCCAATCCACCAGGCCTCTCCTCAGGGGTAAGCAGCTGACTCGAGGCCACCTGCCGGTAGAACTCGGCCTTGGGCAGGGTGGTGATTTCAAAGTGCGGGAACCGGGCCTGAAAGATTCTAGAAGAGAGCTTCAGCCGCTTCAGGACATCCGTAAAGAGGAACCAGTTGCAGGGCCTAAAAAGGCAAGGACAGAAGTCAGGGAAGGAGGCTCGGGGTGCAGGGGAGCACCTAGGAGACACGAGATGCTGCCTGTGGAAAGCCCAATGAGCCCCCGAGGGGGCAAACCTAGCTCCTCATTCTCCCAAATCTGTCAGTCTGGCTATTTCCCACTAAACCAGGGGCTCTTTGGGTGAGGCTGAGACAAATATTTTCTCTTGTCCCCGAAACTGCCTGGCCCAGCTTTCATCTGAACACTTCCCCAATGACTGAGCTCTTCCAAAAAGAGGGAGCAGGAGGGACATGGGCCTTGGAGAGCTGAAACCTCAGCAGGCTTCCCCAGGGCTTAGCTTGCACTCCTGTGACCTGTGGCCCTGTGACCTGGGGTTTACCATGTGCTGTGACCACTCCTTCCCTGGCCCCCTACCCCTGCCAACCCTGGCTGGTTTCCCTTTCCTGTTCTCACTCCTGCTTCCTCTGCCTTCTTGTTCTCCAAGATCTTCCCTAGCACAGGGGGAGCCGTGGAGAAAGGCCTAAACTGCGGGTAATCCAAAAGGCATTTCTCTTTGGCTCTGGAATGCATTAGACAAGTTTTTTCTCCAGCGGCAGGCAGCACCGTCGTTTCTGCAGGCCTGGGGCTCACATTACAGCCAGTCTGCCTTTGCTGAGCACACCCGACTGGGCTGCAGCCTGGGGACAGCTGGGAGGGGTGCGAAGAGGCCAGTCACAGGCCAAATGCTTACACTGACCAAACCAGGAAGAAACACTACATCCTCATGTTGTAGTCCCAGTTTACCTGGTTTTCCCTCCTAGCCAGTCCACTGTCCCAGCTCCAGCACTTGCCACCTCTGGCCTGGGCTATACTGCACCAGCTCCTAATAGGTTTCCCTTTGCCAAGAGTCATTCTTCTGTACCCTTCCCACCCTCACTGGATCCTCTTGTTACAATTAATTTTTTTCTTAAAAAAAAAATCTTGGGGCTGGGGTTGTGGCTCAGAGGTAGAGCACTCACCTAGCGTGCATGAAGCACTGGGTTTGATCCTCAGCACCACATAAAAATAAAATAAATATATGGAAAATAACTTTAAAAAATGCAATTTAATATTAAAAATTTTTTTTTTACCCTTCACTCCCTGAACAGCTTCCTAGCTTCCTTCCTTTTTTTCTCCCTACTACTGGGGACTGAAACCAGGGCTGCTTTACCAATGAGTTACATTGAAAGCCCTTTTACATTTAAAAAAAAAATTGAGAGAGGGTCTCTAAGTTGCTGAGGCTGGCTTTGAACTTGCAATCCTCCTGCCTTGCCTCTGAAGTCACTGTGATTATAGGCATGTACCACTATACCCAGTTTCTCCCTGGAACAGCTTTCAGTGGATCCCCAGTGCCTCCAGGACAATACTCCTAATTCTTTAGCATAATATTAAATAAGACCTTCCAAAGATGACCCCATTCAACCTCTCAGCCTAATCTCCACCCCTAAACCCTCCCCACACTGTATCCCCCACCCACCAAGTGCCAGCCACCTGATATCTATCCCTGCTTTCTGAACTTCCTGAATTTGTGTTCTCAGTTCTTTTGCTCATGTCATGCCCTGTGCCTTTCTCTCCTTTCTGGGCCAGTTTTGATGGCCTATCACCTGTGAAATCTTTCCCCCAATCTAACTGAGCACTCATCCCATCTTCCATGGTTCTCAAGGCACTTGGTTCACACTTCTATTAGAATATTTCTAAGCCAAGCATGGTGGCACACACCTCTAGTCCCAGTGGCTCAGGAGGCTGAGGTAGGATCGCAAGTTCAAAGCCAGCCTCAGCACCTCAATAAGGCCCTAAGCAACTTAGTGAGACCCTGTCTCAAAATTTAAAAATAAAAAGGGCTGGGGATGTAGCTCAAGGGTATAGGGGAGCACCTAGCAGACACGAGATGCTGCCTGTGGAAAGCCCAATGAGCCCCATGAGGGGGCAACTCCAGGTACTGGATTCTACATCCAGTACAGAAAAAAGAACAACTTCCAATAGAGCCCACTACAGAAAGGCTACAAAAGCAACATTACTGTCTGTGGTCCCCTCTGGGGTCCAGGAATAGAAGCTCATGGTGGATTGGAACTTTTGTTTTCACTTGACACCCTTCTGAACTGTTTGAGCCTTATACAATAATAAAACTGCTTAGAACATTTGGTCTTTATTATTAGAGTTAATTATATACTTGTCTGTCTACTACAATAGACTGGATTCTTTGAAGCCCAGAGCTGTGTTCTGGTCCTCAAGGTTTGACCTGGTGCAGCTGCTTAAGACATGTTTATGAAATTGAATGTTCTGTATATCTTAAAATATCTACCCAGATCCACAATCCTTATCCCTAAAACGCAACATTTCTTCCAAATGACAGCAAACGCTTGTCATTGCATGTGATTAGGGAATGGAGTGTTGTGGGTTGAGAAAGGATGGGTTGAGAAAGAAACTACAGACATCGTACACTTGGCTCATCTTTCTCAAAAAATGGGGAAAACCTTCCAGAACTTGCTGGTAATCAGAATCTAGTCTGATAATTCAGAAGGCACTTCTGAACCCACAGAGCTTCAGAGTACCCCCCAATTCTTTGTTTTTTTTTTTTAGAATTTTAATATTTATTTTTCAGTTTTTGGCCGACACAACATCTTTGTTGGTATGTGGTGCTGAGGATCGAACCCGGGCCACACGCATGCCAGGCGAGCGCGCTACTGCTTGAGCCACATCCCCAGCCCCTACCCCCCAATTCTTTACTTATTTATTTTTGTGGTGCTGGGGATTGAACCCAGGGCCTCATGCATACTAGGCAAGTGTTCCACCACTCAGCTACATTTCCAAGCTTCTTACATTTTTATTTTGAGACAGAGTTCCACCAAGTTGCTGAGGCGGGTCTCAAACTTGTGATCTTCCTGCCTCAGCCCTCACGAGCAGCTGGGATTACAGGTGTGTGCCATGGCACCCAGCCCCTTCCCCCGACTTTTTAAAGACTTGAACTGTCCATGTTGTGCTACAGCTATGGGGGAAGGGCAGTTTTAGAACAAGCACAGGGGGATGTCACGTCAGGAAGGCAGCCTTGCCCACAGCCAGCTCTCAGCTGACAACATGCCTGCTGCCTAGCTCTCGGAGCAGCTCACGCAGTGGCATGCAGCCCTCGATTGCCCATTTTCTGTCCACCCCTAAAGCAGACTACCCTGGTCCTTTTACTGCCTGCAGTCCAAGATCCTGTTTCAGAGAAGGAGGTGCTGAACACTCTGGAGGAATTAATTCACTGTGCAATACTATATCCCAGAGGCCCCGCCCCACCCTCAGGGATCAGCTTCTGCTCAGAAGAATAAGGACCAAAAGCCCCTGAAACCTGATCCCTACTAGTGCCATCATATAGGCTATTTTTATTCTTATCAGGCCATGGGGGAAGGGATACAAAGAAACCAGGGTCTAGTGAGCCTCATAAATGGAGAAGCTTACTTCACACATTTCTAACCCATCATCCATCCGGCTCCCTGACCTGTTCATGTCACACTAGTTTGCTTTTTTTTTTTTTTTTTTCAAATAGGGTCTGATTGATCTGGGCAAGGTGGTGCATGCCTGTAATCCCAGCTACTTGGGAGGCTCAGGCAAGAAGATCACAAGTTTGAGACAGGCCTTGGCAACTTTGTGAGACCCTGTCTCAAAAAAATGGGTCTGATATTTGAAAAACAGATATCAAGGAAAATTATCCTTAAAATTGTTTGCCAAGGTAATCAGAGACTACTTCATGATGCAGGCTAGGAACACAAGGGCAATGGATCCCACATTCCCATTCTCCCAACCAGCACTTTCACACACTGATATGCTGGGAAGCCTAAGGAGAACCACAGCCCTGCAGGTTGAGCTCCCTTCTGAATCATCAAATAAAGAGTCAATTTTGTCAGGTATGCTACAGTCTCAGAACATGGGTACTCTATTACCAGACACACAGTCATCTGAGCTGGCAGCATTGATGCCATCACCTTGCCCACATTAAGGCTATGGGAAACCAAGCTGTGGATTGCTTAAAGACCCTAGTGGCTCCACAGCTATGGCTACCATATGTCCCGGCTTTTCCAAGAATCTCAATTGCAAATATTCTGTCTGGCTGTCCCCAGAAACCACAAGAATGTTCCAGGGATTCTAATAGTTCATCAGTCCTACAGATTATCTCTTATACACAGAACAGTATCCAAAGGCTTCAGGGAGTAAATCCAGATTTGGGGTTCTGGAGATTCACACAGTTGATGGACCTACTATAGACCGAGAGGTCCACGTACTCCAGTTTGAATAAAAGTTATGTTCAACATGGGCTAGAGGTACATGTGGGCACTTGTCACATGTTATCTTGCCTACACTCCACTGCTCATTTGCCAGGTCCTCATCTCCTTCTGGAGAGTTCCACCTTCCCTGAGAGGCAGGCTAGAGGTTGCCAGGATCCTGGCACTTGGTCCCTACAGATCTCTCAGACACTTACCCGCGGGACACTGACACTTGGAGGTTGTAGCAAGGGAGAAGAGGCTTGTCTGAGAGCTCAAACATGAAATCATCCTCTTCCAAATCATCTCCCTCTTGATCAGCACTCCCAGGAGGATTATGCAGGAGGTCACAGGTAAATCCGTCTTTTTGCTCTGTATGGAGAGTACATGGGAATTAGAACTTGGCTATACGTACGAAACCAAAGACAAAAAAAGCCAGTCAAAGAGGCATAAAGGGGGTGATTAGGAGATAAACAACAAGGCCATAGGTCCCTGGCTGGGATCAAGGTTTATTGAACCCATGGCTTGCATTCTTGGGAGAGCACGTGAAAGTTCTATTCCCCCAAAAGAGTATTTTGTGGCAGAGATTCATTATATTCCTCCACCTGCTGATTGGAAAAGGCAAGGTGATGTGAAGGATGAGCTGCCCAGCTGTTGGAGATTGAGGCCTGAAGATGCTATCCACAGTCAAGGGCAGGCTAAAAACACCTGCTCTTCTCTGACTGCAGCTTTCCCAAGCTGCTTTACTGCCTGATCCCTAAAGCCTGGGGGCTCATATGGTTCCCTTTCCAGCCACATGTTTGGGTGTGGCTGATTGAATTCCATCCCAATCTTCTCCTGCCCAGCTTCTCTCAAGCTTAGAGATAGTCAGTTCCCTTAATCTTCAGCCCCTGGCCCAATAGGCAAATGCTAAATGACCACCACAAAGATGTGCTGATCTTCCAAGAGAGGAAAGCTTGAGCCAGAAGGCTAAGGCTCAGAACTCAGCAGCTATCTCAAAAACTAGAGTGCATCATCAGGGGAGGGGAGGAAGGGAATGATAGCTGCCAGATGAGGATTTGGGTCCCTGTTGAGTAATACCAAAAAAAGTGTAGAGGCTCACAATGGGTGGGGGGTGGCTTCTGGGAGAGTTAAGACAAAGCAAGGGAGGAGAAAGGGACCTTGGAAGAGAGAAATTTTAAAGTACTCAGGGTGGGGAGTAGTAGAGGGCCAAGGAAGGATGGCTTTGTCCAGATGAGTTTCACATCTTCTCATTCCGGCAAATGAGGTCATGGTCTAGTGGTGGAGGGATTATGGTCTGGATTGAAATGTAAGCTACTAACAGGTGAGGAAGGACCTCCATATGGCAATTCCCATCTTTGAAAAGAATCAGTGAAACCCAAACCAAGTCCCACGTCTCTGATCCATAGATGAGGGTAGAATTCTTTCCACCTAAAGCTTACCCAACACAGAACTGCTGTAAAAATCCCAGGATACACCAGGATCACCTTCTGCCCGGCCCTGAAGATCTGAGAGGTGATCTGATGAAAGAAGAGAAGGCTGTGAGACAAGGAGGACAGGCTGGAGAAGGCAACTCGAGGAATGTCCATGAATATGGGGTTGGGGAAATGGGAAGGAAGGAAGGATCACAAGAGAGGCAGGAGTGACCAGACAGCGATCTGCTTCTTGTTCCCAGTCAGAGATTGCAAACCAGCAGCCAGGACCCCAATCTAACCCACTGACCACCTGAGATTTGGCCTAGTATTTAAAATGCAACCCCTAACACCTTAAAATTGGGAATTTCCATTAAAAATATGGATTTCTAATTTTGGGGGAAAAAAATTGAGAGGATCTGGCAACACTGCATCCACATTCCTGCATGTCAACAGTTGGCTGGAGGGAGCTGCGACATGTGCGGGCTCTAGTCCCCACCCAGCCTCTTCCCTCTTTTACACATCAGCCTGAAGGCATGTAGTTTTGGGACCCCTGGTTCAAATGGTATAGGTTATTCCTCTGCAGGCAGAATCCTACAGCAATCCCAGGATTTTCCTTCCCTGTTGGTTCCAATGTTAACATATTCAATCAGGAGGTCTCCACTTTAAAGTAAGTGGCTGTGGGTAGAGCTCAGTAGTAAAGCATATGCTTAGCATGTGAGAGGCCCTGCGTTCCATAGCCAGCTCCAAAAATAATAAAAAAGTAAGATGAGCATAATTCCTTCTGTTTTTGTCTTTGAAATACATGGGAGAAAAGACGATATTTATCCTCAAAAACACCTTTTGCTTCCACTCATAAGTATATACACCCAAAAGAATTACAAACAGGTGTTCAGGCTGGGGATATAGCTCAGTTAGCAGAGTGCTTGCTTTGCATGCACAAGGCCCTGGGTCCAATCCCCGGCAATACACACACACACATACACACACAAAAACAACAACAACAACAACAAAAAACAGGTATTCAAACAAAAACTTATCCACAAATGTTCATAAGAGCTCTACTCATAATAGAAAAAGGTGGATGGGAAGCTGAGAGAGGAGGATTCCAAGTTTGAGGGGTTCAATCCCCAATACCAAAAAAAAAAAAGGAAAGGAAAGAAAAAAAAAAGAGGTTTGGAAGCAGCTCAAATGGCCATCCACTGGATGGATAAACAAAATGGAGTATATTCATACAGTGGAACAGTATTTAGCCATAAAAGGAATAAGTATTGATGGGTGCTACGTGAAATAAAAAAAAAGAAAACTCATACAGGAACAAAAAAAAAATCCATACATGCTATGACCTGGATGAACCTTGAAAACATGATAATAAGTAAAAGAAGTCAGTCACAAAGGCCACATTTATAAGATTCTGCTTATATGACATGTTCAGGATAGGCAAATCCATAGAGATAGAAAGCAGTTTGGTGGTTGCCAGGGGCTGGGGAAAGGGGCAGATGGGCAGTGACTGCTAATGGGGATGGGGTTTCCCTTTGGAATAATGAAAATTTTCTGAAACTAGATAGTGGTGATGATTGTACAACATCATGAGTGTGTTTACTGTCACTCGATTTTATACTTTAAAATGACTAAAACAGTAAATGTTATGTTATGTGTATTTTACCACAATAAAAACTTTAAAAACCACTTTTGTTTCCAGGCTCTAAAGACAGACACAGGTCACTCTTAGTAACCTCCTTGCTTCCTGGTTAGGCACCAACTAGTGGAATTATTTCACCTCTTGGTTCCACCTGAACAAAAAGCAGGCCCACAGCTTTTATGACAAATTCAACTGTGCCATCTGTGGATGCGTGGCCCCGCAGTTATCAATATGGCAACCAATACAACTGGCAAGCTGATTTAGCTATATGTAGTTGCCATCAGCCCTCAAGCAACACCTGGGCAACAGGACAGGAGAGAGTCCAAAGGGCACAGGTGAGGTGAGGGCGTCACCTGCAAACCAAATCTCAGGAGGAAGTTGGCAACCATTCTTAAAGGAATGGAACTCATTTCCCCCCATAGAAAGCACCTCCACCACCAGATGCACCTTCCTTCTGGGTCATCTTAGCATTCTATTAACTGCTACCCATTTTTAGGCATCTTCTAAGAAACAAAGGGGTTCCTCCAGTAGGAGGGCATCCAGAGAGAAACTTTCAAAGCAGTGGTTGAGCAACCAGAGTGGGAAACCTTCAATCATGAACATTAGATCTTTGGTGTTTCAGGAAAAAACTTGGAGGTTGCACTGTCAGCTTCTGTGCTCTTTACTCTGTGTCACTTGAGAATTGAGAGCAGTTTCTTCTAGAAGCATCTGTCAGGTATGTAGGAGTCTACTCTGGGCCTAGCCCTGTGCTTGGTGTCATGGAAGATAAAGGAATGAGAATGTAAGTCTCAAAAAGACAGGATGTCTATTGGTCTTGTTCATTATTACCCAAACTGTACCTAAACCCAGTTCCTGGCACATAAGAGCTTAATATGGGGGGAATCACTATAAGGTGAGACTATAAAGTGCTTGCTCAACCAGCATGCCAAAACAGATGCACTCCTGCTGGTTGCCCCCTCCTCCCACAAGAGGTCACACAAGGATTCCATCAGAGCAGCCCAAGCTCACCACATTCCTGGGGCTCCTCTCTAGGGACTGTCTTCAGAGCCCCCGGCACATTCCTCTAATTCTCTGCACTGCCTGCAAATCTTTGTCATGGGCAGGTGAACCTGCCCTTCTGAGCCAGACAAAAGTTAACTGGCCCGAGCAAAGATGGAACAGGCCTATGAGTGGCACACAGGAGGAGCTCCAGGACCTGCTCAAAGGTGCAGCTTCAATACGCGTTCCATAGATGTTCACATACAATCAGAATGAAGTGAACTTCCTTTTCCTTGATCCTCCCTATTCCTACTGCAAAGCACAACTTTCAGTCCTTTCCTTGAAAAAGTTCCCTGGGCCCAGAAGTCCCCCTCTCCTACGTATATAATCAAAAAAATATGGAAAATGGATAGTAAAACACATACTTGTATCTGCATGATCATAGCAGCACTGTTAACAATAGTTTAAAAAAAAAAGGTACACACTAGCAGGGCACGGTGGTGCACACTTATAATCCCAGCCACTCGGAAGGTTGAAGCAGGAGGATCACAAGTTCAAAGCCAGCCTCAGAAACTTAACAAGGCCCTAAGCAACTCACTGAGACCCTGTCTGTAAATAAAATACAAAAAAAGGCTGGGGATGTGGCTCAGTGGTTAAATGCCCCTGGGTTCAATCCCTAGTACCAAAAAAAATAAGGTGTACACTGCCGAAAAGTCCACCAGTAGATAAAGGGAAAAGCACAATGGAATATATACACGAAGTGAAACATTACTCAGCATAAAAAGAATAAAGGACTGAGACATGCTAACACACGAAGAGACCTTGAAATCAGTGTACTCAAGAAAGAACCCAGACATGGAAGCCCCAGATTGTATAATTCCATTCATAACAAAATTTCTAGAAAAGGTAAATCTGTAGAGACAGAGAGCAGATTAATGGTTGCTAGGGGTGGGTAGGAAGGGGAAATGAAAGCAACTATTTCATGGGTATAGGGCTTCATTTGGGGGTAACAAAAATGTTCTGGAACTAGACAGAGGTAGTGGTGGCAAAATATATTAAATGCAGTAAATACTACTGGATTGTTCACTTAAATCATTAATTTCACATTACAAGGAGTTTTACCTCGATGTGCTTTTTTTTTAAAGCACCCTCAGAGCTTCATTCCAAGAGTAGACCCTCTCACCTCCATGTGAGCAGCAGCCTGCAGAGTTTCTCTGTTTCCTAGGGTTCCATAAACCCCTCCCCTTCTCTACCAGCTAAGTCACCAGCTGAGGGACATGAAAGGATTGAAAAAACAAAAAGCAAGCCGTCTTCAACATGGGGTCATACGGCAGAGGTCTCAAGAAAGAAAAACAAAATCCTGTGATTCAGTGACCTCAAGTGGTAAATTGCTAACCCTTCCATCAGTGGAAGGAAAAGCAGTCCTGGCACTGCCTTGGATGCCTTGACCAAGCTGTGGCAACTCTCTCTGACTCCAACGTTCCTTCTCACAGAGGAGGAAAAAAACATGTCTGTTTTCCTTCTGCTCGCTTGGATATTACTCTTTTCTTCAAAGGGTCAAAGGTAAATCAGTCACAGGCCTGCCTGTAATTTGGTTCATGGGGGAAGCCTTCCAAAGGCCTCTTGGGGGGTTTGGACAGCTTGATACTCCAAGCCCCAAAATTAGGTAGATAGTGTTTACTGTCTGGCTTCTAGTACCCAGCACAGCACCCAAAATCTAATAGGTGCTCAATATATGAATGGGACAGGGAGGGAGTGCCATTTGGTCCTTCATGATCTCACAGGAAATGAGCCTCACCTCAAATCAACCCAATATAAGAAAATCCACATTTACAACCCAGATGAATTACCAGCATCTTCTGCTTTATGAAAGGATTCATTACAGGATGCCTGTAAATAGTGACATTCTGCTGCATACATAGAAGATTTAAGTCACAGACAAGTCTTTCAGAGAACAGGGCCCTTGCACAAAGCAAGGGAAGCTGTACAGGAGGCATGACCCTGATGCTCGGGCCCCCTTGACCACTAGCAGAAAATAGAGCCCTTTGTGCCCTACAGGGATTCACCTTCATTTTTGTCCAGTGAGACCTCCATTGCGGGGAGGAGAATGATGATAATCTATAAAGTCTGGTTAGGCAAACACTTGGGAATGAAAAGAAAAAAAATCCCCCCAAACAAAATAGTTTCTAAAATACCTCAAAAATACCTCAGCCAGATAGGCAAGGTGAAAACAACAACAAAGTCCATGAAAATGTATCCAGGTGGGGGGGCAGGGAAGGAATGCTTCCCTAACCTCCAACCTACTGCTTCCCGCAGTCACTATCCAGTTACTCCAGTGGTTTCTGGAGAACTGGTGGGGAGGAGTCCAGAGATGAAAAAAGAAAGCGAAAAATACTCAGATCAAAGCATTGAAAGAGCCCCTGATGTTGGTTGCACAACATCATGAATGTCCTAAATGCTACTGAATTATTCACTTTAAAAGGTCATATTAGGTGAATTTCACCTGATATTTTAAAAAAGCCACTGAGTATTGTCCTTTTACCTTCTCTCTACCAAATAGCCTTTGGGGCCAAGTTCCTCCACCCTTCCTCGGGGAAGCCTGCTGACTCCTGCCAGTGCTTGCCTCCCTGGGGCTGAGGTCCTAACCTGACTTGCTAGAACTTTTCCTAACAGGCTAATAGAGCTCCGTCTTTGCATGGAGAAGTGGTGACCTAATCTCTAAACCTGCATAGCTCCTGACCTCCATTATTAAGCCACCTCATGCCTATGAATTGAGAAATGTTGTTAACATTTGAAAGAAGGTGCTCAGCCTGAATAGGGTAGAAGTACCAGTTTTAAGAAAAGACTTCCCAGTCAGGCATGGTGACCCATGCTTGTAATCTCAGGCCTGGGAGGCTGATGCAGGAGGATCACAAGTTCAAGGCCAGCCTCAGCCACTTAGAGAGATCTTGCCTCAAATTAAAAAGGGTGGAGGATGTAGCTCTGTGAAAACACCTCAGGGTTAAATCCCTGGTACTGTTCCCCCAGCAAAAAACAAAATTCTTCTCTGGATTTTGCAACATGAACGGCATTTGAGTTAGTTTAAGGAGATGTCAAAAGACTGATTAGGAGTTGGTATGAGTTGACAGTAAGAGGAAGAAGGGGAAAGAAGGGTTGGGGATATAGCTCAGTGGGTAGAGTACTTGCCCCGCCCTGGGTTCAAGGCCCTAGGTTCAAGCTCCAGTACAGCAAAAAATGAGTGGGAAAGGTGTTTATTTCTAATTTTTTTAAGTACCTAAAAAGTATTTAAAATGGTCTCAACATTCAAACTCTTTGGGGGGGGGGGTTAGAAAAAAAGAGTTCCTCTGCTTTCTAAGGTGGTCAGAGATAATAGCTTTACTTAGACCCAAAGAGTCCTGAGACCCTCAAGGAGATTTCTAGCCTGGAGAGGCCCCTGCATTGGCCAGTTTATGAAAGAGTTTCACACTGCCTTTATCATATTGAGATGTTCAGGATGTTCATCTGTGCCTCATTTTCCTGGGAATCCAGTGGAGTACAGATAACACATGTATATCTGAGAGAGAATGCATGTAAGAGGGGCCACAGAGAGCACATCCCTAGTGACTAAAGGGAATGATGGTTATCACTGACCCAGGACAAACGGCTGAATGGAAATCCAGAAGTTGCTCTATCCCTTAAGAACAGAGGTTTGAGGAGCCAGAGCTAGGGGGAAGAAAAATGGAAAAGGCAGCCCTCTTGCCTCCCGGGCTGAGGTTCAGTCAGGCTGGGAGGACTGAGGCCTAGATTCCAAGGTTCAGGCCAGTTAACTGGGAGGGGGGGTTAGGCAGAAGTCAAATCTCCATCAGTAGTCTTCCATCACCCTTGCTTTAATCCCCAGCTTCCACCAGTCTGAAGGCAGTGCACCCCACCTGTTTTTCCTTTCATCAGAAACTTCAGCTCAGGTTCACTGAGTTAACCTCTGTTTAATAGACAAATAGGCCATGATTGGGAACCCAGAATTGTATCTCTGGCAGGTAGGGTTTGGGGCCGGGGTTCAGGAATAAATAGATCCAAAGTCCAGGTAAGAGAGAGGTGAGAGGTCTTAGGTTAGTTGGTGCCGGGTCCAAGAGTTTCTACTGCAAACACTGAAGTCTCTAACCAGGTTCAGAGATAAAATTTTCAGCAGCACTGTTACTCAGGCAGTCTGAAGTAACAGCCAAGTGTCAAAGCTATGATGTCACTAAGAGGTGGGGTTCTGTATTACAATGTCAAATCTAGTGAGACTCCTACTGAACATATATAAGCTAGGTTCCACCTTTCCCCTCTTCCCCTGCCCAACTCAGTAAAGCTATCTACCTGCAGACTAACAGCTGCTACCCACTATGGAGAAAATAAGTGCATGGTGGCTTGTGGTCCTTACCATGGGCCTGGACACAAGTCACTTTTCCAGAAGGGACAGGTGAGGGTGGAAGAGATGAAATGGAGAGAAGGGGGATTACATCACAATAACCACTGGTAAGAGCTGTGAGGAATAAAAGGTTCAGGGAGGGTCCCAGGGGTTTCACTTTGATCACAAAGAGAAATTGCAAAAACAATAGCAACATGCTAAGCATCACTTCTTTGCCTCTGACATCCCATTCACAGCAAAGATCAACACATTTTGCCCCAAACCAGATCTACTAGCAGAGCTGCTGTCCCTCAAAGAGGTCTACACCAGATACCTAGTAAAATGGGTCCCCATGGGCTTCCAGGATCCTGAAGAGTTGAAATGTGGACACATACAGCAAGTGGCTTTTTATTTTAAAGTAGCTAGGGATTTCTAAGAAGCTGAAAAAAACACGTGAAGTAGGAAGGTGCTCCACATAGGTAGCTGTTTGGGATGGAGGAGGATGAAAAAGATCCCCTGACAGGTTCAGGAGTCAGAGGTCAGAGGATACTGGCTGCAAATCTCGGCCACACTTACCACTCAGAAAGCGTTTCATGGTGTCGCTGCTGGCCAGCTTCATGGCTGTCTGACCCGAGTAGGTGGCCAATGTGGGATCAGCCCCATAGGACAGCAAGAGCCACATGGTTTCCAAGTTGTCATTGACCACTGCATCATGAACTGGCCTGTGGAGGTGATATGGGGTGAGGAAAACAGGGTCCAAGTGGGAACTATGAGCTTTAAACTTCAGGCTACTTCATCAGAGAAAAAAATGAGATAGCCCTAGGATAACTCCAGTGGAACGTGACTAAGCTCCAGGGAGGGAGACCACCTCTGACCTGTAACCCCCCCATACCTCCTTCTTTCTCTGTGCTTCTTTCTCTTCCCTCCCCTTACTCTCTTTACCTCAGCCCCCCACCCTCACATCTTGGGATAGTCCCTAGGGCACAATGAGGTGCCACTAGTAGCTCAGGAGAGAATGGGTCCCTGATGAAGGTTAAAATTAAAACAGATACAGGGGTTAAGACCTGAAGAACCCAGGTGACTGCCCAAGAGCAGGAATGGGCAGAGCAGCTCCACACATCAGCCAGTGGCCAAATGGAGGCTGCAACTTTTGGTCTGGATCCCCCTGCTTGTCATGCAGCTCAGGTTTATTTTACCTAGGAAGTAGGTCCTCTGGTAGAACAGAGGGGAATGTAAGTTTCTCTAAGATGTAGCAAGTATGTATTTTTTTAAAGTGGGTAGGAAGCAAATTATAGTCAGGCTTGGTGGTATATACTTGTAATCCCAGCAACTTGGGAGGCTGAGGTAGGAGGATTGCAAGTTTGAGGCCAGCCTAGGCAACTTAGCAAGGCCCTGTCTCAAAATAAAATTTAAGGGCTGGGTTGCAGCTCAGTGGTAAAGTGCTTGCCTTGCACACATGAGGCCCTGGGTTCTATTCTCAGCACCACATAAAAATAAATAAATAAATAAAAATAAAGATATTATGTCCATCTACAACTAAAAAATATTTTTTAAAAATTAAAATGGAGGACTGGGGGTGTGGGTCAGTGGTAGAGACCCTGGCATTCAATTCCCAGAACCACAGAAAAAATCAAATTAGAAAAATCAAATCTAGAATCTTAATCTAAGGTCAGCCTCCCGTTAGTTCCTAAGGCCCCAGATTCTGCCTGAGACAGGGCCCCACCAGGATGAAATGAAGGAAGGCTTAGTGATCTTCCTGGTAAAAGCTGCATGAGATGGGATGAACCTTGGAAAATCTTAGCCTCCCCTTAGTAAACAGAGTGGACTGGCCATCCAGGAATTCATCCTGCTCTGAACTGGTTCCCTCTTCAGTCTACAAAAAATTTTCCAAAAGGTTTCCTGGAAAGGGCTCTCTGCAACTCGCTGCTTGGTGTGCTACAAATGTCCAGGCTGGGGCAAGTTCTTTTCATGGAGGGGCTAAGCTGGAGATGGGGCTGGGCCTCAGAGAAGGAGAAACTTTCTTGCCTTGTGCCATCCTGTGCACTACAATTCACATTGGCACCATGCTCCAGCAGGATGTTCAGGATGTCAGTCCAGCCCCGGGAACAGGCCTCATGCAGGGCTGTGTAGCCAGCATTATCGCGGTGATTGACATCCTCACTGTCCTTCTGGAGGCAGTACAGAACAACGTCCTGTGGGGATAGGGATAGCTCCATGAACAAAGAGAGATCAAATTCTCAGAATCATACCAATTAGACTTGAAGCCCCCCCCCCAATATGTCTCAAAATCTTTCTTCAAAGAAGTCAGTTCTAGCCAGGCATGGTGATTCATGCCTGTAATCCCAGTGACTTGGGAGGCTGAGGCAGGAGGATCACAAGTTCAAGGTTAGCCTATGCTTAGGGCCTCACTCAGCAATTGAATGAGGCTCTAAGCAACTTAGTGAGATCCTGTATCAAAATTAAAAATAAAAAGAGTTTGGGGTGTAGCTCAGTGGTAAAGTGCCCCTGGATTCAACCCCTAATACCAAAAAAAGAGAAGTCAGTCCTGAGCCACCAGTCACCAAGACCCCAGCTCTGGGCCATTTCCTTGGCAGTGGAGAGGCATTTTCTTATGATAAATAGCACTCATCTAGGTAGTTGTCACTGGGGTAAGGTCCTCAGAGGAGCTCCCCTGCCCACACAGAGCTCATACTCCGAGACCTGGACTCCCTGAGCTTTGTGAGCCAGCTCCAGTCCAGGGAAATGATGAGGCGTGGTACTGAGCACAGCTTTTGGTGGTGATTCAAGAACTGGGAAGGAAGAATTGTTTTAAGTACCATCCTTGGATGCTGGGCTCAGCAGGAACAATGTTTCTGCCAGTTCCAGCCCTTCCCTCAAGTCAGGATTTTTCCAAGCATAATTTAGTCATTCATCTATACCTTAATGGTTAACTTCCTTGGGCTGAGCAGATAGGACCAGAGGGAAACGCCAGTAACTTGAAGCACCCTAGCTGGGATGGATGAGGCCTTGGGTAATGGGCTCAGTAGATACTGACTGACTGACTTTCAGAACAAGGTACTTGCTATCAGCCCTCTTTGGGGCACTAGGAAATGGGAATCATAGCCCTTCTGCTTGATACCTCAGAGGCTAGCTGGCCAGAGTGAATGTGTGTGTGCCTGTATTGGCGGGGGGGTCAGGGGGTGGGGGGTGCTGCCACCTGTCTTCAGAAACTGGCCTCCTGCCATCCTTACCATACAGATGTTCGCTTCCAGACAATTCCTTTCCTTCTAATCCTGACAGGCTGCCCTGACCTCTGCTTTTGCAGTGATGGCCTGTTTACTGGTTTTGCCTCCCACACATGCACACAAGAAAATAACTTTGAGGGCCAGATGTGGGCTACCATGCCCGAAACCCCAGCATTTTGGGAGGCTGGGGCAGGAAGATTCCAAATTCCAGGCTAACCTTGGCAACTTCTGCTAAGGCAGAAGGATTCCAAGTTCAAAGCCAGCCTTAGCAACTTAGCAAGACCTGTCTTCATATAAAAAAAAAGAAAAAGGACTGGTTATATACTCAGTGTTAAAGTGTCCTTGGGTTCAATCCCCAGTACCAAAAGAGAAAAAAAGATGGCCATAGGAAGGAGACACTATCAAGTCATAACAACTCAGCTCTCCTGTGCTGACCAGCCTGGCTGGGAGTGGCAGTCTTGAAAGGAATAGAAACTTGAAAAGAAAGCATGCTATTTGGGCATGTTGGCACATGCCTATAATACCAGTGATTAGGGAGGCTGAGGCAGGAAGATTGCAAGTTCAGAGCAAGTTTCAGCAATTTTGCAAGGCCCTAAGCAATGAAGTGAGATCTTGTCTCTAAATGAAAAAATAAAAACACGAGAGGACGTGGCTCAGTGGTTAAATGTCCCTGGATTCAATCCTAGTACCAAATAAATATGTAAATAAATAAATAAAGGGCTGGGAACATGGCTCAGTGGTTAAGTGTCCCTGGGTTAAATCCCCAGTACCAAAAAAAAAAAAAAGGGCATGCTATGTAATTCAGCAACTCTACTGCTAGGAGAAAATTCTGAGGAAATCATCAGGGCAAAAATACATGGTGAAGAGAGTCTGTATCAAGAAAAAGTGGAAAATGACAGAAATGTGTGACAACATAATTTAATCATGGTAAATGAAGCAGTCTTTTAACCCTACCCTGGCACTTGGAAATCAAAAGATCTTGGTTTGAATTTTGACATATATATTCACAGTATTGAGTGATCTTAAATATATCATTTAACATTGTTAAGCCTCCATCTTCTCATCTGTAAAATGAGGATGATAAAGTCTATCTCCATAGGCTTACTATAATCAAAACTCTTATTAACATGACAAAAGGGGTGTTCAATAAATGCCAGCTGCCTTTCCTGCCTACTTTTCATTGTATGGGGAAATAGTACAAGGTGAGGTTTGTTCAACTCTGCCCCTCAAGCATGCTCCTGACCCTTCTACCAGAAGCCAAAATTAGGGGAAGGTGCAGAGGAGATGAAGAGTGAGCAATAACTACCCCTGGTCCTCTCTGAGGGTGGGAGCTACCACAGAGGGAAATTCAAGGCGAAGTGAAAATCCCAAAATCCCCATCCTGGCCTAGGAATGCAGTGGGTGATATTGTATTACCATTTCAATTGCATTTATCCCAAACGGGCATTCAAATAAGCCTGCATTCCCACACACTGAGATCAGACAAGGGGCAAGGCAGTCCCACAGGCTATGTGGGCAGTAGAGGGAGGCCAGCTGGGACTCAAGCCGAAGAGGAGCCAGTGACAAGACACTCCCTCAACAGAGGCCCAGGCCAGTGTCATGTGTGGCCACAGGGGAGCTGGCTCACCTTATAGCCGAGACGTGCTGCCCGCTGCAGGAGGGTCTCACCAGCATTTTTGTTCACAATGAGCCGCCGTGCCTCTGGGGGGATCTGCCGAGTTGTTGGTGACTCTGAGGCCTCCTCTGGGCCGGCACTTCGGGACTTAGAGGGTGTACATGGTTCAGTGGGCTTCACTGGGGTGGGAGATTTGGGAGATCGTGTCTTCTGTTGGCTCCAACGACCTTTACCCTGGAAAGCAGAGGTGCAGCCCTGGGTCAGGCCAGGCAACCAATCTCATCCATCATGGCCATGCCACTTGGCTGCCAAGGCCATCTCACCTCACCGGTGTTTCACGTGGTGCTTTGCTGAAAGTACCCCAAGTGGCCGTAAGACCACTGCCAACTTTGAGGCTAGAGGTTGAGCAGGTCACACTAGCCATGTGGAGCATTTGTTAGATCACCATGGCTTCCTGTGCACTCCCACCATGGGTTGGGGAGTGAAGAGAATCAAATCTTAGCCCCATAAGCCATGGAATGATAAAGGGTTTGGGAAAGTGGGGGTACAGGGCATCCCAGCTTCTCTCAAGCACTCTGCAGGCCTTTGTTACCTGCCTCAATGTCCCCTCACGTGGTCTGCATGAGCCATGTCTATAAGTAACGAGGGCAAAGCGAAGCGGAGACAGCTGTCATTTAAATAGTCACACTTCTTAATGCTTTTACTCTTATTGCAAAAATCTCCCCCCAACTTCCCACCTCACGGGCTTTTCCCATCTTTCACCACACCCAGCCCCCAGATCATATTCAGGCCCACCTGAGGTGCGGGACCAAGCTGAGGCTTGGGAACAGGACAGTGCTGAGTTTAAAGCTTGCCTCTGCTACCCACTACCTGTAACACCTGCAGCCTGGTCCAACCCCTCTGAGCCTTTCGCCCTTGCAGGGTCTGTGAGATAATGAACTACTACCCAATGAACAGGGAAGGAATTTACAAAATGTTAGTAGAGTCCTGTCCTCACAAGAGGCACCTGGGTGCCTCCCCCCTGCCACCGCTATTTTGAACTGAAATGTCTATGCAAGTTCACATGCATGTTCCTACCATGGCATACTGGTAGGAACATTGGTTTATGGGGGCAAGTAACTTGTTTCTTTAATTCAGGGGTCTTTAGAGCAGAAGGAACTCGAGGAGCTATATACTTAGGCAATAAGATGTAAGAGCCTCTTCTGTCTGGACCTAGGTTAGATGGTGTGATTTTAAACTTGGGAGTTGATGCCATAGTTGGATGAGACTTGGGAAGGGTAAATATACTTGGGAGTGATGTGAATCATTGAAAGCCAGAGGGAAGACTGTGGCAGCTACCCTCCAAAATGGCTCTTGAGGATCCTCCCCACCCGGTGACATTCATTATTTTGTGTAACCTCCTCCTCCAATGGATAGAGCTAACCTATATAACCAGTGGGAGACTGCAGAAAGGACCATGTATCACTTCCAAGGCCAGGTCCTGAAAGACATTGTGGCTTCTGCCTTGTTTTCTTTTGGATCACTCACTGTGTGGAGAAAGCCAGCTGTCCCATATCATGAGAATATTCAAACAGCCTTTTGGGGAGACCCATGGAAGCATGGAAGGGAGGCCTCCTGTCAACAACCATAATCAACTTGCCAACCATGTGAGCCAGCTACCCCAAAAGCAGATCTTCTGGTCCAAGTCAAGCCTTCAAATGAATATAGCCCTGGCTGACACCTTGACTGCAACCTCATGAGACCCCAATCCAGACCCAGTTAAGCTGCCCCTTAATCTCCTAAGCCCCAGAGACTGTATGAGACAATATATGCTTATTGTTGTATTAATCCACTACATTTTAGAGTGATTAGTTACACCACAATAGAGTTAATATATATACTTATCCAAATCCCTCAGAGCATTAAGATTTCACTTAAATCCTATATACTCTACACTATTCTACAACACCTCTGATCCCACTCCTTCTTTCTCTGCACATCTGGAGCAGAGAAAGAATCACAGACTCTGATGTCTGATGTCTCACTTTCTTATTTCTTTCCAATGTTTTATGTTTTTTGCTGGTGGTGGTGGGGTTTCTGTGGATTGAACCCAGGGTGCTCCATCCCCAGCCTTTTATATATTTTTTAAAATTTTTCAGATAGGGTTTCATAAATTACTGAGGGTCTTGTTAAATTGTTAAGGCTGGTCTCAAACTTGCAATCCTCCTGCTACAGCGTCCCAATTTCCTGGGATTACAGGCGTGCACCACCATGACTGGTTGGTGTCATTGTTTTTAGCATTTTATGGGTAAGTCTTGATTTCCTCTGCTAAGATTTTTTTAAAAAAAACTTTTTTGAGACAGGGTTTTACCATGTTGCCAAAGCTAGCCTCTAACTCCTAGGCTTAAGAGATCCTCCTGCCTCAGCCTCTGCAATAAGCTATCAGGCTAGGTCTTAAGCTCCTTGGGGGCAGGGTTTATACTGTCACCTTCTATTTAGTTTCTTAAATCACTGGACTCAGAACTCAGGGTCATCCCTGAGTCCAACAGATAGGTATTGTGTGAGCCATGTATAGAGCCTTGGGTGGCCAAACCTAGGAAGACAAAGTCAGAAAAGGAGAAATAGCAGAGAAAAGATGAGGGGTCAGGGCATTTATTTCCTCTGGTAAATCCCAAGATCACGAGAAGCCCAGTCTTCATCCCAAAAGGGCAGAGGTACAATCCCTAGCAGGAAGACACCAACTATGAGGGTATAATGTTGCTTTATTGCCAGGAGAATGGGGCATTTAATGGTAAGACTGGAGGATGCTGGGTAAAGTACCAGGTTTTCACTAAGCCAAGCCAGAAGCCAAAGGGTGACTCTCTTTCTGGGGGCCAGAGCTGCCAGAGAGCAGGAGGGAGGCTGCCTGAAAGAGGGAGGAGCAAGAACAAGTAGGGGGACCCCTCCCCCTCTCCACTTCCCCCTGGCTCAGAGCCCTTGTGGGAAGAAGCCCTTGGCCAATGCCCCGCTTTAGTGCTTCAGAAGCGTCCCCCTCCCTCCCCCGCCTTGCTTTCCACTACAAAGCCCATGCCATGGGGGCAACCAGAGCAGGTGGTGGGGACTGGGAGAAAAAGAAAGGCGGGAGGGAGAAAGGGAGGCCCTGAGGAGGGACAAAACCCTCTCCAGGAGAACATTTCAACAGACACACTGCCAGGCAGAACAACCAGACAGAAGCATCAGAGTGTGTGGCTGGTTACCTTTGTGTGGGACTGGGCCATCTGAGTGTCTGGGGCAGAACAGGGGAAGGGGAGGGGGAAGCAAGAGACTGGGACGCCCACCTTTTGCCAGAGCTGCTCAGGGTTGCAGTGTTTCCTGCCTGTTAGCCCCCTCCCCCTGTGTCTCCAGGATACAGATAGAAGCCACCCATTCAGAGTCTGTGAGGCACATGAAACCACTGGGGCTGCAGAGGTAGACAGGCCTGCTCCAAGTCCCAACTCTGGCCCTCTGGACCACTAAGTGACCATGAAATGAATCCCTCACCTTCCCTCAGTTTCCTCACTATAAAATGAAGATAATATAAGTACCTAAGTCTCCAAGATCCACCACAGGAATTAAGAGCAATAACATGAATGAAGCAGAATTAAGAGCAATAACATGAATGAAGCATTTAGCACAGAACGGGGATTCCTTGCTCTTCCCTTAAGCCCCTCTCTGTCTTTCTACCACTCTGGGGGTGAGAGGAAACGGATGCCACACCATGCCTCTGTCCCCTCATTCGTGCCTCTGCCTGAAGCACAAGGATGCAGACCAACCCTCGGAGAGTACTCTACCGTTATCAAAGCCTGTCACAGACATTGCCTCCTTTGTTCCCCCAAGCACCCTTGTGAGACAGAAAGGGCATGAAGTATCAACTCCATTTTTAAAGATGAGCAAATAGACTCGAGTACCTTGTCTGAGCTGGAACAGGGTTCTGGAGAGGGGGGAGCAGAAAGGAGGGGAAGATAAGCACCCACTCTTTGACAGTGCTATTCAGGGATCCCTGCTCAGGAGCTGGAGAGAGCAGTAAGAATCACAACCACCAAAGCGAGCCCATTATAGCCTGTTTGGGTTTTTTGATTGTCAATGACAAATACTTATTATGGGTACAAACTTTACCTTAGACCTTCACTTTCTTCAAATGCAAAACTCACCCAGGATGAGGACTAATATTTTTTTTTCTAAGGATACAGGGTAGAACCCAATAACAATGCAGTGAGCATCAGATCCAAAAGAGATGTCAATTTTGAATGGGGGTGCCTGGCTGATTGGTGAGTGCCCACTCACTTAGTCAAAGGAATGGGGGTGGGGGGAGGCAGCTATAACTTGGACCCAAATAGAATTCCTTCAGCTCCACCCTCAAGCAACCTTTGTCTGGACATCAAAACCCTTGCTTCTACAAGTTGTTTTCTACCTTGATTGACTCAGAAAGCTCCATGATTGGTTTCCAGTGAGTTAAGCCCAGACAAAAGCTTCTTGATTGGATGTTAACAAGCTATTCAGGCTAACATCCTGCCATATTCTTTAACTCTTCCTTAACTCAAAGGAGATCCAAGGATTGTAGAGGAAAAGTCATGGTGGGCCAAACTCTATAGTTGGCTATAACTTTAGTTCCCATTCTTCAAATCCACCCCAACCCTTCTAGAACTAATTTAGAACTCTTTAATAAACATGGGTTAATTTGATCATTCCCATCCACTCCCTCCCTGCCCTCCCCAAGAAGATTCCTGCTGGAGGAGTTTGGTGGAAAGCTCCCCTGCCACACACACATACTCCTGTCCCCTGCCCTGTTCCCCTGGTGGCCACACACCTTTGACTCTTCTGAGACGTTTGCCATGTGCTTGGTCTTGCACTTTCGTTTTCCTGATGGCTTTTCTGAATTGTCAAGGCAGGCTGGCTCCTCCAGGTTATTTGGGAGGAAACCATTTGGTGAATCTGAGATCCCCTGGGCTTTGCTGGGCAAGAGAAGGTTCCTGTTCCTGAGACGATGCTCCGAACTTTGGGAGGGAGTCTTCTGCTTACGATTCTTTGAATCTGGGCAAGAAACAGGAAAGAACAGATATCAGAGAAATGCAACACTAAAAAGCAACGCCATCCTCTAAGATGAATCAGAGGACTTTGGGGATTCGAATCACTGTGCAAAGTTGTGTAACTATTAGTTCTTGGTATATTATGCAGTGCTGACTATTCCACTCAGTGCTTCTCAAATGGACAGTATAGTTCAACACAAAAGTCCCTCCTCCACAAGCAAGAGACAGCTCCCAGCCCTGCCAGCAGGGTGGCAGCTCATCTGGCTATTCCCAAGATGAGGGTAATTTTAAAGAATTTTCCCTAGCCCAGAAATCAGAATTTCTTTTCAACTTTCTCTCTGTCCTCTTTGTCTCGATCTCCAATATAAAAACAAATCTATTCAGGTGTGTTGGCAAACACCTGTGATCCCAGCTACTTGGGAGGCTGAGGCAGGAGGATCACAAGTTTGAGACCAGTGTTGGCAAATTAAGAAGATCCTGTCTCAAAGAATAAAAAGGACTGGGAAAGCTGGGTGCAGTGGCACATGCCTGTAATCCCAGCTGCTGGGGAGGCTGAGGCAGGAGGATCACAAGTTCAAAGCCAGGCTCTGAAACTTAGCAAGGCCCTAAGCAATTTAGTGAGACCCTGTCTCAAAATAAAATGTTAAAAAGGGCTGGGAATCTATTTGAGTGCCCCTGCATTCAATCCCTGGTACCAAAAAAAGAGGCAGGGGCTGGGGATGTACCTCAGTGGTAGAGCACCCCTGGGTTCAATACCCAGTACTGCAAAAATACAAATTTAGTGGCTCCACTGAAGTATCAGTATAGTAAGGTGGCGGCTACACATAGAAGGCTGCCTTTATGGTCTATCCAGCTAACTGTCTTGTTTGTCACTCTCTGAGGACACAAAGATCAAAGCAACATAAACTCCCCAGGACTAGAAGGTGTCATGGGCCTACTTGGCTGGTGGGCAATGGAAGAAAACTGCCACCTTCCTTGGTTAGAAATCAAGTCACTGGTGTCACTGAAACACACGAGGCCATATCTCTATTTCTAACCACGGCCCACTGAACAAAGTGCATTCTAATTTCAAAAAGGCCTGCTGGGAACTCCATTAGCAAGAGCCTCAACCTTAGGGTTTGCCCTAAACTCCATGTGTAGGGGCGAGAGATTGTATTTGCTCTCATCTCTTAACATCAGTGTTGTGTGGCATGGCCACTCTGTGACTGGACAGAACCAAGCCAGAAGCTCTGTTAGCCTGTTTCCACACCTATAAATGGAGAGAATATAATCCACATCCCAGTAGTGGTAGGAGAATTAAATGAGATCATACATGCAAATTCCTTTACAAAGTGTTATAAAAAGTAAAGCACGATTATTATCTTATTTAAATGCAAACTCCTCAGTAGGGCCATGCCTGTGTGTTCTTTATCTCCCCCATGGGACTGAACACAAGTATTGGTTTTTTGCCTAGCACATGGCAAACGATCAATATGTCTTTGAAGGGAATTAACTATAACCTCAGTTTCTCTACATCCTGAAATGAAGGCATTGAGATCCAAGAGTTTTCAACTCACCTCCAGCCACGTGGACTCTCATGTGTGACATTGCCATGGGCAAACCCAGATATGAGAGTCATGATTCCAATATGGCAAACTGTCTGTAACTTATGTACAACTCCTAAAGCCACCTCTTTTCCCCAACTAGCCCTAGCCCACTGTCCAAGAATTTCTATGCTGGATGGTCTCTAATGGCACTTCCAGCCAGAACATCTAGACCAGGGCTTTTGATGCAACACGTTTGGACTGAGGCAAAAGAGGAAGAAACAGAATGATGCCTTGTAAGGACCTCAGGAAGCATGAAGAGCCATATTAGAGCATTTAATGCCACAAAAAAAGAAGCAGCCCCTTCCCCATTTACCCAGGGCAGGGAAGGCTCTGGAGTTTATTCAATTGCAGAGGAACAAGGGCTTTATAAGAGTACATAAAGGAACAGAGTGGAGGTAACAGGTGTGTGAGGGGAATGACTCTTCCTACCCTCTCCACAGGATGAAGCCAAGGTTGAAAGGAAAGGTCACAAGGCTCAGACAGGAGGAGGGTGACCTGCTTGTCTGACATTGATCTGAAAGACAGGTAATAGTAGGAGGGACTAGAATTTCCTGAGGAGAGACATGTATGTCAGACAATTCTTGCATGAAAATGCCATCATTAAATCTGGAGGCAGTTAACCAGACCATATGCCAAAGCCAGCTGCCTCAACACAAAACACTTAGATACATCCATGGAGGGATAATGACCTATTTTCCACAACTGGAGCTGCCCCCAAATCAAGCAGGATGCTCTGATCACTGGTATTCTCCCATGTTACTTCCTGTTGAATGCTACAGAGAGCTCTCTCCGCACTGGGTAGTAAACTGGACCAGGCAACTTTGAAGGTTGTTCTAGTTCCAAGAGCTGATAGCTCCATAGGAAGCTTCCAAGCTAGGAAACCACCCCTCATTAGAGAAGATCAGGTGCAACAAAGCTCCTCTTCATCCTAACATAAGTGGCGCAGGCCAATGATTTGACAACTCATTCATGACCAATCCATTATGGTTCTGGAAAAAGAAAGGGAAAATTGCCCCCACTCACTCATACAGTTGAAAATTAGCTCAATTACTCTCTTGAGCACAAGGATAGGTATCATATATATGTCCACTTAAATAGAGTCAGAAATGAGGCTAAGCTTTCTTTGCAGTATTGCAAACCCAGAATCTACTACCCACTTGATATGAGGTCATTCCATTTTTAGCTAATAAGGGAGCTGCAGGTGTTTACCAGCAGCTCAGAATGAATACATCATAGGAGACAATCAATTGTTGTTTCAAGGGTAGAGGTCAGAGAATATAAGGGGGAGACAGAAATGTTTTAATCAAACACAGAGATCTGCCTTTTTCTCAATTAAAAACCCACTACAGGGCCAGGTATACAGTGTGTGCTTGTAATCCCAGCTACTTCAGGATGTTGAGGCAGGAAGATTACAAGTTCAAGGCCAGTCTGAGAAATTTAGCAACATGTCTCAAAAAAAAAAAAAAAAGACTGGGGATGTGGCTCAGGCTCAGAGGTAAAGCACTCCTGGGTTCTATCCCTAGTCCAAAAAGAAAAAAAGAAAGAAAGAAAATCCACCACAGGAATGGGCTTGAATAGTATTTAGTGGAGCATTCTGATATTAGCTTCTTGTGCCAGTCTGTGCCTTCATGGTCATATTTTTTAGCATCTGGCATGGCCAAAAAAACACTTGTTTTTCTCTTTGGACTACCTACTTTTCCAACTAATGTCCAACAAAAAAAGATGCCACCTTGGGTCACCTCAAACCTTCACTTCTGAATAATCTTTGTGGTTTTAACTGAGAAAGCAAAGTTATACCCATTTCTACTTGACGTTCTTCTATTCGTCTGAGGGAACCACTGTACTTTTGTTTAGTTTAGGGGCTGGAGGTATCTCAGGAAAGATGATCAATGCCCTCTTTTTTCTTGATCCCAAGATTCCAGGAAAGAAAACCTGTCTTCCTCAGACACCACTCCCCTAAGCCAACCAGAGGACTCACTGGTATGGTGTTGGCCCATGCCAAGGATGTCATAGTGGCCTGGCCCACAGGTTCAGCTAACTATGGGAAACCAGAGGGCTTAGGTCTTCATGTCCTCAGCTCACCTGAAGGTCAGTCAGAACTTATTCAATCTCAACCTCTTGGGGCTGGAGATGAGTGACCCTCTCTGGCAGCTGAGATCATAGCACCAGGTTTCTATAGGTACCAAGGCCTTGGGCTGCTGTAGAGCAGGCAGAGGTGGGAACATGGTGATGCCCCAGGGTTCTCAGAAACCAACCTTGCTGCTGGGACAGTATCCCCCGGCCAGCCTTACCTGCTCTCCCTTTCCGCTGCTGCTCTTCTTCTTGCTCGGTCAGGTACTCCCCAGTCTGATATTTTCGGCTCTTCTGCCGTCTCCGTTTCTTCCTCTTCACCAGCCCCTCCTCCTCATCTTCCTCCTCTTCCTCATTGGTGTCCCACATTTGCCGGGCGGCCTCTGTCCTCCAGGGCATCTCTCGGGCTCGCCACAGGTGCCTGCGGCCCTGGCTCAGCAGAGTCTTGTCCTGGGCATGATGGCTGCGATACTGGGTGTCCCGCTGAGTCTTTCTCACCTTTCGACGCTTAGCTGGGGTGGGGGCCACCTCCTCCTCTTCTTCTGTGGGGAAGACTTCCTGGCTTCCCATGTCATTGTCTGCCATACCAGCAAAGGAGCTACAGATGCTTCCTGTGGATGGGATGTACAAAGGACAGTCAGGTATCTCTTCAGAGGACTAAGAATGATGTTGACAAGAGTGCCCTGCACTTGGAGTTTGAAGGTCTGGGTTCAAGTTCAGGTCTGCCATATATTAGTTAAATACTTTGGGAAAGTTCCTTCTGGTTCCTCATCTATAAAAAGGGAATAATATTCTCTCTTTGCTGACCTCACAGGGCTGTTCTGGGGATCGAATGAAATCTTTCACTGGTGTTTTACAGAGCCCAGAGTATCATACAACTATCAAGTATTAAAAACACACAGCTTTATTCATCCACAGTGCTGTGTCACTTGAACCGACTTCACAAACTCTTGCTTCCTGCTTACAAGGTGCCAAGCATTGTGCAAAGAGCAAGAGAGAGCTACAGGCTCCAGCTGACTGGGAAACAGGGGCTGAGTGAAGGGTGAAGGAGGAGCCCCTGCTCACTCTGTGGCCCCACCTGTCTCACTGACAGAGCCACCCTGGACAAGCAGACCATCACAAAAAAGTCTCAGAAAAAAGCAAAGCAAGGAGTCCCTTTCCTGTAACAGGCCCTGGCTCAGTCAGGCCCAAATGTATTGCAGCAGGCTGTCTTCCCTTAAACTGACCCCACCTCCTACCAAGCTGCCAAGAGTTCAGGGGTGGAGCTGTCTCCTCGCCCCTCCCCCCACCCAGCTGCAGCTGTTCCTCACCGCTGGGCAGGCACTTCCCCCTCCATTCACAGTCACCCCAGGATGGATGGCACCTTTCTGCTCCTTTTGGGCCACTTTGCCAAGAGGCCATTTTCTCTACTTACTCTTTCCTGTACCTCTGCTAACAACAAAAGTACAATCTTAAATTGGCCTGGTTTTGCACTACAGGAGATCTGACACCTTCCTGGGAAGCGGCTGTGAGACACTACCATCTTTCTCCCAAGGCCCAGCTGTTAACTTGACAATCCCAGGACCCCAGTGAGGTCAGTAGCAGAAAGAAATGGTTCTAGGGGAACACAGCTGCCCTTGACCCAAGTTTCAAGTGGGTCAGACCACTTAAAGATAACAGCTCTCCAGCAAACCTTCCATTATATGGACCAGGCAGGGAACGAAGTGTTCTGGTTAATCTAATATTCTGGTTAATACAGCATCACCACAGAGATCACACAGGGATCACCAATTTTCAAAGAATCAAATACACTACAATGTGTTTAACATGAAAATGGGACTGGCAGTAATGTAATCGCTCTCTGATGATTCAGAGGATACTTCAGGATTTTGTGAGACCTCCAGGCCATCATTATGAGCCCCAATTACCACCGCGCTCGCCATGTGCTGAGGTGCTGTTTAATAGAATGTCAGATCATTGAGTTTACAGTGTGCCCTGCTTTCCCATTCCATCCAATTTGCATGGAAATCTGGGTGAAGCAGGGCAACATCTCCAATCCTGTGTACCAACATGGAGCAGGCAAAAGAGAACACAGACTGGAAAGGACTCTTTTTTTTTAGGCCCTGGGGATTGACCAACATAAATTCAGGGTGCCAAAAGTGAATCTGAAGGCCTTGACAACTCAATGGCCTTTTCAATTCTGATGATGCCTGTCACATCAGCCAATAAGACCCAGGTCCAAAGGTTATATCTGTACCTGAGATGGGCCCCAATAATCATGAGATGCCAAAGCTGAGTAAACCAGCTTTTCTGAGTGGCACAGGCCTTTCCTCTTATCAGCTCCCAATAAGAGATGTCATCACTGCTCTGAAAACCTAAGCAAATAGTCCTAAAACCATGGGCAACACTTCTAGACCCCACCCAGGGCTCTCTTGTATCTGCATTTTAGCCCAGTGAAGCAAATTCCCAACTTTCCACCTGGGTCAATGGCAAAAATCACTTAACCACATGTCTACCTCTCTGTTCATAGAAGATGCCAAGACGGACCACAACCTTGGTCTCACTCACCAGACTGACTGCGTGTTCGTGTGCTCAGAACCACTGGGATGAAGTCACGGAAACTGCTCTTTGCTTTCTTTTCCAAGGAACCTAGAATTATGTGTGGTTTGGGGACAGAAGGCAGAAACATCACAGTCAGAATCTAAAAACTAAAAAACCCACTCAAGAGGCTCAGGTGGGAAAATCAAGGTGGGAGTTCTTATTGACTTTATGGTTATCCAGGGCTATCCTCACTAGCTCCTCTTATACTGCCATCACATACCTATCTCTTTTAGGGAAGGAGCTTTTCCCAGTAGTTTTTGAAAACTGGGAGTTGTGTCATTTTTGCTGACACCAAAAAAGGCAATGCACACAATCGATTCAGTTCAATAGCACACCAGAAGGTAGAAGACCCAGCTGTCCCTATGACTTGAAGGCTCTGCACCTCCACTGAGTTATAACTGAGCTGGAAGAAGTCCCAGAGAAGGGCAACCTCTATGAACCTTAAAGTACTGAGTGAGGTGGGAAGACAAGAGCAGGGGGTGGTCAACAGAAGAAAACTGTTATATAAGAGCAACCTAGAAGAGGCAGGTCATGTCAGATGAGCAAGGCCATGAACAGGGACTGCTGTGGTCAGACAAGCCTGGGAGTCTCTCCCTGATGAGGGCACCCAGGGACCATCTATGGCAGAACACACAGGTCTAGTACATACTCCCCCCACCCCAAACATCCTGTTTGCCCATAAATGATAATGAAGGTTTAGGATATCTCTAAACCCTTGTAGCTAGAGAGCTAGTGATTTCTTTATATTTTTAGAATGGGAGTTTTCCAGTATACTCAAAGGTAGAGAAAACAGCATGATGAACCTCCATTCTGCTGTCTAACAGGGGTTCTAATAATTTTGTCTAAATCTTCCTAAGCCTGTTTCTTCCTCAAGCCTAGACACATTGCAGGGAAATGGGCTGGCTACTCTGTTACAGGACTGCCATCTGTCTGTCTGCAAATCACTTCCTTGGCTTTTGGAGTATGCTGTTTTTTAATGTGGGGGGCAGAATACGCCCCTGCTACCTCCCCTCTCTTGTCCTTGACATTAGCGATAGCAACTATGTCTCCCTTCCATAGTGAAGAAGGCTCTCTCTTCCAGTCTCTGGGTCCCTCTTCTCCTACCAACATGCCACAGGACTCTCTGCAGCCCAACACAGAAAGCTGGGGCCGCTGGGGCCTACCTTCCTCATGGCCATCAGCTCGTTTTCCTGGAGATTGGGACTCTGGCTTTGTTTGCTTCCGGTGCTTGTGCTTTCCCCTGACTCCATTGTGCTCTTTTCCTGAATCTGAAGCCCCCCTGGGGCTTTTCTTGGTGGGTTCCTGGGGGTCACTGAGAGGCTTCCGGCACTGTAGAGAGGTAGAAAGTCAGGTCTGAGATCAGTTTTGCTTAAGAAAGTTCTCCCAGGGTTGAGCCAAGCACCCATTTCTGACACATGAACATGAGCTGCCCAGGGTGGGGCGGGCAGAGGAGAGGGACTCCAGGGAACTAACAGAGGCTCTCCTTGACTGAATCTAGTGCCCTTGCTGGTCCCCATAGGCATTCACACCCCATCACTTTAAAGAGGTCTACAGAATCTGTGCTGACAAGCCACTGAACACATACCCAAAGTCATTTTAAAAGGTGCAAAGTCAGGCCCCATATTCTCTATACCCAACACCAATGGAGTGATGGTATTAAACAAAAATGCCTCTTCTGCAAGTTGAGCAACTACATTGTTCAAATAACATCATTGTGAATAGTATTGACACCAATGACTGAAAATAATTCTCAATAAGGGCCAAGTGAAGAACCTGTCTATTTTCATACGCAAATTAATATCAGAAAACAAATTCAACTAAAGCAAGAACATGGCACAGGAGAAATTCCCATCTTCCTATATTTTCAGAAACACAGTTTAGAGATCCCAGCCTGGTTAATAATGACACTTTATACTCTGCAGCACTTTCAACTTTGCAAAAGGCTCTCATGTCTATTATTGGAATTTTTTTCTTCCCAAGGACACTGACAGAAGAAGCTATCCCCAGTGAACAGATGAGGAAACTATAGCTCCAAGACTAGAGGTTAAATGACTTTTCCAGGGCAACACACAGCCCAGTGTATACTCACTCAGGGGCTGCCATGTAGCGGGCCACCTTGTGAGTTGGCTAAGTTGTGCTTGCAGTGAAAAAGATGAGGAGCTGGGACTAAGACCCATTGGGACTGACACCCAGAGCTTCTGGCCGGACTCTGGGCTCCCACATCAACTTTCCTTTTTTTTAACATTTATTTTTCGATTGTAGTTGCACACAATACCTTTATTTTATTTATTTTTATGTGGTGCTGAGGATCGAACCCAGGGCCTTGCACGTGCTAGTCGAGCACTCTACCAGTGAGCCACAATCCCAGCACCCCCACATCAACTTTCAATGCTCTCCTTCCCTACTCACATCCTCAGCTGCCTTTGTTCAGCCCCAACTCCCACCTACTAATGGGACATTGCACGTGTACCATGGTTGTCCTTACATGCTGCAGTTTCACTCTTAGCCTAATAGTCAGATTCTTATAAACTGAGGTTTCTATGTGCCACTAAACAAGAAATAGGGCACCAGGCACACTGGCACATACTTGTAATCTTAGTTACTCAGGAGGTTAGATCAGAAGGGTCACAAGTTCAAGGCCAGCATCCGCAACTTAGCAAGACCCTGTCTCAACATAAAAAAATAAAAAGGATTGGGGATGTCGCTCAGTGGTAAGGCACCTCGGGATTTAATCCCTAGTACTCTCCAAAATAAAGAAGAAAAGAAAACAAAGAAAGAAAATAGGGCAAGTAGGGAGTACAGAATAAGCAAATCATTAGAACAATGAAAGGAGGTTTTACGAGGAAAAGAAGAGTTAAGGCTGCTTGTTTTCACCCTAAACAGATCTGTCTCACCTTCTAGAAGGTTATCACCATCTAGCTCTAGTTAAGGAGACAGCAGATTTCTTACTGAGAAAGTATTTGGGGGGTGTCTCAATTCTTCAGGCACAGGAAGCCCCCAGGATCCATCAGATTCCAAGGATTCCCCCATCCCATGAACTTGTCCTCCTTCTTAAAATTCAGAGGAGGGTTGAGCTTGAAATTCAAGTTCAGTTTCTCTCTTTGCTTGCTGCCAGTTCCTACAAACCCAAGTGTTAGGAGAAGGAAGAATTGGGAAGGAAAGACAAAGATGGGGAACAGCTGCTTCAAATCTGACCTTCAGGTATGGCCACGGGAAAAATTATTTTAAGTTGGGGAATAAAGTTAAACGCACATAAATTTGAACATGTCCTATTTATTTCTGCATATCATTTTTAGCTGGCTCTTTCATGTACAGATCATTAACTTTTACTTCCTAAGATAGACAAAAACAAGTAAAACAGAACATCTACAAAGGATTTCTGTGTGTATCTTGTGCAAGGGCATCCATGAAAGTAAAAATATATTGTGCACTCCAACTCAGGCAAATAGTCAGGAGGACAGCAAGATCACATAAGATGAATTTTCTGGTTAACAGAGTTTTGAAATATTTTCCAAAGAATTTTCCAATGAATGAGAAGACAGTAAAATACACCCAGTATCAAAAGAAGCACAACTTTCTTTGCTGATGATCCAGAAGGCCGCTGAGGATTTGAGAGATGTTGGGCAGGTGATATAGGCATAGGAGACTATTCTGCCTCTGGGTCATGCCCTGAAAGGAGCTGTTTTGAATTAACACCTGATCTTAGTTTGCTTATCAATGGCTTCTTTCTCAGGAAAATGAAACAAAAGAAAGAAAAAAGTTGCTCTCCTGAAAAATACATTTACTAAATGGTCACAGACAGTTGGAAAGGGCTGCTTTCTAGCCACCCTTCAATGCTGTCACTTTGTTCTCTGCCCTCAGCATTTGTCAGTGGGCCCACTGAACTGCCTGTTCATTTCATATAAGAAGGAGTGGTTTGGGGCTGGGGTTGTGGCTCAGCAGCAGAGGGCTTACCTCACATGTGTGAGACCCTGGGTTCGATCCTCAGCATCACATACAAAAATAAATAAGTGAAATAAAGGTGTTGTAGACTGGGGATGTGGCTCAAGCGGTAGTGCGCCCATCTGGCATGCATGCGGCCTGGGTTCAATCCTCAGCACCACATACAAACAAAGATGTTGTGTTTGCCAAAAACTAAGAAATAAAATATTAAAATTCTCTCTCTCATTCTCTCTCTCTCTCTCTCTCTCTCTCCTCACTCTCTCTTTTAAAAAAAAAAGAAATAAAGGTGTTGTGTCCAACTACAGCTAAAAAATAAATATTAAAAAAAAAGAAAGGGT
This sequence comes from Ictidomys tridecemlineatus, assembly GCF_052094955.1. Taxonomy (NCBI): domain Eukaryota; kingdom Metazoa; phylum Chordata; class Mammalia; order Rodentia; family Sciuridae; genus Ictidomys; species Ictidomys tridecemlineatus. The sequence goes on from NC_135493.1 coordinate 21,484,261, forward strand.
GGTACCTGCCTGTCATTGAGTCATGGGCAACACATAATATAAGAGCAGAGAATATGTCTATTTCATTTCTAATACTAAAAATAACAATAGCAGTTGCCAATACTAACTGAGCATTTACTATGTTACAGGTACTATTTTTTATTGCAGGACTGGGGATCAAACTCAGAGCCTCATATATGCTAGGCAAGTGGTCTACCACTGAGCTTCAACCCCAGCCCCCTGGGTACTATTTTAAGCACTTATATAATCACCTCATTTAATCTTAACAGCTTCATTGAGATACATCATATAACTCACTTATTTAAGTGTATAATTAAATTGTTCTCAGTATAGTCATCACCACTTACACTTAGTTCTAGAACTTTTTCATCACCCTGAATGAATACCCCAATCCATTAATCAGTTACTCCCTAAATTCCCCATCCTCCCCCAGTGCTAGGCAACCAAAAATCTACTTTCTATCTCTATGTATTTGTCTATTATGAATATTTCATATCATCATCTCATTGAATTTTCACAACAACCCTAATAATATTATTGTCTTATTGCACAGATAAGGAAACTGAGGGTCAGATTTAACCAATATCACATAGCTAGGAAGAGGTGAGGCCAAAATTCAAATTCCAGCTCTGTGCCTAGCCTCAGAGGGTACACTCCTCACCAATCTATTATAGCATCCTCCTGAAGATGTATTCCCATTACTTGGGAAGGACTGCCATGATAATCATTCAACAAACACTTGTTAAATATTCAGTGAAATGGTTCCAAATAAAGTGAGTAGAATATAGTGTGGCATAGCTGAAGAACATGGACTCTAGTGTTAAAAAGACTAAAGTTTGAGTTCTAGTTCTGCCATTTAGTAGCTGTAGTAATTTACTTGTAAATCTAGTGAGCATTCCCCTCAGAGAGTTATTGGAAGGATTAAAATAGGTAATATATGTAGAAAACACTTGGTATATAGTAGGAGTTCAACAGGAACAACATTAATGACAATAAATTATTATTTTTGTTATTATCTCCAACAAGGGAAGATTTCAGTCAGCCTAATCAAGTGTTATACACTTTACTACATTAGGATCTGTTTCTACTTTGTCTCTGACATAGAGGAGGTGAGTGAGAGGTCACTGAGGAAAACCCACCCAATCTCTCTATTCCAGGGGTCCTTAACCTGGAGTATGTGTATGGCCTTTGGGAGAGGGTGGGTCTACGAACACCCTGAAATTATTGGCAAAGTTCTGAGGTCACATTTCTGGCGACAAGGTCCATTGCTCTCATCAATTTTTCAAAGCAGTTTATGGTCTAAAATTGACTAAGAACTTGTGCCACAAATAAATTCATGGTGCCCTGGATAGAAATCTATCCCTTAGTGTACATCAACATCCAATTTGAAAGCTTATTAATACAACTTCAAATTGCTCCATATATTGAATGCAACCTGTCCTCAACTGTTTTAAGAATCTCCTTGGATCAACAGTAGCCTCTGGATGGCCTCAAGAGAACCCATGGACTTAAGTCAATTGTTCCTGGCCTATCTTTTTGCTTAGAACTCTGCCTCTACCCAGAGCCTATTATGAACCAAGACCCAGATGTCCATCTGCCTTGCTCACCAACTAACTTCTCAACATGCCAAAACCCAAAGCTGCCACCTCAAGCTTGAAAGGGATAGGAAACTAGTGGATTAGCCTGAAAGCCAAATGGGCTCTGACCCCACATGACTCCAAGCAAATCCTAAGCAGGCTCCTGGAGGGTGCAAAGAACAGCCCTGTAAAAGGCCCTTTCCCTCTCTGGGCCCCGAGTTCTCAAGGCCAGTAGCCAGTCTTCTTCTCAAAGCCTTGTCAGTAATTGATCTCCCTCATTAATACCTTCTTCTGCTTGCCAATCTCATCTGGGACAACTGCTTTCCTGGCCCCTGGGATATAATCATTCCTACCTCCTACAAAATACAAGCGCGCCCTGCCCCAGATAAAAACACCATATACAGAGAACATGACTTAGAAAGGGGACAGCAGGTCATTATTCCCTTTACAAAAGTGTTTCAATCACCACAGGTCACACAGCTACTCAAGAACACTGTGCCATGGGGGCAGGAATTCAGTGCAGTTGAGATGTGCAGAGTGAAGCAGACTGGCAGGGTCCTAGTCCACCCTTTTCCTGAGCCTGGCCACTGGCACTTACCTTGGATCCCAGGGAACTCCGGACTGTGGGCTTGGCTTGTGGCTGCTGCTGCTCCTCGCCTTCCTTCTCTTTGCCACACTTCATCTTCTTTGGTGGCAGAGATTCTGTCACTTCATCTGGCTGCCACTTGTTCTTGCAAGCAAAGACCCCAACACTTTCCCGTTTTACTCGAGCCTGCCCTGCCTTAGGCCGTGCTTCAGCCTGGCCCCTCTGGGGAGGTGCCGGAAGGCCATCGGCCCGGAAGCAGGTGGCTAAATTAAAGACCACATCACCATCCACCTTCTCCATTTTCACCCGCCCTAGATCCACCTGACTTCCGAGCTGCGGAAGCTCTGTGCTGGAGCCCCTCTTGCTGCCTGGTACCACATCCAAGATGAGTTCCTGGGGGTGGCCGTCATGAGGTAGCAAAGGCAGCTCGGGCATGTTGCGCAGGTTCTGGGGGGTGGCCAGAACCAGCTCATGGGACATGTAGGTGGCCAGCACTTGGTTCTTAGGCTTCGTGTCTCCTGCCAGCTTCAGACCACAAGCTGTCTGGGGGCCTTCCATCTTAGGAGTGCTATCAGAGCAGAGGTGGCTCTCTGATTCCTCAGGCCCCTGATTTACTCTAATGTCCCCACTACTAGACTGAACAGACAGTGCCAGGGTCCCTGTCTGAGGGCTGAGAGTCAGTAGGACAGGGTTGACTTGTTCTTCATAAGGCTTGGCAGCAATCCGGCAAGTTTTGTTTTTTGTTACAGTGTCCTGCTCTGAAGTAAAAGGACCCCCAGGCCTTGGCTGCCCCTCGGGAAGTCCATGCACAGTTTCACTGGAGCCAAGAGATGGCACTCCAGAAAACTCAGAAACAACGCTGGTGGGCCTGATGGGCACCCCCTGACTAGGGGTCAGCTGCCCGGCACTGGAAATGCCAATGGAAAGCAGAGATGCCTGGTGGTATGGTGACCAGCCAACAGGCAAGACCTGAGTGCTGGTGGGTTTCCCATTGACTGAACACCGTGGATAAATATTTGCCGGCCCTGTAGGTTTCCACAAAGAGAGCTCCTTGGTTTGGCACCCTGGCAGCACAGGGGCAATGCGGGCTGGGGTATAACGTGTTTTGACTGTGCTTGGCTGTCCCTCAGCACCAGACTGGCTGCCCTTCTTGCCACATGTGGCACCAGTGCTCTTGGGCTCTCCTTGATCAATAATGGAGATGGGCTCTTGCTTGGGGAGATGGCGGGGGTCTCGATTGAGGCCCAAGTTAGGGTCTTTGTTCAGCAGCAGAGATGCAGGCACTGGGTTGGCCACTCCCACGTAGGTGCCAGGAATGGTGCTGATCAGCGCAGTTGAGTTTTTCACCCAGGTGCTCGGGTCACCATTCCTCACAATCTCAGGAAAGATGACAAAGGGTGAGGAAGTGGAGCCCAAGCAGGAGGTGACATTGCTGCCAGCAGCCTGGGTTGTGCGCTGAGACCTAGACAGGACTGTGGAGAGGAGGGCCTTGCTGCTGGTGTGCACAGGGGTCAACACAGGCATGGGAGGTGTCTTGCGCTGGTTAGGCAATGGAAGCTTCTGACGGTTGGACTTGGAGGAGAGGTCGAGGGGCATCTCACTGCACTCGGGTGGAGAGGCCATCTCTCGTTCCAGCTGTGGAGGCGACTTGAGGGGAGAGAAGGTAACAGAAGTCCCTTCTGTTTGTTGCTCAGTGCCACCTGGCATCTTGGCAGGGTGTGGTGGGGCTGAGCTCCCACTGGGGGCTGGCAGCAAAGGCTGTGGAGTTGGAAGCACCTTGGCAGAAGCAGTGGCAAGGGAGGTATCTGCCAAAGGCCCAGGGGCCCCATCAGGCGCAGGCTGGGTAGTGGTACTGCCAGATGGGGAAGTGCAGGGGAGCCTGTTCACCTCCAGAGAGACCAGCTTGGAATCTGAAGTCAAAGGCCGGGCCACAGAGAATGCATATGGGTAGGACCGAAGCTCTGGAGAGGCCAGCACACCTGGGAGACACCTGTCCTGCAGGTAGGATGGCAGGACAGGGAGCGTAAGAGTGGATGAGACCCCCAGGGTGGTTGGAAGTGTGGCCACACTGAGAGGTTGCCCACAACTTGGAGGTGGGATGTATACTAGTGGCTGGCTTGGGGTCAGCACTGTCCCTGGCTGAAAGGACAGGGGGACTTTTTGCATAGCTGGTGCCTGAGCTGCAGGAAAACACACTCGACTCAAACTGAAGGAGGCCGGGATGGGTGCCGAGGTGGGAATGGCAGTTGGTGTGGCAGCCGGCATGGGCGTGGGGGCTGGAGTAAAGATTGGGGCTGGGGTGGGTGCAGGCACCGGTGTAGGAGCAAAGGCAGGAATGAGAGTAGGGGTAGAAGGGGGACCAGAGGATGGGGCTGGGGTGGGCATGGGCACAGAAGGAGGGGCAGGAGCTGCTGGAGGCGTGGATGCTGGCATGGGAGCCAGAACTGGAGTGGGGACAGGAGCAAGGACCAAGGTGGGAGCTGAAGGAGGCACAGGAGCCTGGATCAGAGCCAAGGGTGCTGCTGAAACTGGGACCGAGAGAGGAGTAGGAGCAGGAGCCGACAGGGGAACCGGGCCTGAGGGAGGAGCAGATGCTGGTACAGGCACCAAGACTGAGGCCGAGACAGAGAGAGGGTTTGAATCAGAAATGAGAGTGGGCACTGAGGGTGGCGCTGGAGCCAGAGCTGGAACTGGTGCTAGGGGAGGGGAAGGAGTGGAAACTGAAGTGGCAACTTGAACTGGTACTAGCCCAGAATGGGGTACCGGGGCTGGGACAGAGAGGGGAACCTGGAATGGATCTGGAACAGATGGGGGGACAGAGGCCGAACCAGGTGCAGGACAGATAGGTGCCGGCAGTGGACTGAAGTTAGTGGTAACCAGAGGCAGGGTCCCCTCCACAGGGACTCCAGTTCCCAGAGTTGCCAAAATGAAAGTGTTCTTGTCTCCAACACCATGCCGAGAGTCCAAGGCCTTCACCCCGGCTGGTGAACAGTCAACCTGTTTGCTCATTTGGGTGCTGAGGGGAGTCCAGGAGCAGTCGGCCCTGCTATTGCCAGCCTCTGTGCCGTCAGGAGTGGGCAGCTTAAGCCCGTCTCCGGGGCTGCTCAGTGGCACCAGGAGGCCCTCAGCCTCTGCCGCATTCCCAGCATAGTCCATTTTTGGCTGGGGATCATCAGGCTGGTCTTCTGACTTGTGTCCAAGTTTCTCTGTCGCACTGCCATCTGGGTCTGCCCCCCGGGCATTGCTGCCACTTCCAACTGCTGTGAGCTCCACCTGCAATGACAGAACAGCATGTCCATCTTAGCAAGCTCCCTATGGCTGGTGTAAGTGTCCTGAGGCCCCTGAGAAGCAACTTCTGGTCCTCTCTGCTACTCGACCAAGTAGGTCTTGGCAGCAGCCAAGGGCAGCTGGCCAATCTCTGTCCCACCTATAGCAACTCCTGGGATATACCCTGTCCCTTCCTGCCCCCCCCACTTGGGACAGCAAGCTGGGCATATTGCCAGGAAGCTCAGTTCCACCCTTCTGTCAGGCAGCATGTGGCACAACGTAGCCTCTTACCTTGGAAAAACTGCTGCTGACACAAAACTCCTGAGACCCAAAGTGCTGGCAGTCACCTGTCGTGGACTCCTCATCAGAAAGAGGTGCTCTTCTAGCATGGGAGACAAAAATCAGAGAGGGACAAGAGGCTCAGTCTTAGAGCCACCACTTAATACACAAAAGGCTCTGTGGCTGCCTGAGTTCTCACTAAACCTTCCTGTCTCACTTCCCATGATGGCTTGAGGGAGACTGTAAGTAATGGGGTGGGGGCCAGGATGCAAAGTAGAGTCTCCACACTCAACTTTGCAAGTTCCTACAAAGGAGTCCAAACTGACTAGGCTCCCCTCTTTGGGCTGCTTATCCTATTTTCTAGGGCTCTTGCCAGGAGTGTGGAGTATCTCTAGCACCTTCACCTTTTCCTTAGAGCTTACAAGTCAAGGTGACCATCCAGGATATACAGGACATTGCCCAAAGGGGAGAGGGATGTAAGTCACTGCAGGCCTCAAAAGGCATGCAAACTTTTTCTTTCAAATATGATCTTATTTCAAGACTACAAGAGAAGCTGGATGAAGATATCAAATGGGTAATCCTTTTCTAAAGCAAATCACCACCCCCATTGTGTTTGCAGGTCTAGTCTAAATCTGAATCACCACCTATTCACCTGATGGACCTGCCTAGAGCCAATACACGTTTATCGGCATGTGCAATGATACGCTTTCAAGGCCACTAGATCATTGGGTGCTGAGAGGCACTTTAAGGACACTACTTCCTTTCCTCCAAGGGACATATTTCCCCACTTTCCAGGGTTCTGCCCAGCTCTAGCCAGTGCCCTCCACTTTTACCCTTATTCTACCCTTGGCCTACTGCCAGCCCTCAACTCTCTGTTCAGACTCTTAGCACCAATATAATTCTTTCCCATCCCAATGGGGGAGGCTCTCAAGGCCACAGATCCCAAATTCAGATTGGCAGACTCCAGGGGGAAGTGCTCAAGGCCAGAGAGCTGGTCCTGAAGGAGGAAAACTCAACTGTACCCCCATCTGCTCCTAAAGCTTTCTCCAATTTTCAGGTAAGAATCCTAGAAAATGGTCCATCCCGATAGGGTCGGGGAAGGATCACACTGGAAAGGTAAAGTTGAACAAACACCCAAAGTTTGGTATGTTAAGAATAGCAAGAACATACTAACCCTGCCCTAGGAGAGGACACCACTGGGGCAGAAGCCTGGATGGTCATGGCCAAGAGGGTGGTCTGGGTCAAAGAATAAAAGCCCCAACATAAATATTGCAGTGGGTTTCCTGGATGGACAAAGCATAGGACTGCTCTGCATGTACCTGGGGAAATGAACCACATTTTGGTTCACACTTCTTCTTTGGAGCTTCACCTGAGCTCCAAGAAAGCCCCTGTAGAAGTCAGCCACCACCTTATCAGATACCCTAGCCACAGGGCAGTCAGGGTGCCTGGAGACAACCCCAATGAGAAGGGGGATTGTTCTCCTAATAAATCCTCCCATCCACTGAAACAGGGGCTCCCAAATTGTACCTGGGACAAGATAAGCAAAAAAGGCAAGGGGGAATCACTGCAGGCTTCTCCCCATCTTTTCAGGGCTTCAGAAAGGGCTAATCAAGAGGGAAAGGCTTGTCTCCTTTAAAAGTCAGCTAGGCTGGCAGAGGTAGGAGGGTCCCACTGCTGGAAATGACTGTTGGTAACAAACAGAAATGACTGTAAGGCAAGGGCTTTTGAGGCAGTCATGGGAGTCTTGAGGAAGGGGAGGAAGGGAGGGCCTGAGGGAAAGGGAAAACATATTTTCATGGCAACTCCTGAGAGACCAGAAAAGCAAGACCTATAACCAGCCTTGGGCCAGGGGGAAGCATGTTCCAACTAGACTTGCCAGGGATGACTTGGGGGGAGGATGGTGGTGGTGGTGAGGGGAAACTAGCAGCAGCCCCCCTTCACCAACCTCACATGGGAAGGCACCATTTATTTACATTCTTTCCTCTCCTGACCATACAAAAGGGAGCAAGCTACATGTTCATTCCCCTCTTGCTGGGCTCCCACCCTGCCTGAAATCATACTTGAAAGCAGAAACCCTGCTCTCACTAGCAAGCAGCCACCAGAGAACTGAAAAACCAGGACTAAAAAGCTGGATAATCAGGACTAGAAGCTGTGAAACTAGCAACGGCAGCAGGAGCAGCAGTCCAGCTACTCCAGCCAAACCCACCCCTGAGTGCTGGCCCCCAAGGCTCTGGGAAAATGATGTGTGGCCACAGTTCTAATCCTCTTGAGGAGAAGGGAGTGCAGAGATGAGCAAACATTTGAATAGTTCCACTAAGAGAAGAACCTGGGACAGGAATGGTTTGTAGGGGAGGAGGGCCCTAGGATGAGCTGGGTTAACTGGGCCAGGTTAAGAGGATGCAGGTGAGTGGGAAGCAAGGGTCAAAGCAGCCTTTAGTCAGGACTGACAATCAATCCTGCTGTTTCTTCCCACCAGAGATGCTAGGCTGGTATGCTCAAGGCTTTGTTGAACTTAAAGCAGAAATGGCCATGACCTTTCAGGGCCATTTTCCTAATTATTAGGGTATAGCACCACTATTAAACCAAATCTTTAACAATTTCTGTTGGGCCTGAACTACTCATAAGAAAAATGTACAACCCAGCAAGCACGTGGCTCATTACCACCCAGCCCCTGCAAACTTTCCCTGCCTCCAGTTCCACCACCCCTCGAAGATCACCTTTATTCCATCCAGGGCCTTCTCCAAACACACCACCCTCTCTTACTGTCCCAGGGAAATATCAGCCCTCTCCTCCAACTCCTACTCATCCCTCTAGCCTGGGTTCAGATGGTACTGCCTTTCCTTATTCCCCAGGAAGTTTGTCACTCTTGCATCTAGACTCCCTTAGGATCTGTATGTCCCACTCTATAGCACTTGCCATCAACATACCATGACTATTGGTTTGCTCTCATTGTGTTTAATAGATGTTTGAATGAAGGAATGAACTAATGTTAGAAAAAAAGAAAGCAAACAGATTTAGCTGGAGATTTGAGTAGAGTTGGCCACAGGGAGCTAGTAGAAAACTCATGCCCCTATTCTGAGGTTCTCAACTGCAGCTAGTGAAGCCACACAGACTTCTACAACATAACTTTGAGAGTAAACTCTGAGGTGTGGTTTTATACCCCAAATTTCTAAGTTCTACTCATTGGCAAGGGTGGAGAAAGATGGTTTTTAAATAAGGTGAGAACACATTTTGGAAATCAGGTGTAGCACAGTCTAGATTGGTGAGAAAGCGACACTAAAGGGTGGATGAGATCAAAAGTGACAATATTTAAAAGGTCATCTTAACCAGATGGCATATTTGGTAATGCAGCATCCCAAGGAAGGTCCGTAAGAAGAGATGATCAAATTTTTAGTCCACTTTCTGCTCGTTTCTTGGGGATATAGAGTGGATGGTGAATCAAGTTTCACTGTCCACTATCCTTTAGTGGCACTGGGGATAGAATCCAGGCATGCTCTGACATTGAATTATATCCCCAGACCCCCTTTTTAAATTTTGTTTTGAAAAGGGGTCTAAGTTTCCCAGGTTGGCCTTAAACTTGTGTTCCTCCTGCCTCAGCTGCCAGAATCACTATGATTACAGGCATGCACCCCCACACCTGGCTCTACTGGTTCTTTGAAGGCTCTGGTCCACATCTCTGCATCAAACTCACAACTACTTTAACAAGATCAACATAACCTGCCAGTGACTACTCACAGAAATAAACACCACCACCCTGTCTTGCCACAGATTATCTCCAGATTATCTAATAACATATTTCATATGCAAAGAAAAATACCTTTCTTCTGCTGCCTCCCAGGATAATCCTGTCTTATTTTCCTTGGTCTTGACTTTTGGATTCTAATTTAAGTTCCTTTTAAGTCCATCTCTAACTTATTCCTTGGTATGGAGAACATTAAGCTATCAAGCACTGATGACTTTAGAAAATAAAAAAAATGTCTATTCTCCTAACTTTAACCTCAGACAAGTTCACACTTTTCCAGTTAGTAACAGAAGAAAAAAGCAGATAAAAACACAGCGATGGTGGTGTAGCTCAGTTGGTAGAGTGCCTGCTTAGCATTCCAAGGCCCTTGGTTCCATCCCCAGCACCACAAAAACAAAGACATTATTTTTTTTCTTTTTGGTATCAGGGATTAAACACAGGGGTGCTTAACCACTGAGCCACATCCTCAGCCCTAGATATATTTTATTGAGAGACAGGGTCTCACTGAATTGCTTAGGGCCTCACTAAGTTGCTGAGGCTATCTTAGAATTCACAATCCTCCTGCCTCAGCCTCCTGAGCCACTGGAATTACAGGTGAGTTCTCCTGTTCTCAGAAACATTCTTTTTCCCCTCAAAATTACCGATATTCCCAGGATGGTCTTGAACACCAATACTTCTTAGATTCACCCAACGAATGCCAGATCTTGCATCCCAGGAAAAGTCTGTGTTCTAGGTAATTTCTCTGGTAGGTTTGAATTTAAATCATCAATGGATTGAAAATGGCAGCAAAACATCACCAACTCTGGAGGAGCCAAGCCTTCTCAAAAAATGGGAGAGGCACTGCACCTACCACAGATAGCTCTTTGCCAAGGGTTAAGAAAGTCAATATAAAATCTAAAGGTCATTTTGGGTGCCCTTGGTATGGAGCATGATCAGGACATGCCAATCCTGGTCAACCAAATAGTGTCTGATGAGTAGAAAACTGAAAATATACAGGATAACTAACATTCAACTTTGTGTTAAAACTGTTGAGCATTCTCACTGGGCATGGTGGAACATGCCTATAATACCAGCAACTCTGGAACCTGAGGCAGGAGGATTGCAAGTTCAAGCAACTTAGTGAGGCCCTAAGCAACTTAGTGAGACCCTGCCTCAAAATGAAACATAAAAAATGCTCAGTGGTTAAATGCTCCAAGGTTCAATCCCTGGTACCAAAAAAAAACCCGAAAACAAAATCCTGTTTGGTAGTCTCATCTCCCTTTGATATTTCATAGGGAACTTACTGCAAATCTTCGTTAGCCTCATGAAGCAGGAAAGCACTGACCACAAGAACACCCGCTATCAGTTCCTAGTACAAAACCACTCAATGAAACCACCTTTCATCCAGTCCTAGGTCAAGGACTGAAAATACCTTATACTTATCCTTGAGCACCAAACTTTGACATAGGAAATAAAAACTGCAATTACCTGGGTTTCCCCTTACTTCTACAATCGACAGTTCTTAATGAGTAGACAAACAGTAGCTGGCAAAAGTCATCTGCTGGCCTCCTTACCTTTATGTGAACAGGACAGCTTGGCAGAGCAGGTCACTCTCACAGCCCCAACCCCAACCCATCTCAGTAAAATTAGAAATAAGCAAGAGTCTCCTCCCCAGACCCTACAACATGCAGCTACCTCTCTGTGACCAGGTACTGTTCACTGGAAGCTGGCAGCAGCCACCTTGGAAGCCTCCTCACCTCTCCTCGTTGATGCCACACATGCGAATCCGGTCAGAACTAGTCCAGTTGTGCACGCCGCTATAGAGCGGTGCTGTAGAGATCATGACAGCCACTCACCACCAGATAGGACCTGCTGTGGCCACTCCCCCTGGGGAAAAAGAATCCCAAAAAGTCAAACTCAGAACAAGAGCAGCTGCTTTACTTACCTTTTACACAGAAACGTTTAAGTAATTATAGCATCAAAACTTTAAAGCAGTCTTTCGCAAGCCAGCCTGCTATGAAAAATGAAGGTCCAGATAGACAAGAGCAAACCAGCTTTCCAGGAATCCATGTTTCAGGATGGAGATGAGGACATTGTTAATCACCTAGAGTGATTTTTAAATTATCTTCAGAGACATACCTGCTTGAGTGTTCGAAGAAATTCAATCTATTGCAGACAAATGAGATGACAGTATATTTTCTGCATATACTTAGCCTAAGCAACTACAATTACTGAGTCATACCTATATATGAGCAGTGAACATATTGAAAGATGACTGGGGTCCAGGCTCAGTGGTACACGCCTGTAATCCCAGCAGCTGGGGAGGCTGAAACAGGAGGTTCACAAGTTCAAAGCCAGTCTCAGCAACTTAGCAAGGCACTTAGCAACTCAGCAAGACCCTGTGTCCAATAAAATATTTTAAAAAGGGCTGGGGATGTGCTCAGTGGTCAAGCACCCCTGGGTTCAACCTCTAGTACCATGACTGAGGGTCTTTTTCTTATCTTCTTTTTAAACCATGGATACTAAAGGATTTGAGGGATGCAGCCAATTTAAGCTTTCCAAAGAAACTACATGCTTTCTTTCTAAGCCCCTTTGAAAGTATTCTCTTCTGCCTCCAAGTTAAGCATGATACATCTATCTAATGTGGCAGAAGGCTCCCTCCAAATCAGGTGTAATACTTATTGTACTCTGACTATGAACAAGCAAACAAACACACCAACAAAGTTCTATCAAAAACCCCGTTTCTCTCCTTGGCCCTTCCTATTAGTCTGCCATCCCATGACCTACCACTCCTTTCACCAGCCAGTGCCCAGCTCTTGCTGTTGACAATCATGGCACAGTCAATTCACCTTCCAGAAAAAAAGACGTATCAAGAAACAGAGCTCTATCCAATAAGCTTGTCTTGAAACCCTTCAACTTATTAGCTAAAACTCTTATTCACCAAAGTTCAACTGAACATAACCTTACAGTGATCAGAATTCTCTGCTGTTTTCCACTTTCCAAAGAAGTAAATTATAGTAAAGGGCAGTCACATCAGGGATTTTCTCCATTTATACTTTTTTGATAATTCACTTATTCACTCAACAAATAGCTACTGAGCTCCATGTGCCAGCACTGACATAGGTACTGGGGACTGAACAAATAACAAACAGACCAAAATCCCTGCCTGCAGAGTGCTTATTTTGTTTTGTTTTGTTTTGCTGATAGTGGGGATTTAACCCATGGGCCTTTATCAGTGAGCTACAAGGGTAGCAAGAAACGGTCTTGCTAAGTTACCTGTGTAGCCCAGAACTTACAATCCTCCTGCCCCAAGCCTCACAAGTCACTACAATTACAAGTGTATGCCACTGGGCCTGGCTTGGGGTGCTTACATTCTAGAGGGACTAGATGAACAATAAGCATGTTATATCTTTCTGTCATAGCATGTTAGAAAGTCTACAACACAGGCTAAAGGGCATGGGGACAGTGTAGGATGTGTATGAGCAAATGGGGATTTGAAATAGGGTGATCAGGGTAGGCCTTGCTGAGGAAATATTTCAACAACCTGAAGGGGGTAAAGAAACAAGCAATGTATATATCTGAGGGAAGAGCATCCCATTGAGGGGAAAGAGTGCCCTAAGGCAGGAGGCTGCCTACTAAAGTCAAGGAAGAACTAAGGAGATCAGTGTGGCTGGACCTGAGGGAGGGAGATGAGAAGAGAGGATGGGAGAGATGTATCCACTCATTCCCCTCCTGGGCCTCCTCCTACCCCCATGTCTGTACCAACCTTGGGACCCTGCTGCCCTTGCCCCTTTTCTTTACACTTTCCCCTCCCCTGGCTTCTCTAGGGCCCTGTTCCTGCTGGCTTCTCTAGGGTCCTTCTTTCCTGCTACTCCCCTGCCAAACCTGGGAATTCACTGAGGTCTAGTCCTCACCTTGTTCTCTGTCTCTCCTCACCTTTACCATCATTTCTTCACCTCCGTGCTTTCAAAGGCTCATCTCCTCTCTACCTCCTCCTCTGTCTTCCTTCTCCCTTCCCTCTACAATCCCTCCTCCCTATTTCACTCTAATTCCTCCTCTTCCTCTTCCCTCTATTAATCTTCCTACTGTCTCTCTCCCCCCTTTTCTCTTCTCTCTAGGCACAGTCTCCTCTCCTCCAATTTTCTCTCCCTTTCTACCTCTCTTCCCAGCCTTTCCCAGTTTTTTCTCCCCCTTCCCAGTTCCCTCAGGCTCTCCTTTAGTCTTTCCTCCTCCTTCCCTTTCTCCCTCTCTGGCTGTCCCCCATCCACTCTGTCTCCATATCTCTGCCTTCAGTCTCCCTGTCTTATCTGTCTCCACCCCCTTCCTCCCATTTATCTTTTTCTGGCTCTTCCCCAACACCTCTCTCCCTGCATGTGTATGTCAACCTTGCCCCTTCTCTCAGGTATAAGCTCCCAGTTTCAAGCCACTCTTGGGTGTGCTGATGACTCCCACATCTCTATCTCCTAGTCCTGACCTCTCTCCGTAAGCCCAAAGCAGAATTCCCAGCTGCCAGCAGCTCGCCGTTAACTGGATGTCCACCGAGCCTCTCAAACACAATGGGTCTCAAACCAGACTCGTTATCTGTTCCCATAAACTTGCTCCCCACTCCCCATGCCCAGTGTGCATCACATTTCCTATCTTAGTTAATAGCACTGTTCCCAAGCCTGGAAATTTCTTCAACTCCCTCTCTCTAGCGCCCAGATCCAATCAGGAGTCAAGCCTGGATAATGCTATCTCTCTCCTCTCTTCTACCCCTCTTGCCAGTACCCTGGTGAAAGTCCTCATCATCTCTCCCCAGGAATACTACACTAGCCTCTTAACTGCTCCGTTGGCCTCCCATCTCTTGATTCTACAATCAATTCATCTTCTAAAGCACCAGTTCGATCAGGCTTCCCCCTCCCTCATCAAAAGCCATCAGAATCAAGCCTGCATTCTTTGCACAGTCTTTGGGGCCCTCAGGATCTGATCTCAAGCCTCCTCTCTAGTCTCTCTTCTGCAACATCTTGCCATTTCCCTGCCACCCCCTTGCCTAAAATGACCATCCAATTTCAGGACTCTACTGCTTCCTCGCTCTGAAATGGCCTTTCCCTGTGTCCCCTCTTCCTCTGTCATCCCTCAAGGTGTAGCTTAAATGTCATTAAGAAGTCCCCCCAGCCCAGGCCCCTGATCAGTTAACTCCTTCCTCTCTGGTTCTTCTCAAACATTTAATTCCTACCTCTAGTCCAGCACCATTTTTCCTCTGTAGTGTGATTAGTTGGGGGTACTGTCATGTCTGTCCCTGCCACCAGATGATCAGCTACTCAAGGTAAGAAATATCATCCTGCCTTGTCTTTCGTTCCTCTGTAATACCTTGTACATAGTAAGTGAACTCAGAAAATGCACGTTATGAGGGTTGAGGTTGTGGCTCAGTGGTAGAGCGCTCACCTAGCACATGTGAGGCACTGGGTTCAATCCTCAGAACCACATAAAAATAAATAAATAAAATAAAGATATTGTGTTCAACTACAACTAAAAAATATTTTAAAAATAAAATGCATGTTATGTGGAACTGAATTCTGGATGAGATTTGAGGTGATACACTGAGAAATAATAAGACACAAAATCAACCAGGAAAAAAAAGCATCCACTATGCTGCTTACTATATATTTATTTATTTAAATATTTATTTTTTAGTTATAGGTGAACACAATATCTTATTTTATTTTTATGAGGTGCTGAGGATTGAACCCAGTGCCTCACGTATGTTAGGTGAGCACTCTACCTCAAAACCACAACTCCAGCCCCACTTGCTTACTGTTAAAAAAAAAAAAAACTATTAGTTACCTATAGCACACCATTTTTGGAGCTGCCTGATTTCTGCCTCTGTTCATCATCTTTGAGCTATTTTGCACCTCTATAAATTGCAGGTAACTGATGGATATGCAAACTCTATCTTGTCCTATAGAATTTAGATTGACTTCCTTCTCCACTGTGGAAAAACCAGTTTTGCCTCTATTTGCAATTCTATTCCTTTACTCCAGATAAATTTGTGCTTTTTGAATTTTTCTTTGAACTGGCTATAACATCTGTCTGGTTCCCTTGTTGATTAATGATTAAAATAAAATCTTTAACACATTTTCATTTTTATATATGTACAAGAGTCATGACTTTCTACCTTTTTCTAAAAACTGTCTTTTAATGTTACTAAGACAGAGTTAGCAAAATTTTAGGAAAAAAAATAACCAGGACCCCATTACCTGAGCATCCTGATTAATGAAGCTGTTATTATTTCTTATACTATCTTGGAATAGCCCCAGATTAAGAAACAACAACTCAGCTTGTTGGCTGATACACCAGGTACTTTTTCATCTTTTTTCTCTGTGAAGTATTAGAAATCTCAGGCAATAGATGGGCCATTATCAACATAAGATGAATTTCGAAAAGAAGTCCAAGTTTTAGCTGCTACCTAAATATCTGAAGGCAGCAGATATGTCAGTAACCCAGAGTTTTCATTCTCAGGTTTTTTTTTCTGTTTAAAGAGGATTAGTAGTTTATAAGGTCTGGGATAGAATTCAGAGGAGGAATCCCAGCATTTGAAAACAGATCAATATACAAACTGTACCATAGATGGAGTTTTTAGGCCAATAAAAAAGGAAAACCAAGTTAAAATGAAGCATGTCAACAATGCACATTTTATGACTACCTAGAGAGCAAAATTGATACTGAATGCCCCTCCATTTTTACAAGATCTTAAAGATGGAGCATCCTCTTAAATCGTTGCCTCCCAAATTTGACATTATTTTGTCAGAGCAACATCCCTGCCCATCTAAAGCTCACTGTTACTAATTAACAGTAGATTTGGTTTGGGCATGTAGCTCAGTAGTAGAGCACTTGCCTAGCATGTACAAGATCTTGGGTTCCATTCCCAGCACTACAAAAACTAAAAAATACAGTAGCTTTTGCGGATGAGGGGAGGGGTAGAAAGACAGGCAAGAGAACACTGAGGTAAGTGGTCTACATAAGAAGGCAAGATCCTTGTGGTCTAGCCAGAGAGAAAGCCAAGTGAATGTCTAGGGAACATGTTCCTATTGGCAAGAGAGGAGTCACGACGGTCAATGTAAACCAATGTTTCCCAAGCCAGAATCACTGAAGGGCTTGTTTCAAATATCAATTTGTAGGTCTTGGCCCCAGACATTCTGATTCAGTAGACATAAGGTTTTGTTTTCCAGCATCATGTCCTATCAAGTTATTAACCACTTAACCATATACTACTCAGGGGAGGTGAGTGAAATGGGAAAACCTTACAAATACACTACATGCCACATTTGGTAGGTTCTGCTGGTATACTTTCATGCCAGCTTGCTTTCACTTGAAACTCTCACACTCATGTGTGTGCATGTTTGTGTACACAAGCTCACATGCTTGCTTGTTCTGATGGGAACCATCACATCAAAGGCAAAGCTTCTAAATGGAACTTGGAAGAAACTTGGTAATCCCAAATGACCCAGGAAGCACAGGCACAAATATATGAAATATCTCAAAGGGTTTTACCTGATGTCACACCATGTAATTGTTAAGAAATGAAGAAATGAACAGCTGCACGGCCCAAGAATCAAATGATGGTCACTGCCTGGACCACCATGAGCTATCCCCACTTTGCAGGGAGTAACTCAAAAGTCAGATCCAAAGGACAAAGGAGAACACATGATTCCACCAACACAAAGCAATAAGCTTGGTCAGGCACTGTGGCACATGCCTGAAATCCCAGCATCTTCGGAGGCTGAGGCAGGAGGATTGCAAGTTCAAGGCCAGCCTCAGCAATTTAGCAAGACTCTAAGCAACTTAGTGAGACTCTGTCTCTAAACAAAATATAAAAAGGGCTGGGGATGTGGCTCAGTGGTTAAGTGCCCGAGTTCAGTTCTGGTACCAAAAAAAAAAAAATAGCAATAAGCTTGACTGAAAAAATGTCAATAAAACTTTCAATTTGGAAGGCACATGCATATGGAAGCAAAAGGACTGACCAAGATCTAAGGAAATGATCGAGCAGGCAGCAGAAAATAGATAGCTAGACATAATCACTACACTATGAAACAGAGAACCAACAAGAGAATGGACTAATGGGAGAGCAATAACTTTAAAATGGTGAAAATAGCTGCTAAGCTGAGAGTGAGCAGATAGTAAAAGAGAAACCATAATGATAGAGAGATCTTTTTAAAAAATCCAAGAGGAAAAAAACTGCTAGAAGGCAAGATCAGGTATGAAAGGCATAAAAGAGAAGCCCATGACATACAACAAACAAAAGGGAAAAATGAAATAGGGGAACCTGAAATATTTCACCATCATGGGCCAAACTGAAACACTGTGGGGAAGCACTAAAGACAGACATTTTAGAAAAGTTTAGAGAGAACATATTCTCAAAAAGGGAAGCACAACATCAAATTACAGCCCAAGTCTGGGTTGGGGGAGTTATTAATAGGGGGTGGGCAGCACTAAAAGCCAAAGATTTTACTGATGGGGTAGAATTACTTGTTTTGTTTTGAAATGAAGATGCCAAAACAAGCAAGATTTCACAATAACTACAAGCAAAACCATGGTCATCATTGTGCATACGAGGAAGAGAAGGACATTAAAGGAGGTAATAGCATCTATCTGACTATTGTTTTATATCAAGGTAGACTTTGCTTTAAAAGTTTTTAACCATTGGGGCTGGGGATGTGGCTCGAGTGGTAGCGCGCTTGCCTGGCATGCGTGCGGCCCGGGTTCGATCCTCAGCACCACATACAAACAAAGATGTGTCCGCCGATAACTAAAAAATAAATATTAAAAATTCTCTCTCTCTCTCTCTCTCTCTCTCTCTCTCTCTCTCTCTCTCTCTCTCTCCTCTCTCACTCTCTCTTTAAAAATAAATAAATAAAAGTTTTTAACCTTGCTGGATACAGTGGTGCATGCCTGTAACCCCAGTGATTCAGGAAGCTGAGGAAGGAGGATCACCAAGTTCAAGGTGAGCAGTGAGGCCCTAAGCAATTTAGCAAGACCCTGTCTCAAAATAAAAAGGGCTAGGGATGTAACTCAGTGGTTAAGCACCCCTGAGTTCAATCCCCAGTACCAACATACTTTAAAAATGAAAACAAATGAGTTTTTAATTTTGAAAATGACCGGACAGGGCATTTATCCAGTTAACAGGTGGCTCCAGAATAATGTAACTCCCTTTGTGGCCAAATACCCCTTAATGCTGAACAAAGCTGGTAACGTATGGGACACAACCAGGCTCTCTTTACACAGCACAAATCTGCCCTTTTCTTCATGGTTGGACTCTACTATCAAGACAGCAAATTAGAAACCTAAGATTAAGAGGGGCTCAATTCTAACTAAATCTGGTAGTACTCTCACAGGCTCCTTTTGGTTCATACTGCCTGGTGACCTGGAAGCAATTATGACTTTAAAAAAAATGAAAGAGCCGGAAAATATTCATCTTGAAGCCTGGCCCTGAATCTGTCCTCAAGAGGATAGGCGTGGCCAGTAGACAGTTTAAGAAGGAGGGTTGGGTCGGTGATGACTAATGAGTAAAGAAAACCAACTTTGGGACCTACTACTCCAATAGAAATGCAGAGCTCCCTGTAAAGCTGCCATAGACAGAGGCAAACTTCATAGAGACCAAGGACAGGCCACTTTGGGAAAAGTAGCATCTAAGACACCCTCAAGACCAACAGAGAGCTAGACACAGTGGTACAAGCCTGTCATCCCAGCAATTCTAGAGGCTGAGACAGGAGGATTATAAATTCAAGTCCAGCCTCAGTACTTTAGCTACTCTGCCTCAAAATTAAAGCAAACAAACAAACTGCAGGGCTGGGGATATGGCTCAGTGGTAGAGCACTTGCCTAGCATATATGAGGCACTGGGTTTGATTCTTAGCACCACATAAAAATGAACAAATGAAGTAGAGGCATGATGTCCATCTACAACTACAAAAATTTTTTTTTTAATTTGCCAAGAGGGGTGACATATGTCTATAATCCCATGGCTCAGGAGTCTGAGGAGGAGGATCACAAGTTCAAAGCCAACTTCAGTAATTTAGTGAGGCCCTAAGCAACTTAGCAAGATCCTGTTTCAAAATAAAATGGGCTGGGGACATGGCTTGATGGTTAAGCACCTCTGGGTTCAATTCCTGGTGAAAAGAAAGGAAGGAAGAAAGGAAGAAAAGAATTAATTAATTAATTAATTTGAAAAGAGTTGGGGATGTAGCTCAGTGGTAAAGTGCTGTGGCTACATCCTCAGTACCAAAACAAACAAACAAACAAACAAAAAATGACCACAAGATCCAAGAGACATGAGATTTCAGAAATAAAACAAGAAAAAAAAGGGCATAACTTTCACTCAGTCACTGGAAGGCTTTTAAGAGAAGTCAAAACTTTTCAAAATCATTGTTTTCTATGGGAAAGTTTGCACAAAGTCAATAAGGAGAATGTACCAGGCTTTAGATATGGAACTCTTAGCACAGATCTCCCCCTCCTCGTTACTCTGCCTCCTTTATATATATTCAAAAAGAGAATAACATTCCCATTTTCCCTACTTCATTACATGTCCCAACCCCTGCCCCCCAGTGATAAAGTTCTCCAACTTAAATTGTTTTCTAGTTTAATCACTTCCCATAGAAGAGTTCTCTGGTATTCTTATGTTCTCCTTGGGCTCCTCCCATATCTAAAGCCCCTCCTCTTTCCCCACCACTAACCAATTATCATTCCCTCAAACTCAAGAGTCCCATATCATGCACCCATCACTTCCCTTCCCTTCATGAGAAAACAGGTTCCTCTACCACTGCACACAACTGCACACAACTGCATACACACAAAATCCATTACAAATAATTTGTAAGGTAATTAATCTTTTAACTTTATTTATTTATTTTGGGTACTGGGGATTGAACCCAGGGGCACTTCATCACTGAGCTACATCCTGAGACCTCTGAGACAAGGTCTTGCTAAATTGCCAAGGCTGTCCCAAAATTTGCAATCCTCCTGCCTTAGCCTCTGGAGTCGTTGGGATTACAGGCATGCACCACCACACCTGGCTTCTGTACATCCAACCTCTGTCTGACTAAAGCCATTCTAGTACTTTATAGTTCCCCCAGGTTTTTTTTTTTCTACTTACATGTTTCCACTGGTGTCTACAACAAAGATCAGACTTAAAAGGGACATTGCATCCCGTTCCCAAATACATTAATTCTTGTATCTACCACGAAGATTAAGTAGTTGCCTGCACACCATTCCTGCATGGACACCTTCATAGATTCCTTGGGTACCTCCATGTTTAAAAACCCTGCCTATAAACATTTATGAGACTGGATACAAAGGAATGTTAACTGTCTGTTAAACACATGAGAGCTTACTCATTCAAATTAATGTAGTTACCTCCAACATAGTCACCTCAAGAGGCTGGACATTTGTCTCAGTAACTGGGTGGCCAAGCCTCATAATCTTCCTGAGAGCTCCTGAGAACATTGCCAACCAAACCCATCCACATCATTTCAATCTCCTCACTACTTAGATACTGAGTCCCATTCTTTCAGAAGTGATATGATATTTAGTAATATCCAAAACCCATTCAGAACTATCTAATCAAACAGCACCTTGAAAAGTGATACACTCCAGGACCATCAGCCTTAACTGATAGAAATCTTGGAGGGCGATTCCAGTCCCCACTTCTCAGTCACCTCAGATCATCTTGATATGTCTCTTTACCAGGGTATCTGCCAAATGGGTATAAAGGAATCCCTACCTAAAACTGAGCTTGACATGAAAGCACTTAAATGAACCAGAGGTAATCTATTCCAATGATGAAGTAGGCCAAAGCAAAAGTTTTCATCTTTTACTTAACATTTTCTTTTTATTTATTTATTTATGCATTCCAATTCTTAATACACCATTATACCATAATTTATCATATCTCTGATTATATATAAGATATGTTGACACCAAATTCACATCTTCATACATGTATTTTGTATAATGATGAGTTACTTAACATTTTCATACCCCCAAATTGTTGTAGCTTGTCTACCCATTGCCATGATACTTTTTCCTATTATTCAAATAGTACTCACTTCCATTTCCTGCTGTTAAGAAAATGGTTCTACTCCATTTAAGGAAAATACCTCATCATAGCTTTATATCACACCAGGGCTCTAGCCACAAGATTTTATTCAACTTCTAGAGGTCACAGACATCTAGAAAACTTTAGCAAACATTGTGAAATTAATCAGCTCTTTTCAAAATGCAAAGACATCTCAACAAGTCACCCTAAATAAGTAGGGTCATTTTTTTTTGAGCACTTCTAATTCCTGCTAGACCATATTAAGAGTTGGCTTTCTTCATTCTTGGTCTTCAGCAGGACTCTGTGAATATTCAGTGTGTTTTCACACTCCAGAGTTGCATCACTGCAATATGACACTTGAATCCCTTTTGTGATGCTTCTGTGTCCTGCCTACCATGGACTGTGACAGTGGCCCTCTAATGTCTCCATTTCAGTATACTGCATTCACCATATGGGATTCCTCCTCCCCCAACTTTTATTTTGGTACTGGGGATGGAACTCAGGGGTACTTTAGTGTTACATCCCAGACAAAGTCTCACTAAGTTGCTTAGGGCCTTGTGAAGTTGCTATGGCTGGCCTGGAACTTGTGATCTCCTGCCTCAGCTTTCCAAGCCGCCAGGATTGTATCACCACACCTGGCTTTCTTTTTATTAATTTTTTTTATTTGTTCTTAGTTACACATGATAGTAGAATGTATTTTGACATTTTGTGTGTGTGTGTGTGTGTGTGTGTGTGTGTAATTTCTCATTCTCCTGGTTGTACATGATATAGAATTACATTGGTTATGTAATCATATATGCACATAGGACAGTGATGCCTAATTCATTTCTTTTTTTTTAAGTCTCCTGGACCTTGTACCTAAATTTTTGAAGAGACTATCATCAGGTTATTTTTTTCTGTTATCTCAACCCAGACCAAACTCAACTATGGATTCAACTAATTTATATATATATATATTGTTCATTCAAAGATATATCTATATCCCTTTCATTACACAATATTCACTGAAAAGATTTCAAACTCTCAGTATTGACTCAAGCTGCAACCAGTCCAAAGGTTTATTAGCCTGCCCCCAATAGTGTCTAGCATGATACAAGGCACACAACATGCATTCAACAAATAACTTGCTAAACTACTGGGAAAAACCAAATCCCTCTCTATGTCATCCAGAGACCAAATATTCCATGTAAAAAGCATTGGGTCTATGAATTCGTTTTACTTCCCTTGCTCTCATATAACTTTCTCATCTTTTCTTTATTTCTAAGATAACGACAGTTACAGAAATAAAATAAAACTGGTCCAAACAAAATAATAAAATCAACTTCCAACTATCTGAGTGTTCTTTAGCCACAGCTAATTTTTAAACCCAGCCGACTTATGGACTGCCTTCTGCCACCATCAGTAGGTGTGTGCTCAGGGAACAACTCATTTAAATATTTACCTAAACGGAATATTAATAGACAGGTAAATCTGCTAGGGGTAGCAGGATAGAGAATAATAATGCATTGCCGAAGTCCAACAGAAATTATTAATTTCAAGCAATCTACTACCTTCAGTTGACCTGTCATCAGTCTCTTCCTATACTGGCATAACTAACAGAGAGTTGACTGTTGGCACCAAAGTCCACTCCAACTACAGGAGTGGAGATTTACTTTACAGGCCACCATTTTTCTCTGTTCAGAGGTTTGGTTTGGGAAATCCAGAGCTATTTGGGGTATTATTTTCTTCCACTCAATCATTAATGAACATCCTTGTCATAGAGTCATACCAGGCCCAAGCTCTATCTACCAGCTTTTGTACAATTTCCAGATGTCAGGGACAGCTGGAAAGCCCAACCAGTCATAATTAGATACAGCAGCCCTTTTCAGAAAGCAACAGTTTTTTAAAATGTCACCTATGACCCAAAATGTCCCCCAAAGTTTTGACTGGATATACATTCTTCAGTTCCTGCACTGAAATATTAAGCAGTGTCACAGCACAGTTGTTAAAGAGGCTGCCA
Source organism: Ictidomys tridecemlineatus (assembly GCF_052094955.1). Lineage (NCBI taxonomy): Eukaryota > Metazoa > Chordata > Mammalia > Rodentia > Sciuridae > Ictidomys > Ictidomys tridecemlineatus. Next base: position 21,507,759 of record NC_135493.1, read on the forward strand.
CTTCCACCTCAGAGGTAGATGCAATGATGAGTCAAGCTATTTGTTCCTACCAAATTGTAAATGCTAAATGTATACTAATCCAACAGAAATATAGAGAAAGAGAACAGAGAATCAAGAGGGATACTCCGGAGCTATTGATGGCATTCATTCCACCACCAGGTTTACTACAAAGAAACAAAAAAGCAATGTCAGTCAGGCCTGGTGTGTCCTAAGTTCAAAGCCAGCCTCAGTAAATTACTGAAATCCTAAGCAATTTAGCAACACCCGTATCAAAATAAAAAATATAAAAGGGCTGGAGATGTGACTCAGTGGTTAAGTGCCCCTGGGTTCAATCCCTGGTATCAATCAATCAATCATTCAATCAATAGTAATGTCATAGGATGCAACTGAATAAGAAAAAATTAGATTATAGCTGGGCATGGTGGTGCACACCTGTAATCCCAGTGGCTCCAGAGGCTGAGGCAGGTGAGTCACAAGTTCAAAGCCAGCTTCAGCAACTTAGCAAGGCCCTGCACCTCAGTGAGACGATTTCAAAATTAAACATAAAAAGGGCTGGGGGTGCTGGGGTTGTGACTCAGCGGTAGAGTGCTCACCTAGCACGTGTGAGGCTCTTGGTTCAATTCTCAGCATCACATATAAATAAATAAAGGTATTGTGTCCAACTACAACTAAAAAATAAATATTAAAAAAAGGGCTGGGGATGTAGCTCAGTGGTTAAGTGGCCCCCTTGCATGTGTGAGGCTCTTGGTTCGATTCTCAGCACCACATATAAATAAATAAAATAAAGGTACTGTGTCCAACTACAACTAAAAAATAAATGTTAAAAAAGGGCTGGGGATGTGGCTCATTGGTTAAGTGCCCCTGGGTTCAATCTTTGGTACTTAAAAAATAAAAATAAAAATTAGATCATACTATAATAATAGATCCCATTTCTTGGGCACCTACTATGGGCCTGGCACCATAAACACTCAACTCATATAACCCTCACCACCCTGTAAGATTGGTATTACTATCTCCATTGTGTAGATGAGAACACTGAGGCTCAAGGGAATTAAGTGACTTGTTTCCTGCTACATAGCTAGGAACTTGAAAAGCAAGGACTCTAAATTATGGCTGTTATGTCTCCAAAGCCTTCGGTTAATTCAGATGCAGGCTAAAGTTCAAGAACCATCACTCTTGTACACAGTGGTACATACCTGCGATTCCAGCAACTCAGGAGGCTAAGGCAGGAGAATCACAAGTTCAAGGGTAGGCTCAGCAACTTAGCAAGACCTTGCCTCAAAAAATAAAAGGACTAGGGATGTAGCTTAGTGGTAAAGCATCTCTGGGTTTAATCCCTAGAACCAAACAAAAAATAATGAAAAAAAGAAAAAGAGTGAAAACTATTACACTACACTAACCTAGGCACAATAGAACCAAGTTAAAACTACATAGACTCGCCCACTATAACATTATCTAGTCATCTCATGGACTCAGGTATAGAGTACATCAACTGCCACAGAATCATAAGATACTGCATACTGCACAGAACTTAGAATAATGAAAATGTGCTTATTCTTGTCTCTGGACACCAGTGTTATAACAAAACTTGACTGTACCCTTAAATGGCACTAACATTATAATTTTTAGGCATACCTTAGTAATGAGGTAACCAAAATTTGTTTCTTAACAGACTGTCCATAAGGAAGCCCAAAACACAAAGCTCTGCCTGCTTATTACTCTCAATTCTTCATGTACCCTTAGCTTAAGACCTTCTTAAAATCCAAACAAAGGCATCCTGCCTCACATACTCTGATGGGTAAATCTGAAAATTACCACATTTTACAAATAATAAGTCACCTCTCTTCAAATTCATCACAATTCATTAACCAGGAAAAATATGACCTTGACATGTAGCCTGCAGTTACTTTAAAAAAATGATCCAATTTTAGTTGCATTCAGTGGCACAGGCCTGTAATCCAAGCAACTCAGAAGGCAGAAGCAAAAGGATAGCAAGTTCAAGGCCAGCCCCAGCAACTCAGCAAGACCCTATCTCAAAATAAAATATAAAAAGGGCTAGGATATAACTCAGTAGTAAAGAAACCCCTGGGTTCAATCTCCAGTACTACAAAAGAAAATCCATTTTTAAATGTTTTATGTTTTTATGAAGAGTAGATTCTGCTTAAAAAACAAACAAACATGGGAACTACAACAGCTCTTTTGAATTATGACAGAAACAGTTAAATTTTTCTCTTGACCAGAATGTAACTTAAGTTCACCAAAAGAGTTTTCATAATAAAAGATTGTTTTAAAGTTATGAATGGTGGGAAATCCTATGATTTAGAAGGAGAACAGTTTCTATCTACATCATTTTAAGGACAACCATTCAAAAACTGGCATTAATAAAGCCTAGTTTGTGAGATCACATAAAAATACTGTCCTAGAATCCTCGTGGCAGAAAGGTAGATTCCTTATTTCCTCCCTCTTTAGCTGTCCTGACACTAAACATTATGGCAAGCATGGACTCACACCAATTTTGAACTTTAGCATTAAGAAATTTCCTTTCTTGCTGGGTGTGGTAGTGCACACCTGTAATCTCAGCGGCTTGGAGGCTAAAGCAGAAGGATCACGAGTTCAAAGCCAACTTCAGCAACTTTGTGAGGCCCTTAGCAACTTAGCAAGACCTGTCTCAAAAATTATAAAAAAAAAAATTTAGAAGGCTGGGGATGTGGTTAAGTGTCCCTGTGTTCAAACCCTAGTACCAAAAAAAAAAAAAAATCCTTTCTTGCCTGGCACAGTGGTGCACACCTGTAATCCCAGTGTCTTGGGAGGAGAAAGCTTTCTTCTTGAAAACTTGAAGGTCTGGGTTCTTCCCTCCCCTGTAATGTAATCATCATTGACTTTTCCCCTTTCCTGCCTATTTTATCTCAAAATTTTCACTTTCCTTAGCACTCTCTATTCCCCTCTAGTGTTCACTTTCCCACCTGAACTCAATCATGAATTCCTTTCTCAGAATCTCAGGATGCCTAGCCCTAGAAAAGCAGCTCTCTACTCCCTATGGCCATTCTACTGCATACCAAACTTAGTTCAGTCTACAATCACTGAACAACTGGCAAATGTCTTCTAGTCCATCTTGATTAAGCCTTTCCTCTGTGCCTCTACTTCATTCCCCTATTTTGGCCCAAGGTTCTCATGCCTCTGTTCTTTAATTCTGTTTCACTCTAGAATTTCCATCACTTACCTCCTCATATCTAGGATCCCTCCCACTTGCAGGCTGGAAAAACTGGTATATTCCCACTTTTTCTCTTCCTTTTAAGGCCATTCTATTTAGGATAGTGAATCCCTTTCCCCATTCAGTAGCCTTTCTTTAGTCCAGATTTCCTAATGAACGCTTAGACTTACAAGCCCTGGAACCCAGCTCCTCTCCTTTCTAGGCCTTCCCAGAGAAGTGGCTACCAAAGGTAAGTTTTCACATTCTCCAACACCAGCTCCAAATGACACCTGAGACTTTCACATTTTATTCCTCTTTTTTTCTTACACTGTACATTTTTTCACTTGTATACTCTAAGTTCTCTGTTTCCTTATGGGTAATTATATTTATATTTCCTCCTATATGCCAGTTTCTCCCCAACCTTACTTCTGTCCAAGATCTTCCTCCTCTCTTGCCCCAAACTTTGGGATTTCAGCATGAAAGTACAAAGAGCCGAGACATTCTTTGAACTTTTTTTTGAAGGGGGGGCAGGTACTGGGAATGGAACCCAGAGGTGCTTTCTACTGAACATTCCCAGCCCTTTTTTATTTATTTTTATTTGTTTATTTAGGTACTGGGGATTTAACCCACATCCCCAGTCCCTTTGATTTTGAGACAGAGTTTGGCTAAATTGCCGTGGTTCACCTCTAACTTGTGATCCTCCTGCCTCAGCCTTCTGAGTCATTGAGATTACAGATGGGTACCACTGTGCCCAGCTTCTTCAAACTATTTTTTTGAAAACATTATCCTAAAGGTTTCAAGGTGTTACCTCTTCCTTAGTTGCTACTCACACAGGTATAGTGATGGTCACCTTTGTTCCCCCTTTGCTGGACAACCAACCCTCTTCCTGACTTCTCTTTTTGCCTTCCTTCTAATGGTCCTTTTCTCACATGATTCTGTTTCTCCCAAAGAAGCCCTCCCTAAAACTCATATTCCAGACTCATCACACTAGAAGATCTTCCCCACCTGTACTAAATATTTTTTTCCTATTTAATGAACTACATCATGAATAAGGTAGAGACACCCCCCCTTCCTCAGGATTCCCTGTACATTCCAAGAATATTGAACATCTAGGCCACTAAAAAAGGGATCCTCCCTCTCCCTACACTTTCCTGGCAAATCCAAACAGCAAGATCCACATGAGTACCCTTGGTACAGCCACCATTTCTTCTGGAATTCCTTTCCACTCTGCCCAACCCAGATGCCAACAGCCAAGCTCGCCAGGGCCTTAGCTTTCCTCTACCCTATCCCAATAATTAGCCACCCCCTCCCTATTGCTCTAAAGAACTAGTCCTTAACCCAAATATCAGCATCCCTGCCCCTTTCTCCATCAATGATAAATCCAATCTTCATGTTGTCAGAGTCAGAATAAAAGGAAACCTGCCTACTTCTTGCTGCAAAACTGATAGCAGGAGCAGTTCTTCTACAGTCAATTTTAGTAACGCTCTGTGCCTCAAGGCCTGTGACTCTTGTCCCCCATAGCCAGCCCAAGGGCAATTACCTCAGTTATCCTATCAAAAGATATCCGACTACCAATATCCCCATGATACAAGATAGCCATGTCCCTCTGACTCACCAAGTCCCCTGCTCCTCACAGTTCCCCCAGTCTTTCCTACTAATTTTGCTTCTCCCCTCAAAACTTTACAGGTTCCTCCTCAACCTTCCACTTCTATTTGGAGCCTCTGAGTGATTCTCAAAATTGGATTATCCCATTTAATCCCAAGTGGAATCTTCCGAATTTCTTTCCTACATACAGTCATCTTCAGTACCACATAGTGACATCACCATCCAATTTGAGTACCCTAAATTGCCCCAAATATCCTCCATTGTGCCACATACTATTTCCCCCATAATAAAGCTCCCTCAATCCCACCATTCAAGGACAAGAGAGATAAACAGAGAACTAGATGATCTTTCAAGTTTCCTTTCATCCTTGGTTTTTTTTAATTATCAACCTAATTCACTCCCAGCTCCAATGCATCCCCCATTTACTTCTCCATAAAACATTTCATCAGTGTGATTTTGGAGAAACAACCTTCTGAGTTGAAAGAAGCATGGAGCTAACCATTGTAACCTACAAGTGCATACCCAGAAGTCTCACCAAAGCTTTTTGCAACTGTGCTGCACCTCTGTGCCACAGGGACGACCTCCAAATCGCCTTGAGAGTATTCAGCTGTAACACGAAGTTACAGGCCCCCTTGCCACACTCATGCAAAGAGCCCCTTAAACCCTGAGCTAGACGTGTGCTCAGCAAGAGATGCCTGCCCTTACTAAAGTCTACTCTAGGAAATGCCAAGAAGGAGTAAGTATCACCACGTCGACAGTTTTTATCATCCAACATTGAAAATTTCAAAACAATAAAACAAAAACAGTGCTTCTGGGGGGGGTGAGTTGCAAGCGGAACAGAAAGACCCCCACCGGCCTGTGCCTTTGGCCTCTTGGGTTTGCAGCTTTCCCTCCCGTCTTTCCCCTCGATCATACCTTTTCCTACAACAATCTCCCGCACCTCCATAACGATAAATCCCCAACTGTGGTGTGGCCGGCTCCTCCCTGCCGGGCCCCGGACATCCCTCTGGCCCAGCCCTCCTCTCAGCAGGACCCATAAGAGGAGGGCCCCCTTCACCGTCCAGTTCACCTCCCTATCTCTTCTCGGGCCTCCGGGCGCCCCTGCAGGGCTCTGTCCCGAAACCGAACCTCGAAGATCCAAGCCCACGAGGCCCGTCGCGGGACCCACCGCCCCTCCTTCTCCCAGCACCTCGTCCTCCATGCACCCGGCCCCCGGGGCGCCTTGTCGTCGTCGTCCCGGCTCGTACCGCCCCCCGTCGGGGGCTCCACCCCCCGCCTGCCCCCGCCCCCAGGACGGCCCCCTCCCCACTGCGCGCCGCCTGCGCCCTCTGCCCCGGCACGGGACTCTCTTTGGCCTCCGTTCTCCGCCCAGAACCGGTGGCAGCGGCAGCGGCAACGGCTGCGGCGGCCCCAGCAGGAGCAGCAGCGGCGGCGGCAGCGGCGGCGACCGCGGCGGCAGCAGCGCCGCCCCGGCCCCGCCCCGCCGCCCGCCGGAGCCCCACGCCCCGCCCGCCCGCCCCGCCGCCGGACTGCTCCCCCCGAAAGCCCACCACGAAGCCCCCCCACTCCCTGCCCGCGATCTGCTCGAATCCAGCTCCGCTGGGCCTGCTGTCCGTTCCTCACGCCCCTTAGGACCCGGGGTGGGGGAGCCCTAGGGTTCGCGGCCATCCCTCTCCCTCCTTCTCCTAGGGCCGGGGGATTGCCCCTGATCCCGAAACCCGGCCCCGTAACCGGAGCCTCCCTCCTTCCAGCCCTGAGCTTCGCTCAGACCCCTAGCCTCCAGGCCTGGCGCGAAGCTGGTGGAGGGCTTGCACGCCGGATCTCCCCCATGGCTTGCCGGGGCTAATATGAATTACCCCCGATCTGATCCTCCTTCAATTTAAGCCCCCCTCCCCGCCGCGCCTGGCCCGGCGGCCCCCGCCCCTGGAGCGAGGGCAACCGAGCCAGGGCGCTCCGAAGTCATCCCCCGCCTTTTTTCTAGGGACTCGGATAATTGCCCCTGCCCCCATCACAGCACTCCCACTCCCGAACCCAGGCCCCGCCGCCACCTAGGGGTACCCCTTACCCTACGGTTCCCGCACCCCAGCACAGAGGAGAAAGCAGCCCTGAAAGAGCACCCGTCGCACCTCCCCTCTGAGGTTGGAGGGGTTTTTCTCCTGGTCTCTTCAAGACTTCATTACGGACATCCCCCCCCCCCAAAAAAAACCAGCCTTTTCTCGCCCTGCCCTGCTGGCCAGCCTTCCTTCTGATCGTCGGATCCTTGGATCCGGGGTTGGGGCCAGGTAGTTAAGAAGACCGTAGCCTCAACCTCCCTTTCCGAGGAGGAGTGGGGTAATTCCTATGGTTCCCCCCCAAGATCAACCGACCCCCGTTTCCATGGAGACCCCCGCCCAGCCGGGAAGAAGACTCTCAGATCTTGGCGAACAAGTCTCACCTGGCTAAGAGAGAAGGGGGTCGAGGAGGGGGTAGGGCAGGGCAGGGATGGGGTACGAAGGTGGGAAGTGGTGGGGAGCTGTCCTGAAGGGAGGGGCGAAGATAGAGCGAGCTCCAGGGAGCGATACGTCCGGGGACACGAAGAGGACGGCGCCCCCGGGGGGCAAGCAGAGCGGCTGCGGGGCGAAGAAGGGTCAGGGTTGGGGAAAGGCTTAAGATAGAAAGAAGCGGGTGGGGGAATACGAAAAAGCCGGGGAGTCAAAAGGGGTGGAGGGGTTGGGGGAGAGAAAAAAAAGACGCACCTGTTCCCGGGTCGGCTCCGCGGGGAAGCTCAGGCCGCCACCCGGGCTCTCTCTTACCCCCTTAGAACCGCCGCCCGCCTAATACTGCCCCGATCAGATGCCCCCCTCCGCCCCTTATCGCCACCGACCTCCTTCTCCTCTCTCGCGGCGGCGGCGGCGGTCGGACTCTAGGAACTGAGAGGAAGAAGGGAGGGCTCAGCAAAGCGGAGGAGAGACAGAGCCACACACTGGCAGCAGCCGCGGCGAGCGAAAGAGTGAGGGGGAGAGCGGTGTGTGTGTGTGTCTGTGTGCGAGCGAAGCCTGGTGAAGTGGGTGCCGGTCGCAGGGCTCGACGGGAAGTGGAGTCCGGCCGGGTTCGCGGGCGGCGCCAGCCCGCTCTCCACAGGACTACAACTCCCAGAATGCCGCCTACGCGGGTGGGGGAATGGAGAGGAGGAGGCGAAGGGAGGGAGAGAGCAAGAGAGGGGAGGGACGAAAGCTGGGAGCAAGCGGCGGCGAAGGGGGCAGAGCCAAGCAGCCCCGGTGACACTGGGAGGGGAGGGGAGGAGGAGGGGATCGCTGCGAGAACCGAGTGGATTCCGGAGAAGGAGGCAGCGGTAGCTGCAGCAAGCCGGGCAAAAAGCTAGACTCCTGGGAGAGGTGGAGGCACTCAAATCCGCCGGGCTGCAAGAGCCCCACGCCCCCCCCACCTCGACGCCCCTCAAGAAGGAGGTTGAGGAAGGGAGATCATCAGTACGCTTCGACCAGGGATTTCTCTCCCTTTCTTCTAACGCTCCCCACCTCATGCCCCGACCTGACTTTCTTAGGCCACTGGTGCCCGATCTAGTGTGCAAATCCCAAGACCCTTGATCTACCCTGCCTGGCAGCACAGAGCAGACACGTTCAGTCCCCTTCTCCCAGGGGCCTGAGGGAGGCTCCCCTTGCACGCAGGGCGTGACTCTCCCATTCTTCCCGCCCCCCCCCCGTCGTCGCCAACCCCCATCTCCCTCCCCGGAACCCCTCCTCCGAAGCCAGGGCTAGCCTCTCCCCGCGCGAAGGAAGAGTCTGGGGGCGACTACCCACGCCCTCCCCTAAACTGGGTCCCTACCCACCAGTGACCCCTTAGTATTGCCCCCCTCACCGAAGTAATAGTGGGGGCGACCCGAGTTGGACTGGTGGCTACTTTCCCTCCGAGACTAGCTGTCCTTCGCCACGCTGATCCTGTGTAAAGATAGAAAAGCACATTAATACTCCCGTCCCCCCTCCCCCTCCAAGTTCGGATCCCCATGGAAGCCGCTAACAGTAAAGAGAGGTTGGTAGTGGAAGTGAGCTGGGGGTGAATCCCAATCCTCAACCCCCATCCCAGATATGAAAATCCAGTGATCTGTCCTTTTTCCTTAAAAGCCATCAAAACAGCTTGGGGGGTTATCTAAACCCCAATGTCCAACCCCTCGAAAAGACGCTACCTTGTAGGAATAAGATTCGAAATGGGCTGTCCCCACGGGAGGGAAAGTATACCCTCTCGTCGCCGTCCACCCACTAAACACATACCCCTAGGAGAATCAGATGGCCAAGGAAGCGGAGGAGGCGGTGGGAGTGCTGGAGAGTGAAAGGATTGTGGCGAGGAGGGTCCCCGGCCCCCAGAGAGCAGAATCCAGATGCTAAAGGGTGGGTGGGGGGTGCGGCATAATTGCAGACAGTGTCTTTCCTCGCTTTTCCCGGAATCAACACTGAACACCGTCTAACACGCAGAGTTGCTTACCAGTCAGTCCCCTAGCCCCATTTGTGCGCGTGGGGCGGCCAGAGCCCGGCCGGGAAGCCCGGGCACAAACTCCGCGGAAGCTGGCCTTCGCCGCCGCCGCGCTGCCGCGGGCCTCCCTCCCTCCGCTCGCGGCCCGGCCGATCTACCTTCGCCCCCGGCCGAGGCCAGACCCCGCTCGCAACTCCACGCCCCTACTCCACCCCCGGGTCCCCCTCCCCTCGCCCTCTCCCCGCGGGTCCGGCCCAGCCCCTAGCGCCGCCCCGCCCTACCGCTCGGTCCAGAGCCCAGCAAGTGCCCCGAACTCGCCCCCCGCCCCCACGCCCAGGCCAGTCCTGCCGGGCCTGGTTTCCCCTCCCGCCGCGCCCCGCCCCCGAATCCACGTCCTACTTCACCACCCAACTCGGCCCGGTCTGGGTTCGGCCCGCGCCCACGCCATCGGAGTGCCTGGTTCGGTCCGGTGTACGGCCACCCACCCCGCCCTTGTCTGGGTGCCGGCCTGGCCCGCTGCCTGCGCCGCCGAGCCGGCCCGAGCGCGCGGTACCGGTCCCGGTCCGGATCCGGGTGCCGGCCTCGGTCCTGACGGCGTTGACGCGTCTCGCCACGAGGGCTCGGTTCACGCAAGATCCGAACCCGCGGGAGGTGGGGGCCGCGTAAAGCAAGTTTCTTTATCCTCCCCCTGCCCCCGCCGCAGAGCCACGCCGTTCCCCCCCCACCCGCCTCACAGCGCCCCCTTCACCTGGGCAGAGCCCCCTGGCTGCTGTCGCAACTTTGCTCTTCTCCACGCCGCCTGGGAAGCGGGCGAAGCGAGAGGAGGAGGGAGGTGGCAGGGGGTGCTGGGATCAGGCCGCTGGGCTCTGGGAGGACACGTGGGGGAGGAGGGGAAGAAGGAGGAGGAAGGGGGGGCGGGCCTGCAGTTCTCGGGGCTCCCCCTGCCAGCCCCGGGGAAGCCGGAACCTCGCCGGGCAGCCACAGACCCCGCACTGACCACCGGGGAAGAACGGAGGCACCTTCCCTGGCCAGCCCCTGGCTCCGGAAAGGCGGGGGGGGGGGTGCGAGCGTTTTCGCTCACGGTTTACGTGTGACTATCTCTCCCGGTTTTGCCTCAGTCTATGTGGGAGGGCGGGGGTCTTGCCTGTGGGGTGAACGCCCCCACTGGATGCCCCGCCCCTTCCCCGGCCCCCCACCTCCCCACCCTGTGCGACCTCGGTGCGTGGTTCTGGCGCTCCAGCACTGAGGCCGCCCGCGGGCGCAGCCCCAGCCCCGGCGCCGAAGTGGGACAGGTGCTGGAGACGGAAAACGCTGGGGCTCGCCGCCTTGCCTCGCGACTCCGGAGCGGCCCACCCTTCGTGGCAACCTCCGGGTTGCAAACCCCTTTGGCCACTCTCGGTGGGCAGCCCCTGTCTGGGTGTGGAGGCATGGGGGTGGCAGGAGACCCGAGGGAGGAAGGAAGAGGAGGGGGACGAAAGGTCTGTAAACGGGGAAGCCTGCACGACTAGGAGGTGAAAACCCAGCTCAAAGAAGACTCAGCTTCTGTCCGCTTTTGTGGGGCTCTTCAACCACCAAACTGAGCCCCTTGACCCTTACCCTTTACCCTAATGATTCCCCGCCTGGCCAAAGGAATAAATCCTTGCGTGTGTTTACGTCCCAGGCCATCCCTGGGACTGAAGGTCTCAGAAGCTTGCGGTCCACATTCGAACTCTGGTGACTTTACATTAACTCCGAGGAAAGCTTGCGAAGGAACTGAAGCTGCCTGCCAGCTTGCTTTCAGACTTAGGGTGTTTCTTAGCAGTTTCGACCCTGAGTCGGTGATGGGGACTTCAAAGCCATCGCCTCAGCCTAGAGGGTATTAGGGGAGGTGCCCAGCAGTTCCTGACGGATTCATTGCTTTGTAAACGGAATGTGAAATGAATAGCAGGAATTGGGGGAAAAAATCTTTACGTGCAAATATATTGATATTATTCGTTATGTATTTATCTATACTAAGGAAGTCAGAGGGTCATTTGCACTAGAAGGAAGCCCTGCGGATTAAGGTCTTCCTCCTCCTCCTCCTCCCTGCCCCACCCCACACGTTCTCTTAGGCCAGAGGTTCCATGTCTAAGCTAGGGGGTGTCTTCTCTCCTTTGGGAGGACTTTACAGGTGACAGTTGAGACTTGCCTGGTATATTTCCCTCACCTTGTCTGAGGGATAAGCATGAGTATGGGAGCAAGCTAACTAAGGCTGCAGTGTCTTTGCTGTTGCCTGAGGCCTGGTATTCTATAACCCTCTTATTTGTCCTCATCAACCTCAAAATTTGTTGCCAAGGAGGTGGTCATACCCTGATCATAGTATTCTGATTTGGCAACTGCTTCACTAACTGGCCACGCCCACCCTCCCATGCACTCCGCCCCCATACAGCCATAACACACACTGGTTAAAAAGTGTTTGGCCTAAATTGCACCAAGACAAAGTGAAGATTTGGAAAATATATGTTTAAGCTAATCAACATAAACTCGAAATACATTACCAAGGGGTAAATTTCCTCCATTGGGCCTGATAATGCAGACCCCACCAATTCTGCTCTGATTGAAGTTGGCTGTCTTCACTGATTTTAATTAAGCTAATAGTTACTAAATCTCTTAAGGCCTTAGGAACTTAGGGCTACTTTGCTCCTTGGTTTGAGCTTGAAATGGTTTCTGGACACCTCAGATTGCATAGTCTCACCATTTGGCTGCATCATTTATCTGGCGAAATGAAGGTTGGGGCAAGATGGTTGTTTCCTGGCTGAAGCTCTAGCTTCTCTGAGCCCTTTCCTGTTGGGGGCCAGGCTTCCTGCCTTACAGGAGATGATGGGAAATCAAGGATCAGGGTGGGAAGAGCTGTGGGAAACCTAGTAAAGAATGTAGATATTAATGATTATTTTATTTGAGGGTAGAACCACAACATAACCATAATAATATCTTTATACAACATCTGAATGTGAACAAAGCCCTTTCTCTTGTGTTATTTCATTTGTTTCTCACTAGGACCCTCAACTTTGTACTTGAGGAAACTGAGATTCTGAGCATCTCTGAGTGACTTGCTCAAGGTCACGTGACTAGTGAGTTCCTGAGCCAGGAATCAACCCAGTAGTCCTACCTCTCTACATCCAGAGTTCTTCAATATGCTATAGCACCTCCATTTTATGCCAAAATAGCCTCTTTCAAGCAGATTGTTTTCCCTCATTATTTCTCTCATCAATAATATCTACTGCCCCAGGCCAGAATGCTCAGAAAAACGACTTGGTACAATTAAAAGAGGATTATTTGGGGGGAGTTCTAAGGACCAGATCCTTGTGCTATCTTGTCAATAGCTAGCATTAGGACCTCAAGCAAGCCCTAATGTTGGATTGAACAGTAGTGCCAGTCTGATGTCAGGTACTATGCTTTGTGTCTTCCATCCCTCCCTCTAAAATATGGAAATCAGTGTACCTACCCTACTTTCCTCATAGGAACACCCCATGAGCATCAAATGAGGTATGGATGGGAAAGAGTATTGTATACCATAAACCACTGGACTCATACAAAAGTTCTAAGCAGCACCACATCCTTCCTAAGTGTAGCACAGAAATCTTGGACAACACCGCCTGGGCCCTGCTCTCCTGAAGCTTACCAGATGAAGCAGGGCATTTGGGGGTCCCAAGGTAATTTAGGTTCCTAACCAAATTCTGACTAAATTCACAGGATAATTACTTTAATTCACTGCTTTGTTCTGCAATCAGAAGCCTTGTCTTACTAGTAAAATAGCATAGCCCTCTGACCAAAAAAATTCCCATTCTTCAATCTATAAAGTTATCAGAATGAAACAAATTTGGAACTTCTGGTTGTCCCTTCATTCTCAGAGCCTCATTCAATTGCAGGTGAAGTCAGGTGTGGCACATAGGATCTCAGGAGAGGTGAAGGGTTCATTCTAAGTCACCTCAGCTAAAAGGGAATGGGGGTGGGGGGCCGCAGGGAGGGAAGAGTATGAAAAGAACCTTGCGAGCCCCCCCAAAAGTGATTACATGAGACACTCTGTGCTCTCTAGTATTTCACTTATGTTCCAGGGCAGAGATGGAGGTGGGGAGGATTTCTTGGTCCTATTTGCTAGTCCTAAATCTTGACCACACCAAACCTGTTGCAACTGCTGCTGCAGATGCATTCTGGCAGCCTACTGCATGTGGAGTAGTAAGACCTGGCTTCCTAAAAACAAACGACTAAGGAATATATGCCTTCTGAGAGCCCTGAGTCTAAATGGGGAAACAGTATGTCTGGTTAAACTTAACTCTGTAAACAACCAACAATCTTTCTGGATTTTATAGACAAAAGGGGCAAAATGAAGAAGGAGGCTAAAATTGCCCAGAGGCCTCACCAGGTCAAGCCCCTCAGCTGTCTGGCCACGCCCCTCTTCCTAAGACTTCTAAGCTCTTCACAAGGTTGGTTTTGTTTTCTTTTCTTTTCTTTCTTTAAATCAAACACACATTCTTAGAGGTGGAAGGGAAATGATCGGCCTCAAAAAACTGATCATGGATGCTCACGGTGGACAAAGTCAAGTCTATGAACCTTCATCTTGCTTTTAGGGCCCTCTCTAATCTAGTTCCTGTCTTGGTTCCTTCCATGTCACTCACAAGCCCACTATTTTGCCCAGAACAGTCCTCCTGCCATTCCCTGGACAGGACACACATTTTTCCAGTTTATTGAAATCTCACACAACTGATCAAGCCCTATTGCATGCTGCCTTCCCTGGCCTCCATACTCTTGGTAGAAATAAGCCGCTCCTCTGGGGTATCCCCACAGTACTTAGCTTGTCCCTTTAGTTAGTACTTTTATGTTTTGCCTGTTTCTCCAAATTGATCTGAAGTTCTTTGGATGAAGAGACTCAGTATTTCTCATCTGTGTATGAATCTCCTTCCTGCCTTCCACAGACCCCACATTGGTCCCTCACAGTAGGACCTCTACAAATGCTTACACCAATGTACCAATCTATTCCCCTGATATTACAGTGGGAAGCTGAGATACAGATCTGGCTTCCAGTTTTGGCAATTTTTTTTGTACCAGGGATTGAACCCAGGGGCACTTAATCACTGAGTCATACCCCCAGCCTTTTTTGGTATTTTATTTAGAAAAAGGGACTTGCTTAGAGCCTCACTAAGTTGCTGAAGCTGGCTTTGAACTTGCCATCTTCCTGCCTCAGCCTCCCGAGCTGCTGAGATTACAAGTATGTGCCACCATGCCTAGCTCAAAGATTCATTTTTAAGTCTTGGTCTCTTTAGTCTTTTTCTTCCCATTTAGTGTTTTCACAAACTATCTATGAAGTTAAACAGGCATGATTTAAATCCTGGCTCTGCCACTTCCTGGTGATAGCAACCTGGACGCTTAACTATTCTCTGAGCCTCAGTTTCCGTATTTATAAAATGGAAGCTGATAAGTATCTCCTGAAACTGTAACAAGGATCAAATGATTCTTGTATGTGAAGCACTTAGAACAGTGCCTGGCATCTAGTAGACACTCCATAGCAGTTTTTTGTTTGTTTGTTTGTTTGTTTGTTTTTAGTGGGTGGAGTCTTTAAAGAATTTAGAATTTGAGAGCATCTGCTTCTTTTTTTTTTTTTTTTAAGAGAGAGTGATAGAGGGAGAGAGAGAGAGAATTTTTTAATATTTATTTTTTAGTTATTGGCAGACACAACATCGTTGTTGGTATGTGGTGCTGAGGATCGAACCCGGGCCGCACGCACGCCAGACGAGCGCGCTACCGCTTGAGCCACATCCCCAGCCCAGCATCTGCTTCTTTCAAGCACAAAAATAAATAAACCTGAATGTAAAGAGAAAGAGAGGTGTATTTTTGGCAAGGGAAATGGAATAAAGTTGAACAAGACCTTTCAGTAAAATGATTACCTCTTTCCCCAAAGAATATTGAGAATAGCACCCAGATCAGGAGTCCATGTTAGTAGGTGCTCAACAAATTCCACTGAATTTGAAGCAACTGCAATTCCTCTGGGTGTGGTGGTGGCTCTGTGCATTTATGATTCTTTATAGACTTAACTGAGGTGTCCTGGTCAACCCACAATATGCCATTAAAAAAAAAGCCTACAGCACCTAATATTCTCACATATACCATTCTCTTTTTTCCCATCACATACACTATTCTTGATCCTATCCATAAGCCTACACGTGAGCCCCCACACCTGGCTAAATTCTTTAACCCTATAGCTATGAAGCTTCTCCCACTGCTTTGGCCTCTGAGAACCCCTCCCTTCTCTGAATTCTTAGTCCCATAGCTAAGAAGTGCAGTTTGGCACTTTGGTGCTTTTCTGTGCTCTGTGCCTTAGTTCAACACTCCTCTGGGCACCTTGTCATGGAAAACAGTGTTCCCCACAATGCCTGGCAGCATTAGAGAAGAGAGCAATGCATTAATGCTTTGGGATTGACCAGCAAGTATGTGTTCTTGGGAGAAATGTGGGCATGAGTCCTTGCAAGTCCCACCTACAGTGCCCCCAACCAACCCTCTGTTCCCACAAACTTTGTACTTACCAACCACTGGCATGATGTTCAGTCTTTTCAGTAGCCATTTGATTCTTAGGAAAAAAAAAATTTATTTTTATTTTTTTTGGTACTAGAGATTTAACCCAGGAGCACTTTACCACTGTGCCACACCTCCAGCTCTTTTATATATTTTATTTAGTGACAGGGTCTTACTAAGTTGCTTAGGACCTCACTAAATTGCTGAAACTGGTTTTGAACTCACAATCCTTCTGCCTCAGCCTCCTGAGCCACTGGGATTACAAGTGTGCACCACCATACCCAGCCCATTTTAATTTTTATTCTGAAACTAAAGTCTCAATAAGTTGCTTAGGGCCTCACTAAGTTACTAAGGTTGTCCTCAAATTTTGTAATCCTCCTGCCTCAGCCTCCTGAGTCACTAGCATTACAAGTATGTACCACCTCACCCAGTTCTTAGATTTTTTTTTTTTTTTTTTTGGTACTGGGGATTGAACCTAAGGAACTCTATTACTGGGTTGCATCCCTAGCCCTTTTAATTTTTTTTATTTTGAGACAGGTCTTACTAAGTTTCCCAGACAGGCCTTGAACTTGAGATTCTTCTGCCTCAACCTCCTAAGTTGCTGGATAACAGGCCTGCATCACCATACCCAGCTGTCTCTTAGATTTTCTAAGTATCTGGACAACAAGAGCCATGTTTTACCTTGTCCTCCACATGGCCCAGCCTGGAGCTTCCAACATTAATAGCATTGTGTAAGCACATAGTTTTGCTGCTATAGATAACTCAGTAAAGATATCATTCTTATTTTGGGTGTGTGTGTCTCTGTGTGTTTATATGTAGTCACATGTGTCTGCTCTTGTTCAGTAAACTAAGGAATTCTAGAGGAGGAAATGTCCATCTTGGGAAGAAAGTTAGAAGATGATTCAAAAATAAGTTAAGCCAGGTGCAATGACACACACCTATAATCCCAGTAACTATGGAAGTTTGAGGCCAGCATCAGCAATTTAGGGAGAACCTGTCTCAAAATAAAAATAAAAAAGACTGGTACTATAGTGCTATAAAAAACAAAACTAAAACAACAACAAAATAAAATAAAATAAAAAGGGCTGTGGAATTAGTTCAGTGGTAGAACACTTGTCTAGCATAAGCAAACCCCTGGGTTCAATCATCAGTGCTGCAAGAAACCACACACACACACAAAAAAATATATATCCATATATATATATGATTTGGATTTTTTTCAAAATCCATGCAATGAATTTCTGCCCTCAATACACATTCAGTCTATACTCATCAATTTTTCTCAAACCTTAATATGCATTAGAATCAACAGGGTGTGGGGATTGTTGTTTAAATTCAGATTCAGGGTTGAGAGTAGCTCAGTGGTAGAGCATGAGATCAGCACTTTTAAAGCCCTGGGTTTGATCCCCCCACCCCCCCAAAAAAAAACAGATTCCAAGGCACCCTCCCCCACAGGGCGTTATTAAATGGGTCTGGGGTAATGTCTCTTTCTTTGTATTTCTGACTATCTCTACAGTAAATTCTGAGTCAGCAGGTTCTTGGACTAGACTTTGAAAGACACTGAACACATTTTCCATTTTCATCTTCACCAGAGATCCTCTAACTTTTCACTATCAGACGGTTTATTATTTCTTTCCCCATTTAAAACACAGTTATGCCAGGTGCTGTGATTCAGGTCTGTAATCCCAGCAGTTTGGGAGGCTGAATCAGAAGGATCACAAGTTCAAAGGCAGCCTCACCAACTTAGCAAGATCCTAAGCAACTTAGCAAGAGCCTAGCTCAAAATAAAAAATAAAGGGCTGAGGATGTGACTCAGTAGTTAAGCGCTTCTAGGTTCAATCTCTGGCACAAAAATAAAATTAAAAATTAAAAAAAAAACCCTCACAGTTATTTGACACTTAGTACGTGCCAGACACAATTCAGAGGATTTTACAAATTTTAAAAATCTTATTTATTTATTTATTTGTTTATTCATTCATTCATTCATTAAAAAAAATTTTTTTGTAGTTGTAGATGGACAACATGCCTTTATTTTGTTTATTTTTTTTTATGTGGTGCTAAGGATCGAACCCAGTGCCTCACACAGGCTAGACAAGGGCTCTGCCACTGAGCTACAACCCCAGCCCTCACTCATTCATTTTTGGTACATTTAACTCAGGGGTGTTTTATCACTGACCTACAGCCCCAGTGCTCTTTTTAAACTTGCAATCCTCCTGCCTCAGCCTCCCAAGTCACTGGGATTATAGGCATGCACCATCATTCCTAGCAGGATTTAAAAATATTAACTCATTTAGTAATCATAACAAACCTTATAATGTAGATACTATTATCCTTCCCCATCTTTTTTTCTTGAGATGGGGTCTTACTATATCATCCAGGCTGGTTACAACCTCCTGAGCTCAAGTGATCCTCCATCTCAACCTCACAAGTGCTGGGATTATGGGCTCATGCCACCATGCCCACTTACAGATGAAGAAATTGAAATACAGAGAAATTTAGTGACTTGTCCAAGGTCATTCAGCTAACAAGTTTTTTTCAATTAAAGTCAAATTCATATAATATAAATTAGCCATTTTAAAGTGTACAAGTCAGTGGCATTTAGTAGATTAACTATGCAAATACCACATCTAGTTTTAAAATGTTTTTCTCACCCCTAAAATGAAGTGCTATACCTAGCTAGGCACAGTGGCACACAGCTGTAATCCCAGTGACTCAGGAGGTTGAAGAAGGAGGATTATAAATTTAAGGCTAGCCTCAGCAAATTAATGAGATACTGTCTCAATTTTTTTAAAAATAGAAAAAATAAATAAAAAGGCTTGTGGATGTATTTCAGTAGCAGAGTACCCCTGGGTTCAATCCCCAATAACGGAAGAAAAAAGAAAGAAACCCCATACCTGCTAAACAATGGTTCCCCATTGCCCTCTTCCCATCCTCTGGCAATCACCTACCTGCTTTCTATTTCTATGGATTTACCTGTTCTGTATATTTCATTTAAATTTAATTATATAATATGTGCCCATTTGTATTTGTCTTCTTTCACTTAACAATGTTTTTGAGGTTCATTGATGTTATAGCATATATCAGTACACTATTCTTTTTCATGGCTGAATAATATTTCACTGTATGGATGGGCCACAGTTTATCTATTCCTAGCCAGTAAGTTTCAAATCAGGATTTGAATCCAGGCAGTCTGACTTCAGAGTCTGTGGCCTTAACCCTTGTGTTTGAAATATTTAGCTACTTAAGTAGAATATTTTTCAAATAATAATTAATTTGTTATTTAAAAATTTATCAAATACATATAAAACTGCGTCATAACTTCAGATCAGTCCAGGATTACCACATTGAGGTTATTTAATTCCGTCCCAAATACACACACACACACACACACACACACACACACACTCTTGATGTTGTTGCAGATTAATTTTATGCAATTATTTTTTCACTTAATGAATTATAAGAGAGATTTCATAGACTCTTCAAGAAATATTTATGAATTTGTAGACCCCAGTTTGAGTTCCATTGACCACAAATCTCTGCAAGATACCCGGTCAACAAAGAGAGATTCCATCAAATTGCTCAGTACACTGCACTGACAATCCAGAAAGTGGTTTCATGCATGTTAGATTTTCCATACCAAGTAGCTAAACAAAAGAGTTGATCTGAGCACTTTGGTGCATGCCTGTAATCCCAGTGACTCAGGAGGTTGAGGCAGGAGGATCACGAGTTCAAGCCCAGCCTCAACAAGTTAGTGAGACCCTAAGCAAGTTAGAGAGCCCCTGTCTCAAATTAAAAAATAAAAAGCACTGGGGGCTGGGGTTGTGACTCACTGGTAGAGCACTTGCTTTGCACATGTGAAGGACTGGGTTCAATCCTTAGCACCACATAAAAATAAAAAAATAAAGATATTGTGTGTCCATCTACAACTAAAAAAAAATTTTAAAGTAAAAAAATAAAAAGCACTGGGGATGTAGCTCAGTAATTAGGTGCCCCTGGGTTCAATCCTCAACACACACACACACACACACAAAAAGTGTTAGAGGGTAACCTTCAGTAATTAGAAAATTTTAAAATACAATAAGTCTGTTTCAGTGTTCTATTTTAACTAGAGCTTTACCATTAAGGGTGTGTATGGCCATGTCCTGGGGGTCGATAAGTACACCTGCCCTTTTTTGTGCTGCTGTGTATTGGTCCCAGGAATGCTTTACTGTTGAACTACATCCCCACCTTTTTTTTTTTCTGTACTAGGGATTTAACCCTGAGGCACCTTACCACTGAGCCACATTCCCAGCCCTTTTTACATTTTATTTTGAGATGGGGTCTCCCTAAAAATTGCCTAGGGCTTCGTTAAATTGCTGAGGCTGGCTTTGAACTCTGAATCCTCCTACCTCAGCCTCCCAAACTACTGGGATTACAGGCATAAACCACTGCACCTGGCCCCACCCTTTTTTTTTTTTTTAATTTTGAGACAGAGTCTTGATAAATTGCCTAGACCAGCCTCATACTTGTGATCTTCCTGCCTCAGCCTTCCAAGTAGCTGGTAGTATAGGCATTCACAACCATGTCAGACCTTTGACTACCCGTTGAAAGGTAGGTGAAAGCCTATGCTGGATTTACCAGATAGGCCTTCCAGACCTGAAGTGTCTACTTTGATGGAGTTCAGGTGGGAATGCTATACCAACACAATACTGATTGCATAATTTTTCTCCTGACTTCTCAAGGTTGTGGCCAAAATAACAACACAATAAGAGGCTTGCATTTTTTCTGGAGGTTTGTGGTACCCATGGCTCTAGTCTAAGAGCCCCATTTGATGTTCTAAGTATTGTCCTTTTCAGAGGATTCCTTGTTAACCCATCAGAGACCAAACAATTGAGCTCTATTCAAAACCAATAGCCTTGGGGCTGGGGCTGGGGCTCAGTTGTAGAGTGCTCACCTAGCATGCCTGAGGCACTGGGTTCAATCCTCAGCACCAGTAATAATAAATAAAATAAAGGTAATGTGTCCATCTACAACTAAATAAATTCATTTAAAAAACCCAATAGCCTTGACTTTGTTCAGCAGAATAAACTAAATATCAACCCAGGTGTACATGCCTGTAATCCCAGTTAGTCAGGAGGCTGAGGTAGGAGGATCACAAGTTCAAGGCCAGCCTCAGCAATTTAGCAAGGCCCTAGTCAATTTAGAGACCCTGCCTCAAAATAAAAAATAAAAAGGTCTGGGGATCGGCTCAGTGGTTAAGCGGCCCTGAGTTCAATCCCTGGTACCAAAAAAAAAAAAAAAAAAGAATGTCAGGGAGTTCTGGTTAACTCAACCAATATTGGCTTTGTGTGGTCTAAATGAATGATACCTCATATATTTGATCAGGCAATATTCTATCCATTGGTCTTAATAGTAAACACAAGCATGTGTGGCAGATACTCACACACATACACATTTTATTTAAAAACAAAACCAACAACTCCTATTTGCCAAAATAAAATAATCACAAACCCCAAAAAATCAGAAATCAGAATTCTCTCTCTCTCTCTCTCTCTCTCTCTCTCTCTCTCTCTCTCTCTCTCTGTCTCTCTCAATCCAATGTAGTGCAATAATCTTTTACATTTATACGTGGCTTTGCAGGTCACAAAATGCTTCCCCATCCATGACTTCCATGTTTGTTGATTGATCAGAATGGTGCTGAGGCTCCTGAAGGGCCCTATGTAGAATCAAAGAGCAATGATATGTAGTGTGAGTGGCCTTGACTGTGTGCTGAGCTTCTGAACACCAGGCCTCTTGTGGAAGAGACATTCAGATGTATGGTGACTTTCAGGGACACAGCAGCACTTGGGGGATTGGGCTTTAGGACCCAACTCTTTCTTTTTAATGTTTTTTTTTTTGTGTGTGTGTGTGTGTGTGTGTGTGTGGTGCTAGGGATTGAACCCAGGGCCTTGTGCATATGAGGCAAGCCCTCTCCCAACTGAGCTATATTCCCAGCCCAGTACCCAACTCTTGAAGCCAAAAAGGCTGAGAGAAAAGCTCATCTGCACAAAGTCAGTACTGTAGCAGCAGAGGAGGCAAGGATTGCAGGGCCTTTCCCAATTTCTTTCCATCAGTCATTCAGTTGACAAACTTTGAGTGCTTAAGCTCCTTGCCCCAGCTTGTTCTGGGTATTGCAGGTCAAACAAGACATGTCTCCTAGATCCCTCTGGCTATATGATTTGTGAGGTTTTCTCCCCCTTGAGTCTCTCCTTCTTGTTCATTACCATCCTAATTTGCCAGGAGATAAATGTGGAGGGAAGGGGTTCCACCCAATCACTCCCTCCCATTTCTTTCTCACTTTCTGTCTCTTGCACATGCATATACATACACATTATTTCACTAAGGGCCCCCAAGTTCCCAGAGCTCACCTGCTTCTGTCATTTTCCTCTAAGTAAGAAGAGTATTGAATAAACCAGATCTATGGGATCAAAATGAAAGTTTGCAATGTATAGTAATACTTATAATCCCTCACATCTTTATAGAACTTAATAGTTCACAACACACTTCCATCCCTATTCCCTTATTTGATCTTGTGTCCTATCGTCATCATTCACATTCAAAGGCAACCTTCTGATTGTGATCCGCATCTGTGAGTGAAACACGACTAAGATGGGACCAAAAGGCCCTCCTGCCTCTGGTAACAGACATTAGGATGTTTTTTTTTTTCCTTTGTTATCCTTTTCTTTCTTTTATTTATTTATTTTTTTGGTGTGTGTGTGTGTGTGCGCGCGCACGCCTCTCTCTTGCTGTGTTGTGCTGTTTGTAGTTACCTGTGACTCAGCTTCCCAGCCTCTGGGGGCTTTAGAACCCCATGGAATAAGGTTGCTGGCTAGCTAGCCCCCCAAGTTTGAATAAAAAGCCCTTGGCTCCTGCCAGGATGTGGGGCTAACAGAGAAAAGACCCTTGTCTTCTGGCAGCTCCAAAGCAAGCCCTAGCTTACCTCAGTAAATTGGGCAGGCCAGGTTTGGGAGAAGGGAGCAGTTCCAATAGAACAAGAAAAGGAGCATGCCCTGAAACTTTTAGGAGCATATGAAATGAGGCTCTGGCCAGGTACAATGCTGCACACCTGTAATCCCAGCTACTTGGGAGGCTGAGGCAGGAGGATTACAAGTTGAAGGTCAGTCTCAGCAATTTAGTGAGAACTTGTCTCAAAATAAAAAAGGATTGGGGATATTGCTCAGTGCCATAATGCTTGCTTAGAATGCTAAAGGCCTTGGGTTCGAGTTCAAACCCAAGAACTATATAAAAAAAAAAAAAGAAACAAACAAACAAAAAGAAAAGGAAGAAAGAAATGAGTCTCTGGCTGATGTGGTGGTGCATGCCTGTAATCCCAGCAGCTCAGGAGGCTAAGGCAGGAGGATTGCAAGTTCAAAGTCAGCCTCAGAAACTTAGTGAGGCCCTTACCAACTCAGCAAGAGCCTGTCTCTAAGTAAAATATATTTAAAAAGGAGCTGGGGATGTGGCTCAGTGGCTAAATGCCCCTGGATTCAGTCCCTGGTACAAGAAAAAAGAAGGAGGAGGAGGAGGAGGAGGAGGAGGAGGAGGAGGAGGAGGAGGAAGTGGAGAAAGTCCTTTCTGAAGCTGGGGAGGCAGAGGCAAAGCTCAGGCTTTGCAGGGTGCAGACCCACTCAAGGCATCTAGGCTTACAGAAGATGCTTCCAAAAGGCAGAGGAGTCCCCATTGTACCTACTGGGCTTCTAGACTTTAAAAAAAAAAAACCCAAATACTTTGATTTAGTTTTCCCCATTTCTTCACAGACTCTCATATCTCCCTTCACTGTCCAATTTCTCTATTGAGCTGTCTTCTACCTCTATTCCTCTAACATAGCCCCAGTTTTCTGAGCTAAAGATGCTTTCACCGAATGCCCACCCCCAGAAAGTTGCAAACATTCTCAAACTCCACCAGCCATCCCTCCCTCTACAAGGTTCCTAGCCCATGGCTGTGGCACAGCCAATCCCACCATCCACCTGGCCCACAGCTAGTCCCAGATGGGAAAACCTAAGGAAAAAGGGAGGAATAGGGATATATAAACCGACAGTGCCTTGATGGTTTGCAGTAGCTAGAGGATCAAAAGCTGTCCCCTCCTAGTAGAAAGAATCAAAGCTGTCTGTCTTGGTAGTTTCGGAGCAGAGGACCCAAATATCAGGAATCTAGCTCTTAGCTAGTGACTAGGTTAAAAAAGGATGAGTTAAAAAGTGTCGAGTGACTGACTGATATGCTGGGCTAGGACAGAGACCCACGACCCCCTTCCTTCATCCTTAGATGAAATTGAGTTTGGATGGTCAGTTGAAGCTTCCAGCCTCCCGCAGCCTTGGAAATTCCCTTCCTTTAGGAAAGGAGCTTCATTTCAGCCCAGGAACCCCCAACCAAGTCGTCTTCCAGTCCCTGCCCTAGCGTTTGGATCTGGCGGAGTTAGCATTGTCGCTCCGGTAGTGGCAGCCAGTGCGGGCCGGGAGTGTGTAATTGCAACCACTTCCTGCCCCAGCTTGCCCTAGGGCTGGCCCCGCCCCTGAGGACAGTCGAGGCGGAGCCCAGGTACAGTAAGTGAGTCGGGTGGGGGTGGGGGGTTGCTGCCTGGTAGAGACAGCCCTCAAGGGAAATCAGCTGAGACTCATAAAAAGGAGGGGGGCCCTCAATTTTGAGCCCACCAGCACTGAAGGGGCCTGAGGCATTCTGTTGACAGAACCCTTCCCGCAGAGAAGGATCTAGACCATAGTTCCTCTCCTACTAGTCTGTGATAAGGTCCAATATAAGCTTTATTCATGATCTCTGAACACCCTAAACCCCAGAAGAAGGTAAGGAAGGAGGAGTTCAGGTCTACAGGTAGGGATGCTCTGCTCTCTGGCCTATGCTCCGATGCTGTCCCCCTAAGCAATTTAGGGCAGAGTAGAAAGATAAGGGGTGGGGGATGCTAAAAAGACTTTGGAGGAATGCAACACCATTAGTCTGCAAGTGCCTCTCCTTTCATGCAGTTTCCAGAATTCTCTGGCAGGTCGTATCCTCTGGCTGCTGGCTACTCAGGCCTCAAAATACCCAGTGTGTACAGAGCTAGTCCTCCATCAGGCACCTGGGAGGTACCAGAAAAGCAGAAAGACAGATGGCTCCATCCTTTGGGAGAGCAAGATATCAACTGGGCATTATGGTAGAGTGGTCAAAGCATGAACTTTGTAGTCAAAGATGGAGACCACAGCCCTACCCTACCCCATGTATTAGTTCTGTGACCTTGGGCAGCTTCCTTATCATGTCTAAGCTTCAGTTTCCTGGTGGGTAAAATGAACCTTGCCTTACAAGGTTGTAGTATAGGTGAAATAAGACATGTATGGGAAAGCGATTTGAAAGCTGTAAAGCACTACGCAAAGGCAAAGAGCAGATGGGGTGGAAGTGAGACAGGACCCTAATGGGGAAACACCAGCGAGTGGGCATTAATGGTGAGGGTGCGAACTGTCCACTGGAGTGTCACATGAGTGCGCTGTAACAGGGCTATCGGAGGTGGCAGGGGCGGGGGGGGGGGTGTTAAGTCTTCAGTTGGAGGTTGGTCTGAAAGAGGAGATTCCCAAGTAAAGGGCTGATTGGCAAGGTGGAGAGAAAATCATAATCTCTTTCTTTTGAGAAAAGGCTTGCACCATGCTGGTTGCCTTAATCGTGCCCATGTGAAGAGGCCAGCTGCGGGTAAGAGTTCTGTTTGTGGGTGGGGGTAGCCTGTCAGCCCTCGAAGTGTAAGGCAGCAGCTGGAAGCACACCGCTTGCTCGCATACCACGCTTGCAGCATGCATGCGCTCGCTAGAATGAGCAGGGAATGTCTCCTCTCCTCGCCCTCTGCAGACAGAGGAGAGCTGAGCCAAGGGGAGCTGAGCTTGTTAAATGACAGCTGCAAACCTGTAGGATTCTTTATCCCCTTTGCATTCTGGCAAGGGGCTGCCTGGCCTGGCTGACCCCTGCCCTCCCTTCTCTGATCTGCAGGAGTCCTGCCTCCTCCTACTTGTGAATGGACCATCCTCACTTGCTTTGGTGGATACTGAGGGAAGGTGTGCCATATGTAGTGGTGGCACATGTTCAGGATGCACCCTTGTCTGTGCATGTCAGAAACCATCTGTACAGGTCCAGGCAGATGTCTGTACACAAATGTGTCACATATGTGCATGCTTCAGGTATGGAGAACACAGGACTGCCATTTCTGATCCTGTCTGACTTTGGACCAGGGACCTTCTCATCTGTAAAAGGAAGAGATTTATAACAGCATCTTAGAGGGCTCTTTCTGCTCAGATGTTCAGTGTTTCTATACATAGGGCTCTGGCTATTTAAAAAGTCAGGGCAGTATTGGGGGGTGGGGGTCAGCCAGACCAGTTGTGCTGTTGGCTGTAGACACTTCAAATGTTTAGGTTTGGAGATTCAGCTTTCAAAAGGCCTGCTACTTGGCATCATGTAACTTCTGCTCACTTTCCAACAAGTGGTCTTATGATGACATTGGGACTGTGGTATGATGGTATTTATGTATTTGCTCTGTGAATTTATATAATTGTGAGTGCAACCATGGGTGCATGTTTAAGTTGCTTCACAGAATATGAGAATGGAACTAGATCCTGGAGGTTCCTTCCATTTCATTTTTTTTTTTTGGTAGTTGTAAATGGACAGCATGTCTTCATTTTATTTGTTTCATTTTTGTATGGTGCTAAGGATTGAACTCAGTGCCTCAAACATGCTAGGAAAGTGCTCTGCCAGTGAACTACAGCCTCAGCCCCAGTTCTTTCCATTTCTACTTCATTTGTTCAACAGCCCCTTGTATCTGTGCAGGAAATTGCAGAGGAAAATAAGGCATAGTTTCTGCCCTCCAGGAGCTCACCTTCTATGGGGGAGAGAAACAAATAATTACAATATGATAATAAATTCTGTGCTATGGGAGTACAGAGGAAATACCAATTAATTCTGCCTGGGGGTGTCTGGCATAGAAACTATGCCCCGTGACACAGTCTCATTCTACAATCATTGTACAACCAATGAGTTTTTTAAAAATTTTTTTTAGTTGTAGATGGACACAATACCTTTATTTTATTTGTTTATTTTTACATGGTGCCAAAGATCGAACCCAGTGCCTCATGCATGCTAGGCAAGCGCTCTACCACTGAGCCACAACCCCAGCCCTGGCCAATGAGTTTTTACCATCACTTTTCCTACTTCCAAAATATTCAATCTGTTCTTCACCACCCCCACCCCCCACCCCGACACACACACTTCTCAGCAAATCAAGGAAGATGCAGAGTGCAAAGTGGAAGGCATCAAGGAGAACTTGGAAACCCCTAGTGAGCAGAGAGAGAAAAGTCCCTGGCTGGGAGTGTAAGTTGGGAAGAGTGTGTCCTCACAAAGGGCCCACTGCACAACCAGAAAGGGAGTGGCCAAATGGTATACTGGGATCAAAATGGCTCACTGAGAGCAACTGTGACCCATACCCCTCTCAGCTATAGGCCAGGAGAGGCCCAAGTGGGGACAGTGGAAGTTGCCTGTGTCACTGGTTTGGCTAATGCTGAGGTAGGGGTGGAGACTGAGAGGAAGGCTAGGGAAGAACTGAGAATCCAGTCCTTCCTGCCTGTCCAAAGGGTGTGAGGATGAAGATCACCTTCAACAGGGCATGCCCTTTGTGTTCTCTAAACTGGGGATGGGACTGCATTAGATATCTCCTCTCCGGGTGCCCCTGATGAACAGTAGTGCACCGTTTGCTAGATGATCGCTGAGGATAATAGGGCATCCCAAGTCTGTGTGGAGGGCAGATTAGAGGGAAGCTAACTGGCAGAGGGTAGGGAGGGACAGTAAGTTTGGACTCAGTACGAGGTTCTAACCATTGTCCTACCCGCCCAAGAGATGGCCTTAAGAGGTGAATCTCCAGGCCCCACCCTCACCCCCACCCCAATTCTGCGTCTCGCCCCCCCCCCGCCCCCGCTCAGCCCTCGAGGACTACCACCCAACTAGGACTGGAGCACGCCCTCCTCCTCCCATCCCTAGATCCCTAAAGCCAGGAGATGCTACAGCGAAGGGAACCCTGGGAGTGTGCCTTGAATGACCCCCAAACACATCTGGATTTTTGGAGATCAGGCCAGCCCCCGAAACGGACCCCATGGAAGTGCGCCAGAGGGAGGGAGCGGGGGAAGGGAGAGGCAGCGCAGAGTGAAGGGCCTGCCGTTTAGGACTCCTGGCCCCAAGACTAGGACCGTCCCAAACTTCCTGTTTCTTCCGGCCGCTCTGACCCCAGGGCTGCGGCTCCGAGATAGCTCAGGGCCTGGAAGTGCATGCTGGGTAAGCGCAGACGGACGGAGTAGGCGAGCTCCTCGCTGTCGCCCAGCGCAGGACCGGTGTGGGCGCGCGCTGGGCTTCCTTCCCCGGCGGTCACGCTTTGCATGTGGGATGGGCAGCGGGCAGGTGGCAGGGAGGCCCCCACGGCAAGGGCTCTGGGAGGAGCCTGAGCCTGGGCGGGGGCGGAGGGGGAAGGGGAGGAGGCGGCCCGAGGGGCGGGGGTGTGGGCTGGGAGTTTCTGCATTTTAAAGGGAAGCGGAGTTGCCTTCGTCGGAGGCCGAAGTTCCAGCCGACCTCGCCGCGCTGAGTGCAGGAAATCCTGGCGGGGCAGCGCAGCCTGCTTGGCCCTGGCGCAGACCCGAGCTCTCGGGCCCCCAGGAAGCCCTAAAGGGGTAGTTTAGGACGAGTAAAAAGAAGTCCTCCGTCACTCAGCGAGGAGAAAACTTAATGCAACTGGTAACTCCCTACCCAATGGTGGGACAAGTTTGGGACTTTTTTTTTTTTAATGCAGGGAAATACTCCACTCCAGAGGCGATCCCAATGGTTGAAGGGCGGAGGTCTGAAGGACAGCCCATCGCGCAGTGCCTTGGTCCTCGATGTGCACTGTATGGGGTGAGGGGGTCTTTGCTGCTACTCAGCTCCCGCTTCAATTGTAGGGGAGAGAAGAGGCTTTGGAAGGCTGATTAGACACTTAAAGATGCTAAATCAGAATACAAGTTTAACTCCCACCTCTACCCTCACCTTCCTTTGGGGCCACACCCCCTTGATCCTTATGACTGAATCTCCCTTGCACTTCTACCATCTCTCAATTTTCCGTACTCCCCAACACGTTTGCGTTGAACCTTGAAGAAAATGGTTAGTTATGCCCTCACTCGGGGGTCGATGTTAAATATAGGACCAGGCAAAGTGGGAGACAGAAGCCACAAGACACATAAGGGCCATTTTGAAGATGGAGGCATCTTTAAAATGAGAAACTTCAGCTCACTCAGGGAGTTACTGGTAGAGGTTAAACACAGCTTGGGAATGAGAGTGGGGTTGGTGTATAAGACTCAGATTAACAACCATATTCCCCACCAAGTCTCTCCAGATCCTCACCCAACTACTTTAGCAATCCTCTTTTATCCTCTCTCCAATGGCGAATGGCACTATAGCTATTTGATTATGTTTCTGTCGCCTGGGCTAGATTGTAAGTACTTCAATGATGGAAAATGGGTCTTCATATATCAGTGCCTAATAAAGTGTCTGGCACATAGAAGACACTCAATACATGTTTTTTTCTTAAATGACAGAAATTAGGTATCCAGACTCCCAGGCTTTTTCAAGTCAAAATACTACCTTATCTACCCATCCACCTACACATCTGGCTTAGACATACTCCTTTAGGGGCAAGATCTTTCTGTTGCCACACAACCCTGGTGCTGGGCTTTGCACTTAGAGGGGTTTGCAAAAACACACACAGGGGTGAGGGACCATATTTGACTTACTGGTTAGCTCACCTAGCCAGGGGCAGAATCAAGCTGTCCAGTTACAAATCTGTTATGTATGTTCTGTGCTCTGGTGCCCTTCTCCCAAACCAAAATATAGCAGGCAGTGCAAGCATTTATGCAAATGATCCAAGAGCCCTGCTGCTTTCAAAAATAAATGATGGAGCCCATATCAGTAGTTGCAGTGTGTCTTGGCAGGGTTTGGAAGAGGCCCTGCCCGCACTTGCTAGTTCTCCGGGGAAGCCCAGCACAGTGAGGAGCAGTGTCCCCTACACTCCTTGTTTCCCCCTCCCCTACAAAACTACAAACAGCCACAAACCACATGGCCCACAAGCAACAGAGATTTGTGGCCTTTGGAACCTCCCAGGGCAGGGGTCAGTCAGGAGGTCAAAGGGGGTGTAGGCATCACACAGTCCAGAGTCATTACTCTAATGCCCTCTGGGAGAGTTTTGAATCAATGGGCCTATTTGTCCTCCCTCCGGGGAAGACTGGGGGTAGGGCAGTGGGGGTCCATTATCAAGCCCACCCCCACAACACTGCCTCCAAGAAGCTCACCCGAGGACCTGGCATTCTCCTAACCTTACTGCTACCCAGAAGAGACAGAAACCGGAAGTAGGATGATTTCTGTGGGACTGGGCAGATAGGATGTTTCCTTTGCTTTCTAGGTTAGGAATCTAGGAGTCTGGGCTTTTATTAGGGAGTCTGATGCATTTACAGAGCCAGCAGAATGACTTTGGGCCCCTGTTGACTCCTCCACATGCTGACAAATAGCCAGTTTCCAGCAAGATTGTGCCCTAGCCTATGATTGTTCCTTCTGGGAGAGTTTCAGAATCATTCCATATGGGAAAGAGGTGGGATAGTATTGTGGTACAAGGCCTGGACTTGGGCATTGGCCCACTCTGGATTCCAAACCTAGCTCTAGCACTGACCAGCTGTGTGACGTCTTCAAAAAGTTGTCTTCTCTGAGCCATAGCTTACTTATTGTGAAAGGGGAATAATATCTACCTAACTGTTATTGGGTTTCAATATGGTGCGTGCTATGTACTTGACACTTTGGCAGGCAAGGCCTTTCCCTGCCCCCTTCAGTACTGGGGATTGAACCCAGGGCCTTGCACATGTTAGGCAACTGCTTTACCACAGAGCTACATCCCCAGCCTGTCCTTGGCACTTCGGAAGGGCTCAATAAATAGTACCCACAGTGCCTATTCTTATTAGTTTTTGTTTCAAACAAGTACTGTTCTGCCTGGTACCTGTCGGGGGCACTTAGCTGAAGCCACTCCCAAGATCCTGGAGAGATGGAATTCCTTCTGGCAACCCTTCCCTCCCAACATTAGTGTCATTTGTTACTGGATTGGCCAGAGCCAGCTTAAGGTGCAGCAAGTGTGGCTGTGGCCACAGGCAATATCCCCCAGGGGAATTAGATTTATTAACCAAAATGGTATTAAGCAGTCAGCTGGGAGTCTCAGGGAAATAGTCACTCTATAGGCTTTAAAATGTATAATCTTGGAATCTAAGGCCAGGTTAGTACCCTGGCTCTAGCCACCACACCACTAGCTAAAGTGAATTTAGAGAGGCAATTTTGGAAGCATTTTTGTCTGATTTATAACTTTGCTCTTCAATGGCCTTTGTTTAGGAACATTTACTCTGGTTCAGAAGGTGGGGAGTCTACTTTTTATTCCAAATTTTGGCGGGGGGTGGGCAGGGAGTTGGTAGCATGAGGACCCGAAGCTGGCTAAGTGCAGGGCAAGATGGCAGGGAAATAATCCGGTTCTGACAGGAGTTCACGAATATGTAGATCCAGCTCTGCTTTTGCAGGGCACTTTTCATCTCACTTTTGGATTCGCCCTTATTTATTGAGTTTGGACTGCAAAGTGGAGAGAGACGGGTGTCTCCTATCAGACTCGGGGCTCCCCGAGGTCGGAGATCTACGTCACCCCACAGAGCTGGAAGCTTTCCGACGGCGGGGCCAGGGTCTCCTCCCTTAGGCTGGCCATTCTCCGTATGGGGACCAAGTAAGCCACCTCTGCTCTGGGAGCGGCTCCCGGATCCGTGCCCGGTGCATTCCTTGGTATCAGAAGTGCCCGGAGGCTCAGCACCCCAGGCAGAGCGATTGGCGCGAATGCCTCCCGGAAAGGATGCCTCTGGGGGCCGAACTCCCCGGACCTCAGGCTAGAGAGGGGAGCCAGGAGCTGCCCGCAGCGGCAGAAGGGAGGGGCCACGTGGTGGGGAGCTGCAGAGGGGTGCCCCGAGTCCGCCCTTTTGTTTGTCCCCCGCGCCGAAGCCCTCTCCCCAAAGAGGGCTGGCTGCCGGGGAGGAGGGACCGCCAGCGCGGGGGAGGGGAAGGGAGGGGAGAGGGCGCGAGCACTGTGGGGGCTGGGAGAGGCTGGAGGGTGGGGGACCAAGGCCGAGCGCAGAGGAGCGGCCAGAGCTGCTGGAGAAGGCGCGGAGGAAAAAGCGGAGGAAGGAAACCCATCCTGCCCCCAACACCCCAGTGTCTCCTGTTACCAACCGAAAGGTGCTGCCTCAGGAAGAGGTGATCTGAGCCGTTGAGAGCAGACGGTCACGTGAACCGAGGAGAAAGAGAGAGAGAGGGAGAGAGGGAAAGAGAGAAAAGAGCGCCGTAGAGCCAGCGCGACAGAAAGCCCACAGACAGACCCACAGACAAAGAGCCCAAGAGGGAGGCCAGCGTGGACCGCGAGAGAAAGGAGTAGCAGAAGAGAGGAAGAGAGCTTGGTCCCGGTCCTTCCCCCTCCTTTTCCTTCTCCTCAGCCTCAACTCTGAGGTCTCTTACTTACAGAGCCCAAAGACCAAATGGGGGCCAGGGCCAGGAGGGCCTGTCCTCTCGCCTATGAGCCTTCATTCCCTGCTATCTCATCCTGCTAGGTTTGACGCTTCCCCACTCCTGGAACAACAAATTGGCTGTAAATACTCCTTTTTTAGCGTGCAAAATATTGACAGTTCCCTGTTATCCGCAGAGGTCTTTCCCACTGCCCTTGCAATCTGGAATTTCCCAGACCTTAGAGTCCCACTCAGGTCCGCTAGGACTTGGGACCCTGGGCAGACTAAGTCCATCCCGTTAGTCAACAATAAATGAGGCTTTGGCTAGGAGTTCACTGTGCCAGGCACTGTGCTAGGTCCAGAGGCCTGCTAAAATGGTCAAAACAGCTGAGCCTGCTTTCTAGAAGCTTTAATTCAGAGGGAGAAAAGGTCAGGGACTCAGAAAGGGCCAACATTGAATGGGACTATACCCGGGACTGGAGGGAGTATGGAGGAAGGAGAAATGACATGAACAGGAAGGCTTCTTGGAGGAAGTAGGGTTTGAGCAAGGCTTTGAAGGCTGAGGAGAGCTTTGGAGTCCAGGGGATGTAGGGACAGGTGGAAGGATATTCTAACCAGAGGGCTGGAGCAAAGGCTAGCTCCATCTAGCCAGAACCTGCACTGGTTCATAATTATAATGGTAAATCTCTCGTTTTAAAGCAAATTGGATTGTAAACATTGCTATTTTTCTTTATCTAATTGTAGGCCCTACTGCTGGACCCTCGTTGGTGCTGATTACTGGGAATTGGCTATAATTTTCCAAAGTGCTACCAATTCAATGAAAACTTTGCTTGGCCTGCTTTTCCCATTGAGGAAGCATGGGCCAGGAGGAAATGAAGTCAGCATCCTGTCCCCTGTCCCCCTGCCCCATATGGATAGGAGGTGGCCACCTACTCAATGAGTATGGCCTAGGGGCACTGAGAGGTTTGCCTTGGTGTTGCCCTCTGCTTTCACCACACTCAGCCTCACCATTGGAGTCACTGGGGTTGGACAGCAAGGGCAGCATCTCTAAATCCAAGTTCCAAGTCCTTAGGAGCATGTCAGGTTTTCCTTGGGCATCCTGGTCCTTATTCTTATTGACATTTTTTAAAAAGATATTTTTAGTTGTAGATGGACACACTACCTTTATTTATTTACTTTTATGTGGTGCTGAGAATTGAATCCAGTCCCTCACACAGCGAGGCAAGCACTCCACCACTGAGCCACAACCCCAGCCCTCTTATTGACATCTTAATCATGTGAATTGCTTTATCTGTTACCCCTTAGTTTGCAAAAAAGAAAAAAAAAACAACAGTCAATTCCCCATTATCCACAGGGGGCTTCTCAAGGCCCTTGAGAACCCAGCTTCTCTTGACCTTAGACCCTTCCCTCTGACCTTAGACTCCTTCCTCTTTTGGGTGAGGCTGGCTGCTCTAGAAGGTGGGGCCTGACATGTGGGTATTTCAGTAGAACAAAGGACAACTACAAACTTTGGGTGGCAGGCCTAGAATATGGTAACCCTGAAGTTAGGGATATCACTTGAGAAATGGTTTGCTCAGGACAAGGAGACTCAAATCCAAGGAAATGCTGCAGATCTAATGGTACCCATCTCAACATTCTGGTGAAAAGGCTATCCCCTAACCAAACACCTTGACTATATAAGGCATTAATATCATCACAATCAACCTTTTGTGATTGTTACACTTCCTTCATTTCTTTATTCCACAAACATCTATTCAGCATCACTGTGTGTCCAGCTATGCTCTGGACTAGGGACAGAGTCCTTCCCCACCAGGAGCTTCTACTCTACTGAGAAAGAAATCACAAATTCTAAGGAGCAAGAGATAATGCTTCCCTTTGTTCTTATTTTATTAATTTTTTAAATTGTAGATGGACAGAATACCTTTATTTTATTTACTTGTTTGTATGTGGTGCTGAAGATCGAACCCAGTGCCTCACACTTGCCAGGAAAACACTCTACCACTGAACCAAAACCCAAGCAGAAAGCTCATGCTCATTGTCACAAATTTGGAAAATAGAGATAAGCAGAAAAATAATTTTTAATCAATGATTTTATTTATGCTACTTCTGAGCTGTGGGGAATTTAGCTAGGAAGCCTCTGGGAGCCTTAGTTTTCTCACCTATAAAGTAGGAGTAAGTTGCCTTACAGGGTCATTATGCAAAGACAAGGTAATGATTTATGTAAAAAAAATTGCCAAGAAGAGAACCTAGTTCTCAATGGCTCCTGGCTATTTTACAGAGATATTTGATAGGTGCATTTCCTTTCAGTCTTTTTTAAAAATGCATAGTTTCCCCACATAGCTTGTTATTCAACTCAGCACACAATTTTGTGACTTTTTTTTTTACTTAAAATTATAACAAGAATTTCCTCATGTTATTAAAAAAGGTCTTTGTAAACATCGTTTTAGTGGTCACATAATAGTCCATTGTGTAGATTCCTGTTGCTTTTTAAAAGCTCCCAGGCCTACTGTCTTCTTTGTCCTTTACCCATGACCACTCCAGCAATGCCTTTAACAACAGGTCTTTGCCAAACACAATTAAGGAACCACCTATTCCCCATCCCCCACATTCGGATTCAATTTCCCAAGACATTGATTGGGATCCTCACTTTCACTTAGGCATTTCTACAAGTGACTGTCCTTGCAGTTAGTGGCAGTTAAAACATTCTCAGGCTTCATGGTACCTGTTGTGAAAACACATCCCTGGCCTCAGAAGACCTTCTCTTCCTTCCCCTTGCCATTTTGCCACTCCCTAGACCCTAGCCTGCCCTCTGAGCCTGAGCTGGGAGGTTCCTCAAAGAGTCCTTGGAGGCTACTCCTGACTCATCTTTTCAGCCAGAGATAGCACCTCCACTGCTCTGCAAATTCAGTTTTGATGCTACCAGGACAGTAGACCAGGAGGTGAGCACAATAGACATTGGCAGGCTTCAAGAGGGCCAGGTCAAGCTCCTGTGTCCAGGATAGTCTCTCCTGGGTGCTGGTGAGAATGAGAATGACAAAGACATAATGGGGGAACCAGTCAAGGCCTGGGCTCCGGTGGGATTGTGTGTTTTCCTTGGGCCACTTCCTGTTTCTTAGATAAACTTATACCTTTGAGTTTCTCCAAACTGGGGCAAAAATGGTCAAATAATTGGCTTGCTGTGGGGGGAACTAAAGCTCAGCAGAGCTGGTGTGGTGGTGCATGCCTATAATCCCAGCAATTTGGGAGGTTGAAGGAAGAGGATCTCAAGTTCAAGGCCAGCCTCAGCAATAGTGAGACCCTAAGAAATTTAGCAAGATCATGTCATAAAATAAGGTAAAATAAAATAAAATGTACTAGCCATGTTGTTGAGTGGTTAAGCACCCCTGGAGTACAATCCCCAGTACAGAAAAAAAAAGTTAAAAACAAAAAAAAAAGCTCAGCAGTCATGCTTCCAAAAGGCAGCCCTCCAGCTTCAAGACAGGGAAATCCTTAAATATCCAGAGGGTTCAGGATCAATCAGGCAGGTCTGGAGTTCTAGAACACGAGACTTTCCTTGTGGAGAAGAGAACAAAAACCCACTGGGGTTCTTGGCATGGGATTCTAGTCAAGGGGACAGTCTCAAGGACAAAAGCTCATTTCAATGAAAAATGTCACCCATTTGAAATCAGTGGGGATAGAATGCATTATTTAGTGAATAGTTTGGGGATAAGTGAATATTTGGGGAAAGAAGGCACCCCATGCCATGGGACAAAACAAATCCCAGAGTAGCTTAATCAGTATGGTTTTATTTATTTTTATTTATTTATTGGTGCTGGGGTTCGAACCCAGGGCCTCATGCATACTAAGCACTCACTCTGCCACTGAGCTACTCAGCCAGATTCTTAGTTGCAAACTACAGAATTTAATCCTAGTGTGAGCAGAAAAAGATTTTGCTGAAAGGCTGTTGGTGATTTCACTGTGACTGCAAACATGAAAAACCAGCCTCAGGAGAGGGGAAAGAACCAGGGGAAGCAGGCACAGTCAGGATTGTGCCACAGGCCCAGCTTGCTTAGGATGATGCCATGATGGTACGCCCTCTTTCCAGAGACTTGTCACTGCACTTCTGGACACCCTGCTGCAGAGACCTCCAGGAAAAATCGCTGCTCTCCTCTGCAGTACTCTAATTCTTAAGTCCCAAAGTCCAGAGAGAAAGAGAGATAGCATCTGACTGGCTGACCTTGGGTCCCATCCCCTCTCCTTAGCTGCTAGTGGAAAAGGGTCTCAGGATTGGCTTCATATCATCAGGGTGTCTGGATACTGAGCAATCAAAACCCAAATATCAATTGTAGTTGCTGATGTTTCTTGAGTGTTAGCTGTGTTCTAGGTGCCTGGCTAATTGTACTACATATGTTATTTCATTTAAGCCTTAAAACAATGCTTTACGTATAGGAAACTATTTGTAACACCATTCTATAGACAAAGAAGCTGAAGATGGCTTTGGTCTCACAGTGAGAAAGGGGTGGAGCTGGGAATTGGTTCCAGTTTCATGTGACCAGAGCTGATGCTTGCTTTTATCCACTGTGTTCCAAAGTGGTCAAGATAAAAGTAAAACCATAAACAATCTAGAAGAAGATATGTGGATATTCTTCCAGTCCTAGGAGTAGGAAAAGTCGTTTTAGGAATAAAGGTAAAAGAAAAAAACATAAAGAATGAAAAATATTTGGCTATGTAAAAATGTAAAACTTCTTATTTTAAAAACAATGACACCAACCGGGCATGGTGGGTGGTGGTGCATGCCTGTAATCCCAGCAACACCAGAAGCTGAGGCAAGAGTATCTCAAGTTCAAAGCCAGCCTCAGCTACTTAGTGAGGCCTTAAGTAACTTAGTGAGACCCTGTCTCAAAAATAAATAAATAAATAAAAAAGGGCTGGGGCTATGGCTCAGTGGTTAAACGTCTCTGGGTTCAATCCCTGGTACAAAAAACAAAAACAAAAACAAAAACATAAAAACAGAAACACCTAAGCAAAGGACATGAATTTAAATTCACAAAATAAGAAAATAAGAAACACTAATGTTCAATAAACTAGGGAGAATATTCAATATGACTAAAGAAGTGCAAATTCAAATATTGAGTTATCATATAATTTGGAAAATATATGTATACATTTTATTGTATTAGTATTTATTTGTTTATTTTAGAAACAGTGTCAGAGTTTAAGAAGCATATTTTTTAATATTTATTTTTTTAGTTGTAGTTGGACACAATATCTTTATTTCACTTATTTATTTTTATGTGGTGCTGAGGATCAAATCCAGGGTCCCACACTTGAAAGGCGAGTGCTCTACCGCTGAGCCACAATCCCAGCCCTTAAGAAGCATATTTTAAAAATCAACTTTATTAAGGGATAATTGAACTATAAGCAGCTGAGTTCACTTATTTTACTTTTTTCTTTTGGGCACTAGATATTGAACCTAGGGCCTTGCACATGCTGGGCAAGCACTCAATCACTGAACCATGTCTCCAGACCACCCTAGCTCAGCTGAGTCCTGGTAAATTATATAACCCAATGAGTTTTAAAGTATATATATATATATATATATATATATATATATATATATAGCCATGAAACCATTGGCACACTCAAGTTATGGAACATATTCATCACCCTCAAAACTTAACTCATGTCCCTTGATAGTTTGTCTCTTCCTACTCTTCTATCCCCAGACGACCATTGATCTGCTTTCTGTCACTGTAGTTTTGTTTGCATTTTCTAAAATTTTATGTAGTGGGGTTATATATGTTAAAAATACACATGCCAAAATTATTATTTTGCTTAAAAAATAATTTACTTTAGAATGATTTGCTCTATCTGTAAGCTACCCCTAGCCCCACATGAATTATTTTTAAAGCAAATCATTTTAAAGTAAATTATTGGTGTTTAAGGGGCTAGAGCTACTTCCCCAACCTTATTTATTTATTTAGAGATAGGTTCTTGCTAAATTACTTAGGGCCTTGCTAAGCTTCTGAGGCTGGCCTTGAACTTGCAATCCTTCCATCTCAGCCTTCCAAACCATTGGAATTACAGGCTTGGGCCACTGCACCCAGTTTCCAGATCCTTTTTTATTTTGTTGTTTTATTTTTAACCCTACAAGACCTGTAGAACAGCTCTTACTATATTTTCATGGACCCCAAACAGTATATTTTCAGACCCAGATGGGACCTTAGAAGTTAAAACTGATTCTCCTGTTATTTACATGAGGGCACTAAGGATCAGAGAGGGGAAGTGACTGGCTTAACGTCAAAGACAAAATTAGTGTGGGAGCCAGGACTAGAGTCCCCTGAGGCTGACTCCAGGGATCTTTCACTGCCCATAGAACAAGGAATCCCAGTTAAATTCAGTTCCTGTCAGAGACCATGACTAACCGACCCCCCACCAGCCCTGCACCCTCCTGCTGAGATCCAATGGTGGGGAACTCGGGGGATCCTCTCATCAGTTTTGGATAAGCATTCCACTTCGGAGTTACACCCCCAGCCCTATGACTGACATCTTGAATTGGATGCCCCGAAGATGGACAACTGCCCTGACTTCTAATCATGGCTCTATCCTGGCAATGGACTGAACCCTCACCTTAATCCAGGACATAATGGATCCCTCAACTCCATACAGATACCCATCTTCCAAAGTGGGTCAGCATCCGTCTCCAGATCTGTGTTGTACAATGAGCCCATTCTCCACCCCCTTACCACATCGTACAAATCTATATGGGTCAAGGGTGGCTCTTTCTTATAGGCAGACATGGTACCTTTTTTAAATATATTTTTTTAGTTGTTGTTACACCTTTATTTATTTATACGTGGTGCTGAGAATCGAACCCAGTCCCTCACACATGCCAGGCAAGCGCACTAAGACTGAGTCCCAGCCCCAGCCCCCAACATGTACCTTTTAACTAGAAGGACAAGGGCAAGTTCAGAGCTTTAATGGACAGATGATGCTCAGAGCCAGCGTTGGAACTTGGAGAAGAGTCTGGGTTCTCTTGAGAAAACCTCTCCTATCAGTTCATGGGGTTATCAAGAGCCCTCAGCCTGCTGGATCAGAAAGGCCAGGCCCAGAGGACTTTCCCCAGATCCCCTGAGTTTGCTGAGGGAAGGGAGCAGCCCAGCTCAGGGCGGTTCTTGAAAGGCCTTTGGGAAGCAGGGGCGGGGCGCAGGGGCGGGGAGTGTTGAGAGAGCTGCTGGACAGGCGCCAGAAGAAATCCTGGGAAAGGAAGATGCAACTGGTGATGTCTCTTAAAGGAACTGGAGTGACAGAAAGAATTGGACAATCCCATTTTCATCTCCATCCCCAGAAGCTCTGTCAGAACTTCTCAGTGCTAGGAACCACTGAAGAGTTTAAGGGGACTTTCCAGGGTTAGGAGGTTCCTAAAACGGAAGATCCCTTTCAGCTAGGAAATTGGACCACTCATGCATCCCTTAGATTCTCAGTTCTCCTATCTGTACAATGGAGCCCCAATAGTCTTTCTGCTTCTGCGTCTTGGAGTAGGGGATAAGGCAAGGGGTAAGGATACAGGACAGAATCTGGGTACAACGTGCTTGAAAGCATCTGTAGTTTCAGCCCCAGCTGGAAGGTAAGGTAGCATTCAGAGAGTTAAATTTTGGATCCTTGATTGCCAGGCACTGGAAGTCTGGGCATTTGGCCTAGGTCTTTTTAAGGGCTTGGACGTGGTTTCCTACCATCCTCAGCTTAAAATTCCAGGGGCCCTGGTTGGGGGAGGGTTTCAACCCCTGCCCCTCAAACCTTCCTGACCTGGTAGGGGAGTCCTATCCCTATTGTCATTACTCAATGATTTTTTTTTTTTGTATCAGAGATTGAATCATGGGCGCTTAACCACTGAGCCACATCCCCAATCCTTTTTATTTATTTTTTACTTTGAGACAAGTCTCACTAAGTTGCTTAGAGCCTCTCTAAGTTGCTGAAGCTGGCTTTGAACTCATGATCATTCTGCCTCAGCCTCCAGAGCTGCTGGGATTACAGGCATGCATCCCCACGGAAATGGGGCACCACCACAATGGCTAAAGATTTCCCCCCCAGCATTATGGATTAAACCTAAGGGCACTCTTCCACTGAGCTACACTCCCCAGCCCTTTATTTATTTATTTATTTAGATAGGGTCTCACTAAATTGCCGGGGCTGGCCTCAAATTTGGGATCCTCCTGCCTCAGCCTCCTGAGTAGCTAAGATTACAAGCATGTGCCACCACACCTGGTTTCATTGCTCAAAGATTTAGATGACTCTTCTGTGCTTAGCTTTTTGCCAAGTGGAAAGAAATGGCCCTGTCTCTGAGTCTCTGGAACATTGCAATCCAACACTTCTTGGTTTTAAGTTTCTGAAATCTAGAAAATGGGCACTTTCTAGATGTAATTGTGTATGTGTATGGTTTTTTTTGGGGGGGGGATGGGGAGTTGGGTGGTCAGAGGAGGTGAAGTAGATAAAGGGATTGAGGAGGGAGGTAATGTTGCAGGCATTAACATGCCAAATAGATTTCATTTCCCCTCCCACAAATGCTTAGGGAAAAAAAGACCCAAAAATCCTCAGAGTAGCTTCAGGGTGAATTTTCTGGGGTTTTGGTTTTTTCAAATCCTAGTTAGACCTCTGCCCACCTGGGCGAATGAAAGAATAAAAAGAAGAGATCAAGGAAATATGTGAATCTCCTTTTTACCTCATGGTCTTTGTAGAAAAGATAGCAGTAGCAGCAAAGTTAGAAACCCATGAGACAACATGGAGGAAACAAGAGGACCAGAGGAAGAAAAAAGAAGCTGACCACATACATGTCTTTCCTGAAAGACTTTCCTTTATTTCTCTCTAGCTGAAACTGTGAGTGCAAGGAGCTTACAGTGTGGTCAAGAAAACAGCTTATAAGAAACAACTGGAGAACAAGGAAAGAGAGCAGAGTATCAAGATTCAGGTTTCAAAAAATCAGATTTTTTTTAAAGTTGAAGAGTGTTCACAATTGGTGAATTCTCTGGAAGGAGGTGAGACTTGAACCTTGCCTTGGAGAATTTAGGTGTAGAGAGTGATAGGGAAGGTGTTCCAAGATGAACATCATTAATGAATGGGGGGATGGTAGGGGACCAGGTGGTATTAAAAAATCAAGGGATGCAAAGAGCAAGGAGATAGTAGCCACCAAGGCTGAAATGGAGGGTGGGGGTTGCAAGGTCATTGTACAGATGTGAAGAGAATGTACTGTATTTGTGGGAGGTAGGAAAGAGTCTTTGAATTGCTTCTGAGAACTACAGGGACCTAGGAGACAATGCCGGAGGCTTTCCTTCTTCCCTCAAACCCTAGGCCTAGCCTCCAGCCCCCAACCCCTGCACTTGCAGGGCTAAGAGGTGATTTATGAGCTGAGGAGATCCATCCTAGAGACAAAACTCAGTGTTGTAATTATTTTACAATCGTACTGTGAATATGCAGGTCACTGTGTGGGCATGCATGCTCATATATGTGTGCATACTATTCTGCCAAGAGCATGCACAATGTGTCTTGTATGCTGTGAAATGGAAACAGAGCAGGGGTCAGCCTTTTTGGCTCCCTTTGAGGCAGGCTTCAGGGCACAGTGAGAAGGGCATAGGACTTAGATTGGAATCCCAGCTCCGCTATTGCCTG
This sequence comes from Ictidomys tridecemlineatus, assembly GCF_052094955.1. Classification (NCBI taxonomy): domain Eukaryota; kingdom Metazoa; phylum Chordata; class Mammalia; order Rodentia; family Sciuridae; genus Ictidomys; species Ictidomys tridecemlineatus. The sequence continues at coordinate 21,549,750 of NC_135493.1, forward strand.
ATTGGATAAATCTCTTCACCTCTCTGAGCCTCATTTTCTCATCTATAAAATGGATATAATAACAGTACCTTTTTCAAAGTTGTGGTGAGGGTGAAATGAGATAACATGTCAAGCACCTGGCTCATAATAGGTACAGAGGTATGCTCAGCTTTTTAAATCAGTTCCCCACTCCCCCATCCCATGTCACCCACAGGAGCCTTCCCTGCAAGCCTGAACACCCTCCATTTTCCATCAAATCCTGGCTTTTTTGTTCAGTGCTATTGCAGATAGTGATAGGCACTATCTGCTAGGGTTAGAGTGGGGTCAAGTGGGGCACAAACACATGAAGCAGAAACAAATATGGCAAAACCTCTGGACAGTTGTGGAATCTAGGTGATGGGGGTTGGTGGTATCATCCACTTATCTTTACATGTTTGAAACAAACTACAAAAAGCAATAGGAGCACTTCTTGTCCTCAAGAAGGTTACATCTAGCTCACAGGAGAGAAAAAAATGTCTCCAGTGGAATGTGCAAAGGGGGGCCTCAAAAGATGCACAGTCCTATAAACCCATAAGGGTTGGGGAGCTGACTTCTGGTAGAGGTCTGTGAGCAGCTTCCTGGAGGCAGGGTCAATTCAGTTGGTCCTCTGAGGATAATTTGATTTTCAGAGGACAAGGTGGGGAGGGGGATAAGGGTGATTGCAGTGGTCTAGGCTAGGACAGCAGTTGCCAAAAGTAACGTCTCTGGGACAAAACCTGCGCTTGCAGAACTGCAGTTCAGTTGAGTGTGGCCAGAGGGAGAGCACGTTAACCCTTTCGCTGAGGAGAGGTCTTCTGAGATCAGGTGACCACCGTTTGCCAGTGAAGTGCAGAGCCAGGAGAGGGCCTATATCAGGATTCAGCTGGAAGGTGCAGCTGAAGGAGAATGAAGTTTGAGAAGTAATCTGGTTGCTGGACGGTGGGTACTTCAGGTACTGGGGAGGAGAATGCCTGTTTGGTAGTGGTGGGGAGTCTGCTCAGGACTCTGAGTTCAGGACAGAATTTTACAAGGAGGAAAAACTAAGCATGATGGGTCCTGAAGCCTTTCTCTTGTTCATGTCATCTCAACCTTCAGGCCAGAAATCCTCTCAAAATCTGTTTTGTTCCTTTCTGGGAATGGTGAGGACCTTTTTCTTTTCTTTTCTTTTCTTTTTTTCTTTCTGTTTTTGCAGTACTGGGATGGAACTTAGGGCCTTACACATGCTAGACATAAGTTGCTCATGCTGGCCTCGAACTGGGATTCTACTACCTCAGCATCCCAAGCAACTAGAATTATAGGCTACCACACCCTGCTCCTTAAGGATTGTTTTTAAGTTGAAAAGGCTAGTATGGCTTGGTGCAGTGGTCTCGCCTGTAATTTCAGAGGATTGGGAGGCTGAGACAGAAGGATCAAAATTTTTTTTTTACTTATTTTTTTTTGTTGTTTTAGGTGGACACAATATCTTTATTTATTTTTATGTGGTGCTGAGGATCAAACCCAGTGCCTTGGGCATACCAGGCCAGCGCACTACCACTTAAGCCACACCCCCAGCCCCAAGGATCAAAATTTCAAAGCCAACCTCAGCAACTAAGTGAGGCCCTAACCAATTTAGCAAGACTCTGTCTCAAAATAAAAAATAAAAAAGGCCAGCCAATGTGGCTCAGAGGTCAAATGCCCCTGTGTTCAATCCCCAGTAACTAACACACACACACACACACACACACACACACACACACACACACACACACTAGTATGCAACTAACCCATCTGGGGATGGGGACAGGGTGGCAGGTTTAATCACTATCAGCTTAATTCCTTAGCCTTGCAGAAGGAATCCTCTAAATTTACCAATTTCAAGTAGAGAACAGACTCTCCTGGATCAGGAAGAGAAGAGGAGAGAAGGCAGGAATGTCCATAAAGGAGGACCCAGCTGGTAAATGAAGAGGATGAGTCTCTTTGGCTGAGCACAGGCCTTCTTGGCAGGTGACTGGGCAGACAGTGGACTCCAAAGGGAGAGGGTGGGGCAAGGCAGCAAAGACCAACAACTTATTCATCTAGGCCAGTTATTTCCATCAGGAGTCCTGTACACCATTCCCTGTCCCTTCTCCAACACAACACTGTGCCTCCTCTCACTACTTTGATCACCATAACACATGAGAGGAAGGAGGTAACCAAAAACAACCCACAACACTCTCTACAGGATGGAGCCAGCCTGGCTGGGGAAGGATACCCAGGATAGCTGGTCCCTACCTGGGAAGCCAGCTTACCCCAAGCTTCTTAGGCAGGTGTCAGAGAGAGGATCCTATAATTCAGCAACCCCAGACAGAACAGTGGGTCTTAAAGGGCTGGAGTGAATTCCAGGTTAAAAGGACAGCCTTAAGGACTTAGAATTAACCAATCAAAAGCATGCCTTTGCCAATTGTATTTGGGGGATTTGGGACACCAGACATTTGTGCCTATGGGCTGTGTCCACCTTGTATGGCTAATAATCTAGCAACAATAAGTCAATTCTTTTTCATCTCTTTCAGAGTGTCTACTATGTACAAGGCACCTTATATTGATAATAGCCAACAAGACATAGAATGCTTACATTACGGCAGGCCCAGTACCAAAACTTTACTTGTTAGCTCATCCCCATAGCAACCCTATGTTGTAGGTACCATTATCATCCCCATTTTACAGAAAGGGAAGCAGAGCCTCAGAGAAATGAAATAACTCATTGAAGACTATACAGATAACAACTAAGTGATACAGCAGGACTCAAACTCAGGTCTTGTCAGCTCCAAGTCCACATACTATGTGCTTGACCTGCCCACTATACAGCCTCCAGCATGCTTTGCTGTCTAGTTCCTCACTACACGATGTCTTATCCCAATTAGTAGATTAGTCATGTGTTGACACTTCTACTCTCAGTCTAATGGCTTGTTTATTTAACTGATGGATGCTGCTCCCCATTTGAGGCCATTAGCATTTAAACAAAACAAAACAAAACTGTTGAGCCTGGCAAAGTGACACTGTGTTTACTGTTTTTCTCCCAGTGTTAATTGTGAGCATTTTTCAAATATGTATTTTGATGTGCTAACAGTCCCTAAAGAGAACTGCAGAACAGTTTAGTAATCCTCTGGTACAACTTCAGCCCCGCTCCCCTTAATCTCCTTGGTGAGGGGGAGAAGTCTTGGCTAGCAGGGGGAAGACTGATGGTGACAGTCTCAATCTGAATAATCAGGGGCAGAAGTACTGGGCTGGGCAGGCAACTCTGACCTTGGGGGCTGAGCCCTTGAGTATCCCCCCTCCATGCTTGGGGAGGGAATTTGGTATTTCTTTTCAGGACAATAAGAACATCTGTGCCAAGGCAGAGGAGGAGGCTGGGCTCTCCGAGGCATCTCTGCCTGAGTCTCTTGACACTGTCTGATTGTTACTGTTTCAGTTTCTGCTTGGATCACTGACCATGTCCATTTAGAACAGGCTGGCTTGAGTGAAGACAGTGTAGGGCTGAAGAAGGACAGAAAAGACTGCTGGGAGTGGGGATATGAGGTGGGCAGAAAGTTTAACTAACTTTAAAGTGACCAGGTTGCAAAAGAACTTATGCAAAGTACAGGGTGAATTTTGCACCCATAAATATGAGGAAGGAGGCCTTCCACTGTCTCCCCTCTCCAGGGGTAATTGCTGCTAATGGAATCGTTCGGTTTGCTTGCAGCCTCCCTTTTCTGACAGAGTGGGGTTCAGCTTGACCTGTGGGTAAATAGATGAAAAGCTACAAGCTCCATCCTTATATGGGACAGTCAGCTTCACATTGAAAAAAAAAAAAAAACTAGCTACTTCCTTCCTCCAAGTTCCAGTTGCAAACTGGAGTTACAGTCCAGAGTATATAGCACCCTGCAAACTCATTCCCAGCACAGAATAGTCACATCATGCACTATGTTCTGATGGTGACAGTAGCCATATCTGGCACCAGCATGTCAGCCTCCAATTGGGGATGAGCTGAGGTAGCTCTTTAGTTTCTTCTTCATTCTGGACGTTCAGTCCTGGAACTGGGAGTTCTGGGGACCAAGAGGTAGGCATCTGCTTCCCGCATAATTAGTTTCATCAGTTTCTAAAAGCATTGATGGCCCATCCCCTTGGGCATCATGCTGTGCCTGGCACGAGCTAGTAATCTCGACCCAGTCCTGGCCCTCGCGAGTTTACAACCTTAAGTCACACAATAACTACACAGATCTCAAAGGCGGGCAGTTAACAAATACATCCACTTATCCGCCAATCACAAGGGGTCCATTGAGTGAGCCACGGTGACGAACAGGGCCCCCCTTCAAAGAACTTCCAGTCTGGAGAGTAAATAGGTTAAGACTGAGTGAGGACTTGGGGAAAGGAGAAGGTGCAGGTGAGGAAACACGGTCAGCGTGGGCATCACCGAACGTACTTTTTAAAAAAGTGCCTTTTGGCATGTGGCTGGATTTTCTGCCTACTTAGGCCACCTCCCTTACTCAGGGTCGAGGGTTTAGTTTTGGTCCTCCATTCGTTGTAATACAAAGAGCCAGAGGCAAAGTCAGCGTGGCGTGGTGGGAAAAATCCCGGGCAGGGAGGCAAGGGACTTAGGCGCTGGGCATAAGCTCAATCTCTCTGGGTGGCCGGGGCGTGTCGCCCTTGCCACCCCGAGCATGACGGTCCAAAGCTAAGGTCCCTTAAGGCTCATTTTAGGGACCGTCTCTCAACCTCGCCCCTGCTAGGCGGGAGTCCCCAGCAGCGCGCTGTGCGGTGATCCCCCTGGTTTGGGGCGGAGACCGGAGGAAGCTCCGGGTAGTCATCCCTGGCGGTACGGTCGCGGCGTTTCCTCAGGGCGCGCCGGCCAGGCCCGGGTTGCGGGAGGAGCTGCGGCCGGCTCGTCCCCCAAACACTTCCGACGGGCGCCTTCCGAGGGCCTGGCGGGGCGTGAGCGACCCAGCTGGGCCCGGGTTTGTGCTCTTGGGTCGTGTGCCTGCCCGTGCGGTACCTGCGGCCGCAGGGAGCGAGGTTCCCCCGAGGGCGGGCCGCGCGCCGCACTGGGCCGGGCCGCTGCATAGCCTGGGCAAGCGAGCGAATGAGGCGGGGCGGAGGGAGTGCGTGTGTGGGGAGAGCGCGCGGGAGAGCGAGCTTGCCGGCCCGGGAAGGGTGGGTCGGGGAGCGGCGGCGGCAGCGGCGGGAGGAGCGAGAGGGGAATGAGGGAGGTCGGTCGGGCTGGCGGGCCGAGCCGCGGGAGGGGGGGGGAAGGGCGGAGCGCCGAGGGCGGAGATGGGGCGGCGGGAGGGAGAGGGCCAGCGGGGCGCGGCTAGGGGGCGGGGCGCCAGGACCTGGGGAAGATAAGAGCGTGCTCGCAGGGAGCGAGGGCGGGAGTGAGGGAGGGGCGGGGGACTTAGAGACCAAAGAGGAGACAAAAGGACGGGGTGTGTGGGAGGGGCATAGACAAACGGGGGTAGGGGAGGGGCACCAGGGGACGCCTCAAAGGGAGGGGTGTGTGTAGGGGGGGCACGTTGTGGGTGGGGCTTAGAGAGGGACGTGAAGGGACAACATAAGAAGGGAGCGCTGGGGTACGGAGAAAAGGGAGGGGGCAGGAGTGCTCCACCACGCTGGCCACGAAGGGGAGGGGAGGCTAGGCTGCGAAGGGGAGGCCGCTAGGAGGACCGGCCACACACGGGGAGGTGGGGTCCCAGGGATGGACAGTCCTCAAGAAACGAGGGCGCTCCAGGCTCGGGAGGGGAAGGGTGAGCAGACCCAGGGAAAAGGAGTGCTGCGAGAACCGAAGAGTGGAGGCGGATGGGCGTGTGTGGAGCACTGAGAGCTGGGATTTAGCGCTGCTGTTTGGGACGACCAAAAGACTACAGTTGGGGGCTGCACAGACGGGACGGGGCTACCCAAGGCAGGATGAAAACTGTCCAGGGGAAAGTGGAACCTACTGGGGCTAGAGAAGGGTGGTGGGGGTGGCCTCAAGCTCGGCAGGAAGGCGCCACCACCGCCCTCTGCCCGTCCCCAGCGTGCCCCGCCCCGTCCCGGGGCCCTAAGGGCAGCGGCTTGGGCCGTGGGGGAGCCGAGCCAGGGCGGTACCATTCGGAACAGAGAGGGGGGCTTGGTGGGGAGGAGGAGCCAGGGGTCAGAACCCTGTTGGGGGCGGGGGTGGCGCCACACCCTGGGAAAAAGGCTTGGGCACATCCAGAATGGACCAATCAGCAAGCAAGGCCAGGGTGGCGTCAAGGGGCAGCTCCGGCCAATGGGAAAGGAGAACACTTCGGAGGTTCGGAGGAAGGAAAAAAAAAAAAAAGCCCCACGAAACAACAATTGAATCCGTTTGGGGGTTTGGGGGCTGGGATAGGGCATCGTATATAGCACTTTCTAGCGCCTGCCCTCCCCTTTGAATGAGGTCGCTTGCATCACTTCTGGGCTGTGGGGAGCAAATGGAACTGAAGAGGGTCCCTGAAAAGTACACAGTGGATTGGCAATTTACTGGGGGGCACTTGACTAGGAACTTCAGTTTGCAGGATGGAGGTGACAGCTTTGTACTCAAGAGTGAAAGGGAATATTGAGATGTATAAAACGGAGTCTAGAGTGGCCAGGGTCCCCATTCCAGTATTCCCTACTGGCTACAAACTTAAGTCAACCAGCAAGCAGATCATGGCTAATCTCAGTGGGTAACTTAAAAATGCCCTTTGGGCTAAACACTGTTCAACATATTCATTTCCCTTGCCAGCCAGTCCCAGGTAGTTCCTGAGGATGAGCACGTTAGGGACCCACACAGCTGGGAAATTCATGTGGCTTTTGGCTTCAGAGTTAGCCTACTGAGTCCTAGTCCCTACTTGCTAATTCATTGTGTAATGCTGGGTACATCACTCTTTTGCCTATAAAATCAAGGCATTAGGACTAGTTACCTTTGAGGTATAAAAGTTTTGGAACTGATTTGGAGAACGGTGTGCTTGGCAAAGGGGGCTTTATGGGGAGGAGGAATTGCAGCAAACTTGGAAATGTAGTGTTAGGTCCATAGAATCTAAGTGTCTCTAAAGCTCCTAAAACTGTATATAATATGGTACATGAATTTGTACCGTTTTCTGGGGAGGGCTCATAACTTTCAACAAATTCTGAGGGGTCTGTGACACCCAAGTTAAGCCATTTGTGTCTTAAAAGGCTTGTGTGTGTGTGTGTGGGGTCTATCTCCAAGGAAGTAAAGCATGGTATGTCCTTTTTAAATGAAAGTTTCCCAAATCCCTTGTTAAGACCTCTGGCTATAGGGGCTCTTTCTGTTTCTTGTCATGCAAAGGAAGGCAAGTTCCTCTGAGCTGAGAAGTCCACAGGAACTATGATGTAGCCAAGTTCTGCTTGAATAAAATGTACTGTGAATCACTGGTGAGAACTGAGGAAGGAAAGGGAATAGAGGTTTACTTCTGAAATGGCGCCTACAGTATCTGTAAAGAATAAAACCTCAGTCTTCTTATGATGAAAGTACAAAATTACTAGAGAGTAATCTGTATGAGCAGGAAGCTAGACTTGGGATAAAATGGAACTTCAGCACCATCCTGGTTTTAGAATTAGTCTAGGGCAGACTTCAACTGCATAGTGTATGCACCTTGTTTCTAGATTTAAAGATTAGTAGTTTATCACTATCTTCAACTCTTCAAACTTGTGTTTATGGTGGAGCGTACATAACGTGACATGTAACATCTCAGACGAGGGTAAATTTTCTCTAATATAGGACCAACTATGTCTTCATAAGAAAATGAGGTTCCCCTGACAAGCGCAACTTGAGAAATGTGAAGCTGGGGCATCTAAAGGTGTCAGATTAGAAGAAAACAATTCCACTGGGAGATAACACAGAATATATTCTAGTTAATAGATAAAAATGCCTTTATTTCTAACAGGTGGCTTATATTACACCCACATATGCAAAGCTGGTTTTGGAATTGATCCTGCAGCAGAGCAACCAAAGGTCCTGTGTACCATGATATTTCTCCTCTGGCAACTCATTCTATAGAGTGTTTCTTCAGCTGTTTTTTGTGATGTCCAGAGAGTTGTTTTTGATTGCTCTGTACGATAGAGATGTCCGACCTTGAGGAAGAGCGATAGCCTACATCCTCTGCTTTTATCGGCTTAATGATATGACCTGGCTTGGTGACAACCTTGGGAGTGGTCAGCTTTTGGAAGGCCCTCTGGGTGTTCCACGTGGATCCTATAGGGGTCTGGATGGTCCTTTCAAATTGCTGATAGTGCGTGAATGGATATGGAAGCACCCGTACCTGGTAAGGAAGGAAAAGGGATCTGGTGAGTCAAGCCTCTAATGGTAGCTCATTAGGTACTGTTTGGGCACAGGCCACGGTTCTATGCGACAACCTCAAGGGAGTGAAGCTACTGAGAGGCCAAGGCATCCCAGTGTTCCTATCTCACCTTAGGAGAACCAATCTGCTTGAGGATATTGGGGAGTAGATGTTACCTTGGGGAGTAAGGTAGGTCAGGACCTCCCTGGCCCTCAAAGATTTACCCAACAGTTTAGGGATTGAGAAATCCTGGAGACAGCTCCTGTCTAGCTATAATTCTTCCAAGGCTGCTGTACCAGGGTAGTAGCTACTACATAACACTGTGACTGCAAGAAACATTGGAGCATTTGTGTATCCCCATGGATTTTAGGATCCTTCTACCCTTCTCAAGCTTGGTATTCTTTTCTTATTTGATACTAGGGGCTGAACACAAGGGCACTTTACACAAACTCTTGAGATCTATCCCCAGTCTTTCATGTTTTGAGACAGAGTCCCCATTAAGTTGCTGAGGCTGGTCTTGAACTTGTGATCATCTTGTCACCACACCCACCTCTTTTTTTGTGGTGCTGAGGATTGAACTCAGGGCCTTGTGCATGCAAGGCACACACTCTACCAACTGAACTATATCCCCAGCCCCACACCCAGCTCTTTTCCTTTTTTGTAGTGCTGGGGATTGATCTCTGGGCCACTCACAGGCCAAGCAAGCATTCTATTACTGAGTTACACCTCCACCCCTCCTTTTCCTTTTGACGGACTGAGAAATGCAAAGTTGGGGATTAAGGATTGAACCTAGGGATACTGAGCTACATCTCCAGTACTTTTTGAGACAGGGTCTCACTAAGTTACTGAGGATTTCACTAAATTGCTGAGTCTGACCTTGAACTTGTGATTCTCCTGTCTTGGCCACCTGAGTTGCTGGGATTACAAGCATGCATCATTGCCCCTGGCTCCTTTTCTAAGGTTGATGTTTTAAGGAACCCGAAGATATACTTTTGAATCCTGAACTCTACCAGACTGTTGTGCTCAGCTTCACCCTCTATTGGCATCATAGAAGGCAGAACTGGAAGGTCCTAGATTATTGGCCTTAAGATTTGGCTTAGATAGGGGAAGTGATTTACCTGGGCAAATGAGGAATAGCATGGGAGAACAGAACCCAGGGTTCCTGTTTCCTTGCCTGGTGTTCTCCACTCCACCATATTGCTATCTTTAAATATGTAAATAATCTGTAAATATTCCTCTAATGGCCCAAATAGGAAAACAAAGCAAAAAAACAAAAAAACGTAAGCAGAAAAATGGGACAGGAGGGCTGGGATGTAGTTAGCTGCTGAGGACTACCTGGTGGTCCTGGTAGTAATGAACCAAACAGATTATCCTTAGATTAAGGTAATGTCTTATTTGGATTGATGCTTGATCTATGCACATCACCAAGGGCAAGGGAAAAAATTCACCCTCAGGAATCTCTGCTTCCCAACCTTGAAGCACTTTATACACTGAAACCTGCAGTGCATAGCTTATTTAAAAGGTCATGGTGGCACACATCTGTAATCCCACTGACTTGGAGGCTGAGGCGGGAGATGGTGAGTTTGAGGTCAGCCCCAGCAACTTAGTGAGACCATGTCCCAAAATATTTTTTATATATGTATTTCTTCTTTTAATATTGAATTTTTAGTTGTAGTTGGATACAATGCCTTTATTTTATTTATTTATTTTATGTGGTGCTGAGCATTGAACCCAGGGCCTTGCACATGCTAGGTGAGTGCTCTACCACTGAGCCACAACCCAAGCTCCCAAAATAAGTTTAAGGGGGCTGGGGATGTGGCTCAGTGGTACAGCATACCTGTACTCAATCCCCAGTACTGAAAAAAATAAAAAATATAAGGGAAATTCTTGAAGAACTATTTGGTACTCTGTTGTGACTGTATTAAAAAAATAGGTTAAGAGCTGGGTGCAGTGGCACACACCCGTAATCCCAGTGGCTTGGGAGGCTAAGGCAGGAGGATTGTAAGTTCAAATCAAGCCTCAGCATCAGCGAGGCACTAGGCAACTCAGTGAGACCCCGTCTCTAAATATATGCCCTGGTGGAAGGGAAAGTGATCTTTATTCAGGTCAATGGTCTGTCACCTGTCACCTATAATCCTGTCCCATTGAAGAACCCTTTCCTCTTCCTTTATCCCTGTCTGTTCAACTGCTTATTTTCTAGTTATATATCCTCAGTTGGGATGACAGTGGCTAAAATTTCTGCAGTGATTAGTTCACAAAATTAGGATCAAATAGAGTATTATTAAAATGTATATTTTCCTCACCTCCGTGCCTATTAAGTAGTTCTCCCCCCACAAAGGGCAAATGTAACTCATTTCAGTATTGTACTGTCTGGGAACAGATCTCAGAAATGAAGAGAACATAAAGGTCATCTAGTCCAATCTTATTCAAGTCCCTTTTACACATGCTCATACACCCAGAGCAGCCTATCTTATCTCTGGATCAGTGTTTCCCCTTGAATTCTGCCTCTCATCTATATTTGTTTTTGAGACAGGGTCTATGTTGCCATGCTGGTCTTGAATTCATGGGCTCAAGCAATCTTCCGGCTTCAGCCTCCAGAGTAGCTGGGAGTACAGGTGTGTGTCCCTACTCCCTGTTTGCCTCCAATATTCTTGAAGACTATGATCATACTCATATTCTTCTATTCTACATATATCCTTTGGTTGTTATCATGATACAATTTAGAATCCCTTCACTGTCCTTAACAGGTACGAATTTGTCTTCAGCCATCTTTCTTTCTTTTGGTACTGAGGACAGAACCTAGGGGTGCTTAACTACTAACAGGTGCCACATCTCCAGCCCTTTGTGTATTTTATTTAGAGACAGGGTCCTGCTAAATTACTTAGGGCCTTGCTAAGTTGCCGAGGTGGCTTTGAACTTGCGGATCCTCCTGCCTCATTCTTCCAAGCTGCTGGGATTAGAGGAGTATGCCACCATGCCCAGCTGCCTTCATTTTTCTTGACATGTGGCTCAACCCTTAAGGCCTCTAAACATTACCTTGACTATATATATAAACGTACAGAATGATAATTCTTACTTTGGGGAGCCTCTCCATTGCTTTCAAAGATTTTCCTTTCAGTCAAAAGCTTCCCCAAAGTAATTAGAACAGCAGTCTATATGGAATTATTAATTTCATAGCCAATCAGTGAAAACAACAGGTTTGATTCTGTGGTCCAGATTTACACATCCCTCTTGACCACAGATTACTAGAATGCTCTTCTGAAGCAAGAGAGCCAGGCAGTCAAGAGAGCAAGTAACTAGAGAGCTCTTTAAGTCTCACCTGATGAGCTGCTGCATGGATATTGCGCTTCTCGTTGATAATCACATTTGGCAAATTCTTGTCTTTTCTTGGAGGACCTTCAGGGGCTTTAATAAGAAACCTGGAAAGCAAAACAGTAGGACTACATGTATTAAGGACTTAGTTAAAAGGGAGGGAAGACACTTAGGGGAGAGGCAGGAGAATTTTGTGCCTTTCTGACAGAGTTTCTTCCTTTTTGCCTGCCCTTTCCTCATCCCCCAGTACCAGGGATTGAACCCAGGGCTTCCCTCATACTTGCTAGGCAAGCAGTGCTACCTCTGAATTATGTTCCCAGCCCCTTTCTTCTTTATTCTTACCGCCGTCTTTTCTTGGCACTGGGCTTCAGGCCCAAACCACCCCACTCGCCCCAGCCAGGCAGTGTTAGGTCCACATCCTTTGGCTTATTTGCCTCCACGGCTTCCCTCTTCTCTTTCAAGAAATCTTTGATGACATCATCCCCAGCAAAAGCTTCCTTTATCATCTGCTTTTGGACTCTTTCTTCTTCATCTTCCTGGGAAGAAACAGAGCAAGAGCTAGAGTTTGCCTTAAGAGCTGAATTTTATGGTAAGTTTGAATTTTGGGTCATGACATTTTAGCGCCCCCTAGGGGGAAGTGCTGAACAATGACTGTCTTGTAATACAAACCAATCAGTAGCCAATTTCCTTCTCTCTAGGGTAAACAGCCATAGCTCATTATCATATGAAATAATTTTAAACTTTCTGTAAGGAGGCTGCAGGGTGGAAGAAGGAATGGTCTGCCCTGGCAGCAGAAGCTCCAACTGGCCTGGCCAGAGTGGGCTTTCTCCGGCTTACATTCCCAAAAAGCAGGTGTCTTACTTGAGCAGTTTCAATTGCTTAATCAGGGATCCCTGAACTAGATGCCACTGAGTGGCAACAGCTCAGTGACTCACTTTGAGTTGTCTTGCCTGGGATTTGGTCAGAACTTTGGGTGAATTCCCTCTTTCCTCTGAGGGCAGTTTTAGAGTACCCCAGGGAGGTTCTGGTGGCTGAGGATAAAGGATGTGGGGGTCTCAGCAATACCCACATATTTGCCTCCTCTAGAAAGTAGCTACTTCTATATTTGCATCTATTAAACTGCCACTGGAACCAGCCTGGTCCCATAATATTCTGGACCTCTTATCTACTGAAATGTGCCACCAGCAAAACAAAGCTTCAATGATTTTATTGCACGAGCAAGGACACTTTCGGCACCAGCTCTAATCCTCCACAATGGCCAATGACCCTGGCTCTACTCACCAATTCCTCTATTGTGGGAACTTCCAAAGACTTCACAGAAGGAGTTTTTGTAGTTAGAAGGTTCTGTAGATTAATCATTTGTTCCTTCTTTTTCTTCCCCTTAGGGGCATCTGGTTGATTATTTGGGTTCCTCTCTGTCCACTCCCTTTGTAACATAGATCTGGGAAGCTCCCTTTTTTGAGAACATTCTTCTTTGCTCAGCTCTTCTAGTTCTTCCAGAGTCTGTACTCGCTCCGGCCTCTGCAGCAAAATGGGCTCCTCCTCCTCTGGGGCAGATTCCTCTGTCTGGACTTGGAGAACAGTCCCTGCTGAAGTCACTCTTCGCTTCCTGGACTGAAGATTTCCTTTGTTGAGTCTCTGAGCCAATGCCCTTACTTCAGATAATACCTCCTGGCTGCTTGAATCTAGGGGGAAAAGAAAGCTGTCAGGAAAGGTTTGGACATTGCCTGGTCAATGGTTGCTAGGTACCATATATGACATTCTAAAAAGAACTAATGGAAAAAGAGAAGATTCTATATGCTAGATCTCCTGGAGAGTTTACTAATCACTAAAAGCAGCATGTTGGGGGCCTGTGGCTGTGGCTCAGCGGTAGAGCACTTGCCTAGCATGTGTGAGGCCCTGGGTTCAATCCTCAGCACCAAATAAAAATAAATAAAGGTATTGTGTCCAACTACAACTAAAAAATAAATATGAAAAAACAGCAGCATGTTGGGAAGCAGACACCCTGGGTTCTATTCCCATGCAACTGCTACATCAGAACTGAGGCTTAATTTCCCTGTATGGTATATCCTGCTTGAGAAGACTACTCAAAGCTTCATTTTTTAAAAACTCAGGGCCTAGCCTACGCTAAGCAGGTACTCTACTATTGGGTTATATTCCCAGTTTCCAAAATTTTTAAGGGAGCCATTTTAACACGTGGCCTCTGAAGCCAACTTCATTGTAATTTATGCTTTACTATTTGTAAAAACTTCCAGGATGGTTTTGTCTTGACTCTAAAAGCCTCATTCCATCTTTAAAAAAAAATTTTGAGGGGGTGGCTACTAGGGATTGAACTCAGGGGCACTCAACCATTGAGTCACATCCCCAACCCTATTTTGTATTTTATTTAGAGACAGGGTCGAACTGAGTTGCTTAGCGCCTCACTGTTGCTGAGGCTGGCTTTGAACTTGTGATCCTCCTGTCTCAGCCTCCAGAGCCTCTGGGATTACAGGCATGGTCACTGTGCCCGGCCTCATTCCATATCTTCAAGTAGTATTTCATAATGTGCTATGATCCAGTCAAGAAGAGAGGAAGTAGCTACTTTCTAGAGTTGATGTCGCTCACACTTTCCAGTCGGGGACAAAATCTGAGCAAATCTTTCTAGTCTCAAGAGCCCTAAGGAAAACAGAATGACAACACAGAGTACTTCTAAACTGCCTTTTGAAAAAACTCAGGTTGTCTCCAATCCCAAGTGGATCCTGCTTTGGTTTAAAGCCACTGCAGCTCCTCAAATGTGGCTTCGGACACCAGCCTCCCAAGTAGCTGAGATTATAGGTGCATGCTACCATGCCCAGCTAAATAACCAATTTTTAAAAGGGGTTCAAGGGATGTTGCTGTGTTTTGTGTTCATATAGAGACTACCCCACATTTTCAGTGTGCAGTGCTACTTTCCAAAATCCTCTCAGAAGTGACTACTTATAACTATCTAATCCCAGAAATCTCCAGCTGAGAATCCTTAAGTAAAAGGTTCTCACAACACATTTTAAATGAAAGCAGTTTTTTTTTTTTTTTTTTTGGTGTGTGTGTGTGCGTGGTGCTAGGGATTGAACCCAGGGCCTTGTGCATGCAAAGAAAGCACTCTTACCAACTGAGCTATATCCCCAGCCCATGAAAGCACTTTTAAAATAAAAATTTTACCATGTAAAACCAGATTTTTGTTGTCGTCTAAATGTACTATTCCTATAGGAAATCAAATCAGACCTGAGAATCTGTCCAGACAGCCAGGGGATTTCTCAATGTAGGCAGCTTCCTAAGCAGGCTTTATGATGTCTGATTTATCTCCAGAATGAGGGCTCTGACCAACCACAAGGATGTTGCATTGTTCACATAAAATCTCTTCAAAATAATAGGAAAAAGTATACACAGAAACCGAAGCCAAGCATGGTGGTGTACACCTGTAATCCCAGTAATGAGAGGCTGAGGCAGAAGGATCACATGTTCTTGGCCAGCCTCAGCTGTAGTGGGACCCTGTCTCAAAATAAAAAATAGGAAGGGCTCAGTGGTAAAGTGCCCCTGGATTCAATCCCTAGTTACAACAACAACAAAACCTGAGAACATAATCATAATTCTAAAGTGCCATGTAGCCTGTAGAGCCATTCATGCCTATATGAAGTGCTAAAGATGCCACTCCTACTTTACAAACAATACAAATTCCAGCAATTTGAAGACATTTAATAATGTCTCAAAACCCACTTATGGGGGCTGGGATTGTGGCTCAGAGGTAGAGTGCTTGCCTAACATGCGTGAGGCACTAGGTTCGATCCTCAGCACCACATAAATATAAAATAAAGATATTGTGTCCACCTATAACTAAAAAATAAAAAAAAAGTCCACTTACATACACCTATAAGTGTGAATGGACTTTCAGAGTTACCATCCCATCAGATGTACCTCTCTGATTTGTATTTATAAGTACTAGGAATGCTAAGCCACCCCTTTATTTAAGGGGTGGTCTAATTATGTCTTTCTGAAGACTGTAAGCCCTCAAGAGCAGAAAATGTGCCTAAGCACATTGCACAGCCATGCAGAGGAATGCTTATTAAATGCCTTTGAAGAAAAATGGTTATTATGAATCTAATTTCACTTCAGGGACCCAGTGCACTCCTTCTTGAAAGTCCCCAGAGCCTAATCACTGCACGTGTGGGTGGACACTTATTTTTTCCCTTACTGTTCATCCCTAGCAATATGAGGTTGTCCCTTCTGCTTCATCATACCTCACCTTTTGTTTCTTGTCTGCCCATGGGCTCAGCATCCTGCTTGAGCTCAGATCTTTTTCTAAGGGCTCGCCTTTCTTCAAATTCTTTCAACAAAGTTTCTTCCTCTGCCATTGGTCTCTCATCTTCCTCACTTTCAGAAAACTCCTGGGCAACAGGCTCAGGCAGCTGTTCAGAGTCCACCTGGTTTTCATCCTCTTTTGAATCGCTGTTGCAACTTCTGAGCATCCAGGGATTGGGTCCGTTTGCATCCATCTGTACTTCATTCACTACATCAGGGACAAGAGTTTCTTCATCTTCTGCGCCTCCCTCCTCCTCACTCTCTGAAACTACCTGGAGTTTCTGTGTTAGTTCTTTGTTCTTAGCCAACTGTTCTTGCATAGCTTGTCGAGCCTAGAGGGAGTCACAGCAGGAGACAGACTTGTCATCAGTGACCACAATTACACCTTTCCTGGTTCATTTCTTAAAAGCTGTCTATTCTCCTTTTAATTTGGTAAGTATTTCTTACTGATATCTACTGTTTAAACTGTACATACTGTTTTTGTAGCTATGGGATAAGATGGAAGACAAATTATTTGTCCCTAGGGAATCAATATGTAACACAATTTACAAAAAGCTCCTCTCCCCTTTGCTGGACTTGCCTTCAACGCTGTTTCCCTTTTCCACCTTGTTCCTGGTCATTTTCCTCTCTGCCTTAGAGATATTTCTGATGGCTTTTTAGATTCTTGGTTTTCCATCCATCCTCATGGCTCTTCCCCAAATCTGCTTCTGCTAGCATCCTTATGGACTGATTTTTTCCTTTCTTTCCTCCAATTCCATCTCTTCTGTCACCCTGATGGTCTCTTACCTCCAGATCATATTTGGCCATAATTGCCTTTGACTTGGCCCATTTCCCACTGTTCTGGTGCTTAAGGCTCATTCGCTCCTGGAAAGAAAAGACAGAGGGAGATCTTTCGTGCCTTCCAGAGAAAGTTGGGTTCAAAGAGAGGGAAGGTTAAGAGGCAGTCTCACCATCATTCTGGCCTTTTCAATTTTTTCCAGTTCTTCCAATGCAGCAGTTGGATTGACCTTCCGTAGCAGCTCAAATTCTTTTAGGGCTTTCTTGGCCTTTCCTTTCTTCACAATTTTGTGATATCTATAGGGTAAGAGGGTTGGGAGGAAGAGCTGAGAGATTTAGTTGATATCACATGCATAAGTACCCATGTTCTATATCCAAGTGGTTTCCCTATGCAGGGACCAGAAAGGATGTCAGAGTCAGCTGATGGTAGGGAACCAGTTTGGGACCTGAGAGGACTAGCAGGACTTAGTCCCTGAAGCCAGCCCCTAGGAGCTGACTTCTGCACAGTGGAGTCCCCTCTGCTTCTATAGCCCAAAGGAGGAACAGAATAAATTCCAAAGAGGTAAAAAGGCAGGAAGGAAGCTCTACTGGCTTCACCAGCTATGGAATTCAGAACTCATTCTACAGAACCACTCTGTGATGCCTTGGAAGGGAGAGAAAGTTATTTAACAGTTCTCTTTGGCAAAATCATGCATAAAAGCCAAAGGAGGAGGAAAGGTTGTTTCCAAAGCAGGCAAACTATACAAGGTTGGTTTGGGGAAAAAAAAAGGCTAGTCATTACTATTTGGGAACTCTCTTATATGACCCACGTCCAAGAATCTCTACAAAGAATTCATGATTGGCTACGTCATTTTATTCCATGGGATCCAAGGCCTCTTTACTCTTTATTTATTTATGTATTTTAGTTGTTGATGGACCTTTATTTTTTATTTATTCATTTTTATGTGGTGCTAAGAATTGAACCCAGTGCCACACACATGCTGGACAAGCACTCTACTACTAAGCTAAAATCCCAGCTCCAAAGCCTCCTTACTTTTTACTTTTTATTTTCTTCTCTCTTCGAGCTCTGGCTTCATAGTAGGATTGCAGAGCCCGGGCTCTCTGAAGCTCTGCTCGTCGCATCTTAGCCTAAAATGAATGACATTTACAATGACTCCTGGACATGAGGGCAAATGTTGGGAGAAGCATAGCAAACTTGGTTGTTCAAAGGGCCTAAGATGCTTACCTCTTCTAGGCTCATGGCTTTCAGAGAGGCTTGTTCCATAGGAGTCAGTAAAGGGTCTGTCACTGGCTGCTTGTTCTTATGGAGGAGGTTAAAAATTTCATGCTCCAGGGGAGTTCTTGCCTTAAGGAGACAACAAAACATTCTAAGTCTTAAGCCATCTCTTATATCTTTTACTTTACATTCCTAAGACTGTCTAATTTACGACACTATAATTGAAATCACAAAATGGATAGGATTGGCTTATTCTGTTCGGTTATCAATATATGTAAATCAGAATTCAATCTCCTTAAGAATCTATGTAGGATCCCCTTAAGTCAGGACAGAGAAATCAGTTTAGACTGTCAAAAACAAAATAATCCCTGTAATGTTATATATTTGAAACATTAACTATTACCAGTTAGGAATTTCAGATTTTTTATCATAAGCTTTATTTAAAGGCTATTTTCTAGAGGGGAGAGGAAGTTAGATCATAACCATTATTTGCCACCAATGGTTTGCCAGGAAATACATCTGCATAATGGCTCAGAGGGGAACCCCAACTTTTTGAAACCACAGTGAAACACTACAAATCCTGTATGTATGTGTTCTTGGTATTGTTAATTACCAATGAAAGCAAACAAGAAAAACATGGCATTTGTTGGTATACTCTACAAATTTAGTTTATGGCAAGTTGTGTGTTGCAATTTCCTGAGCACAAAAGGACACTACCTTAAAAAATATGACCTTCATGTAATTAGCCTGCTTCCTGACAGTTCAAACTTAACTCGTTTCCTAACTCTGGCTCCAATTCCTCAGTTTCCACTTAATTTTGCTGAACAGTATGTGTGTGTGTGTATGTGTGTATATATATATATATATATATATATATATATATATATATATATATATATATATATATATAAACCGGGTGAGCTATAAGCATGTCAACAAAACACTCCATTTGCTGCTTGACTGATACTGTGAGGATGACTAAAATAATCAGGCCAGTCATGCCATGGTCTACTCTGACAAGGCACAAAGATAGCCCTAGGCAACAGAGCTAGTTTCAAACCTCACACATATATTATGTGTGGTTTTCTTCAATGGCCATATACATCATGGTCAGCAATAAATTTGTAAATATCTAGGCAAATGCATAAACACACATTATATGGTGCTATTGATTTAACCATGAACCTATTCTACTGAATAGTAAAGGTACATGTTTTTTCATTTTTCAGTATTTGCAGTAATGATCAATCAGACTATGAAGCGACTTATATCACAATGTTATACTCTCCCTTCAACTCACTTCAGTTTACCAACATTGATCGATCAAAGCAAAACCATTCCAGGCACTTGTGAGGGGTGCCAGGAATATACAATTGATTAGGATACTTCCTGTCCTCATAGAGCTCATAGCCTTTCAGAGCAGAGAAACAACACAATGAGTTACCTGTTACTCTCCAGGGGTAAGCATTGAGGAACAAACCATTGCTTCTGATTAGGAGGCAGGTGGACTGGGTGGGAACGGAAATGACTCTTTAAGTTAGGCTTTGAGGTTTAAGAACAATTCTTTTAGGAGGAGGGGAAAATCCACAGATGAGTATAAACAAAAACGTGGATATCTGAAAATTAGTGGTATGTAAGAGAACCATGTGTCGTCCAGTGTAGCTAAAATGTTGGGTGCTTTTATTTTGCTCTCTATGTGGAAAATCTTTGATGGATTTTAAGTAGGAGAGTGACATCCAGTTTTGTGTTTCAGAAAAAAAAAAATCCTGATGATTGTGTAGGAGATGTGGTAAAGTTTCAAATGAAAAGAGAGAAGGTATCAGTTAGGGTAGTGAAAATTAAAAAAAAAAAAAAGAAAGCAGGGATCTAGTTGCCACAACAGGCAGAATTTATAGGACTAGCACACTGCACTGTATGGGTGGAACAGGAGACAGTTAAACGGACAAGTAGGAATCAGATAACCAACATTTTCAACCCCAAGTGCCCATGGCAGCGGGGTTAAGCTTTGAACTGAGTTATAGGATGAAGGTGGTGCTAAATGTTTAAGAAGTCTGGGGAAAGAAAATGTGAAGCTCACTTTGTGGGAGACCCAGGTGATGTCTTATTTGCCATATGGACTATGAAACTGGAGCTTAGAGGGCTGGGGATGTGGCTCAAGCGGTAGCGCGCTCGCCTGGCATGCGTGCGGCCCGGGTTCGATCCTCAGCACCATATACCAACAAAGATGTTGTGTCCACTGAGAACTAAAAAATAAACACTAAAAATTCTCTCTCTCTCTCTCCTCTCTTTCTTAAAAAAAAAAAAAGAAATTGGAGCTTAGAAAGGAGCAAGACTGACAGCCAAAAGTCATGGAGTACAGATAGCAAGAACAAAAAGGCAAGGGCTGGGGATTTAGCTCATTGGTAGAGTGCTTACCAAGCATGTTTGAGGCCCTGGGTTCAATTCCTAGTATAGGGGAGGGGAGATTGGTGGGGGACAAAAAGCCTTAAGAAAAGTTAGAGAAATAAAAAGTACCACAGGTATGACACAAAAGCCAAGGGAGGGGAGATTTTAAGAACACGATGTACCAAAGGTGTTGTCAGTTAGGCTGACAATTAAGAGGACATGTAGCAATTTGGAGGCCTGTCACTAAGGCCTTTTTTTTTTATAGCATTGGGAACTGAACCCAGGGCCTTGCTAGGCAAGCATGATATCATTGAGCCATACCCCCAGCCCACTAATGTCCTTTGAGAAAGGTTTCAGTAGGAGAAGCAAGTGAGAGAATAGACCCAGCAGCAGTGGAGATCAGCTCTTCCCAAAGCACATTCTTCATAAGATAATGAGATTTACTTCACTTTTTAAAAGCTGAAAATTCAGCTGGGCATGGTGGCACATGCCTGTAATCCCAGTGATTTAGTAAGCCGAGGCAGGAAGATGGCAAATTTGAGGCCTGCATCAGCAACTTAGCATGAACCCTGTCTCAAAATAAAAAGGTTGTGGCTCAGTGGTTAAACACCCTTGGTTCAATCTCTGGTACAAAAAAAGAAAGCTGAAAATTTAATTTTTTTTGGGGGGGGGCACTGGAGATTGAACCTAGGGCCTCAGTTTGTATACTCTGGTTTAGATTAAGTCTAACAGGTGTCTTCATTATCTGTTTATAGTGTGTTAAGGTGCTGGTGTATTCCATAAATCTGCATTCTTTAGTTGGGGCATGTGCCATTTTCTAATAATGGACCCTCCCCTCCCCAGTATCTCCTGCTTTGAGGGCATATTGAAAGACTAAGATTTTGAGATACTCTGGGAAGTGCTGGTGTTGACTGATAGTGTAGGGAAGGAAAGAGAATGTGGAAGCACTTAGCAGTTTACAAATGCTTACTCATGCATTATTCCATTTAACTCTTCTCAGCTAGAGTTAAACAAAACTTTAGGAAACTGGACCCAAACTATAGTGCAGACTTTTTGGTTCTCAATCTCTGAAAACCTAGTATATACCACTTGTTGGTACTTTGCACTCTGAGGTGTAAGGACAGAACTGGGAGTTGTTAGCCAAAATGCTGAACTAAGCATTTCCTTCTCTCTGTACCACACTGGCATAATTTCTCAAAAACAAATTTTAGAGTGAATGAATGGCATAGTATACTCAAAATATAGCCTCTGGGCCCCACTCCATCTTAAAGAGATTGTGCCATTCTCCTGAACTGCCATCTTAATAATCAACTTGGCATTTTTCTGCTACCTCTAAGATTACACTGTCATTTGGAAAAAGCATGTGCAGAAGAATGTGTAGTAGCATACTACTACTTTTCTGATTAAAAAGGAGATAAACATGAATATATAAATAAAACTCTAAGTCAACAACAGCAATAAAAACTTATGAAAGTGATTTCTTCTGGTTGGGCATGGGAGTGAAACTGAGTAGATGGGGGATGAAGTGAACTCAGGCTCATTATTATATATCCTCTATACTTCTTAATTTTTGAATCCTACAAATTGTATTACCTCTTATAACATATTTTACCTAAAGTTTCCCTTCATTCTGCAGCCACACTTTATACCTGATCTCTTTTTCATGTGGAAAAGGAAGCATCCTAGAAAGAGAATGGTAGTGACTTCAAAAACAACATAAGAAAACAGAGCTTATCCCCTTAATAAGCAACTATTTGCTCAATTCTTAGCAATTGTGGCAAGTAATGTTTATTTTGATTAGCTTTAATTGGCTCAACTTCCCAACACCTAAGACATTATCATT
This sequence comes from Ictidomys tridecemlineatus, assembly GCF_052094955.1. Lineage (NCBI taxonomy): Eukaryota > Metazoa > Chordata > Mammalia > Rodentia > Sciuridae > Ictidomys > Ictidomys tridecemlineatus. The sequence continues at coordinate 21,571,864 of NC_135493.1, forward strand.
CCTGGATTTTTAGAAAGCATAGAGGAGAAGCATAAAAAGGTATCTATTCATGGTTCAGACACTCTGTTTTTGAGTATTTTTCTTTAGGACAGATCATCCCTTTATAGACTCCACACCAATGGTGTACCAGAAAACTAGGCTAGCTGTTTTAAAGCAGTTGTTCATATACTAAAAATGGAGACTTTAGGGACCAACATAGGATTACTAAGTTATTATTTTCCCAAGAGCATAACTACCATTCCACCCCATCACTTACTGCAACCATCATTTCATTAAAAAAAAAAGACATTTTCAACACCATTGAATAACCTCATAATAAAGAAGAGCTGGCAACCTCACACTCAATCACACACACATGCTCATGATTATCCTCTTGCTTCAGATGGATAAAAACTGTCAGGGTTCAGTGTTTGGGAAGCTCAGCTCTAAAATATCTTTTTCCTCTGACACAGTTCAGAGCCATAATGATTACTTGCTAAAGTTTATATTATAATATAAACTTTACATTACATTATAAAGTTTATATTATAATATAATTATATTATAATGTGGTATTTCTTTATATGCAAATTTTAGGTTCATTTGTTCATATATCCTAAGGCATTGTTAATGCTACTAAGTTCCTGATTTCCCTAGGATCAAAATGTGGTTCTAAGTTCTTTTTTTTTTTTTTAGGGGGGGGAGGGGGTTGTATTGGGGATTGAACTCAGGGGGCACTCGACCACTGAGCCAGTGGTCTTTTTTGTATTTTTAAAAAATTGTTTTAGTTGTTGATAGACCTTTACCTATTTATATGTGGTGCTGAGAATGAACCCAGTGCCTCACGCATGTCAGACAAATGCGCTACCACTGAGCCACAGCCCCAGCCCTTTTTTGTATTTCATTTGGGGACAAGGTCTCACTGAGTTGCTTAGCACCTCACCATTGCTGGGATTACAGGCATGTGCCACCATGCCCGGCTTAAGTTCTTTTTTAAGAACCAGTGGATAAGAGGGCTGGGGTGTATCTCTGTGGTGGAGCATTTGCCTAGCATGTGTGAGACCCTGGGTTTGATCCCTGCCACTGCAATAAAACAAAGAAACTAGGGGACGAGAAAGAATCAGTGTTTCCTTTTTCTTGGCAATTAAGATGTTTCAATACAAAAACAGAAATAACCAAGTGCTATATACTATAAGCTAATGAAAAATGACTACAGAGATGTTGTGTGATTGGCTATTGCATAACTGACAATAAGATATGCCACCTCCTTTCTCCCTTTCTGACCATTAAATTAAAATGACTCAAACTGGCATTTAGGCTTAACATTTCATTCAAAATAGTCACAGACATGGAAATTTCCAATCCATGTAATCTCACCTATCAAGATTAAGGTTCATCTTGTCTTACTCACCTTCCAGCTACTGAACACATGTTCAATGGGAACAAAGGCCGACTGCTCCTTCTCTAGGGGAAAAACAAGCTGCTCTGCTTGCCGGTTCTTCAGAACGATAGGATCCCATTTGGAGAGGGTTTGTGAGGTTTTGTTAAATGCTACTTCTCTGTGGATCTGAAACAGGCAAAGTACACAAAAGGAAAGAGCCACAAGATTATGCATCAAACTCTTAGAGCCAAAAGGAAATCAGGAGGCAATGTTTCTTAGCCCAAGGAAAAAATCAGGACGCTAGAGATTAACTCTTATTTATTTCTCAGAATTTCAACTGCCCCTAGCTTACTTGCTTATTTGTTTGGGTATCAAGAACTGAACCCAGGGGTGCTTTTCTTCCTCTAAATGGATCACATTCTCTGTAACTTACCTGTTCAACCTCTTCTTTGTTAAGGGGTAATTCCAGAGTCTTCTTTGATTTGACTCTTTTCAATTGCTTTTTCACAGTAGTCAATGAGGATGAAGTTTTAACAGGCTCAAGCAGATCTGCAAGGACCAGCTTTTCTCCTGATCCTGTGGAAAGACCAAACTTTCTGGTCAGACTGAGAAGTGAGCCAAAATCTTACTATAATATAGGGTGTGGCCTTTGTGGAAAACGTGCAGGAAAGCAGAGATAATTCTTTTAAATCAACCCCTTATTCCTATATACTGACACCTCCACTCTCCCATATTTCTAAACATGTTGGAGGGTGAAAGAGAGAAGAAAAACATTTAATCAAAAAATAGTCATTTTACCAGGTACATCAGTGCATGCCTATAATCTCAGTGACTTGGGAGGCTGAGGCAGGAGGATTACCAGTTCAAGGCCAGACTCAGCAATTTACCAAGACTCTGTCTCTAAATAAAAATAAAAAGGGCTGGAGATATGGCTCAGTGTGGTTAAGCACCTCTGGGTGCAATCCCCAATACCAAAAAACAAACAAATAAACGATGATAACAACAAAAACCTTCATTTGTTTGTCTCTTGGACTTCCTGCTTCCTTGCATAGTTGCCAAAGTTATCTTTTGAAAAAGGAATGTTACTTTGGGCATGGTGGCACATGCCTGCCTCAGCAATTTAGCAAGGTCCTAAGCAAGACCCTGTCTCAAAATAAAAAATACAAAGGGCTGGGGATGTAGCTCAATGGTAAACCACCTCTAGGTGTAACATTCAATACACCCCCACAAAGTATGTCACATGTCATGATCTTGCCAAAAATCCTCCAATGGCTCTCCATTATACTTCAAATCTTATCAATCTAAAGGATATTGGAATTTGGTCCCATCTGCCTCTTCAGCCTCATGTCACACCACTATGCTCTAGTCATACCATCCTTCTTCCTAGTCTTACAACATGCTGTATGTGTTTCTTCCTTAAAGTCTTTCCATCAGCTGTTCCCTTGCCTGGAATGGCTTTCTCCCATTTTGCATGGTTGACTTTTCTTGTCATTCAGATCTCAGCTTTGATTTTATTTCTTGAAGGACCTTTCATGACTAGCCAGTCTAAGGTGTACACCTCATCACTGATTCCATCATACTGTTTTCTCATTCTCTCCCCCCTCCCAATAAAACGTAAGGCTGTGATCATGTCTTATTCTTCACTGTAGCCGTAGTATCTACAACTGCAACTACTATCAATATGTAATGCAATAAATATCTGCTGAATGGATCAACTTGGAATACATTGTTACTTGATCTGACATTGCACTGGTGGTTACTACAAATGCAAAACTCATTCAAACTGCCTAAATTATGTACATTGTGGGGGAAAAAGGGGTATCTAGACTTAATACAAGGTCAAAATTCCAATTCTGGAACTAATTCATGTACTTTCTTTTAATACTTTTAGTTGTAGATGGGCACAATGCCTTTATTTTATTTATTTATTTTTACATGGTACAAAGGATCGAACGCCATGCCTCACACATTTGAGGCAAGCACTCTACCACTGAGTTACAACCCCAGCCATTCATATACTTTCAAAAGGGATATTATTGTTCCTTATTCCCATCCAGGGGGAGAAACTGGTTGGAGGGCATATAAGATATTACAAAGTTTCATGTTTCTCCAAGGCTCAATTGTGTGCACAAAATCATATTCCTTACTATTTGATTTCACAGAGTAGGAGTCAGTAAGATTAAAAAAAAAAGTCTAAAAGGCTCCTCAGGGGAGCAATAAAGAAAAAAAGTTGAAGTGGGCATGGTGGCCCACACCTGTAATCCCAGAGACTTGGGAGCCTGAGGCAGGAGAATCTCAAGTTCAAGGTCAGCCTCAGCAACTTAATGCAACCCTGTCTCAAATTAAAAAATGGCTGATTATGGAATGCAGAAGTAAAATGCCTCTGTGTTCAATCCCTAGGCTCTTGGATACCTAACTTAACTTCTTTGACCTCCTCAAAGTGTTAAGGAAGATCTAAAATAAAAATGAATTGTGACCATTAAAGAGCTACACAAACAGGAAGTATGACCAAGTTAGTAAGAGACAGCTGTCTTCATTCATGTCCCTTTACCCCATCAAACTTCACAGAAGATCTGGACCCTAGACTTCTAGACTTTTTTCTAGAAATGAAAGAAACGAAAGGGTATATGACCATCACTCTTAGCCCACTCACAAGCAAGCATTTATGGTATGATACATTAATCATATAAAAAACAGTTCCTGGAGGGTGAGGTGACCATCATGCTTTTGGAATCCCACAAGCTCCATGCACAGGTGTCTTCCTTTGTTCAACTTACCTTCAGAACTGACATTGAACTCGGACACCTTCAGACTAGCCTCAGATCTCTCAGCCAATTTACACCTGAAACTATGCAAAACAATATAATAGAAATCAGAAATAGATACATTTTGGGGGGAATAAATATTTTTCTTCTTCAAAGAAAGTTTTGGTTTCATGATTTTTCTTCTAGGGTTAGCTTTATTCACAAAACAGACAGTAAATCTGCTCCTAACCTAAACTTGATAGTCTAAACCTCCTATCTCTATCTTCTCTTTGACCTAGCCTCCCCAAAACACAAGGTAGTACAAAGTATGCATAATGGAAACACGATGCATTTGGATTTAAATGCACCTGGATTTGAAATCCTGGATCTTCTATTCATGAGTTGGGTGAAGTTGGGGATAATTCAATTAACTTCTCTAATGGGGATAAGGAATGTCTACTCCATACTTCAAAAGATTATGTGTTATTTAATTAAGGATTCCGATGTGGGAAAACCTAACTCAATAATAGTGATATGATAATAATAGCTAACAACCGTTACATAATATTTACTATGTTAGGCACTGGTGTTAAGATCTTTACATTGGACACTTGGAAAATGTTAGTTGCAGAGAAGTCTCATGGAATAAGCTAGTTATAACCTGACAAAAAATCTTACCTATTCTTTCCATCAAGGGAATTGATTGCTTCCAGAAGTTTTTCATGTTTTCTTTCTCCATCATTGTCCCCCTACACACAGTAAAGGAAAAACCATGAGAATGATAAGGGGAGGGAAAAGACAATGTGGAAATAAGGCCCATATAAAATCTATGGTTCCTCACTGGAGAACTGGGGATTCAGATGAGGTTTCATGTGTAAGCATTCCAGTTCAAGATGAAAGAACTGCTTCAAAATCCAAATTCTCTTCTAAGGAACATAGATCCTTAGTAACTTGGGAGGAAATGTTATGCCTCTATCCTAACTTTTTTTTTTTTAACTCCTATATCATCTATTGGAGATTCAGCTTAGAAATATATTTCAATTAGATAATTAAATAACACTACAGAAACTCAGACTTGGGAAATTGTGTAATGAGGACCATGTGTTTTGGTCTTATAAACCACAATTAAGCAACTTGAAGATAGTGATTGTAACCTACTTAGTCTTACAACTCTCAGGGAACTCTCTAAGGTATTTTATAAATAAAATATAAAGTATATGTAAGTTATTTTAAGAGAACCAGAACATGTATGTTGCCAATGCTTTCCTTTCCAGAAGTGGTGCTGCATACCATAATTTTGAGGGCAGTTCAGCAACTGTCACTTACCTCATCTTCACTAGCACTCAAGGGGTAGTTTGGTAAATCCACCAGTTCATCCTGCTGGCTCAAAGTCAGTAGACTGTTAATAAAAACCAACAGAGAAATATTGACATCTGAAATAAGTTTTTTGTTTTGCAGTAGTGGGCACTGAACCTAGGGATGCTCAACCATTGAGCTACAGTCCCATCCTCAGTCTTTTTGAGTCAAGGTCTAGTTAAGTTGCTCAAACTGGCCTTGAACTTGTGATCCTCCTGCTCCAGTATCCCATGTCTCTGAGATTACACACCTGCACCAATGCACCAGGTATAAAATAACTTTTATTCTATTAAAACAGTCTCTTGGACTGGGGATGTAGCTTAGTGGTAGAGTACTTGCTCAATGTGCATGAGGTCCTATGTTTGTTTCCTTGGAAGAGATAAACAAAGTAGTGTGGATGCCTTTGGAAATTTTCAAGAAAGTCAATTTAGATGGAAATCAGGCATCACCTCCACGTAAGCAGTGTTTGGTAATATCCACACAAACTGCATGAAAATGTCTAGCATTCTTCTGTGATTAGCACTGCATTTCCCACTGATCTCTGGGAAGGTGTAATGACCCAAGGTAAGGTGGTACAAGACACTGGTCCTGGCCCCTCAAGAGAAGCCAGTTTCACAATGTTTTATACATCAGCCCACACATTAGATATCTTGCTAGGTGTAACGTAGCCAGGAGTGTCATTTTGATCATTCGTCCTTAGGAATGGAAAAATAGGACTGATTGAAATCAGCGGAGTAAGCCATTTTTCCTGGGGCTTGCTCCGCCAAATAAATGCTTAACTAAGGAGATGGGTACCCAGAAGCAAACCAGTCTACCAGTATCTAATCATACATCGGTATTTGCAAATCCAACATTACCAAACTGTCATTTGGTCTTTCTATATGTGTGTGTGGGGGGAACACATGTAACTTCAATGTAACTCCTACACCGCCAGGGCTTAAGTGGGCCGCCAAGGCAGAAAGGCGGGTCACGTGACGATGAAAGTAAAACATATTAACTTAGTAGCAGAGGAAGAGCCTGTTAGGCCCAACAGGAGGGCAAAATGCCGAAGGGCGGAAGAAGCAAACTAAATCAAATTAAAAGAACTTTAAAGGATGGATCGCGGAACAGCAACTAGTGCCTGGGTCTTAGGAGGGGAACAACTCCTGTTTGTCAAACTGCCGGTCCCGCTTCCTAAAAGCCGGGGAACTCGGTTTCCAGAGACGCTAAACCCTCCTTTTTTTGCACTCCTTACCTCTCCGCAGCCCGGATCGCCTTCATCCCAGCAGCCTCCTTCTCACATGGGCCAAGAGCGGAAGCCAAAGGACAGCAATTTCCGTGCCGGCCGCAAAGCAATTTCTGTTTCCGCCGATCGCGCGACTAGATACGTAATTTCCGCTCCGTGCTCCGCGAGTAAGAGTGGTTATGGGAGGGGCCTGCGGAACCCTGGGTGGCTGGGGGGTGGGGTTGGGGTGGGGGTGGGGATAAAAGGCCTGTCAGTGGGCGGGGCTTTGCTTTCCCCACCTATCTTATAGATCTTCAGCTGGCCGGCATTGGTCCTTTCAGGATTCATATTTCTACGCTGCCCAAGGTGGGCCAACTGAGGGCGAGGCTGCTGTTCTGTCAGGGCTGGAGCCCCATCCTTAGTTGTCTCTGCCTAATCTAAAAGCAGATTCCGGTTTCCGACAGAGTCGCACAAACCCAAAGCCCATCACTGGCCAGCCCAAGGCTTTAGTGAACGCGGGCAAAATGATGAGCATCCTGCCGGACAGGCCCAGGCGACTGGATGGCGAACAAAGCAAATTTCCTCCCATCTGGAGGAAAAACTCCTTTTGATCCCGGGCCCCTTGTGATCTCAGCTTTGTGTTTCTCTTCCTATGAAATAGTTTCATCCAAAAAAGTGGCCATACTTCTGCATCTCCCATAAACTTTTTTTTCACAGTCTGTGCAACTTTTATTTCAATCAGGAAGTATTCAAATAAATCTATATACAGTCTAAAAACAGTAGAAAAAGCAAGTAAAAAGGCCCATAGTCCAGTTGAGGTGGGGACAAAGGGTCGGCTGGGCAAGCGTCATACCTGCACCCAGAGAAGAGCCTGGGCATTGCCCTAACCGCAATGAGACAGGGCCGAGTTGAGTAGAGGGAGGTTCACGAAGTGAGGGCAGGGAGGGCACTGCCTGGCAACATGACTCTGTCTGTCTGCTCCTACAGGGCAAGAAGAAGCCCCAGGGCCACCCCGTGTTGCCAGCTTGGCTCAGACAGGCCCACGGGGAGTAAAGGTCTGGCCTGAATTCTGTTAGCATGTCCAAACCTTCACAGTGCTATCCACAGCTCCTGAGAAGAGGCGGCCCCGGGACACAGCCAGTGCAGTCACACTACCCTGGTGGTGCAGTAGGGTCTGGGTGCAGATCATGTTATCCATACTCCAGACCCTGAGGGACCAGTCGTAGCATGCACTGAAGACTTTGGTCTGGTCTGGTGTTCAGATGACTGCCAGGGCATAGACGGTTTCCACATGGCCTGTTAGGGTCAGCACCTGCTCCTTGGACTTGATGTCCCATACATGGATGAGGTTCTCATAGGTGCCACAGACAATGTGGTGATTCGTCACAGTGATGGAGTAGACACTGCCACCAGATGTCTGTAGGACGTGGATGCAGTTGAGGGTCCAGGGTCTGGATGTCCCAGATCTTGATTGTCTGGTAGGAGCCACTGTACAAGTAGCTCTGGGCTGCCACCAGAGCCCACACCCAGTGGTTGAGACCTGTGAGCTCCTTCTTCAACTTTAGTTCAGTACCCATGATGTCCCAGACCTGTAGAGATGGCTTAATGGCTTCAGCGAGCCACTGAAGAGCATGTTGTGAGAGGACACAAGTGTGCACACAGGGTTGTCATGGGCCCGGATGGTGTTCACCTTCTGTAGGTTCTGGATGTCCCACACAATGATAGTGCAATCTGTAGAGCCACTATAGAGCTTGCACCCTGGATGCAGAGAGCTAGCACAATGCCGTCATGGCCCTCTAGTGACTTCTGACACTTGTAGGTGGTACAGGTGTCCCATACCTTGATAGTCTTGTCAGAGGAACCACTGAAGAGCAGGTCACCCATGGAGTAGACTCAGAGACACCAGACAGGGCCCTGGTGGCCCACAAAAGTCCCTTTGCACTTGAAGATATGCTGAGGGTCATAGGATCCTAGGATGCCCATGTTCAGCCTTGCATTGATGTGGTACAGCTCATCATTCAACATGGATGTATCCCTCCAGAACTCCATGAGATCCTTGCTGAGTTTGCTCTGATTTTCATCCAGGACATCAAACTTGAGCTCGAGGCTCTTCTCTAGCTGGTCAATATTCTCACAGAACTTGCCCAGTATGGAGCGCAGGAAGGCTATCTCCTGGTCCTTTTGTGCCAGGCCACATGAATCTCATGGAAGCAATCAAGAACTCCTTCAGGCCTTCAAACCTGCATGTCTCTAGATGTGTCTCATAGGTGTCCTGGTTCCCAATGAAGGTGCACCCGTACTTGGAGTGAGGACACTTGATGTGCTCCCATTCTTTGAGGTGGGCTTCCAGGTTCATCTTGAGGAGGGGTGGGCAGCTAGGATTGTTGGGGGCAGAGCACAGGCCTGTAGTCGCAGCTGCCCTCATGATCCTTTCAGGCACTAAGCTTAATGATGAAGGGGCACGCCCCCGGGGTCCACCTCGAAGACACTGGGCTTCCCTGCAGCCGTGCCTGCAGTGGATGAACAGCGCCCCAATCTGTTTGGCCACTGCGATGTTGTTCACCACCACTGTCAGCTTGGCATTGTCCACGACACTTCTTTGACTTCAAGGCGCATCTTCTACAGAATGTGTGCCCACAGGTGGTGATCACAGAGTCCTTGAATACACCACAGCAGAGTTGGCAGCACAACTTCACCGAGGGCTACTCAGCAAATACCAGTGGCTCCGGCTCCTTTTCTTCCTCAGGCAGGGAGAACGTGGAGCGCAAGGACATGCTGGACTCCGAATGCAGGGAGCGGACGGAGATGGCCGAATCAGAGCGACGAGAGGTGCTGATGAGGGGCATGCTGTCCTCCTCATCCCGTGGGGAGTAGGCGAGGGTGCTGGAAGAGGAAGGTGTTCTGCAGTGCTGCTTGTAAGTACTGGTCCCATTGGCTTTCCTGATGGTGGTGACAGCCGAAACAGCGGGTCCAAAGGTTGTTTCCATTCTGGTCCCAGTGCTGAGGTCTGGGGAGGGAAGATTGGCAGGCCTCCCAGAGAAGCGGTTGTAGCGGGCGCTCTTGCCTGAGCTCAAGCTCTAGAGAGGCATCCAGGGTACTTGGGCAGCATTCCCCGCCCACGGCTGCCCGGGAGCCGCAGCGTCATCGTGCCCCCGCAGCCGCCGGACTGGAAAGGGTCCCATAAACTTCTAAGATTTTTTTTTTTTTCAGTGCTGGGGATCAAACCCAGGACCTGACACCTGCTGGGCAAGGGTTCTACAGTATCTTAAAGTAATCTTATCTACAGTATCTTAAAGTAATAAAGTAATGACGAATAGCACAGGTTTTGAAGCTAGAATCTCTGGGTTTGAATCTTTCTTGGCTTTATCACTTACTGGCTTTGTAATTTTGAGTGAATCACTTAACTTTTTCTTTCTTTGTTTCCTCATTTTTTTTTAAAGAGAGAGATAATTTTTTAATATTTATTTTTTAGTTTTTGGTGGACACAACATCTTTTTTTTGTTTTTGATACAACATCTTTATTTTATTTGTATGCGGTGCTGAGGATCGAACCCAACGCCCCCCCCCCCCACGCATGCCAGATGAGAGCGCTACTGCTTGAGCCACATCCCCAGCCCCAGTTTCCTCATTTTTAAGTTGAGAATGATAATAATACAATGGATAGTTGTGAGGACTAAATTAATATATATCATATAATATATATTATATGGTATATATTATATGATATATACTATATGATATATATATCAGCAGAACAAGTGGAAAACCCTTAGAGTACTAGCTGTCACACATCAAATGCTCAATAAATGTTAGCAAAAATAATAATTTTAAAACTGATCTTTAAGTCATTAGTATGTCTTCATCCAATCTTGTAATTGGACCATATTATGCCCCTACTTAAAAGATGTAAATAGATTCTTACCACTAGGATAAAATAAAAAAACTCTTCAGTTAGCCTCTCCATCCTCTTTGATTCACTTGTCACTTCCTTCAAGGCACTCCAAAATTATATTTTTATAGAGAGATGATGTTTTCTTATATAAAGTATGAATAAGAGCATTTTAGAAGACATTGATTTTTTATTGATCTGTACTTAATCTAAGTAAGGGCAGTGTGTTTGCTATGCAGATGCAGCTCTGAGGCAGATCCTCAAGGAACTCCTCCTTCACAGCTTTAACCAGATTGCTGCCCCATTTCTCTCTTACATAGAATTATGGGATAGTCAATGAAATATCTCAACTGAGACCTAAAGGATAAGAAGGAACCAGCTTTGCAAAGAACTGGGGAAGAGTGTTCAGGGCAAAGGAAACAATCTGCACATAGACCCTCATGGTTGGGAAGATTTTGTGATGTTTTAGAAGTGGAAAGAACAGTATAGCCTATGATGAATAAGAAAGAAAATAACAGTTAAAGATGAGAAATAGTAGGGTTCAGATCATGTAGGGCCTAAAAGGCCAGGGTAGAATTTGAATTTTACTCTAAGTAAAATGCACCCAAAGAAAAGGATTATGTAGGAGAATGACAATCTAAGTTTTATTAATATCACTTTGGATGTTGTATGGAGAATGAATTGGAGTTGGGCAAGAATGGAAGTGGAGAGACCAATCAGGAAGCTTTTGTATAGTTCAACAAGAGACGCTGATGGCCTGGAATAAGATGGTGGCTATATAGAGAAACAATCATTGATGCTCCCATCAGAGGAATGTGGAAGATAAAGGAAAGAGAAAGATTATGCCTAAATTGCTGGCTTGAACAAGTGAGTGAGTGGTAGACTGCTTACTGAGATGGAGAAAACACTAGTGGAGGGGGCAGATTTTGGGAGTGGGACCCAAAAGTTCAGTTTTGTACTTTTGAGGTTTGAGACTGAAATACCCAATTGAAGAGGTCAGGTATCTAGTTGGGGATAGGAATTGTAAAAAATACATAATTAGTTAAGAACTCTTGATCTTGACTAGAACTATTAGTGATTACAAGTAAATGAAAATTATATATCCCCACCTACAAGTATGTTTCTATTTCACCTGATTTATGTTTCACATAAAGAACCCATGCTTAGCCAAAATTTGCAACATAACAATTGTGATTATATAATACATCATAACTTTGTATGCCCCACAGCATCTAACTTAGTCCTTGAACATTACTAGAGACTCAATAAATGCTTTTTGAATTGCCGAGTAAATAAAGTCCCAATAGTTCCATGTTATTCATTCTCATAAAAGATTCATAATAATAATTATGTACACAATTTTCTAATTTAGAGTGTTTTTACATTATTATGCCATTTTTTTTGTGGTACTGAGGATTGAGCCCAGAGGCACACTACCACTGAGATATACTCACAGCCTTTAAAAAAATTTTTATTTTGAGACAGTGTCTTGCTAAACTGCCCAAGCTGGTCTCAAACTTGTGATCCTCCTGCCTCAACATCATTGGTATTACAGGGGTGTATCACCATGCCAGACTCTCATTAATTCCTTTTTATTAGCATTTTTATTTTGAGACATTTGTAGATTCATGTACAACTATAAGCAACAATTCAGAGATATTATGTATCCTTTACCAGTTTCTGCTAAAGTTAACATTTTGTAAAACTCTAATACAGGACTGGGGCTTAGTGGTACACAGCACTCCTAGCACATGCAAGGCTCTGGGTTTGATCCTAAGCAACACATAAAAATTTAAAAAAATAATAAAGGCATTAAAAACTCTAATACATATTATAAGAAGAATATTAATTCTAACACAGTTAAGATACAGAAAACTTTCATCACTACGAGGATCAGTCATGTTGCTTTTTGGTAGCACGCCTTTATCCCTACCACCCCTCCCTCCTTCTTAACTCTTGGCAACCACTAATCTGTTCTCCATTTCTAATAATTTTATCACTTCAAGAATGTTCTTGTGATAAGAGTTTTTTCCCCCCACTGGCAATTTATTCAGGTTATTTTTTGTGTTATTGTTTCATTGTGTCTTTTTTTGTTTTAAGCTTACATTTTTTTGCACACTCATAGAGTTGCACTACTACAATTATGGTAAATTATAGAATATTTTCACCATCCTAAAAAAAACCTTGTGAACCCTTGTACACTGTTGGTGGGAATATAAATTAATACAGCCACTATGGAAATCAGTATGGATGTTCCAAAAAAGGCTAAAACTCAAACTACCGTATGACCCAGCTATACCACTCCTCTGTATTTAGTCAAAAGAATTAAAGTCAGCATACTTTATTGCAGCACAATTCATAATAGCCAAGTTATGGAATCAGCCAAGATGTCCATAAACAAATGAATGGATAAGATATGGTATTGATGCACAATGAAGTTTTATTCAACCATAAAGAATAATAAAGTTATGCCATTTTCAGGAAAATGGATGAATCTAGACAGCATTGTGTTAAGTGAAAATAAGCCAGTGTCAGAAAGACAAGTGTCATATGTTTTCTGTCAGATGTAGTACTCGTGTTTGGATAAGTGTGAGACCACGCAAAAATGTTCAGAGATGAAATGTGTTTGGATATGTGTGAGACCACGCAAAAATGTTCAGAGATGAAATGATTAGATTATGAGAGCTATAACCTGTAACCAGGCAAAATATGGCTGTAGGAAGTAGGTCACTGGGGTTTTGCCTTTGGGGTTTATATTGTACCCTTGGCACTTTGTGTTCCCTCTCTCTTTCTGCTTCCTGGCTATCTTGAACTGGGCAGGTCCCTTTGCCATGCCCTTCTGCCATGATGTGCTGCCTCGCCCTGGGGCCCAGAGCTATGAAATTGTCTGACTGACCATGGACTGAACCTCTAAAACTGTAAGTTAAAATAAACTTTTCTTCCTGTCAGTTGTTCTTGTCAGATCTTTTAGTCACAGCAATGAAAATTTGACTACAACATGTGAAAGCTAGAGAGAAAAGAAAAAAAAAGAGATGTCATGAAAGCAGAAGAGAGACTATTGGGGTAGAGAAAGAAGATAAGTAGGAGGGAAGAAGGGAAATCAAGGGGGAGGTAATGGGAGCCACACTGATCAAATTATGTTATGTGCATGTATGCATATGCCATAATATAACTTACCACCCTATATAATTAATAGGTACCAATAAATAAAGAAACTTTACCCTTTAGCCATAACCCCAAACCCTGCTCTGTCATAGCTCTAGGCAACCACTCATCTATTTTCTCTCTATAAATTTCTACTCTGGACGTTTCATATGAATGAAATCATACATTATGTAGTATTTTGTGACTGACTGCTTTGTATAATTTTCAAGGTTAATCTATGTTATATCGTATTTTAACACTTCATTATTTATTACTGAATAATCTTCCAATGACCACATTTTCTTTATCTATTCATTGGTTGACAGACATTGGATTATTTCCACTTTTTAGCTGCTATAAGTAATGCTGCTATGAATATTCATGTACAAGTTTTTGTGTGGACATATCTTTTCATGTTTAATTTTTACTGTAAAGTGAGTATGGCAAGAATCATTATACTTATTTTATCAATGAGGAAACTGAGGTCAAGAGAGGAAAATTTGTCCAAGGCAGCATAGCTAGTAAGCAGCAGGTCCAAACAGACTTGAATGCTTAACTTCTGATTCTGACTTCAGTGTGTTTTCTTTTGCATGACAGCTGATTCAAGCTAAATAATCTGTATGATTTTCATTTCTTTTTATACCTCTGTCACCCCAAATCTTAAGAAAATGTTAAGCAAGGGGGTTAGAGTCAGCACTGTGCTGCAGTTGGTTCACATCAGTTCAAAAAAGCTTATTATGGGCTGGGGATGTGGCTCAAGCGTTAGCGTGCTCACTTGGCATGTGTGGGGCCCGGGTTCGATCCTCAGCACCACATACAAAACAAAGATGCTGCCTCTGCCGATAACTAAAAAAAAAAAAATATTAAAAAAATTCTCTCTCAGAAAAAAAAGGCACAACGCTTCATTTAAAAAAAAAAGCTTATTATGAAAATTTCAGGAACTTCATGAGCTGGTTGATTTCATGCTGGTAATTTGAAATTGGCCCTGGTGGGAGTATTTGCACTACGGAAACCAGCATGTTGAAAATCAGCATTACCTCCTGCATTAGTCAGCTGTCCATTACTGTAATGAAATACCTGAGGCAATCAACTTAAAAAGAGGGAAAGACTTATTTTTGGCTCACAGTTTAGGAGGGTATAGCCCATGGTTAGTTGACCCTGTTGGTTTGGGCCTGTGGTGAGTAAGTACATCATGGCAGAAGTATGTGTGGTGGAGCAAGCAGCTCACTTCACTGTGGCTGGCAAGTGAAAGAGAGAGAGGAAGAAGGTATATTCCTATTATACCCTTTGAGGGCATTCCTCCAAGGACCTAAGACCTTCCAATAGGTCCAATCTCTTAAATGTTCCACTACTTCCTTTATAATAATGCCAAACTGGGGACCAAATGTTTAACACATGGGCCTTTGGGGGAAATTCTAGATCCAAACAATAGCACTAACTCTAAGCCTTTAACCATTTGTCAGTACAACACTGCTTAGAAGAAATGATTTTAAATGTTGTTTGAGCTGTGAAATGGTGGTTATCTATGTAATTCATACAACTTTGGCTAAACGGATACATCCTATGTTCACTGAGAGCAATGGAATTAATAATGGTTAACATACAACAGTATTTAGAAATACAAGGGATCAATGTATTGATCAACAACTTTCAATGAGGGCTTTTGGGAATAAGGTAGACATATAGTCCTTCCCCACAGTGACTTCAGAATTGCTTTTACATGATTAAATTGTTAAGATGACAAAGATAGGAAAAATGAATGATTATAATCAAATATCAAGTTGAAAAGCATCAACCTAAGTTATAAAATTAAAACTTCTGCTCACAGTAATTATCAACATTATGGTATAGTAAAGAAATATTTGATTTTTATCAATTCTTACCTAGACAACAAAAGATCATCAAAAGATTATATTATAGTTTAGATATGAGATGTCCCCCAAAAGCTCATATGTGAGACAATGAAAGAAAGTTTAGAGGTGAAATGATTGGATTATGAGAGCCTTAACCATATCAGTGCATTAATCTTTTAATACAGATTAACTGGGTGGTAACTGTAGGCAGGTGTGACTGCAAGAGGTAGGACACTGGGAGCATGCCTTTGGGGTATATATTTTGTGAGCTGAGTTTAGTGTCTCTGCTTACTGGTGGCCATGCCCTGCACTGCTTTCTCTTGCCATGCATGACCTTCCACCATGATTCTTGTGATGATTTGGATGTGAGGTATCCCTCAAAAGCTCACTGTAAGACAATGCAAGAAGTTTCACAGGAGAAATGATTTGGTCCTGAGAGCCTTAATCCAGTCAGTGAATTGACCTGGTGAATGGAAACTGAAGTGGTAGGGTGTGGCTGGAGGTGGGAATTAGGACATAGCTTGGGGGGTATATATTTGTATTTAGAAAGTGGAGTCTCTCTCTCTGCCACTTGATCATTGTGGTGTGAGCTGCTTCCCTCCACACACTTTCCTGCCATAATGTTCAGCCTGACATGGAGACCAGAGGAATGGAGCTGGCCTTCTATGGACTAACACCTCTGAAACTGTGAACCCACAAATAAGCTCTTCCTCCTCTATAATTGTGCTAGCTAAGTTCTTTAGTCATAGCAGTGAAAAAGCTGACTAAAACAATGCTCTTTCTCACCTCATGCCCAGGCAATTGAGCTGGCCATCTATGGACTGAACCCATGAGCACCAAATAAACTTTTCCTTCTTTAAAATTGTTTTTGATGGGTCTTTCGGTCACAGCAGTGAAGAAGCCAACTAAAACAGATTTTCCACAATTATTTCCAATCAAAGTACTCACATTCTATTCAGGATTCTATTCTATTCAGTTCCTAAACTCAAAAAAAAAATCTTCATATTCCCAGATTTAATAGCATCAGTAAATTTAGAAGTATCATCCTCCATCAAATCTTTTTAAAAATATTTATTTCTTTTAGTTGAACACAGTACCTTTGTTTTATTTATTTATTTATTTATATGTGGTGCTGAGGATTGAACCCAGGGCCTTGCACATGCTAGGCGAGCGCTCTACCGCTGAGCCACAACCACAGCCCCATCCATCAAATCTTTATACTGTACTGCTGCTATATGTACTACATATACATTTGTGTGTGTGTGTGTGTGTGTGTGTGTATGTGTGTGTGGGGTACTGGGAATCAAATGCAGGGATGCTTTACTAATGAGCTATGTTCCCAGCCATTTTTTTTTTCTCATTTATTTTGAGACAGGGTCTCACTACATTGCCCAGGCTGGCCTTGAACTTGGGATCCTCCTGCCTCAGTCTCCTGAGTAGCTGGGATTAAGGGCATGCACCACCATGCCTGGCAGCTTTATTTTATTTTTTTTTGAGAGAGAGAGAGAGAAAGAGAGAATGAATTTTTTAATATTTATTTTTTAGTTTTCGGCGGACACAACATGTTTATTTGTATGTGGTGCTGAGGATCGAACCCAGGCCGCACCCACGCCAGGTGAGCGCGCTACTGCTTGAGCCACAACCCCAGCCCCCTGGCAGCTTTATTCTTATTTTTCAAAAAATTCCTGGCTACTGTGGATATTTTTCTATTCCATATAAATTTTAAAACCAGGTTGTCGATTTCTATAAAAAAATCTGCTGGGGCTTTGATTGGAATTAATTAACTCTATAAATAAATTTAAAGAGAATTACCATCTTCCAACCCATAAACACAGTATAGTTCTTTGCTTATTTAAATCTTCCTTGGTTTCTTTCTAAAATGTTTTGTAGAATCCAATGTAATGCACATTTTATTTAACTTATCTTTAAGGATTTAATTTTTTTATTAGTGCATTATATTACACATAATATTGGGGTTCATTTTGACATAATTATACAAACATGGAATATTTCTCCTTAAGGATTTTATGTTTTTTGATGTTATAATTGGAATTTTGTAAAATTTAATTTCCACTGTCTTGTGTATAGAGATACACTTAATTTTTGCATATTGACTTTGTATTCTGTGGTATCACTATATTCACTAATTAGTTCTGGTGTTTGGTTTTTCAATTCTCTTGAGGATTTTCCTTGTAAACAATCATGCCATCTATAAGTAAAGACAGTTTTATTCCCTCCTTTCCAATCCGGATGGCTTTCATTTCTTTTCCTTGCCTTATTGTACTAGTTAGGATTTCCAGGTCAATGTTGAACTGAAATAGTGGAAGCAAACATCCTTGCCTTGTTTCCATTCTCATGGGGATAGCCTCAATATTTCTCCATGAAATATGTTAGCTTTTTCATATTTCACCATAAATATTATATTTTTATAGTTTATTATTATCAGATTGAGGAAGTTTGTTAAAAAAAAAACTCCTACCTTGTTGAAATTAAAAAAAATCAGTGGGCATGGATTTTTAAACTTTTTTTCTGCATTTAATAAAATGAATATATAATTTTTTACTTTATTGTTAAGGTGGTCAATTACATTGATGTGTGTGTGTGTGTGTGTGTGTGTGTGTATACACGAGCACAGTTCTGAGGATGGAACCCAGGGCATCATGCACGCTAGGTAAGCACTGTACCACTGAGCTTCAACTATGGCACAACTGACTGCTTTTTTTTCTTCCTTTTTTGCAGTCCTGGGGATTGAACTCAGGGGCACTTGTCCCCAGAGCTATGTCTCCAGCCCTTTTTATTTTTTGTTTTGAGGTAGGTCTCACTCAACTGCTGAGGCTGACCTCAACTTTATAATTCTGCTTCAGCCTTCTGAGTTGCTGGAATCACAGGTGTGCACCATCACATTTGGCTAGATTTTTTTTTTTTGTACCAAGGATTGAACCTAGGGATGCTCAACCACTGAGTCACATCCCCAGTCCCTTTTTGTATTTTATTTAAGACAGGATCTTGCTGGTTACTTAGGACCTCACTAAGTTGCTGAGGCTGGCGTCAATCCTCCTGCCTCAGTCTCACAACTCACTGGGATTACAGGTGTGCACTACTGCACTTGGCTCATTGATTTTTTAAAATATTGACTAACATTTTGGGGATATACCTTACGTGGTCATTCTTTTTACATATTTATGGAATTGATTTCCTAACATTATAATAATGTATGATATAGTATTATTAACTAAAATCTATACTTTATTCAGATATCCTTACTTTTTACCTAATGACCTTTTTCTAGAATGAATCCCATCCAGGATATCATGTTATATTTAGTCCTTAAGTCTCCTTAGGCTCCCCTTGGTGGTGTGAGAATTCTCAGACTTTCTTTGTTATCAATAACTTTGATGATTTTGAGGAGTACTGGTCAGATATTTTGTAGAATTCCCTCTGTTGGGATTTATCTGTTATTTTCCTCATGCACAGACCGGTAAAGGGAAGAAGACCACAGAGAGTGTTATTTCATCACATCATATCATATTATCATATATATGCCTTTTCGCTGTTGATGGGATCCTTGATCACTGGCTGACATAGTGTTTGTCAGGTATTTCCATTTGAAAGTAACTCTTTCTTCCTTCCTCTTGTCTTTCATAGTGTACTTTATGGAAGGAATTTGGTATGTACAGCTCAACAAATGGAGAGTTTTGCTCCCCTTCCTTGAGGGCTGAGTGTCTACATAAATTATGTGGGATTCTTCTGCACTTGAGATTTGCTTCTTCTATCCTATCTTTTTAAAAAATATTTATTTTTTAGTTGTAGTTGGACACAACATCTTTATTTCACTTGTTTATTTTATTTTTTTTTTATGTGCAGCTGAGGATTGAACCCAGGGTCTTGTATGTGTGAGGCGAGTGCTCTGCCACTGAGCCATAACCCCAGCTCCTCTATCTCATCTTTTAATATTCAGTCACTTATTTATACCAACATGAGCATGTGAATATTTATTTTATACTTTGGTTTATAATCCAGTACTATTTTATTTTGTTATTGCAATTACTACAACTTTGATCACTGGGAAATCTTCTGTTGTTTCCTATTTTCCTTTGACATACCCTCATCAAAGAGATTTTGCTTTGTTTTGTTTTGCTTCAGGACTACCTTACTTTCTGGCACTACAAAATGCTATAGGCTCTTCCTACGTATTTTTTGTCCCAGTCTTGGAATTGGCCATTTTTCTAAGGCAGACTGGCTCTTTTTATTAATGAAGAGTATTAGAATCCAGGCTACATATTCTGCTTTTTGGTTCTTTTTCAATTATTTTGTTGGTATTTAGGCCTTTTGTATTTCCATAAATTTTAGAATCAAGTCATCAGTTGCTTTTTTTTAAAGCTTGTTGTGATTTTAATTAAAATTCTGTTGAATATATAGATCAATTTGGGCAAAATTACCATCTGAACCATTGACAGGTATGTCTTTTCATTTATTTAGATCTTTTTAAATTTCACTCATTACTGTTTCGTAGTTTTCAGCATATAAGTTTTGCACATATTTTGCCAGATTTATTCGTAAGGATTTTATTACTTTTGTGCTACTCAAAATGGTATTACTTTTTAAATTTCAATTTCCAGTAGTTCACTGGAAATTAGTATATAGAAATAAAATTGATATTTGTATATTGATCTCTTAACCTATAATCTTTCCCAGGCCACTTATTAGTCATAACCTTTGGTTTGTAGATTCCAACCACTTTTCTGTGTAATTGTATCATCTGCAAAAAAAATATAGGTTTACTTCTTCCTTTTCAATCTTCATGTTATTCATTTGTTTTTCTTTATCTTATTGTATTGGCTAGGACATATAGTACAATGTCGAAGAAAGGAGTAGCAGTAGACATCTTTGTCTTGCTGCTGATCTTAGGGAAAGCATTTGTTCTTTCATTATTAAGTGTGATTTAATCATAGTTTTTTTATCTCTCCTTTATCAGGCTGAGGAACATTCTTTTCTGTTCCTAGGTTACTAATAGTAATTATTAGGAATGAATTTGGATTGTCAATTAATTTTTTTTTACATCTATGGAGTTTGTAACATGGTTTTTCTATTTTAGTTTAATATGGTCAATTACATTGATTTGATTTCTAATGGTATACTGTTTCTGTTCCTGGGGGAAATCCCACTTGGTTATCATGTGTTCTCCCTTTTTTAAAAAATATATATTTTTTAGTTGTAGTTGGACACAATACCTTTATTTTATTTATTTATTCTTATGTGGTGCTGAAGATTGAACCCAGGGCCTTGCACGTGCTAGGTGAGCACTCCACCACTAAGGCACAACCCCAGCCCCAAGTATTCTCCTTTTAAAATATTTATTTATGGTACTGGTGATTGAACAAAGGGGCACTTTACCACTGACCTACATCTCCAGTACTTTTTATTTTGTGTTTTGAGTCAGAGTCTCTTTATGTTGCTGAGGCCAGCTACTTCCAACTTGGTATCCTCCTGCCTTAACCCCCTGCATTGTTGGGGTTACAGGCATGTGCCACCAAGCCAGGCTTCCTGCAATCTACACACATACACACACACACACACACACACACACACACACTGTTGAATTTGATTTTATTTCTTCTTTTTAGATATACATGACAGCAGAGTGTGTTTGACATATTATACAAACATGGAATAAAACTTATTCTAATTAGGATTCCATTCTTGCAGTTGTACATGATGTGGAATTTCACTGGTTGTTTAGAATTTTTAATGGCTTTGTTGAAATATGATCTCAAATCATCCAATTGCAAATGCACAATGCAATGTTTTTGTATATTCACATGGTTGTACAATAATTACCACAATCAATTCTCAAAAATTTTGTCCCCTCTTAAAGAAGCTCTGCAATTAGCTGTCATTCCCTGTCCTCTTGCCCCCAGTCATAAATAACCACTTGTCTTTATAGATTTGCCTTTTGTGAACATTTCATGAGTGGAACTACAATAAGTAGTACTTTAGGAATTTCTTTCAGTTAGTATAATACTTTCAAGGTTAACTATGTTGTAGTATGTATCAGTACTTCATATCTTTTTATTTTAGAATAATGTTCTGTTGTATAGAACTTTTATTTATTTATTCATCAGTTGATGGACATTTGGATTGTTTCCACTTTTTGACTATTATGGTATATTATAATGGTCAATTAATACTGAACTGACAAAATGTTTTCCAATGTGGCTACACCATTTTCTATTCCCACCAGCAGTGTATGAGGCTTTTAATTTCTCTATCTGTCCATCTTTGGTGCTAGAGATTGAACCTTGTGCATGTTAGGCAAGTACTTTACTACTGAGCTATATCACCACCCTAAGGCTTTCAATTTTTCCACATCCTTGTCAAAACTTCTTATTGTCTGTAACTTTGATTCCAGTGGATATGAGTTACTTCTTCAATAAATGTTTGGTAAAATTCACTAGAGAAGCCACTTAAGTTTTCTTTGTAAAATTATTTTTGGTAACATATTTAATTCTTTAACAGATAGAGAGCTATTCAGGTTATATGGTTTTAGCTAGGCACAGTGGTATACACCTGTAATCTGAGTGACTCAGGAGGCTGAGGCAGGAGGTTTGTGAGTCCAAAGCCATCCTCAGCTACTTAGGGAGGCCTTAAGCAACTCAACCAGACCCTGTCTCTAAATAAAATACAAAATAGGGCTGGGGATGTGGCTCAGTGTGTTAAGTGCCCCTGAATTCAATCCCCAGTACCAAAAAAAAAAAAAAAATCTCAACAAAGCTAGAATAGAAGGTGAGTTTCTCAAAGTGATAAAGGGCACAAGAAAACTCTAGAGCTTACATCATAAGAGCATCAATGGTGAAAGAGTGAACACTTTGCTCTGATTGAAAACAAGTAGAATATGTTTACTCTCATCACTAGTATTAAACACTGTACTAGAGATTTTAAGCCAGTACAACCAGGAAAGAAAAAGAAAACCATTTAAATTGGAAAGAAAGAAGTAAAACCAAGATTATTTTGTAATGACAGTCATTAATGTAAGAAGTCAGATATAATCTACAAAAAAAACTACTAGGTTGATAAGTGAGTTTGGGATGTAAGATAAAAGATAAATATAAAAATGAATTATATCTATAGTAGCAGTTAAAAAAGTAAAAATGAATTTAGAAAGACAATTCTATTCACAATAATATTAAAAGGAATAATGTATTTAGGAACAAATTTAGCCAAAAATGTAGACTTACTACCCAAAAACTATGAAACATTGCTAAGGGAAATTAAAAAAGATCTATATCAATGGAAATAAATTCCATGATCATGAATTGAAAAACAACAATGCAAAGATGGAAATTCTTACCAAATTGATGCATAAATTAAATGAATTCACTATTAAAATTCTAGCTGGTTAAAAAATAGAAATTGGCAATCTAATTGTATTAATTCCCTAAATTGTATATGGAAGTGCAAAGGTCCACAATAACCAAACAACTTCCATATTTTGAAACTTACTATAAAGTCACAGTAATCAAGATAATATGATGATAATATGATACTAACATAAGGACAGAAATATAAATTGATGGGACAAAATAGAGTTCATAAATGAACCCTTATATTATGGTAAATTGATTTCTGACAGTTACTGAGGCAATTCAATATGGAAGTGACAGTCTTTTCAACAAATACTACTAGGACAATTGTTTTTTAAAAATTTTTAGTTGATTATTTTTTTAGTTATAGATGGACACAATAATTTTATTTTATTTGTTTATTTTTATGTAGTGCTGAGGTGCTGAGGACTGAACCCAATTCCTCACATGTGCTAGGCAAGTGCTCTACCACTGATCTACAACCCCAGCCTGCTAATGGTATTCTCATCACAAACAAATGATATGAAGGTGAGGTGATATATATATATATATACACACACACACACACACACACACACAAATATATGTTAATCAGCTTGATTTAATCATTTCACAGTATATACTCATTAAAATATCAATTATATGGCATGAATATGTACAATTTGTTTTTATCAATTAAAAACAAATTAATTAAAATATTAATATTGGTACTGCTATAAAGGAATTAATTTTCCAGATATAATTAAAGTTACCAGTCAGATAGACTTATTATACAGAGATTATGGGCCTGACCCAGTGAGGTGAGCTCTTAAATACTGAGTTTTCTGGCTAATGTAAGAAGAGGTCATCAGAGATTCAAAGCACAAAAAAGATTTGGTTATATATGGTTTACTTGATGGTAGTAAGGACCTTGTATCAAGAAAATGGAAAACTCAGTTTTGTAGGTACAAGGAACTAAACACTGTCAACAACCTGAATGAACTCGGACGTTGATATGTTGTTATTGTTGTTTGGAAGTGGGTTCCTCCAGAAAAGAGCTCAGCCTGGTCAACACATTGGTTTTGTTTTTTCTAGGCACTAGGTAGAGACTGGTCTTATAACCTACAGAACTGTGAGCTAAGAAATGGTATTGTTTTAAGCTGCTATATCTGTGGTAATTTATGATACAACAATAGAAATCTAAAATTCTGGTCCAGCCACAATAGCTCTTGTGGGTATTGTTTTCATGGTATATAATTTTCCATCCTTTCAACCTATTTGTGTATTGAATCTAATAAGAAAAGGTGAGGGTGAAAATTCCATGAAAATAGAAGAGATCTGTGGAGTAGAGAAAGGGGATTGAAGGGAAGGGAGGGGGGATGGGAAAAAGGAATAACAATGGAATAATTTGATCTAACTTTCCTATGTACATATATGTACTATAGTGAATCTCACCTTCATGTACATCCATGAGGCACTAATTGAAAAAAAGTACTATAAATAAATAAAAGATCAGTAGAATAAAGGGAAGGGAACAGGGTGAGAGATGAGGGGAGGGAAAGGGAAAGTACTTGAGATTGAATTAGAGAAAATTATATTCCATGCATGTATAATTATGTCCAAATGAGGGGCTGGGGTTGTGGCTCAGTGGTAGTGCGCTTGCCTAGCATGTGTGAGGCAGTGGGTTTGATTCTGAGCACCGCATATAAATAAATGAATAAAATAAAGGTCCATCAACATTTAAAATTTTTTAAAAATGAACTCTAATATTACGTATAACTAAAATGAACTAATAAAAATGTGTGTCTGCTCTAGACAACAAATAAAATAGTTAGGTCTTTTTTTTTCCTTTTTTAAAAATTGTTGGTTGTTCAAAACATTACATAGTTCTTGATATATCATATTTCACACTTTGATTCAAGTGGGTTATGAACTCCCATTTTTACCCCGTATACAGATTGCAGAATCACATCATTACACTTCCATTGATTTACATATTGCCATACTAGTGTCTGTTGTATTCTGCTGCCTTTCCTATCCTCTACTATCCCCCCTCCCCTCCCCTCTTCTCTCTCTACCCCCTCTACTGTAATTCATTTCTCCCCCTTGTATTATTTTTCCCTTTCCCCTCACTTCCTCTTGTATGTAATTTTGTAAATCCCTGAGGGTCTCCTTCCATTTCCATGCAATTTCCCTTCTCTGTCCCTTTCCCTCCCACCTCTCATCACTGTTTAATGTTAATCTTCTTCTCATGCTCTTCGTCCCTACTCTGTTCTTAGTTACTCTCCTTATATCAAAGAAGACATTTGGCATTTGTTTTTTAGGGCTTGGCTAGCTTCACTTAGCATAATCTTCTCTAATGCCATCCATTTCCCTCCAAATTCTATGATTTTGTCATTTTTTAATGCAGAGTAATACTCCATTGTGTATAAATGCCACATTTTTTTTTGTATCCATTCGTCTATTGAAGGGCATCTAGGTTGGTTCCACAGTCTTGTTACTGTGAATTGTGCTGCTATGAACATCGATGTAGCAGTGTCCCTGTAGCATGTTCTTTTTAGGTCTTTAGGGAATGGACCGAGAAGGGGAATAGCTGAGTCAAATGGTGGTTCCATTCCCAGCTTTCCAATAAATCTCCATACTGCTTTCTAAATTGGCTGCACCAATTTGCAGTCCCACCAACAATGTACAAGTGTACCCTTTCCCCACATCCTCGCCAGTACTTGTTGTTTGACTTCATAATGGCTGCCAATCTTACTGGAGTGAGATGGTATCTTAGGGTGGTTTTGATTTGCATTTCTCTGACTGCTAGCAAAGGTGAGCATTTTTCCATGTACTTGTTGATTGATTGTATTTCCTCCTCTGAGAAGTGTCTGTTCAGGTCCTTGGCCCATTTGTTGATTTGGTTATTTGTTATCTTATTGTCTAATTTTTTGAGTTCTTTGTATACTCTGGATATTAGGGCTCTATCTGAAGTGTGAGGAGTAAAGATTTGTTCCCAGGATATAGGCTCCCTATTTACCTCTCTTATTGTTTCTTTTGCTGAGAAAAAACTTTTTAGTTTGAGTAAGTCCCATTTGTTGATTCTAGTTATTAACTCTTGTGCTATGGGTGTCCTATTGAGGAATTTGGAGCCCTACCCCACAGTATATAGATCGTAGCCAACATTTTCTTCTATCAGACGCTGTGTCTGTGATTTGATATCAAGCTCCTTGATCCATTTTGAGTTAACTTTTGTGCATGGCGAGAGAAAGGGATTCAGTTTCATTTTGTTGCATATAGATTTCCAGTTTTCCTAGCACCATTTGTTGAAGATGCTATCCTTCCTCCATTGCATGCTTTTAGCCCCTTTATCAAATATAAGATAGTTGTAGTTTTGTGGATTGGTTTCTGTGTCCTCTATTCTGTACCATTGGTCCACCCGCCTGTTTTGGTACCAGTACCATGCTGTTTTTGTTACTATTGCTCTGTAGTATAGTTTGAAGTCTGGTATCGCTATACCACCTGATTCACAATTCCTGCTTAGCATTGTTTTTGCTATTCTGGGTCTTTTATTATTCCATATGAATTTCATGATTGCCTTCTCTATTTCTACAAGAAATACCGTTGGGATTTTGATTGGCATTGCATTAAACCTATAGAGAACTTTTGGTAATATCGCCATTTTGATGATGTTAGTTTTGCCTATCCATGAACAGGGTATATTTTTCCATCTTCTAAGATCTTCTTCTATTTCTCTTTTTAGGGTTCTGTAGTTTTCATTGTATAAGTCTTTCACCTCATTTGTTAGGTTGATTCCCAAGTATTTTATTTTTTTGAGGATATTGTGAATGGAGTAGTTGTCCTCATTTTCATTTCAGAGGATTTGTCACTGATATACAGGAATGCCTTTGATTTATGCATGTTGATTTTATATCCTGCCACTTTGCTGAATTCATTTATTAGCTCTAATAGTTTCTTTGTAGACCCTTTTGGGTCTGCTAGGTATAGAATCATGACAGTCACAAATAGTGATAATTTAAGTTCTTCTTTTCCTATTTTTATGCCTTTAATTTCTTTCATCTAATTGCTCTGGCCAGTGTTTTGAGAAGTATGTTGAACAGAAGTGGTGAGAGAGGGCATCCCTGTCTTGTTCCAGATTTTAGAGGGAATGCCTTCAATTTTTCTCCATTCAGAATGATGCTAGCCTGAGGCTTAGCATAGATTGCTTTTACAGTGTTGAGGTAAGTTCCTGTTATCCCTAGTTTTTCTAGAATTTTGAACATAAAGGGATTCTGTACTTTGTCGAATGCTTTTTCTACATCTATCGAGATGATCATATGGTTCTTATTTTTAAGTCTATTGATGTGCCCCTACTCCAATTGGGGTGACGTGACTACCACGCTTGCGGGTCGCTGGGCCTTTTCCAGGCACAGGCGGCGGCTCTGCTCTGCTCCTCTGGCTTGATGACAAAGTGAGAGAGACTTGGGTGTATGTGACTCACTTTCTTTACCAGGAGACCAACTGTTTCTGTCGCTGCTGGTATCGATGAAGTTATCTCCTCTGCCGCTTTCTGATGACATCAGATCTCTGCCATGTCAGTATCCCATGCAAATGGCAGCATTTCGTTCCCTTTGCCGGGTGACCAAAGCAACAGGTGAGTCCTGACCGGCCCTCACAAGCCCCGTCTCAATCCTGTTGCCACTGCCTATGAAGGCTCGGTTGGTATTTACCTCCACAGTATCCGGCAGGACCAGGACCATGGAGCAGTTTCCGCGGGTTCTTTAGCCCTGGGCCAGAGAAGTTCCGGGAGCCATAATTCTGCTGCTCTGGGCTCAGTGTATGTTCTGATAGGAGCAGGTTCCAAGAAGCAGTTTCCACGGGTTCTTTAGCACTGAGCCCGAGTAATTTGTCTGCGAGACACAGGTGAATGGCAGCCTGAAATTACCTGTTCTATAGCTCAATCTAGTTAGGTCTTGTTTTAAAATCCAATCTGCTGATTCTTTCCTTTGTATCAGAATGCTTATTTCATTTACATTTAATATAATATTGATTGTAATATAAATAATGTAATTATTTATAGCTAGCTTTTGCTATTTTTTTTGTCTCATATGCCACTATTTCTCCCTTACTGATTACTTTTGCATTAAATAGATATTTTCTAGAGTATCACTTTAATTCTTTTTACTTTATATTTTGAATTATTTTCTTAATGGTTTATCTGGAGCTTACAATATATATTAATTTAAAAATATACTTGACATTAATGATAACTCATTTTCAGTAGTATACACAAACTGCTCCAATACAGCTTATTTTCCTCTCCTCTCCTTTATGCTTTTATTTCATCTTTATATATTTGAAGCCCAAAAATATTTTAACAATTATAATTTTATACAGGTGTCTTTAAAATTAGTTATGAGGGGCTGGAGTTGTGGCTCAGTGGTAGAGTGTTTGCCTAGCACATGCAAGGCCCTGGGTTTGATCCACAGCACCACATATAAATAAATAGAATAAAGGTATTGTGTCTAACTACAACTAAAAAAACTCAAATATTAAAAAATAAAATCAGTTATGAGAAGAAAAGAAAAATACAATGATCTGTTTGAGTGTAAATATCTGAGTTTGTTGTATTTGCGATTCATTGAGCTTCTTGATGGGCCAGATTAGTTTTTTTCATTCAACTTGAGAAGTTTTAACCCATTATTTCTTCTAACATTTTTTTCTTTTTTTTAAAAATATTTATTTCTTAGTTGTAGTTGGACACAATACCTTTAATACATTCATATATTTTTATGTGGTGCTAAGGATTGAACCCAGGGCCCTGTGCATGCTAGGTCAGTGCTCTACCGCTAAGCCACAATCTTAGCCCTCTTCTAATATTTTTAATGTTTCTTTTGTCCTCTTCTCTTCTGAGACTGCTATTTTACATATCTGGTACATTTTTTAAAATAATGTTGATACTAGTCTCTAGATTTTTAAAAAATATTTATTTTTTAGGTGAAGATGGACACAACACAATGCCTTTATTTTTATGTGGTGCTGAGGATTGAACCCGGGTCCCCACCGTGCTAGGTGAGCGCTCTACCGCTGAGCCACAATCCCAGCCCCAAGTCTCTAGATTTTTTTTTAAAAAAAATATTTATTTAGTTGTAGATACACACAGTATCTTTATTTATTTTTATGTGGTGCTGAGGATTGAACCCAGTGCCTCACATATGCAAGGCAAGTGCTCTACCACTGAGCTCCAGCCCCAGCCTCACATATCTGGTACATTTGATGGTGTCTCACAGGTCTTTGAGATCCTTTTAAAAAAATTCTCACTTTATTTTTTAAAAATATTTTAAGTTGTAGGTGGACAAAATACCTTTATTTAATTTATTTATTGTTTTATGTGGTGCTGAGGATCAAACCCTGTGCCTCACAAGTGCTAGAGGAACTCTCTACCACTGAGCTACAATGCTGGCCATTCTCTCACTTTATTTTTGATACTGGTATTGGAAACTCTGGCACTCTACCACTAAGCTACAGTCACTAACTTTCTTAATTTTTATTTCCAGACAAGGTCTCACTAAATTCCTCAGCCTGGCCTAAAACTTGCCATTCTCCTGCCTCAGCCTCCTGAGTAGCTGGGATTACAGGTACATGCTCTAGGCTCATGGTCTTTGAGATTCTTTAGTCATTGTTTTCATATTCTATTTTTCAGACTGGGAATATCTATTGATCTATCTTTGGGTTTGCTGATTATTTATTCTGCCTGCTCAAATCTGCTGTTGAGCCTCTTGAGTGAGTTTTTCATTTCAATCGTCCCAACTTTTTTCAAAATATTTTTTTTAGTTTTCAATGGACCTTTATTTTATTTATTGGTACGTCGTGCTGAGAATTGAACCCAGTGCCTCATACATGGTAGGTAAGCACTCTGCCACTGAGCCACAACCCCAGTCCATCAATTGTCTTACCTTTTAACTTCAAAATTTCCATTCATTTATCTTTCATAATTTATATCTTTATTAATATTATTTATTTGATGAGTCATCATCATCACATATTCCTTTAATTCTTTAAACAATGTTTCCTCCAGTTCATTGAACATACTTATAATAGTTTACCTGAAGGCTTCATTTTTTTAAATTGTGGTACTGGTGATTGAGCCCAGGGGTACTTTCCCTCTGAACTACATCCCCAGCCCTTTTTATTTTGAAACAGGGTCTTGCTAAATTGCTGAGGCTGGCCTCAAACTTATGATCCTCCTGTCTCAGTCTCCCAAGTTGTAGGAATTATAGGTGTGTGCCACCGCACCCAACTCACTTGCAGGCTTTTTGTACTAAATCTCTCATCTGTATCCTCCCAGAGAGAATTCATATAAACTGCTGTGTGTGTGTGTGTGTGTGTGTGTGTGTGTGTGTGTGTGTGTGTGTGTGTGTGATATACCTTGGTTCCTTGCATAGTTTGGGGAAACTGGTATTTTATAGAACATAACAACTCTGGCTTCTGATTCTCTCTCCTCAGGGTTTGTGGGTTTTTTTTATTACATTTTTTTTGTTTTGTTCAGTGATATGCTTTCCCCTGCAGTGTGTGACAAATAGAATATCTGCTTAATTAAAAAAAAATCAAATTCTATTTAAGTTTAGCTGCTTAAGATCTACTCTTGGGTCACCTTATCTTAGTGGTCACTCAGTCAGATTAGTCAGAGACTTTGCTTAAACACCTTGAACCAATAATGGTTCCACCCTTTTTTGGTAGGGAATGTGTGTATGTGTTGGTAGTCTTATTTAAAGTTTAAACAGTTGGCACATAAGTCTTTTCTAGGTTTCATTTTCTGCTTGCACAGGGTCTCAAGGGAAGCACTGAATGTATACATAATTGGGGCCATCTATGGTCTCCTCTGAGCATATGTGTAGCTCTGTGTACACACACAAACTTCCGATCCACTAGAAGATACAGGAGTTTATCAAAGCCCCTTTTGACTGTCTCACTTTCCAGCTCTCCTTTTAAATTTTTCACTAGTATATTGTATTCTGGTCAGTGTTACATCTGTAGGCAATTATGATATTGGTGTTCCCTGATTTACCGGCTTTGGGAGGTATAATTCATTTAATTCACTCATTAAAATTTTTTTCATAGGATTGTGCAACCATCAACACAATCTAATTTCAGAACATGCTTAGTAAATTTTTTTCAGTATTGGAGATTGAATCCAGGGCCTCAAGAATGTTAGGCAAATGCTCTATTACAAAGCTGTATTCCCAGTCATTTTAAATTTTATTTTGATACAGAGTCTTCCTCAGTTGCTCAGGCTGGCCTCAACTCGTAATCTTCCTGCCTCAGCCTCCTGAATAGCTGGGATTACAAGCATGCTCCACCAAGTTCAGTTGCCTAATAACTTTGGTAGATCAGATAATAGGTATTTTTAAATTTTACCTTGTTGAGAACTGTGTGTTTCTGAATTACTATAAATATCCCTTTGTTTAAACATTTTTTTTAGTTGTAGTTGGACACAATACCTTTATTTTTTTATTTATTTTTATGTGGTGCTGAGGATTGAACCCAGCACCTCACATGTGCTAGGCAAGCACTCTACCACTGAGCCCCAGCCCCAAATCTCTCTTTTTTTGTTTGTTTGTTTTGGGATGCAGTTAAGTTACTCAGAAATAGATTGATTCTTCTAAGTCTGTGTTTAAGATTTGTTTTGCATTTATTTATTTATTTTTGTGGTGCTGAGGATTGAGCCTAGGGCTTTGTGCCTGTTAGGCAAGCACTCTACCACTGAGCTACATCCCCTGCCTAACATTTGTTATGTAGGAGTGGAGTAGTGCTTAGTCTAGTGCTAATTAATTCTCACTACTGAGGCAAGACCTTTATGTGTACTCTACTCAATGCTCTGTGAATCTTGAGCATTTCTTTTTCTTTTTTTGCAGTACTGGGGATTGAACCCAGGGCCTCATTCATGCTAAGCAAGTGCTCTACCACTGAGCTAAATCCCCAGCCAAATCTTGAGTTTTTTGATGTGGCATAAACTGGCAATTTCCCTGACTTATGAGAGTGCCAGGCAATGTTATCTCTAATCCTTCTGGGTGGTTCTTTGTGTGAGTTCTTCACACACATGTAGTAGTTGCTACTCAGAGGTATCCTTAAGGACACTCTCAAGATCTCTGAAGTTCTCTTTCTGTGCAGCTCTCTTCTGTCTGGTACTCCATTCTGAGAACTTTAATCCCAGTATTGCCCTGAACTCTCAGCTCCATGTCAATTTAGGGAGCCTGCTGGCATAAGCCTTGGTTCTTCTTTTCTGTGCTTAAGCCTTGAAACTCTCTAGATAATATGCTAGAGTAATTTTAGGTATACTCTCATTTTGTCCCCATTTCTCATGGATCATTGCCCTTTGTTGTCTGATGTCCAGTGTCTTGAAAACCATTTTATGCATATTTTCTATGTTCCTTATTTGCTTCAGGTAGAAGGGTCAATCCAGTACCTTTCAATCCACT